>NC_083582.1:30642963-31242963 GCF_027579695.1 Neoarius graeffei | reverse complement strand
AATGGAGAGAGCGGGAGGGTGGACTACTATCACGTCTCCACATCTTAAATAAGAGGTAAATATTGCAGTCTATCATTATTCAAAAACGTCAATTTCAAACACGATATCAATATATTTGTTCATGTTAATGAGAGGCTCGCGAACATTAAATGACGTTAACCTCTGTTAGCCTATCAATGCATAGGGCCTGACTAGCCTTTGGTAACACACTAAATGAATTATCTTTCATTTTTGGCACTTTTTCTGTTTGTGTAGATGGGAAGACATACTGAGAATCCAAATCGCCAACATCTGAAATAATAATTGTTTTGAATTATTTCTTGTCTTATTTAATGAAGGTTGTAATAGAATTAGCCTACATTTGGCTTAAGCTGGATGAGACAGAGACATAATTTTATAGCCATTTGTTAAACAGCTGACAGGGAACGTAATTAACCGTTCCGGGAACGAAATTTTTTTGTTCTAACCGGTTCGGGAACGTCTATTTAATGGTGGAACCCAAAACCGGAAACGTTAAAATTCCGTTTCTGTTCGGAACGAACCAATAGGAAAAAAATTCTGGTTCAAAGCCCTGTCTAAAACCCCTCCAGCTAACATTTCTCCAAGAGATACAGTACTGTACAAAAGTCTTAGGTACATGTAAAGAAATGCTGTAGAGCAAAAATGGCTTAAAAATAATGGAATGAAATGTTTCAACATCTCATCTCATTATCTCTAGCTGCTTTATCCTGTTCTACAGGGTCGCAGGCGAGCTGGAGCCTATCCCAGCTGACTACGGGCGAAAGGCGGGGTACACCCTGGACAAGTCGCCAGGTCATCACAGGGCTGACACATAGACACAGACAACCATTCACACTCACATTCACACCTACGGTCAATTTAGAGTCACCAGTTAACCTAACCTGCATGTCTTTGGACTGTGGGGGAAACCGGAGCACCTGGAGGAAACCGGAGCACCTGGAGGAAACCCACGCAGACACGGGGAGAACATGCAAACTCCACACAGAAAGGCCCTCGCCGGCCACGGGGCTCAAACCCGGACCTTCTTATTGTGAGGCGACAGCGCTAACCACTACACCACCGTGCCGCCCATGTTTCAACATTATAAAAAAAAATACTATAAACAGCAGTAAACCATAATAAATGAAACAAGGTCAATATTTGGTGCAAGACGACCCTTTGCTTTAAAAAAAATAGTCTCGGTACAGTGAGTGCAGTTTTATGCGGAAATGAGCTGTAGGTTTTACTGAGCACCTTACAGAACCAGCCACAGTTCTTCTGGACACTTTGACTGTCTCACTCACTTCTTCGTTTTGCACCAAAACCCAGCAGCCTTCATTATGTTTTCTTTTTTCATCTGAAAAGTGCTCTCTTATGTAATATGCTGCTCAGATACAAACTTTTTTTTTTCCGTAACATTTAATGTTGTGCTGGAAAATGAACATTTGGACTCTAAAATGTTTCCGTACTGATTCACTAATGTAGAAGTCATAAAATAGAAATCAATAACAAAGTTTGTATGAAAAAATAGGGGCCTAAGATTTTTGCACAGTACTGTACATTAATTCATAACTTTTCATTTCCATTCAGTGTATAAAATTTTTGATTTACTGAATAATGAAAACGTGTATGGACTTTATATTTTCAATAAATAAAGGATTTTGTGCAGCTGAATGGAAACGTAAAGCTAAGAAATGTTACACATCTCAGCTCAACAGCTATATTAAGAATTCCTTTACAAAATCTTAGTGGTTTCTTAACTTTAACTGAACATTTCCATTCAGTGTGCAAAATCCTTAATTTATTGAAAATATGGAAGCTGTACTTGGTTTATTATTCATTTAAATGAGAAATCTGTTTTCTGTTTGTAGTAGACTGGGCTGACGAGTTCGCGCTACAACCATACATGTCAACCTTTGGTCAATCAAACCTGTATAACCAACCTCCAAAATCCGTATTTCCCTTATAAAATCCGTATAAGATGCAAATTAAAATAATTTACCTAAAATTTGAATGATAATTAACAATGATATATCCCAGTTACTTTTTATTCAATATTAATAACAGTAAACCTTCAGAATGAATACAAAGCTCCAATGTTTGACAAAAACACAAAGTGTTATCAGCGTAGTTACGAAGGAAATACTTCGTTGTTTGGAGACAGGTTTCACCGAGCAGCTATTATGCACGAGACTTCATATTAGCCACAAAGTCAGGAAAATCTGTTCGTAAAATTACGTTATAATGACCAAATACAATGAAAAGGATTTTTCCAGTCTCACCTGTGAAAGGTAATCCCATGTGATCTCGTTTGGACGGTAAACCTGTTGGTACAGTTAAACGCAGCACATGAATGAGGCATCTTTATTCTTGGCTACTGTCTAGACGCTATACCAGAGACGGTTGAAGAATCTCCACTTTGCCACATCCAATATGGCGGCGAGGATGACATATGATTCTACGCAGAAGGCAGCGTCTATGTTTATATGTCCTAGGGCGTAATTTTGGGTAGGGACGCTAGGGATGTGTCCCTATCGATATTCAGCCACTACTGTGTAATCATGATCAATAAAACCGATGTCCTAACCTGAGCAATGATTATATGGCACACAAAGAGTTAAATGTATGACACTGCTAATAATCCCCCCTCTAACGTAGATATCATTCTCTGATTAGCTACCTGTTTCTCGCTAACTTACATGGTTGGCTATCCCAGCTGTCACTCCATCTGCTGTAAAAGTAGCACACTTCCCACAGCAGCCGTGACTACCCGCCCATCAACCCCCCCGTATCTCACACGTACACACACACATAGACATATAAACATAGACGCCGCATTGAGCTGGTGGCCCCGTTGCTGGGATACGTCAGAGTGTCCGCCATATTGGATGTGGCAAATCTTCCCCGTAAACCAATGCAAGTAAATGGACTGAACTTCATAAAGCCCCTTTCTACAATAATATTTAACTCGATGCCTTTTATTCACCCATTAAGACACACACGTATATATTTGGGAAACAAACAGGCATCAAAACAACACATATAACTTTTAATGTGATGGTTATAAATAGTGTGCGAAATACCCTGTACACTGCAAACTAGCGACAGATACGCGATAGATAGCTCAGGTAAGCTAATCAGTCAGCATACCGTAGCAAGCTACCAAAACCTGAGGCCACAATAACCAACCTACAAGACTGAATATGATAAATGATGGAAATAGTGGAAAAACTGGAAATAGTGAATGAAAATAAAAATGTACTGTTTTATTTATTGAGTCACCACACAGACCTACTCTCGTTGAATAAAGTGAGCTGAATGAGCGCCAAACTGAGTTCGGCCAGGTTCTAACGTCATACCAAAACAAAATACATCACTGATTCCTTCACATTCAGAAAGGTTAAAAACATTCATCATACGTTCAAAAACGTTCATCATAGGGTGGCACTGTATTCTCTAATTCTCACTGCTTATACCGTAACTCTACACCTACCCGGTGGAGATGAGCTGGGAAACTGAAGACTGAAGGAACAGTAATGAAAAGTATTTTTCCAGTCTCACCTGTGAAAGGTAATCCCATGTGATCTCGTTTGGACGGTAAACCTGTTGGTACAGTTAAACGCAGCACATGAATGAGGCATCTTTATTCTCGGCTACTGTCTAGACACTATACCAGAGACGGGTGAAGAATCTCCACTTTGCCACATCCAATATGGCGGCAAGGATGACGTATGATTCTACATCAGAATGCTGAGGATGACATCTATGTTTATATGTCTATGCACACACAGCCATGGATGGAGAGGTAAGGGTGGGATTTGAACCTGCAACCCTGGGATCCAAAGACCAACTCCCTAACCATTAGGCCACAGCTGCCCTTGTTAACCTATAAGATCTGCATGACATGAAATTATGATTGCTAATGGAAAAAAAAAAACACCTTTCAGAAGCTCTGCCTTGGATCACTTTTGTGTCCCCAACAATGTCAAAATCAAAGGTACTCCCTTGTATATGTCTATGACTTCACGGTTGGCGGGATTCTCGCAATGCGGTGTGCACATGATCAGAAGTGGAACGAAGTCTCGCTACCACAAGATAACGCGTGATTTCATAAGACTCTTTACTGGCTGTCTGTGGTGTACAGTACGTTTGTAAATGTTATGCGCTCTTATCATCGTGGGAATTGATTATAGCTCTAAATAAATATTGAAGTTTTTTTAAAGAATCCGTATAACTTTATTTATATGCCAGTATACTACGTTTATTGAATCAAATCCGTATAAAATACGGACATTCCGTATAGGTTGACATGTATGTACAACTAGAGCGGCGGCTACAGTTATCGACACCTTAACGATCTTTTGGCCGTTGCAAAAGTAGAGAAGACTTTCAATACATAAATCGTGCATGAATAATTACTTAAACTTCCACTGGAAAAAAAATGAGTTGATTCCCGATTACTTAGCGTATCAGATCACGTGATACCGTTCCACAAGTATTGACACTTTTGTCCACAGTTATCAACACCGTTCCACAATTATCGACACCCAGATGATTGTAAAAAAATAATCGGTCTGTGGTATTAAGTTAACAAAGCATAGCTTTTATTTAAAATTTGTTTTACATAAATGTATTTTTAGTACAAAATATCTTTTATAGGGCGGCACGGTGGTGTAGTGGTTAGCGCTGTCGCCTCACAGCAAGAAGGTCCGGGTTTGAGCCCTGGGGCCGGCGAGGGCCTTTCTGTGTGGAGTTTGCATGTTCTCCCTGTGTCCGCGTGGGTTTCCTCCGGGTGCTCCGGTTTCCCCCACAGTCCAAAGACATGCAGGTTAGGTTAACTGGTGACTCTAAATTGACCGTAGGTGTGAATGTGAGTGTGAATGGTTGTCTGTGTCTATGTGTCAGCCCTGTGATGACCTGGCGACTTGTCCAGGGTGTACCCCGCCTTTCGCCCGTAGTCAGCTGGGATAGGCTCCAGCTTGCCTGCGACCCTGTAGAAGGATAAAGCGGCTACAGATAATGAGATGAGATATCTTTTATATAAATATATGGATGTCAGTGTTTACGTAAATGAGGAAGTAATTCTAATGTTTGTAAACAAATGAACTGATAATGTTTAACCTGCGTCAGAAAATCTTTTTGTTCCACTTTCTAAGTATTTTCGTAGATCACATTTTGTTAATCATTCGCTGTTTGTATTAATTTCTAGTTTTGTAGTTTACCAATAAATGTCAACAGGCAATTAACATTGGAACCACATGGAAATCCAGGTCAAAGGTCGCATGTCATTCCTTGAACCAAAATATAAAATGTCTACTGATATTGTAATATGTGGTAGATATTTACAACAAATTGCAAAAAAATATTTTCTGAAAGGAATAGAAACATCTGAATAAAGCATGTTATTTTTTTATATGCTCGGAATTTAATTCTGGTCTAATTCTATTTATTGCAATCGGATTCCAAATACTCTATAAACATTCCATTCTGTTATAAATCAGAAAAAAAATTATTATAAATCACAGCACTTTTATTTTTTAAAGTATTTCATCTACTTCAACAATGTTACACAAAGATCGATCCATAACAGTTATAAATGTCACTTAATTCCACAGGGTGTCGATAATGGTGGACACCGGTGAAAGTGATCACTATTATTGACACCTCACGTGACTTCTCAAACGCACGTTTAGATACAAAATGGCGACTGCCAAATGAAAGAGTAAGAAACAAAGTAGGTTTCAACAAGGAGATCATGAAATATCAGTGAATTTGATAAGTAAAAACATGTCCATGATCTTTCCACCATGCTTACCTGCGATGATAACGTCCGGGTTTTCATCAAATTGCTGATCGTGTGAAAAAAATTTCCATCTCAGGTAAAGAGCTGTGTTATCAGATGACAAGAACAAAGGGTGAGGTGGGTCTTCTGGTTGATTAATTAACCAATAATAACTGTTGCAACTGAAACTCACCTTTGTAAAATTGTTTTTTATTAGTAAATCTGAAAAGGTGTCGATAATTATGGACTGTTGATAATTGTAGCCGCCGCTCTAGTCAAAGTTTTGATATTTTAAAGTCTTTTTTTTTTTTTGCATTTTCATCTCATTATCTGTAGCCGCTTTATCCTGTTCTACAGGGTTGCAGGCAAGCTGGAGCCTATCCCAGCTGACTACGGGCGAAAGGCGGGGTACACCCTGGACAAGTCGCCAGGTCATCACAGGGCTGACACATAGACACAGACAACCATTCACACTCACACTCACACCTACGGTCAATTTAGAGTCACCAGTTAACCTAACCTGCATGTCTTTGGACTGTGGGGGAAACCGGAGCACCCGGAGGAAACCCACGCGGACACGGGGAGAACATGCAAACTCCACACAGAAAGGCCCTCGCCGGCCATGGGGCTCGAACCCGGACCTTCTTGCTGTGAAGCAACAGCGCTAACCACTACACCACCATGCCGTCCTTTTTGCATTTTATGAACTGAAATTCATAAGAGCTGACTGTTTCATGGTGTTCAGTAGTAAGGACTAGTCATGTCAGTTAATAATGTATCGTTCGCGAACGAGTCGACTCTTTGAATCGGTTCATTTATGTGAACAATGGAAACACATTTCTGAAGGCACTTTAAAAAAAATAACAAGGACAAGACAATTAGGATGATATGGTGCTTTAATTAAAAAAAAAGGTTTCAGTATTCTGCATTCATATTTCTGTAACACGGGGCGGCATGGTGGTGTAGTGGTTAGCGCTGTCACCTCACAGCAAGAAGGTCCGGGTTCGAGCCCCGGGGCCGGCGAGGGCCTTTCTGTGCGGAGTTTGCATGTTCTCCCCATGTCCGCGTGGGTTTCCTCCGGGTGCTCCGGTTTCCCCCACAGTCCAAAGACATGCAGGTTAGGTTAACTGGTGACTCTAAATTGACCATAGGTGTGAATGTGAGTGTGAATGGTTGTCTGTGTCTATGTGTCAGCCCTGTGATGACCTGGCGACTTGTCCAGGGTGTACCCCGCCTTTCGCCCGTAGTCAGCTGGGATAGGCTCCAGCTTGCCTGCGACCCTGTAGAAGGATAAAACGGCTAGAGATAATGTGATGTGATGTGATGTGTGTGATTACTGTTGGCAAAGTAATCTATCTTGGGCTCTTATTGGTGTGATGAACCGATTCATCTGACTCACTGAAAAGAGCCATTATGTACATTGACCAGCAGGGGGCGATATTGCCATAATTGTCAATGCTGTATGACATCAAAAAGTATTACTACAGTCTACTGTTTTTAATTTCTGTCAATTAACTATAGCATAAAATATTACTTAATTTTAAATAACAGATTGCTGAGTGATAAGAACCAGCAAGAACCCCTTCTCTTCCCCCCTCCCTTCCCCTCTTCCCCATATCTTATTCTTTTTATATTTGTATATGTAAATACTTAATTTATTTTAATTTATCTAGAAGTTGTCTCTATTTATCTGTAATGATGCTGCTGGAATCTTAATTTCCCTGAGGGAACCCTCCCAAAGGGATCAATAAAGTTTTATCTAATCTAATCTAATCTAATCTAATCTAATCTAATCTAATCTACAGTGGTGCTTGAAAGTTTGTGAACCCTTTAGAATTTTCGATATTTCTGCATAAATATGACCTAAAACATCATCAGATTTTCACACAAGTCCTAAAGTAGATAAAGAGAACCCAGGTAAACAAATGAGACAAAAATATTATACTCGGTCTTTTATTTATTGAGGAAAATGATCCAATATTACATATCTGTGAGTGGCAAAAGTATGTGAACCTTTGCTTTTAGTATCTGGTGTAGCAATAACTGCAACCAAACGATTCCGGTAACTGTTGATCAGTCCTGCACATCAGCTTGGAGGAATTTTAGCCATTCCTCCATACAGAACAGCTTCAACTCTGGGATGTTGGTGGGTTTCCTCACATGAACTGCTCGTTTCAGGTCCTTCCATAAACAGATTAAGGTCAGGACATTGACTTGGCCATTCTAAAACATTAACTTTATTCTTCTTTAACCATTCTTTGGTAGAACGACTTGTGTGCTTAGGGTCGTTATCTTGCTGCATGACCCACCTTCTCTTGAGATTCAGTTCATGGACAGATGTCCTGACATTTTCCTTTAGAATTCGCTGGTATAATTCAGAATTCATTGTTCCATCAACGATGGCAAGCCGTCCTGGCCCAGATGCAGCAAAACGGGCCCAAACCATGATACTACCACCACCATGTTTCACAGATGGGAGAAGGTTCTTATGCTGGAATGCAGTGTTTTCCTTTCTCCAAACATAACACTTCTCATTTAAACCAAAAAGTTCTATTTTGGTCCCCTTTGTCCACAAAACATTTTTCCAATAGCCTTCTGGCTTGTCCACGTGATCTTTAGCAAACTACAGATGAGCAGCAATTGTTCATTTTGGAGAGCAGTGGCTTTCTCCTTGCAACACTGCCATGCACACCATTGTTGTTCAGTGTTCTCCTGATGGTGGACTCACAATCTCACATTAGCCAATGTGAGAGAGGCCTTCAGCTGCTTAGAAGTTACTCTGGGGTCCTTTGTGACCTCGCCGACTATTACACGCCTCGCTCTTGGAGTGATCTTTGTTGGTCAACCACTCCTGGGGAGGGTAACAATGGCCTTGAATTTCCTCCATTTGTACACAATCTGTCTGACTGTGGATTGGTGGAGTCCAAACTCTTTAGAGATGGTTTTGTAACCTTTTCCAGCCTGATGAGCATCAACAACGCTTTTTCTGAGCTCCTCAGAAATCTCCTTTGTTCGTGCCATGATACACTTCCACAAACATGTGTTGTGAAGATCAGACTTTGATAGACCCTTGTTCTTTAAATAAAACAGGGTGCCCACTCACACCTGATTGTCATCCCATTGATTGAAAACACCTGACTCTAATTTCACCTTCAAATTACCTGCTAATTCTAGAGGTTCACATACTTTTGCCACTCACAGATATATAATATTGGATCATTTTCCTCAATAAGTAAATGTCCAAATATAATATTTTTGTCTTATTTGTTTAACTGGGTTCTCTTTATCTACTTTTAGGACTTGTGTGAAAATCTGATGATGTTTTAGTTCATATTTATGCAGACATATTGAAAATTCTAAAGGGTTCACAAACTTTCAAGCACCACTGTAAGTAACATATGTTGATCTACAAAGGAGATGTTTTTCATGTGCGTCTCTTCAGCACCATCTCAGGTGGCACTTCAGGAGAAACCTGTTCTGCAGGATTTTCTCTCTCAGAGTTGGTTAGAAACCAGGCTGAAACAAAGGCTGAAGCAAATCAGTTGATCTGAGCTCCCGCTGAGGAATATATTTATATTACCTGATCATCTGAATTACCAGTGGCGTGCACAGACATTTTGGGGGGCAAGTACTCTGGGGGGAAAAAAGGGCACTTCTTTTGCGCATGTGGAACACCTTATTATAAAAGTCTGAGATTTAACCCTCCTCTTGTGTTCATAATCATGTCAAAGTTTTGGGTATTTTTCTGTAGTTCCATCTTTAAAAAGTCTGATAAAGTCTGAAAATCTGATCTTCCCGTCACTGACTTGAGCCTCAAGACTGTGTTTATTCACAGATTTCCGTGAGATCATCTTAAAATTTGTAACAAAATATACACACTCAATGGGCTCAACGGAGCTCTCCTTTATTTGCATAATGGCGTGCATACTAGCATAACGTGATATTCTTAATCATGTTATAAAAACAGGTCGGAATTGATGGAGAGTGGGGTTGCCTCAATGGTTTAGGCTACATTTAAAATGTTGTTCAGTTTGTTTCTCCATATGGAAAGGGAGCAAATAAGCTGGCAAAGGCTGCCATGTGCAGTTGTTTCTGTATGCGACGGGCTACTTCACGACAAAATAATTACAGCTTGGGCTTAGAGGGCAAACAATACATTTTCACTCGATTCATGTGTTACCTGGCTGGTGGGGCAGGGGAAGAGCTGACTGACTGCCCGATGTGTTGTCCGCGCTACGACAAGGCCGTGGCTTCCAGGACGCTATGCTGCTGCAACCTCACATTGAATGCACTGCACGCTTGTTCACGTGACAGAGCAAGAGAGACAGAGGTCCGGTGTGTGTGCGGAGGGGGCACACCTCATTCTCATCTCATCTCATTATCTCTAGCCGCTTTATCCTTCTACAGGGTCGCAGGCAAGCTGGAGCCTATCCCAGCTGACTACGGGTGAAAGGCGGGGTACACCCTGGACAAATCGCCAGGTCATCACAGGGCTGACACATAGACACAGACAACCGTTCACACTCACATTCACACCTACGGTCAATTTAGAGTCACCAGTTAACCTAACCTGCATGTCTTTGGACTGTGGGGGAAACCGGAGCACCTGGAGGAAACCCACGCGGACACGGGGAGAACATGCAAACTCCGCACAGAAAGGCCCTCGCCGGCCACGGGGCTCGAGCCCGGACCTTCTTGCTGTGAGGCAACAGCGCTAACCACTACACCACTGTGGAGGGGGGGCACACATCGGGACATTATTTTCACACACACTTTTAATGCCGCGGCTTTTCTAAGTCATGTCAACATTGGCCTCAGTAAACTGTAAAAAAAAAAAAAAATTCAAAAGGACACTTTTTTGGACAGAGGGCAGAGGGGCAGGTGCTTGAGCACCACCTCGTGTCTACCTGTGCACGCCACTGTGAATTACAATGGAGTTATTATTTAGTTATAAGCATAATTGTCTGATCACATTATAATATGTCAAGTGCTGCTTAGTGTTTCCAGCTTCAGCTCTGTATACGGTTTGAGTTCTGGGTATCAAAAGTTCAGGAATGAAACGCTCTAATGGTTCCAAGGAACAAATATGGACCAAGAGTCAAAGTTAATCTATAACCTGGGTGAAACCAAAGTTTAACTATTAATCCTACTGTGTCAAACTTCCTTGTCTTACACTGATCAGCCATAACATTAAAACCACCTGCCTAATAAAACAGCTCTGACCCATCAAGGCATGGACTCCACCAGATCTTTGAAGATGCGCTGTGGTATCTGGAATCTGGCACCAAGACGTTAGCAGTAGATCCTTTAAGTCCAGCTGTGATGTGACCGCCATGGATCAGACTTGTTTGTCCAGTACATCCCACCACGGGCGCAGATAGAGGGGGGGACGGGGGGGATTCGTCCCACCCAGATTTAAATTCACCTCGTTCGGTCCCCCCCACTTATAGGGAGGAAAAAACGTCTATGCTGTCTTTCTTTGCATAAGGCAAACCTCATGGAAAAACCAAAAGACTAATTACCATTCGGTTTATTGAGGTGCACAGCAGTACAGACGTAGTTGCAACTGCACAGACTGCACAGGTTGCGAGATCGAGCTTGGTTGCTATGGTTACCCACAACGAGTTTGACAGGCATATCGGGGACAGCGCCTCCTAGTTCAGGACCCCAACACGGCATGATGAAGGGTGCCAAAAGGCAGAAAACGATTGCATCGTTTAAAAAAAAAAAAAAAAGACTGTAAGTAAACTGCGCCTTACTTTAGCATATCACCTTGCAATTTTTTGATAGTCTGTTCAAAGTAATGTCGTAGTGAAAGTAAAATCGTACGGAGTAGAGATGCCTTTCTGGTAGCCTCCTTCTTTCGGTGGTAGCCTGTAGATACAGTGCTCAGAAGGCAGTTTTAATGTTTAATCTGGCGTTCCCTGCCATAATTTCAGCGAGCATATTGTTTCATAAGGAAACTTTGCGAAGAGTTGTTGACTGACTGCCGCTCACGCAACACACAGGCATAGTTAGAAAGTCAGGATGCACTGGTTTACACTTTACACACACACACGTAACCCAGCCTCTCGCTATGGTTAACCTTAGCGGTTTTAAAACTAGTTTTGCAGTTTTGCAATTTCTGTGCGTGATGATAATGTGTAAACTTTGGATTTCCATAGGCTATGTTAAAATGTTATCATTGTCCTGGCCTGCAGGTAGTTCCTGGTGATGGCAGTGAGGGAGGTGAAATAACATGTATACACACTACCATTCAAAAGTTTGGGGTCACCCAGACAATTTTGTGTTTTCCATGAAAAGTCACACTTTTATTTACCACCATAAGTTGTAAAATAAATAGAAAATATAGTCAAGACATTTTTCTGGCCATTTTGAGCATTTAATCGACCCCACAAATGTGATGCTCCAGAAACTCAATCTGCTCAAAGGAAGGTCAGTTTTATAGCTTCTCTAAAGAGCTCAACTGTTTTCAGCTGTGCTAACATGATTGTACAAGGGTTTTCTAATCATCCATTAGCCTTCTGAGGCAATGAGCAAACACATTGTACCATTAGAACACTGGAGTGAGAGTTGCTGGAAATGGGCCTCTATACACCTATGGAGATATTGCACCAAAAACCAGACATTTGCAGCTAGAATAGTCATTTACCACATTAGCAATGTATAGAGTGCATTTCTGATTAGTTTAAAGTGATCTTCATTGAAAAGAACAGTGCTTTTCTTTCAAAAATAAGGACATTTCAAAGTGACCCCACACTTTTGAACGGTAGTATATATAAATATATATATACACACACGCACACATACATGCATACACAAAATGGAATCATTTGCTGACAGCTCAGTCCCCCCCAGTTCAAAAATCCTATCTGCGCCCCTGCATCCCACATGCTCGATCGGGTTGAAATCGGGGGAATTTGGAGGCCAAGTCAATACCTTGAACACTTTGTCATGTTCCTCAAACCATTCCTGAACAAGTTTTGCAGTGTGTCAGGGCGCATTATCCTGCTGAAAGAAGCCACTGCTATGAGGGAATACCGTTGCTATGAAGGGTGAACTTGGTCTGCAGCAATGTTTAGGTAGGTGGTACGTGTCAAAGTACAGTAACACCCACATGAATGCCAGGACCCAAGGTTTCCCAGCAGAACATTGCCCAGAGCTTCACACTGGCTCCCCGGCTTGTCTTCTTCTTCTCATAGTACATCCTGGTGACATGTCTTTCCCAGGTAAGTGATGCACATGCACCCAGCCGTCCACATGATGTAAAAGAAAACATCATTCATCAGACCAGGCCACCTTCTTCCATTGCTCCAGGATCCAGGTCAGATGCTCATGTGCTCATTGTAGGTGCTTTCGGTGGTGGTCAGGGGTCAGCATGGGCACGCTGTCTGGTATGTAGCTTCACAGCCACATACATAACAAGCTGCAATGCACTGTGTGTTCTGACACTTTTCTATCGCAGCCAGCATTAAATTTTTCAGCAATATGTGCTACAGTAGCTCTTCTGTGGTATCAGATCAGACAAGCTAGCCTTCAATCCCTCTACGTACCAGTAAGTCTTGGGTGCCCATGACCCTGCTGCCGGTTCACTGGTTGTCCTTCCTTGGACTACTTTTAGATAGGTACTAACCACACATACCAGGAACACAAGACCTGCTGTTTTGGAGATGCCCTGTGAGAACAGGAATTAACTTGATTCACCAAACAAACAGATAAAAATGTGTGATGTAGTTATTCAATAAATAAATAAATGGCAAAATGATCAAATTCAGGGTGATAAAAGTAACTCCACTTCATCACACCACTTTGTTACTCAGTATTTTACTAAACAGCACCTCACACGGGTTAAATATACACTCACCGGAACACACATACCGGTACATACACCTGCTGTTTTATCTATCTGTCTGGCATATCACTGCAGTGATGTGGCTACTTTGACAGCTTCAGCCATCAAAGTCTCTAGGGAAGAATTAAAGTAGTGGTTTCCCGTTGCCTTCTACTGGATTATTATAAAGGTTTTTCTCCTCTCAATCATTCACACACACGGACAATTTAGAGTAGCCAGTTAACCTGGCCGTACGTCTTTGGACTGTGGGGGAAACCAGAGTACCTGGAGGAAACCCATGCAAACACGAGGAGAGCATACACACAGAAAGGCCCCCGTTGGCCACTGGGCTCAAACCCAGAACCTTCTTCCTGTGAGGCAACAGTGGTAACCAACTGCATTACCATGCCGCCCTGCGGTTTTATGCAGTTCTCTAATCAGCCGATCCCTTGACAGTAGCACAATGCATCAAATCATACAGATACAAATCAAGAGCTTCAGTTAAAGTTCACTTCAAACATCAGAATGGGAAAAATTATGATCTCAAAGTGTGACTTTCACTGTGGCGTAGGTGTTGGTGCCAGATGGACTGGTTTGCGTATTTCAGAAACTGCTAATCTACTGGGGTTTCCACACACAACACTCTTTAGAGTTTACACAGAATGGTGCACAAAACCAAAAACAAAACACTGAACGAATGACAGTTCTGTAAGTGACTGTGGGTGGTAAAAAGAGCAACTGGACTTGCTTGAAGATTCCTGAAGATGTTTCACCTCTCATCCGAAAGGCTTCTTCAGTTCTGTCTGACTAGTAGGGAGTATCAGGTATTTATCCTCTCATGGATGAAAAGCTCATCTAAGGTGTCGTTGAGTCATCCTGTTGGTGTGGGTCACTGGGGGCTGGATGTGAACGGCCTCGAGAGTCGTTAGGGTGATCAATGGAATGCTGATTCTCTCTGTCCTCCTGTGAGTCACTGAAAACAGCTGGGTTTTGGTGTGCATTCAGTTGTCTGGTACCCCTTTTCCACCAAATCAGTTCCAGGGCTGGTTCGGGGCCAGTGCTGGTGCTGGTTCACAACTCATTCAACTTGCAAGCCAGCTGAGAACCAGTTTGCTTTTCCATAGCTCGCGGTGCTAAGGGAAGCCACGTCATTACGTCGCTGTATACGTCAGTTACGTCGTTGTATACGTCAGTTACGTCGCTGTATACGTCAGTTACGTCGCTACATTTGCATAAACCTTGGCGCGAATATCGAAGCAAAAACAACACGGAAGAAGCAGCAACAACAATAATAATAATAATAATAATAATAATAATGGATGACTTTGCGTTTGTACAGCTGCTGCTTCTCGTCGCTTAAAAATGGCGATCTTTCGTGGTCTTGTTATTGTTGTTGGTCTTAACAACTCCGCTCTCCCGCTGACGTAAGCGGTTCTTTCCTCTGGCCCAGCAAAGAGTTGGTGCTAGCCCGGAACCGTTTTTTCTGGCCCCAGAGCCAGTTCTTTGTCAGTGGAAACAGAAAACCCGCTTCCAAACTAAGCACTGGCCCCGAACCAGCCCTGCAACTGCTTTGGTGGAAAAGGGGCATGGGAAGTGTGCCAAGGACTGCATTGTAGATGGTTGATAAATGATGTCTAAAGGCCTCTGCATGCTCGTGCGACAAGGCTTTCGCAGATAGCTTTTCGCAGACAGTTGTAATTTATTGTTGAGCGGGGGGAATAGGCGTGCGCGATGTTATTCACCGGCACAACGCAAGGGGGCGCGAAGTCGCTAGGAGTAGTTGGTGGGTGTGGTTAGTGGAGTGTTTATCCTCCGGTTACTTATAATGACGAGAACTTTTTTTTTTTAATAATGACTAGATCTGGAGTCGTATAGATGTACGTACTTCCTCAATCAACCGCTCTTCATGCTGCTCCATCTTCGCTCATGTTTTTAAAAATGCCGGTCGTGAAAACAAACCAAACCGGGAAAGTAGGGAAGCGGAAGTGCGTGTACAGCGGATGTAGAGTGGACCAATCAGAGCCCTCTTGTCTGCGAGGCTTCTGCGGTGGTCACAATTTTTGGGAGGTGCGCGCAGAGCGTCTGCGAAGGTGGGGGGGCTACGCAGACACTGTCTGCGACGCTATCTGCGAGAACTGGGTTGTCAGCATAAATTGGCCTTTAGACCCCCACCTCTGTTCAGTGATGCCCGTTCCAGGTTGACAAAAATGGCTTCTTTATCTCCTCGCTCATACCAACGATCCTCTCTGGCTAAAATGCGTACATTGCAATCCTGAAATGAGTGTCCTTTGTTGTTAAGATGAAGATAGACAGCAGAATCCTGGCCTGAGGAACTGGCTCTCCTGTGTTGAGCCATACGCCTGTGAAGCAGTTATTTTGTTCCCCAATATACGAGTCCGTGCATTCCTCACTGCACTGAATTGCATACACTACATTGTCCTGTTTGTGTCTGGCTATTCTGTCCTTAGGGTGGACCAGTTTCTGCTTCAGGGTGTTACTGGGTCTGAAATGTACCGGAATGTTGTGTTTGTAGAAGATCCTCCTGAGTTTCTCAGATAGACCAGAAATGTAGGGAATGACAATGTTCTTGCGTTTGTTCCTGTTATCCTCCTTGTCCATTATGTTCCTTTTTCTGCTCTTGAAGAAAGACCAGTTGGGATACCTGCAGTTCTGAAGTGCTTTCTTGATGTGATTCTGCTCCTTCTCTTTTCCCTCTATCGTTGTATTCTGAGCCCTGTGTTGCAAGGTCCTAATGACCCCCACTTTGTGTTCCAGTGGGTGGTGAGAGTCAAAGAGTAGGTACTGGTCTGTGTGTGTGGGTTTCCAGTAGACCTCGATGCTAAGGCTTTCTGTAGGTGGAAACGTCTTGTTGATAAAAGAGGTCAGAGGAAAATGAACACATTGGTTCGAGCTGCCATGCAACACTTATAATCACTCTTGTCTTTGGGGAAGCCATGGTGTAGCGGGTTTAACGTGTGGGTGGAGCACAGAAGACGGCAGGACAGAGATCAAGATTAAATATTACGCTTTTATTGCCGCACTTTTCAGTCGGGCATACACAAAACACACTGAGATTCACACACACACTCGTGAATCTCCTCAGCGAGCTCCCCTCCACTCTCACTCTCCCTCCTTAAATAGGGCGCGGTTTACTGGGGAGAACACACACACAAACACAGGTTAATTACACTCAGGTGAAGCGATTCTGCCACTTACCTTCCCCAACTCCGCCCTCCTGTCACAGACCGGCGCTTGACCACGCCCCCGCTGCCACATACCCCCACCGCCCGACTCAGGCCGGGCGCCCGTCTGGCCCGCAGCCGACTCCCCCCCCCCCTTGACGGGAGAGGAAGTCCGCCACGACCATCTGCGCCCCCGGCCTGTGGACCACCTTGAAGTTGAAAGGTTGGAGCGCCAGATACCAACGGGTGATCCGCGCGTTGGCATCCTTCATGCGGTGGAGCCACTGGAGGGGCGCGTGGTCCGAACAGAGGGTGAAAGAGCGCCCCAGCAGGTAGTACCAGAGGGCGAGGACCGCCCACTTGATCGCCAGGCACTCTTTCTCGATGGTGCTGTAGCGCCCCTCACGCACTGACAGCTTTCGGCTGATGTATAACACTGGGCGGTCCTCTCCCCCCACCTGCTGGGACAAAACGGCCCCCAGCCCTCTGTCCGACGCATCCGTCTGTAGGTGATACACGCTGGTGCGGATCGGCTTAATACCCAATAGCCCATACAGTTCGCTCAGTGTTCGTGACATAAACGAGGTGCCTTGGTCAGTCAGAATCTCTTTCGGGATTCCGACCCGGGAGATGACGTGGAAGAGGGCCTCTGCAATACTACGTGCGGAGATATTGCGGAGAGGCACCGCTTCCGGGTATCGCGTTGCATAGTCCACTAGAACCAATATAAAGCGGTACCCTCATGTTGACCGATCTAATGGCCCGACGAGATCCATCCCAATTCTTTCAAACGGGGTCTCGATTAATGGTAGGGGGCGCAAGGGCGCTTTTGGAATGGCCGCTGGATTTACTAATTGGCATTCGCGGCACGCCGTACACCACTTACGGACGTCGCCGCGAATCCCCGGCCAATAGAATCGGGCCATTATCCGGGCGAGTGTCTTATCCTGCCTGAGGTGTCCCGCCATGGGATTAAAGTGAGCCGCCTGGAATACCAATTCCCGGCGGCTCTTTGGAATTAACAACTGGGTGACTCGCTCTTTCGTCTGAGTGTCCTGCGTCACTCGGTATAACCTATCCTTCAAAATGGAAAAATAGGGAAAGGACGGGGTGGCGTTCGGCTGGAGCGTTTGACCATCGATTACTCTCACTTGGTCAAATGCGTGTCGCAGAGTCTCGTCTCGCGATTGTTCCAGTGGGAAATCCGCGAGGGATTCCCCAATAGAAAGAGGAGGGGCCGGGGGCTCCTCACCCTGTCGCGGAGATGACGTAGACGGCTCTGCGACCGCAGCTCCAGCCAAAGCGACACCAGGACCCTCCCCTGACAACCGGCAGGACCTACTCTTTACTGGGCGTGCCATCAACCCCCGAAATCCAGGCCAATCAGTCCCCAAGATCAAAGAGTGGGTAAGGCGAGGATTAACCGCCGCCTTCACTATTGATTTTTCCCCTCTGAAATGTATGTGGACCGACACCAACGGGTAGCTGTGAATATCCCCGTGCACACACAACACCTTCACCCCTTGTGCTCCCCCCAATGCCTCGTCTTGCACCAGGCTTTGGTGGATCGAGGTCTGATTGCAACCCGAATCCACCAACGCCTGATATGTCGCCCCTTGTACACTTACCGGTATGCAATACGCTCCGGCCCGATCGAGGGCAGCCTCTGGCGCGTTGGGGATCCGCACCACCGCCCCCACCTCCATCGCTGCACACTGATGCTGCAGGTGGCCCGGTTCCCCGCAGCGCCAGCAAACTGGCCCGGGCCTCCCCTCTGCAGCTGTGTTTTGAGGGTCACTCACCTGAGGGGGGGGGGAGAGACAGACACAGAAGGGAGAAACGGGAGGGCACCATGGGTGCGGCGGGCCGGCTGGGGTGGAGCCGGCCCCCACCTCCGTGGTGGGGGAATGGGGCGAGGACGGGACACGGGAGGAGGGGGAAGAGAGAGAGAGAGAGAAGAGGAGAGAGAAGACGACGTCATCCGTTGTCCTGCCGCCGGGACAGCCGCCAGATGATCCTCCGCCAGTCCCACGGCCTGATCCAGCGACGCCGGGCGGTGGCACTGGACCCACTCTGCGGTTCCGGCGGGTAGGCGGGCGATGAACTGTTCCAGCGCCACCTGGTCGATGATTCCCTCGGCGTCGCAATCTTCGGCCCTCAGCCACCGCCAGCAGGCATCCCGGAGCTGCTGGCCGAACGCGAACGGGCTGCCGACTTCCTCCATTCGCAGCGCGCGGAAGCGCTGGCGCTGCTGCTCCGGCGTTCGCCCCACGCGCTGGAGGACAGCCCGGCGAAGGTCGGCGTAGGCCAGCCGGCGGTCGGCGGGGAGCTGTAGTGCGGCTAACTGCGCCTCTTCCGTCAGGAGGGGGAGGAGGCGCGCCGCGCGCTGCTCCATCGGCCACCCCGAGGCTTCGGCGACCTGCTCGAACAACGCGATGAAAGCCTCGGGGTCGTCCTGCGGGCCCATCTTGGTCAAGGTGAGGGGAGATGGGCCCGCGGCCGGGGCGCTGGTGGACCCCGCCGACGCGAGGAGGCGCCGGAACGCCTCTCGGTCTTCCTGTTGAGCCAGCACCAGGGCTTCAAAGCGGCGCTCCTGCTCCTTCCGGAGCGTGACGAGTGCCTGGTGCTGGCTCTGCTGAGCCGTGGCGAGGGCGTGGACCAAGTCCGCGAACGGGGAGGATTCCATGGGGCTGCAGGACAGGTGCTCCACCGCTCCCGGGTTTCAGCACCACTGTAGCGGGTTTAACGTGTGGGTGGAGCACAGAAGACGGCAGGACAGAGATCAGGATTAAATATTACGCTTTTATTGCCGCACTTTTCAGTCGGGCATACACAAAACACACTGAGATTCACACACACACTCGTGAATCTCCTCAGCGAGCTCCCCTCCGCTCTCACTCTCCCTCCTTAAATAGGGCACGGTTTACTGGGGAGAACACACACACAAACACAGGTTAATTACACTCAGGTGAAGCGATTCTGCCACTTACCTTCCCCAACTCCGCCCTCCTGTCACAGACCGGCGCTTGACCACGCCCCCGCTGCCACACATGGCCTAATGGTTAGAGAAACAGCTTTGGGACCAAAAGGTTACTGGTTTGATTCCCTAGACTGTCTTAAGTGCCCTTGAGCAAGGCAAAAGTGTTGGTGTACCTTGAAAAACTGATGATGTGATTATCATACTGGGTACTGAACGTGACCAACTGAACTATAATCACTCTTTACAATCGTGTTGAGCAGAAAAGCACAACAGCAGAAGACCACATTGGGTTCCATTCCTGTAGCCAAGAACAGGAATCTTAGAATTAACAATAAGTTCCTATTAAAGTGGCCAGTGAGTGTATGAGATTATCGAAAGATTCTGCATTGTAAAAAAAAATTTAATGTCAGTTTGGTGTTAATAACAACTGAGTTCAGCAGCAAAAATGATGGATCATCCATCATCAGGGGTTTTAATCACTGGGTTGTTGAAGCAGTTCCTTCTGATAATAAATCAACTTTACAGAGAGTTATAGCTAATGGATATGGACTCAAACAACACAGACGGTATTTTAGCCACCTGTTGCCTCGATTCTGGCCTGTTCCTCATTCTGAGTCACTTTTAACCAGATTATAATAATAATAATAATAATAATAATTGTTGGGCGGCACGGTGGTGTAGCGGTTAGCGCCGTCACCTCACAGCAAGAAGGTCCGGGTTCGAGCCCCGTGGCCGGCGAGGGCCTTTCTGTGTGGAGTTTGCATGTTCTCCCCGTGTCCGCGTGGGTTTCCTCCGGGTGCTCCGGTTTCCCCCACAATCCAAAGACATGCAGGTTAGGTTAACTGGTGACTCTAAATTGACCGTAGGTGTGAATGTGAGTGTGAATGGTTGTCTGTGTCTATGTGTTAGCCCTGTGATGACCTGGCGACTTGTCCAGGGTGTACCCCGCCTTTCGCCCGTAGTCAGCTGGGATAGGCTCCAGCTTGCCTGCGACCCTGTAGAACAGGATAAAGCGGCTAGAGATAATGAGATGAGAGATGAATAATAATAATAATAATAATAATTGGGCAGCACGGTGGTGTAGTGGTTAGCGCTGTCGCCTCACAGCAAGAAGGTCCGGGTTCGAGCCCTGTGGCTGGCGAGGGCCTTTCTGTGCGGAGTTTGCATGTTCTCCCCGTGTCCGCGTGGGTTTCCTCCGGGTGCTCCGGTTTCCCCCACAGTCCAAAGACATGCAGGTTAGGTTAACTGGTGACTCTAAATTGACCGTAGGTGTGAATGGTTGTTTGTGTCTATGTGTCAGGGTGACCCTGTAGAACAGGATAAAGCGGCTAGAGATAATGAGATGAGATGAGACTGCAGAAGAAACTTGTTTAAACTGGGGAGAAAACATGACGGGTTCAAGAACGGCCATGACGGGACATTTGCCTGAACAAGGCTAATATTTAAATGAGCGAGTGTTTTGTTTATACTGAATAAATTTCACTAATTTAGAGGAGTAGGGCACTGTTTCAGTCAGGGAGTTAATTTTTTTAACGAGTGTTGATGGAAAAGTACAAATTTACAGAAAGCCCTGAGAGTGAGAGATTCACTTCCGGGTTCCTCTCGGCACTGTCTGTCGCGAGCTGTCCGCGCGCGTCGCACTTCTTCCGCATACTTTCTAGCAGATTCACCTGCGCGTGTGCGCGCGCAGATAAAACGCCCAGGTGTTTAGAGCAGCGCGAGCGGGCATGTCGCTATAGCTACCGCTCGCTAACGGTCAGCTCAGCTCAGCTCAGCTCCCATGACGTGACCGGGCCGGGTCGCTTTCTCGGTGCCTGGAGAGTTTTTTATTTTTAAGCACTCGCACGGTGTGGACTCCATGATGCTCTGCTGCACGTCACTCGGTCTCGCGCTTTTCACCGCGCTGCTCCTGTGCTCAGCGGGTCGCGCGCGCGGCTCTCAGGGCGATAAGGAGCCCGTGTACCGGGACTGCGTGAAGCTGTGCGCGCGCACCAACTGCACCGGCGCCAAGCTGCGCGGCTTCCAGTCGGCTCAGCCGCCTTACATGGCCATCACAGGTGAGGCAGAACGCCAGCAGTCTGCTGCACTACACTGCTGACGGGTATAGTTTTGAAAACCATTTATCATGTCTTCGTTGTTTTAACGTCTTCCGGTTGTCAAACAGGATTTATTTTGGTTTGTTTTGGTACCCGTATTCTGCTGGGGGAGGAAAAATGATTTCGGTTCCGCCTTCTGCGCTAGGATTGGTCACTAGTCCGTGCTCGTAAGCGGGCCCTGTCGCCGATTGGTCAGCGAACAGCGCCGTTAGCCAATCATGTTCTGGAAAGTCGGACGGAATACGGGTGCACATCTATGAAAACAAACCTGTTTAAATATTTACAGTTAGTTAGTTAGTTAGATAGTTGGATAAGTTTTTGTCCCAAAAAAAGAAAAAAAAAACCTCCCAATTTTCAAAATGACAGTCATGTAAACAGTTCACTCGTATTACAGGATCATGTAAACTTAACTTGACCAAATTTCTACATTTTTCACCTGAAGTTTTTAAATCGCCATTAGCATGACGGCTAGCATTGCTTGAAATTGAAATCTTTATTTCGAACATGTGTGAACAGTAAAATCAAAACCAAACAAACTAAATAACCATAATCAAAGAAAGTGTGTACTATTTCATGTGAATATCCGTATGATACTAATAATAAAAATAACACCAATTTTATATATATATATATATATATATATATATATATATATATATATATATATATATATCAGTGTAATACTACTACTATACTATTCAAAAAAAGTAGGGGATATTGGATTTACAAGTAGAATGAAATGCAGATCATGAGGTCAGGAAGGAAACAAATGACAAAACATTAAGGAAACATTTCTCAACTTATTTGAAACCCTGTGTACAGTCAGTAAAGGACAGATTCTCCAGAATAAGGGTCAACACAAACACAGGGTCACACAGCAAATTTACCACCGTTTTGAAACCGAATCAGTAGCGGGTAAAACCCCCTCGGCGTGGCATACTCCTAACGAGACGTCCCAGGTCATTTTGGGGAATGTTATTCCATTCCTGTTGCAATGCTGCGGCAAGTTCTTGGACACTGGCAGGAGGTTGTTGGCGTAGCATGTCCCAGACATGCTCGATGGGGGAAAGGTCCGGACTGAGTGCTGGCCATGGTAATCTGGTGATATTCTGCTGCTGGAGGTAATCTGTAACGATCCTGGCCCTATGACATCTGGCATTGTCCTCTTGGAAAATGAAACGGCGGCCATAACGACGTGCAAACGGCACAACATGGGGTGCCAAGATGTTGTCCCGGTAGTACTGCCCTGTGACACGTCCAGCAACAACATGCAAGTCTGTTCTGCCGGCAGCAGTGATGCCTCCCCACACCATTACAGAGCCTCCCCCATACGGATCATGTCTAATGAAGTTAACGTCATGGAAACGTTCGTTACATCGGCGCCAAACCCTCCTGCGTCTGTCCAGGAAGTCCACAGTGAACCTCGACTCATCTGAGAACATTACGTGGTTCCATCGGCGATTATCCCAGCGTTGATGATGACGACATCATTGGAGTCTGGCCCTAATGTGACGATCCCTCAAACAGGGAATGACACGAGGACGTCGGGCGTGTAAGTGAAATCTGTGCAGTCGATTCCTGATGGTCTGACCACTCACTACCAAGCCAGTATCCCTTCGAAGTTGAGACCTTATCTGATTTGCTGTTACCATACGATTTCTCAAGGCAATAGTGCGGATGAATCTGTCCTGAGCCTGAGTTGTTGCCCTTGGTCGACCGGATCGTGGTCTATCCTGAACAGACCCTGTAGCACGATGTCTGGACCATAATCTGCTGATGACAGACTGGGAAACATTCAATGTTCTTGCCACAACGACCTGTCTTGTGCCAACCTGTAGCATGCCAAGGGCACGTAACCTCTCATCCTGTGTTAGACGGCGCATGGTCTCTGTTTAATTAACGACTTCAACCACTGATAATCTGATGCTTTCTCTTCAAAATCTTCCTTTGGAGTGGCTCTAACCTTCCAATTCAGAGTCATGCAAATTTGTGGCACGACCCCCTTGATCATCAGTAGCATCTCGTGCTGATCATGAGTGTCATTGATGTGTTTGGGTGATTTTTAATTTCTTTGGAAATGCTTCCTCAGTAAGGAACTATACAACATGCTTTCGTATCCCTTTTGTATATGTGAAAATTTGGATCTCAAAATAAAATATCCCCTACTTTTTTTGAATAGTATATTACTACTACTACTACTACTAATAATAATAACCACTAAAATAACATCAGTATACTAGTGCATCTCAAAAAATTAGAATACCATGAAAAAGTTCCTTTTTTTTCATAATTTAATTCAAAAAGGTAAACTTTCATATATTCCGTATTCATTACATGTAAAGTGAAATATTTAAAGCCTTTTTTGTTTTAATTTTGATGATTATGGCTTATAGCTCATGAAAATCAGAAATCCAATATCTCAAATTATTAGAATATTCCCTAAGATCAATCAAAAAAAGGATTTACAATACAGAAATGTCCAACTTCTGAAAAGTATATTCATTTATGCACTCAATACTTGGTTGGGGCTCCTTTACCATGAATTACTGTATCAATGCAGTGTGGCATGGAGGTGATCAGTCTGTGGCACTGCTGAGGTGTTATTGAAGCCCAGGTTGCTTTGATAGTGGCCTTCAGCGTATCTGTATTTTTGGGTCGGGTGTTTCTCATCTTCCTCTTGACAATACCCCATAGATTCTCTGTGGGGTTCAGGTCAGGCAAGTTGGCTGGCCAATCAAACACAGTAATATCATGGTCAGCAAACCATTTGGTAGTAGTTTTGGCACTGTGGGTAGGTGCTAAGTCCTGCTGGAAAAGGAAATCAGCATCTCCAAAAAGCTCATCAGCAGATGGAAGAATGAAGTGCTCTAAAATCTCCTGGTAGATGGCTGTGTTGACTTTGGACTTGATAAAATACAGTAGACCAACACCAGCAGATGACATGGCACCCCAAATCATCACAGACTGTGGAAACTTCACACTGGGCTTCAAACACCTTGGATTCTGTGCCTCTCCACTCTTCCTCCAGACTCTAGAACCGTGATTTCCAAATTAAATGCAAAATGTACTTTCATCTGAAAAGAGGAATTTGGACCACTGAGCAACAGTCCATTTCTTTCTCTCCTTAGCCCAGATAAGACACTTCTGACATTGTCTCTGGCTCACGAGTAGCTTGATAGGAATGCGAAAGTTGTATCCCCTTTCTTGAAGATGTCTGTTCGTGATGGGTCTTGATACACTGACACCAGCCTCAGTCCACTCCTTGTGAAGCTCTCCCAAGTTCTTGAATCAACTTTTCTTGACAATCCTCTCAAGACTGCGGCCATCCCTGTTGCTTGTGCACCTTTTCCAGCCACCCTTTTCAGCAATGACCTTTTGTGGCTTACCCTCCTTGTGGAGGGCATCGGTGATCATCTTCTGGACAACAGTCAAGTCAGCAGTCTTCCCCATGATTGTGGTTGTGTGTACTGAACTAGACCGAGAGATACAGTGTGTTCATACTGTTTTACTCAAACTCGAAATGAAATATTCTAATATTTTGAGATGGGGTTTTTTTGTTTTTGTACTGTATGCCATACTGATTTAAAATTAAAATAGAAAAATGCTTGAAACATTTTAGTTTGTGTAATGAGTCTATTTTTTATTTTTTTTATATATATATATATATATATATATATATATATATATGTATGTGTGTGTGTATATATATATATATATATATATATATATATATATATATATATATATATATATATATATATAAAATATAAAAAAAAAAACATTTTCACTTTCTTAAATAACATTGTGAAAAAGTTCAATATTTTCAATATTCTAACTTTTTGAGATGCACTAGTATGTTATTTACCAGCTGGGAGGTCCGTATCGTGAAATACCGTGACTGAGGTCTTGAAAGTACTGATTGAGGCCTTCTGGGTATTCAAGGCTGAAGTCACGGTTTTTCACCATACGGACCGACCTTAAGCTGGTAAATAATATTTATTTTTTTTCTTTACCAAATTCTAACAGAAAACGAGAGCGCCCGAAAGGGAGAGCCGAGCCGCCATTTTGAATCCTCATTCATGGCTGTAATGTAGATGGCTTCCTCCTCGGTATACAAGTGCACTTCCATGGCAGGGGAAAAAAACTACATTTTGCTGCCTCTGTAGTCCCCTATTTATACAAAATTGAGTCATTCAGGATTCAGCCATGTTTTTGCTCAGCGTTAGCAACAGTTACAGGTTTTTAGCTTTCTCCCGAAATGTTTTTTTCATTTCTCCTTCCTCGGGGTAGTAAAACTCGCTTTCGCTGTGAACACTGTCGTTATCGCTGTCCATGATGTAAAATTAATGCTATTCTCCTGAGAAATGCTGGCAAAAATGTGTAAGATTTTTGATAATCTTATAAATACTGTAAATCTTATTTAAAAAAAAAAAAAAAAAGGTAAACGTTGACAAAAATTGCTACTATGTTTGTGAACGAGCGAGTCGCCAGAGGTCCGTAACCGGGGTCTGTACTGTAGGTGACGGACCCGCTTGCCAGCCAATCAGAGCTCGGGATTTGATGGAAACCGGACCGCAAAAAAAATACATATCTGTATGATACTAATTGATGATAATAGTACAAATCTCATTATCTCTAGCCGCTTTATCCTGTTCTACAGGGTCGCAGGCGAGCTGGAGCCTATCCCAGCTGACTACGGGCGAAAGGCGGGGTACACCCTGGACAAGTCGCCAGGTCATCACAGGGCTGACACATAGACACAGACAACCATTCACACTCACATTCACACCTACGGTCAATTTAGAGTCACCAGTTAACCTAACCTGCATGTCTTTGGACTGTGGGGGAAACCGGAGCACCCGGAGGAAACCCACGCGGACACGGGGAGAACATGCAAACTCCACACAGAAAGGCCCTCACCGGCCCCGGGGCTCGAACCCAGGACCTTCTTGCTGTGAGGCGACAGCGCTAACCACTACACCACCGTGCCGCCCAAAATGACTACTATTAATAATAATAATAATAATACAGAGCGGAAAGCCCCATCCTGAGAACATCCAGATTCCCTCTCAAGCCCCTTCCTCCCAGTATTTTGTAAAAATAATTTGTTTGTATTTGTTTTTAAACTGCTTGATGTTTGGACATTGGATCCTTCGACATGTTAAAGTGAACACACCGTTCTCATGGCTGAGCAGTGTTGCTAGGCAACTGAGATACATTAGACACCTGAGTGAGGCCAACAGTTTAGCTAGTTAGCACAGGAAATGTTCAGGAGAAAGAACACTATTGAGCCCTGTATACAGGAATTTTAAGCCAGAGTGACCATGGAAATGATAGATCAACATTTATCACAGACGTGTTGGTTGGTTTGCTAAGAAAAGTCTCCATACAACATAAACTTGCACCTCAGTTCCAGATAGCATCCACTGCTCTAAACCTCCAGGGGTTTCTGTGGAGAAACTGAGTCACTATTAACTGAGAAATTACAGAAAATCAGTTACCTCAAACAAATCCTTTGGTTATAACCCAGCAGTTTGTGTGGTGACATCATCTGTTAAAAATAGTCTGCTCAGCGAGCCATTTCTTTTTTTCCAAAGCTTGTTTAATTCCCTTTTTTTGTAATATTTTATTAAAATTGGATCAGAAATTATTTTTTAAACCTTCTAACTTCCATCCATCCATTATCTGTAGCTGCTAAATCCTGTTCTACAGGGTCGCAGGCAAGCTGGAGCCTATCCCAGCTGACTACGGGCGAAAGGCGGGGTACACCCTGGACAAGTCGCCAGGTCATCACAGGGCTGACACATAGGCCAAGTTTACGTTAGACCGTATCTGTCTCGTTTTCTTCGCGGATGCACTGTCCGTTTACGTTAAACCGCCTGGAAACGCCGGGAAACAGGAATCCGCCAGCGTCCACGTATTCAATCCAGATCGTGTCAGCTCCGGTGCTGTGTAAACATTGAGATACGCGGATACGCTGTGCTGAGCTCTAGCTGGCGTCGTCATTGGACAACGTCACTGTGACATCCACCTTCCTGATTCGCTGGCGTTGGTCATGTGACGCGACTGCTGAAAAACGGCGCGGACTTCCGCCTTGTATCACCTTTCATTAAAGAGTATAAAAGTATGAAAATACTGCAAATACTGATGCAAATACTGCCCATTGTGTAGTTATGATTGTCTTTAGGCTTGCCATCCTTCCACTTGCAAGTGGTAAGTGATATGCACTGAGATCACACACACAGCGGCTCAGTCCCGAATCGTGGCTCGCGCACTTCACTCGCGCGCTGTGTGAGCTGCGCAGGGCCGGAGTGCGCACCCTCCAGAGGGCACTCGCTGTTCAGGGCGGAGTGATTTGGAGCGCAGGATGCCTGCGGAGCCGAGCGTATCCGTGTATTGGTGTTGCTGTGTGCACGCGAATCGTGTATTGGCGTTGCTGTGTGCACACTAATCATTTTAAAACGTTAATCTGATGATCCGCCGATACGGTCTAATGTAAACATGGGCATAGACACAGACAACCATTCACACTCTCATTCACACCTACGGTCAATTTAGAGTCACCAATAGGCCGTTTGCAGGAATTGGTCACGTGTCAATTTTCCCCATAGCAACAAGCCTGTGGTGGGCAAGCTAACTTGACGTTCCTTGACAACCATAAGAGTTTGACTGGCCTTTTCTACATTTTTTTTTTTTTTTTTTTTTCCTTATTTTTTATAAACCCGAATTTTCGTGTGTACTTGGAAAATGTTTGTGGTTTAAACTTCTGTCGTAAGTTAAAGCGAATCATTGGCTGTAAAAGAGAGTTTTTTTGGACCCAAGTTGGTCGCTGCTGAAAGAAATTCGCGTGCGAAATGGCGGATTTCTCAGGTATGTTTTATAACTTTATAATTTCTCCTTTTCTACCTTTTTATCATTCGCTTAATGTGTGAAGATTCTTGAAAGTAAATACAGATATATCTGTAGATGTGTTTTAGCCGATAAGAAGCAGATTTATTCGCATCATGATTGGCTTTAACTTACGACAGAAGTTAAAACCACAAATATTTTCCAAGTACACATGAAAATTCGGGTCAAAAAAGACAGTAGAAAAGGTAAAAACAGCTATTATAGAAATGGATTGCTTCGCATCGCCAGTCAAACTCTTATGGTGGTCAAGGAATGTTAAATTAGCTTGCCCACCATGGGCTTGTTGCTGTGGGGAAAATTGACGCGTGACCAATTCCTGCAAATGGCCTATTAGCCTAACCTGCATGTCTTTGGACTGTGGGGGTGTAAGATTTTTTTCTTTTACCTCTCGGGCCCTCACCATCTCGAGATCAGTCCCCCCCCGTGTCACCCAGACGTCTGGGGGGGTGAGTCGCGGAAGAAAGACAGGAACCCCAAAGTAGTTCACATCTTTATCGCAAGTCCCCCCAATTAGACAAGAATACAGAGGGTTATTATATGTGGGTGTTATCTGTGTGGATGAAATGACATCACTGTTTGATGTCTGTGTGGATCTGTGGGTGTGTGTCTGTGAATGTGTGTGTGTGAATATGGCTAGGTCAGCAAATCGCATCTTAATTCCAATTCCTTAATTCCAATAATATGTATGTGTGTAAGTGAAAATATATCCTGTGTACATTTCAGATGTTCTAACAGATATCAACATTTACCTTATGTTCTGATAGAATGTTCCAAAACACGTCTCGAGCAATGTGTCTAGCTTAGACAGAAGGTCACACAGTAACTTACAAGTTACACAGAATTCAATGCCTTCTAACCGAAATAATAAAATAGAACAGAACAATATTAAGAATAAGTATTAAGAATTACTGCCTTCTTGGTCAAGAATAAATATTTACAATTATTTATCCTTACAAAGGAATAAAACCTTACAATATGTGTGTGTGAATGAAACCTTCAATCATAAGCAAAATAATATTCATATCAGCGATTCAGCAATTTCAGCATTTATGCACGTCAAAGCGTGCGAGATATTTTCACAATTTTAAACAAGACACCATGTTTATGTCTAGCAAAGAGGAAGGTCAGGTTAGTCTAAAATAATAAAGAATCTTAAAAGCTCTAAAATATTAAAATCATAAAGTCTAACAATCCTAAATCACGTGTAGCTATAAAACTAACTTAAATCATGGCTTTAAATCTAACGGGGAAACCGGAGCACCCGGAGGAAACCTACGCAGACACAGGGAGAACATGCAAACTCCGCACAGAAAGGCCCTCGCCAGCCGCTGGGCTCGAACCCAGGACCTTCTTGCTGTGAGGCGACAGCGCTAACCACTACACCACTGTGCCGCCCCCGCCTTCTAACTTATGATTTATTTATGCTTCCTTGTTTATGATTTAAAAAAAAAAAATTTTAATGCTTGTAAAGTGGCCGGTGAGTGTATGGTTATCTCAGCTCAGGTAACGGTGAATGGTAAATTACTGTATTGTATCATGAAAACCAGTATCCAGATTTGCTAACAAGCTCACTCACATACTGTACTGTGTCCTCAGAATTCACAGCCAGGTTCACTAGAGCGGCGGCTACAATTATTGACACCTTAACAATCTTTTGGCCGTTGCAAAGGTAGAAAAGACTTTCAATACGTAAATTTGTGCATGAATAATTACTCAAACTTCCACTGGAAAAAAAAAAAAAAAAAAAGAGTTGATTCCCGATTACTTAGCGTATCCGATCACCTGACGCCGTTCCACAATTATTGACACCCAGATGATTGTAAAAAAAAAAATCGGTCTTTGGTATTAAGTTAACAAAACATAGCTTTTATTTAAAAATTGTTTTACGTAAACTTATTTTTAGTACAAAATATCTTTTATATAAATATATGGATTGGGGCAGCACGGTGGTGTAGTGGTTAGCGCTGTCCCCTCACAGCAAGAAGGTCCGGGTTCGAGCCTCGTGGCCGATGAGGGCCTTTCTGTGCGGAGTTTGCATGTTCTCCCCGTGTCCGCGTGGGTTTCCTCCGGGTGCTCCGGTTTCCCCCACAGTCCAAAGACATGCAGGTTAGGTTAACTGGTGACTCTAAATTGACCGTAGGTGTGAATGAGAGTGTGAATGGTTGTCTGTGTCTATGTGTCAGCCCTGTGATGACCTGGCGACTTGTCCAGGGTGTACCCCGCCTTTCGCCCGTAGTCAGCTGGGATAGGCTCCAGCTTGCCTGCGACCCTGTAGAACAGGATAAAGCGGCTAGAGATGATATGAGATCAACAAAACATTTGTTTCCACCCACAGAACTGTCACTCACTCACTCACTCACTCGATGTTTTTTGTTTTTACACTTTGTTTTTGTGTAAACTGTCTACAGCCTGTGTGTGAAACCCCCCAGGAGATCAGCAGTTTCTGAAATACTCAAACCAACACCCATGCCACACTGAAAGTCACACTTTTACCCCTTTTCCACCAAATCAGTTCCAGGGCTGGTTCGGGGCCGGTGCTGGTTCACAACTCGTTCAACTTGCGAGCCAGCTGAGAACCAGTTTGCTTTTCCATAGTTTGTGGAGCTTTGTCAGTTACGTCGCTGTATGTGTCAGTTATGTCGCTACGTTTGCTTAAACCTTGGCGCAAATATCGGAACAAAAGTAACACGGAAGCAGCAGCAACAACAACAACAGTCATAATAATAATGGCTGACTTCGCGTTTGTACAGCTGCTGCTTCTCGTCGCTTAAAAATGGCGATCTTTCGCGGTCTTGTTATTGTTGTTGGTCTTAACAACTCCGCCCCCCCGCTGATGTAAGCGGTTCTTTCCTCTGGCCCAGCAGAGAGTTGGTGCTAGCCTGGAACCGGTTTTTCTGGCCCCAGAGCCAGTTCTTTGTCAGTGGAAACAGAAAACCCGGTTCCAAACTAAGCCCTGGCCCCGAACCAGCCCTGGAACTGCTTTGGTGGAAAAGGGGCGTTTGCGATCACAATTTTTCCTGTTCTGATGTTTTAAAGTGAATATTAACTGAAGCTCATGATTTGATGCATTGTGCTGCTGTCAAGCAATCGGCTGATTAGAGAACTGCATAAAACCGCAGGTGTGTGGGTGTACCTAATAAAGTGGCCGGTGAGTGCTGAGCAACCAAAACTGAGAATCGGTGCTATAGTGGTAAATGCCAGCGAAGGGTTGTGGCTTTCCATAATTTTATCTTTTGTTATTAATGTAATGGTCAATAATAAGATACAAGTTTGAATAAGCTCATTACTAAACGCATAAGGTAAGCGTACCACAATTATAACAAAGATCAAAGAAAATAAAATGGATTTCTCACTTTTGGTGTTGCCGTGTCGGGTATGTACCTGATGTACGAGTGTGGGGCTCTCGTTGCAGGTTGGACGTGTCGAGATGACTGTCGTTATCAGTGTATGTGGACCACAGTTGGACTTTACCAGGCAGAAGGCTATCGAGTGCCTCAGTTCCATGGCAAGGTCGGTATCAAAACAGTGCCATATGTCATTTTACTGCCTTGAAGTTAATAACACAGAAAATAACGCACAGCTTGTGTTATCGAGAAAGCATAAACTCCTCTGTCCTAAAGAGGAGTTGCAAAGCGCGGACACTAGAGCGTCCTTCCATAAATCTCAAATACCGTATTTATCCTTATAGAAGCGCCCTCCCTATTTGACGTGCCTCCACGATTTTCAGAGCTAGAATAGTATTTACCAACCATTTTCTTCATTTAACAAACTTTTAAATCCAACAAACCACAACAGAGACGTTCAATTTCACCGCTGATTTTTTTTTTTTTACCGGAAATCGCGTTAGTAAACATGGACAGTATAAAATACGGACATTCACTCTGCTGCGGACATCAATACGGGTGGAGACGTACCTTTTGTTTGCACCACTCTTGTACACGTTTACGGTGAACATTAAATGTTTTTGCAGCCAAGTGTTTGCCTTTCTGCTCTGCCAGTTCTACAACCTTTAACTTAAAACTAGCGGTGAAGGATCGTTTTGAGGACGACATTTTGTTTCGTGAGCTCATAAACATCGACGATGACGTGAATTGTGACGTCACTACAAATAGTTTACTTAACCAATGTTATCCTTATAAGCGAGCTGGACATTGTTTAATTGACTTTTTGGACATATAACTGTATTTTCATGTGTTTCAAAATAAATGTTTTAAATTCCGATGATTTTGTCATGGTCGATTTTTGTCATTTAAGGGTCGAAATTGACGCTCCCCCTTCATGTTTTGCATCGCGCCCGGGCGCGTTTATTAGGATAAATACGGTAACCATCTTTTCTCACACACAAAAAAAACCCCAAAAACTTTATCAATGATTGAACGTGTTTTAGGCTACGTTCACACTGCAGGCTGAAGTGACTCAAATCCGATCTTTTCGCCCATATGTGACCTGTATCCGATCTTTTATTGACAATATGAACGACACAGATCCGATTTTTTTTCAAATCCGACCCAGGCCGTTTGGATATGTGGTCCTAATTCCGATTCCTATCCGCTCTTTTCATATGCGACTTCAGTCTGAACCGCCAGGTCGCATTCATCTGACTTACACGTCATCAACAAGCCACAAACGTCACTATTCTGCGCTGAAGTAGGCGGCGGGTCTCTCAAAAAAAGTTACAACAACATGGCGCATAATCACGGGCGCAGTTAGAGGGGGGGGACTCGTCCCACCCAGATTTAAATTCACCTCGCTCGGTCCCCCCCACTTATAGGGAGGAAAAAACGTCTATGCTGTCTTTCTTTGCATAAGGCAAACCTCACGGAAAAATCAAAAGACGAATTACCATTCGGTTTATTGAGGTGCACGGCAGTGTATACATAGTTGCAACAACTCACACAAAACAAAGACTGATATTCGGTTGGTTGAGCTGCGCAGACTGACTCGAGCTTGGTTGCTATGGTAACCCACAAGAAGTTTGACAGGCATGTTGGGGTTGGTTTGCTGGCAGCTTTGTCCCCCCCAGTTTTTTGTCCCCCCCAGTTCAAAAAACGTATCTGCGCCCCTGCGCATGACATCAATGCGAGGGACGCTTCGGGCTGTGAAGGTTCTGAATCTTCTCAATGGAAGGACGCAGAGGTTAGGGAGCTGATTTCCATTTGGGGGGATGCAGCTATTCAAGCTAGATTGGATGGGTCATACCGCAACCGGGCGGTTTTACTTCCGTAAACACTGGCCATGCTCACTGCGTGTGACGTCGTCGTATCCTGCAATGCGCATGCGGAACACTTTTAGGTCGCTTTTCGTTCATACTGAGGATCACATACAAGTCGCATATATTTGTTAATGTGAACGACCTCACAAAAAAATCGGATTTCACAAAAAAATCGGAATTGAGCATTAAGCCTTGCAGTGTGAACGTGAATGAGGTGTGACGATAGAAACAATAACGTATTAGAAGAAGCACATTAGTGTCAGCTTTCTGACCAGTCAGAATCTCGAATTCAAAAATGTCGTATAAAATCCTTAAATGAATACATGGATAGGTTTCAGTTATTTTGTAGTGTGATGTGCATGACTGATGAAAGCTCATTAAGTAGGACTGAAATACAACCCCCTTCAGGACATTCATTAATGGAATGTGGCTCTGTTGAAGTGTGTGTGTGTGTGTGTAAGTAAAAGATACCATTTCATTAAAGTCAGAACAGTCAAATGTAGACCCAAGTGGTCAGTTTTTGTTTGAACTTTTTCATGGTGAGGTGACATTTGCATGAAATTAACTCTGAGGCACTTCCGAGAATTCTGATTCAAACTTCAGAAAGCCAAACTACACCAAAAATGCACTGTACGCTGTGAACTAGGCATACTTGGAAATAATGATACACTCAGTACAGGGAAATGCAGAGGATGAGGGGGGGATTAGGTACCCTATGGGAAGATGTGACTACTGCTTATAAATAAAATGGTTTTCTGATCCCATGTCCATACAGTAAATATAGCGCATATATAATATTTCTATGAGGCAGTAGCCACAAAAATGAAGCGTAATCCAAAAATTAACAATTTTTAAAAATCGCAGAAGTAAACTATACCAAGTGTGTGTGTTTTACAGGGATGAGAATTTTCCACGGATCTGCAGAATTCCGAGTTTTTCCTGCTGAAAATGTCATTTTTGTGAAACGTGTAAATCCGTTGAGAAAATTTCGGGGGGGTAGGGGTCGGCACGAGGCTTGTGGTGGCAGAAGCAAGCAGGACCGCCCGCCCGCCCGCCAGCGTCTTTCAGCAACGCTCATCGCAAAATTAGTTGTAGCTGTGATAACGGAAATCGTCATTGCTTTCTTCAATGTTTATGCTAACGACAACTCACGACGATTTCCGGCAACGTTTTGGCGCTAGTTTCATCTCACTTCTACAATTCACGGAGAAACAAGCTACACGTACACGGTTTTGATCACTTCTTAAGTTCTAGTTATTTCGGTTAGTTTTCAAAGTTACTTTGCCAATATTGCGAAAGTTTTGGACCGCAAAAATGAGGATCGTGCCAGGGAAATCGATAAATCGAACGGGATATAGAACTGTTTCCGATGGGCATGACTCGATAGTAGCGTTACCGTGCAGGTAGGGACACAAATTGTGACGACGTGCCTGACGGAACATATCCGAAAAGTGGACGTGCCGGGAAAGGTTCTGTGTATTCTGTGCTCAGATATGATCAATTATGGAAATGGAGGAGCTAGAAGCATCCAGGAGCACATCAAAACAAAAAAGCACAAAGGTATGCTTTACTTAAATTGTCAGATAGTCAGGAGGAATCTAATATATCGTTACGGTTACTTCCATTATTGCTCACTATATATATTAGGCTTGGCACGGTTATGGGAAAAAAACCGAACCGTACGATACGCCTGTTGCGGTGCAATACGCGTATAAACCGCGGTACCCCTATTTAAGACGTTCGCCAAAAAAAAAAAAAAGCCGAATGCCCGTATGAAACCACGTGGTTCTCTTTCGCGCGAACAGGGGTGATAGTGTTCAATTCCCTTTACTATCTATCTGCGCATCTCAGAATGACACAGGATAATGGGCGAACTAGATTTTTTTTTTTTTTTTTTTTTCCGGCGCCGCGGTACGCCGGAAATCCGGCGCAGCGCCAGAACGCTATCACCCCTGCGCGAAAGAATTGAAGTGACAGCGGAGTGTGGATGGCAAGTGCAAAAATGGCAAGTGGGAGTGGAGAAGGCAGGTCGTCGTACATAGAGGATGCCCCCGCGGCATTCAAATCAGGTGTGTGGGAACATTTTGGTTTTCCCATTACATGCGATGACGCCGGCAAAAAATCAATTGACAAAAACGTCACAATATGCAAGCTTTGTAAAGTAAGTTCATTTTTATTTCTTCCAATTATGAAAACTCTGTATGTGACAAAAGACACCTGGTTCCTCTAGATGCCACAACATGGCAGCAAACACTCCTGACACTTTGTATAAATACTGTAGTAAATAAAAAAGCTCTTGAAATCATCCATGTCTTCCCTCTTGCTGTTTCAAAATACTACCTGGCTTTTCATCAGAGATTGTTCATAAAATGTGCTTATGTCAACTCACTCAGTTTGTGCATGATTATTTCATTGTAACTATATAATTTTAACCTCTCTTAAATGCTGTATCCTAAACTATGTTTACTGAAGGTAAATAGTAGGCTATATGCCCAAATACAGAGTACTTAAGATTTAAAAAAAAAAAACGCAATACGTACCGAACCGCAGACCTCAAACCACAATACGTACCGAACCGCGACTTTTGTGAACCGTGCCACCCCTTTTATTTTTTTATATATATATATATATATACTAAGTAACTTTAAAAATGCACAATGGAATTCAACACGATATCACTTTAGATCCATGCATATATTTGAAATTTATGATATTGTATGTAATGCACACACATCTTGAAACATCGATAAAGGACATTTATTGTCAAACTCAAGAATTAATTCACAATAAAAAAATTCAAAGTGACAGTTGGTCCATGTTCGGACCGTCATGCTGGAGATTCTGGGTCTGTGCCGTCCAGGGGTCTCAGCAGCAGTGACTGAGGGTGTCAGGAATCTGTCACGGAGGTGAGCTAGCCTGATGTGCTGATCCTGAACTGGCGTCGTGACTCGAGGCTGACCAGGGCGTGGACGATCCCTGGTGCTCCCTGTCTGTCTGTAACGCTGACTCAAACGGGAAACGGTCGAATGATGAACACCGAAGTGCCGGGCGACCTCTGTCTGTGTACTTCCGGCACGCAACATCCCGATGGCCTGTTCACGTTGATTTTGGCTTAGGTGTGGCATCTTCAATAATGACAATTTTCCCATCATTTTCCCTGGGTATTTATAGGCAAGATTGTGTGTGTACAGTGTGTGCAAAATTTGTTTAAAAATTAAAGCCTGTCCATGTCATTGACTACCCGAGTCATATTGTACGTTATTGAGTACAACTCCCTTAAATTCTGATTTGAGCACAGATTTGGAACTTATTCAGGCGGAACGAAGTTATTTTTCCATTGTGATATATTTATTTTCTTCTTGAGATAAACTCAGCACGAATTCAGCAAGTTTTATCAATGTGCGTTTTTAAAGTTACTTAGTGTATATATAATAATTATATCTGTAGGGATTTGTTATCTTAAAGTTTATAAACATTTTAAACCATCATTGAATTTGAAAACGTATATGCATGCCCCCTAGACCGGCCAGGTTAGGCCGGCGTAAGGGGACATTATGCTTAATTTTTTGCCCTTGGCAGACATTTCAGAGGTTTTTTTTTTTTTTTTTTTTTTTTTTTTTAAATGTCCTATTCTCATCCTTGATTTTATATTATTCTACTCTTACCTCTTACAGTTTTCGAAACTGAAACCTCTGAGCCGAGGCTGACTTACACACGCTGTCGCCATGACCCAAACTCTCTTATTTCCCGAAAATGGGCTGGCGCTAGAGCTCAGTGGTCTCAATACTCTTTTCAACAACTTCCTGTAACAACTCGAAGTGTGTCACATCTCCATCACACATGGGCCCGCTGGCCGAAGAAGGCGAGGAAAGGGGGACGACCTGGAGTATATTTTAAAATAGGAACACACTTTCCCTCAGTAATGAGCATAAACTTGTCTGAAAGCGATTTCTTGAGTCCGTTTTTTTCGAATGGTGAACCGAATTGTATGCACTCACCGGCCATTTTAATCGGAACACGTGTATGTGCATGCGCAGTGCGCGATTTGTTACACGCTTACATTCTTGCAGCACGATGACGTAGTAGCTAGGGCCTCTATATGAGGCAGTAGCCACAAAAAACCCACAGCACTTTGATACAGAAGGTAGGAATTAGAAACTTGTCGAATAAATTTTAATAGTTAAACATGTTTTTACTTTTATGTTTTCTAATTAAGGCAGCATTAAAACTCAGTAACATTTATCAGAGAAGTGTTAAGTCATAATGTACGAGAACCAATCATGTTACAGCGTGCAAATACTGTCCTAGTTTAGGGGGCGGGGTGTGTAATTTTTTTTGCATATTTACAATTGTTGAAGAAGGTAAACATGTTGGCGGATTTTTTTTTTTTTTTTTTTTTTTGGCGCCAGTTTATTATTCAGTGTAGTGGTTAGTGCTGTCGCCTCACAGCAAGAAGGTCCTGGGTTGGAGCCCCGGGGCCGGCGAGGGCCTTTCTGTGTGGAGTTTGCATGTTCTCCCCGTGTCCGCGTGGGTTTCCTCCGGGTGCTCCGGTTTCCCCCACAGTCCAAAGACATGCAGGTTAGGTTAACTGGTGACTCTAAATTGACCGTAGGTGTGAATGTGAGTGTGAATGGTTGTCGGTGTCTATGTGTCAGCCCTGTGATGACCTGGCAACTTGTCCAGGGTGTACCCCGCCTTTCGCCTGCGACCCTGTAGAACAGGATAAAGCGGCTAGAGATGATATGAGTTTATTATTCAATATGGAAAAGTGACGATCTGCAAAACAAGTTTCAGCTGACACTAATCAGAACAGGAAGTAATGCCCAAATATGGAAGATGGTGGTGATAATTGCATTGATCATTTACTAAACTTTTTTTTTTTTTTTTTTAACAATTCTGTCCATTGTATGAATGCCTTCACTCCAGTGTTTTATTTTTGTCAAGTTATAGTATATGGGCGGCACGGTGGTGTAGTGGTTAGCGCTGTCGCCTCACAGCAAGAAGGTGCGGGTTCGAGCCCCGGGGCCAGTGAGGGCCTTTCTGTGCAGAGTTTGCATGTTCTCCCCGTGTCCGCGTGGGTTTCCTCCGGGTGCTCCGGTTTCCCCCACAGTCCAAAGACATGCAGGTTAGGTTAACTGGTGACTCTAAATTGAGCGTAGGTGTGAATGTGAGTGTGAATGGTTGTCTGTGTCTATGTGTCAGCCCTGTGATGACCTGGCGACTTGTCCAGGGTGTACCCCGCCTTTCGCCCGTAGTCAGCTGGGATAGGCTCCAGCTTGCCTGCGACCCTGTAGAAGGATAAAGCGGCTAGAGATAATGAGAGGAGATGAGAAGTTATAGTATATGTGGGGGAAAAACGTACAGAAATGGATATTTTGTGAAATTCACTTTTTCAAATGTGTGCAGATTAACACAAGTTTAAGTTTGTTTGTTTTGTGACGTTAGATTATATGAATGTATGAAATGTTTTATTAGGTGATTTTAAGAAAATGTAAATTGTGTGTGTCCAGTGGCCATTTGTGCGCTTCCTGTGTTTTGAGGAGCCAGCGTCAGCTCTGGCGTCACTGCTCAATGGTTTGGCGTGTTTACTGATGCTGCTCCGCTACCGCAGTGCCGTCCCACGTCAGTGCCCCATGTACCACACCGTCACCGCCTTCTCACTGGTAAGAAACCTCTCGCTCTGTGCGTGTCTGTGTGATATTAACAATACATGTTTATTTTACACCCATGGTTGCTGTAACACACTCTAACAGAAATGAGCATAAATTAAAAGTACATTTTGGATACTTACCAACTTACTATGACCACTTAAAAACAGAAAATGATTTAAGGAAAGGGTTGTGTCTTGTGAGGCCACGCCCACAAGACACAACCCTGGGGTGATTTGTTGCTTACTAGCATGAACGCACTATAATTTAACGTACGATGTAAATGTAAGCAGTTAAAACCGTAATTTTTTTTGAACAATCAGCATTTTTTTTCAGCCTTATGTCCCTTATCTCCGTTTATTCCCAGTTACCATGGTTTCACTTGTCACGCATAATGCACAAAAAACCCCACCCATTTTATGCCTAATCAGAAGTAGGTTACTTTTATCACAAGTGAATCAACAGGGACAACGTCGCTTTACATCTTATAAAGTCTGTGCAACTTTTTCTTGCCCCGCCCACTTCACTTCGCCAGTTATCACTTCACTTCCTGTTGCTGACTTGATCCCGGGTTTCATCTCATCTCATTATCTCTAGCTGCTTTATCCTGTTCTACAGGGTCGCAGGCGAGCTGGAGCCTATCCCAGCTGACTACGGGCGAAAGGCGGGGTACACCCTGGACAAGTCGCCAGGTTATCACAGGGCTGACACATAGACACAGACAACCATTCACACTCACATTCACACCTACGGTCAATTTAGAATCACCAGTTAACCTAACCTGCATGTCTTTGGACTGTGGGGGAAACCGGAGCACCCGGAGGAAACCCACGCGGACACGGGGAGAACATGCAAACTCTGCACAGAAAGGCCCTCGCCGGCCACGGGGCTCGAACCCGGACCTTCTTGCTGTGAGGCGACAGCGCTAACCACTACACCACCGTGCCGCCCTGATCCCGGGTTTAATGTGAATATTCCTCTTTTTCCTGCAGGTGTCACTGAACGCCTGGTTCTGGTCCACAGTATTTCACACCAGAGACACTTATCTAACTGAGGTACTTAAGTTTATTTATCGTTTGCACAGTACATCAAGACATGCGTACACTGAAAGGTTATGGTAAAGCTCTGGTGTCCTTTAAAAAAAAAAAAAAGCCCCTCATACATGTAATAGTTTAAATAAGTAAATCTTTCATAGAATGCAACTGCTTCCTCTGTTCAGGGTGTCGACAATCTAAAGGGCTCCACCCACCGATGAATAATGGAGGGATCCCGCCCATTTTGGAGCCACAGATTCAGATAAACTAAGATTTTAACCTGTAGTAGGTGCATTAAATGAACAAAATTCTGTTTGTTGTAGATCCACTCTCTAACAATACAGCGATAATTAATTATCATTTTAAATGTGAACCGAGCAAACTTAACTAGTGAACCTGGCTGCAAATTCTGATGACACAGTACAGTATGTGAGCGAGCTCGTTAGCAAATTTGGATACTGGTTTTCACGACACAATGCGGTAATTTACTGTTCGCTGTTACCCGAGCTGAGAGAACCATACACTCGCCGGCCACTTTAATAGGAAATAGTTCTTGATTCTAAGATTCCTGTTCTTGGCTGCAGGAATGGAACCCAATATGGTCTTCTGCTGTTGCATGCTGAGATGCTTTTCTGCTCAGCACGGTTAGAAAGAGTGATTTATTTGGGTTACTCTCCTTCCTGGCAGCTCGAACCAATCTGGCGTTTTTTTTTTTGTTTGTTTGTTTTTTTTCCCTCTGACCTGTCTTCTCAACAAGGCGTTTGTTTCCACCCACAGAACTGTCACTCATTCAGTCAGTATTTTTTGTTTTTCACACCATTCTGTGTAAAAAAAAAAAAAAACTAGAGACTGCTGTGTGTGCAAACCCCAGGAGCTCAGCAATTTTCTGAAATACTCAAACCAGTCCATCTGGCTCAAACCAACACCCATGCCACACTTGAAAGTCACACTTTGAGATTGCGATTTATTTTATTTTTTTCCCCCCCAATTGTGATATTTGACGTGAACACTAACTGAAGCTCTTGATTTTGTATCTGCATGATTTGATGCACCGCGCTGCTGTCAAGGGGTCGGCTGATTAGAGAACTGCATAAAACAGTGGGTGTACTTAATAAAGTGGCCGGTGAGTGTACAGCTAGTTAATCTTAGCAAGCGTTTGCATTTAGATAGCTAGTTTATTCGTAGCTCTACTGAGCTGAATAAATGAAAAGGAAGTCTGAAAGTCTTATCGCATCGCTCCTGTTGAGGACGGCCCCACATGGACAGTTGAAAGTCACACCTGGAGGACGCTCTGGACTCTTACAGTAATGCTTTTATGGCTGAGGACTGCAGTTGACTTGTTAACTTGAGGACTGCAGTTGTCATGAACAGTTTTGCACTCAAGTTTCCATCAATGAAGAGTTTATATCATCAACCAAACTGACTTCATGTTAAAACTGTTAATGTTATGGTCATGCTGTCTGTCACCCAAATGAGGATGGGTTCCCTTTTGAGTCTGGTTCCTCTCGAGGTTTCTTCCTCATGTTGTCTGAAGGAGTTTTTCCTTGCCACCGTCGCCGCAGGCTTGCTTATTGGGGGTCGATTTAGGGATAAAATTAGCTCATGTTTTAAGTCGTTCAAATTCTGTAAAGCTGCTTTGCGACAATATTTATTGTTAAAAGCGCTATAGAAATAAACTTGACTTGACTTGAAAGTGAGTGTGAAATTTGGCCATTAATGTAAGCTCCAGCCTTATTGACTCGGACTATATTTTGATGTGATGCAAAATAAAATCTATAACAGAGATTTTATATATAAAATAATTTTTTTGTCATTGCAGAAGATGGACTATTTTTGTGCATCAGCGGTGATCCTCTACTCCATCTACTTGTGCTGCGTCAGGTAGCTATTTATGAAATGATGTTTAGCTGTGTCTCTTAGCAGATATTTTAAATAGTATTAGGGGACAGCGAGTTAAATACAAGTCTGTCAGGTTGTTACATTTTTTACAAATGAAAACCTGACAGTGGTGCAGTGGTTAGCACTGTCGCCTCACAGCAAGCAGGCTAGCTTACAGTTTTGTAGATTTAGACAGTCCTATGTTAAACTAAATGATGGCGTGCGGTGTTTAGGACACTGGGTTTGCGGCGGCCTGGCGTGTCCAGCATTGTTGGAGTTTTGCTCATCCTGGCCTTCACCTCCCACGTCTCCTATCTCACCTTTGTTAGCTTCGACTATGGCTACAATATGGCTGCCAACGCATCCATAGGTCAGTAAAGACTTTGCACTTGGTGTTATTAGAAACCCTGCAGTCACAAGTGTGGTGTTTAAACTCCTGTGATAATCTAAATTCTAGATAAGCAAAGCTACGTACAAGCTCTGATTGTTCCACAGCTTCAAATCCAATCAGGGATGAACTAGTATCTAAGAATTCCTCGCTCCAGACCCTGCCTGCTGATCTAGTTAATGATTAACTAATTTTATGGTCTGTGAGCAGTAGGGCATGGAGTTTCCGATTTTCATGTTCATCATATTCCCTGGCGGTTTTAAGGGGGGGGGAGTGTAAATGTGTTCCTTGTTGTTGGATAGCAAAAACATTTTTAACTTGGATTTATTTTTGTGGTTTGAAAAGCCCTGATTTGGTTATGATGGAACGTCCACAAGCTTTAAGCAAAAGGAAGTTTATAAGCATCCAGTGTCTAATGTCCGTCACGCATTCCTCAGTTCTATTAAGCTGGTATCTGGCTTTCCAGAAACGTACAACTGTGTGTCATCAGCATAACAGTGGAAACTAATACATGCTTACGAATAATATCACCCAGAGGTAACATGTATTTTTTTTTATTAAAAAAAAAAGCAGTGGGCCTAAGACAGAACCTTGTGGAACACCAAACTTTACCTCAGTACGTCTAGAAAAATCACCATTTAAATCAACAAACTGATAGCGGTCAGTTAAATAAGAGCTGAGCCAGGAGAGGGCCATTCCCTTAACCCCCACAACATTTTCTAGTCTATCCAGGAGAATGGAATGATCACTGGTGTCAAAGGCTGCACTAAGGTCAAGCAATACAAGCAGCGAGACACAGCCCTGATCAGACGCCAACAGTAGGTCATTTACTACTTTAACCATAATCTAGTGAGGGTTAATCTCATCTAACCAAGTAAGTGGTGTCTAATCTAGTGAGTAAGGGGGATCTAATCTAGTGAGTGGAATCTAACCTTGTCAAAAAGCTAAGTTTTCAAAGTGTACATTGTTACCATTTGAAATAAAATCTATTTAGGGTCGTAACCTGGACTTGAGCAGTTTTATGTAAGGATTTCATGTTTAAAGCTTACAAATCTGCTACTTTTGAATGATAAGGATCAGTTAATAGTGCTTGTTTACTAGCGGATGTATTTTTCATGTCTTGCTTTCAGGCATGGTGAACCTGCTGTGGTGGCTCGGATGGTGCTGGCAGAACCGGACCACGTTGCTGTACTGGTGGAAGTGTGGCGTGGTGGTGGTGCTGCTACATGGCCTGGCGCTGCTTGAGCTCCTCGACTTTCCACCGCTCTTCTGGGTGCTGGATGCTCACGCCGCCTGGCACCTGGGCACTGTCCCTGTTCACTTCCTCTTCTACAGGTACACACGCCGGCACAATTTCCGCTCCTCCGTCGCGATGCAATTTTAGAAGGACCTGCTTGCTAAAAAGGACTTTTTTTTTTTTTTTTTTCCCTTTTTTTACAGTTTCCTCATAGACGATAGCCTCCACCTCCTCAACACGGAGAAGGCTGGAGTCAAGCTGGAATAGGAGGAGCCTGTCTCAGAGCCCCACCCCCTCTTATCCCATCCCTCTGGTCAGGAGGAATCTGTGAATTTCGAGTTTACGAATTGAGTTTACACTTTTTACCACTCCGCTACTGATGGCTGTGAAGAGAGATTTCTTTTGGTTGCTTTCACGTGTGTTTTGATTTATTATTATGATTTTTTTTTTCTTTTATATTTCTCACCATGTTTTTGCCTTGAGTAGAAGAGCTTAGATTTGGATATTTTGCTAAAATTTATTGACATGGTTTGGCAAGTGTTACCCAGAAGAATTTATATTTCGTACAGAAGTTTAAAAATGGCGTAAAGCCGAGCGGTCAGGAGTGTTAAATCTTTCCTTCAGCATAAATGACATTTGACATTTTTTTCATTTGAAGGGCATTCAATTGTATTAAATTTTCAGTGTGAAGATTAGTGTTAAACAATACTTGCGCCTGCATGCCACCATCCACCAGAAGAGGGACATGGTTTTGAAATCCATGCTAGTGTTTGTCTGCATCCCAAACCACACACTAGCACACTATAAATAGTACGTCAGAATACGTTTACCTTAACAATCTGATGTATGGAATCAATTTTGTGCCAAAATGTTCATACAATACTTTTGAAATATCAAACAAAAACGACAAATCAAAATACAAAAAAACAAGTCAATTTTTTTTTTTTTTTTTTAGACTGGCAAACTTCATGTAATCGTGCAAAATATCAGTCTATTACTCTTCAGAAACCTTTTATTTTTGTTCCACGTCTTTCTCAGTTTTGTTTGACGTAATTTATTTTGGTTGCGATTCCAGCTTTCTCGTTTGCGCTCTCTGACTTTTTGCTTGCAGTTTTGGCACAAACTTCACGTGTGGGTGGGCTGTCCAGGAATGCATTCCCATTGGCTAACTTGTTTGACTGACAGCTACGCTCAGCCATTTCCTACTCGGATTTTGGCGGACTGTTTGACGAGTGACCGATCCATTGACGGTAAACGAGGATCAAGTGGACTTCAGTGGCGACTATGATATTGAATTTACACTTTGTTGAATTAATTCAGTATCATAGTCGCCACTGAAGTCCACTCGATCCTTGTTTACCGTCAATGGATCGGTCACTCGTCAAACAGTCCGCCAAAATCCGAGTAGGAAATGGCTGAGCGTAGCTGTCAGTCAAACAAGTTAGCCAATGGGAATGCATTCCTGGACAGCCCACCCACATGTGAAGTTTGTGCCAAAACTGCAAGCAAAAAGTCAGGGAGCGCAAACGAGAAAGCTGGAATCGCAACCAAAATAAATTGCGTCAAACAAAACTGAGAAAGACGCGGAACAAAAATAAAAGGTTTCTGAAGAGTAATAGACTGATATTTTGCACGATTACACGAATAATTTGTTTGCCAGTCTAAAAAAATTGACTTTTTGTATTTTGATTTGTCGTTTTTGTTTGATATTTCAAAAGTATTGTATGAACATTTTGGCACAAAATTGATTCCATACTGATGTACAACGTTCCAGCATATCAGAGTGCTCATGGTCCTTCACGTGGTTCGCATCGGCGCTCTGCCTTTTAACATGGGTGTATGCTGGCACTAAAAATACAGCAAAAGAACAGTCGTCTTTTTCCCTCTGATAAACATGGCAAATGATTCTGATCGACATTTGGAATGATCGACAGTCGCGTAGACGGCTTGAACTTTACGATCTTAAGGCTTCCAGGGGACGTCAGTTGTGCATGCACCAGGTTTGACCTTGGACAAGCGATTTTGTGAAGGACGGTATCAGAAACGTTCTGTATTTTTACCACTCCACTGACTACTATAGGGACTACACGTTAGTCCTTTGTGGGATTTTCAGGTCTAATGGTGCACTGTTTTTGATATTTATTTTGGGAAGCTAGTATGCATTTGATAGCTGAAGATCTGTTTAGATTTTTTTTTTTCTTTAATTTTTTATAAACTATTGACATGATCCAGTGGAGCACCATCTCCACTTTTAAAGAACCATATAGAAATCTTGTCGATTTCATTTTAATCAGAGAGGCCTTAGCATGGATGCTGCTAAGATCTACAACGATCATGAATTAGCGCAAGTTTAAGGTGCCTCATGGTGTAATACCAGCGCCCACCAGCAGGGAGAACTCGTCATCGCACCCACCAATGATGAGATGGACCAACGTTTTGGCCGATGTTTGTTTGAGAATGCGAGTTCCAAAAAAAGAAGAATCAGAATGTAAATTTGAATATAGTTGAATTACATGTGGAAACATATTAAATAACTATTTTGGATTTGCAAATCGAGTGTTTGAACGAGACTTTCGGCTCTTAATTAAGGGCGTGTGAAGGTCTGTGATTTGTTGCTCATTTACATATTGCACGTTTACGTATTGATTAGTAGTACTGAAGGGTATGGGAAAAGGAGCTGTAATGTTTTCTTTGCCTTTTTTTTTTTTTCTTTTCACTGCTGCTGTATTTGCTTCTTTTATACTCGTGCTCATTTTATATTTTTAACCATGAAGAGGTTTTTTTGTTTTTTGCATTTTGTTTTTCTTTCCTGAGGTAATTTTGAAAAGTTTTTCACCTGGAATGCCTTGTAGAGGAAAAATGGAAGAATTTGAAACTGTGTGTGTGTGTGTTCCACCTCTGCCTTATCCCGTCTTGTCCACTGTACAGTTGTCTTGTGTCTTCACTGAAACTCCATTTCCATTGAACGATGTGAGTGCTTATTTGCTCCCTGGAGAATTAACACCAGTGCCAGGGTGTCTTTGTTCCAAATTGCCACTTGTGCACTTTGTGTGTGTGTGTGTGTGTCTCTGTCTCAGAGAGAGATAGAGGGAGCGAGAGAATGAGCATGTTCAGCTGGCGGGTAAATATAGCCTTAGATATTTTGGAGTGGAGGGGTTGAGTGTGTGTTCATAACGGTCACCATGAGAACGCTGAAACACTGAGAAGAAACAACCAGGTATAAACACAGCCATAGAGCAGCAAGGGAAAAAAAAAATACTGTATACACGCAATGTTTTTTTTTTTTTTCCGTTTCACCAAACGACGTCGATCAGCCAAGACGTGTTTTAGGTTTTGGATGTTTACTAATGCAAGAGTATCTCACCCAAAAATCTTTTCTCAAAATCCACGCCTAAATCTTTGTGATTTGCTTCAAACAACATTGTAGTGCCGTTTTTAAATGAACACTTGTGTTAAAAGATGGTATTAATCCAAATTCACACCGTCATACTTTGGTAGGCGGGGCCTAGAGGGTGACGTGCACCTCCCAGAAAATAACATTCCAGTTTGAGCTCCATGGTGAGGTTGAAGAACTGAGGCTTAAAACATTCTGGTTGAGATTGACTGACTGACCTTCCATTAATTATGTTGACTTTTCTAGATTGATCTGCAAAACGCTTCTAGTTTTTCAAGATCAGTTTAAATTAATTGCTGTATTTAAAAAAAAAAAAAAAAAATTGTACATCAGCCTACGTTCACATAATTTACCCTGACCTTTATTGGTCGACGATGTAGCTAGAGTTAGCTTTATTCAGAGCCTGGCGACTGTAGCTAGCTAGCCTCATAGGTCTGTGGAAGAAAACTTCACGCAACAAACGTGTCTCGGCTGATCGACTACCTTAATGGGGAAACCTTGTGAATGTTTGCTTGATTTGAGTTTTAAATGATGAGTAGCAGCAGAGTGAAATGGTTGTTAAAAATGGATAAAAAGCACTTGTTAGTTGTGGATTCAGATTTTATAGCCCTATGCTACTGTATACACTCTGTGTTGAATATCTGACATGACGATTAGATTTGCTTGTCAGTCATCCCATAATACCAAGCTGCAATAAATGGATAAAATGAAGGTTAAAATAATCATCGTTCACGTAAAGGTATGAAATGTGTGGGGTTTTTTTTCTTCCCCGATAATTTGATATTGCTCTTGGTTACACAAGTAATTGTCACTAATCAAATCAGTGGATTGCACTGGAGTACATCTTACACATTGTACCCTTTTTAGAACCCCTTTTTTCTACTCACTACGAATAATCGGCCAGATACAGGCACATGTATTGTAGCTATCTCCAGCTACACTCTTCAAGATTCAAATTTAGCTGGCTAGTTTTCAAGATCAGTCAAAAGAAATTGAGCGAGCTTTCTGAGAATGTCCTAGAAAATTGAGGCACGCTTCGATTTATCTTGGTTTGTTGATCAATTCAGAAGATGGAATGAATCTGCCAACATTCAGTTGATTAAATCAATGGAAGTTGGCTTTTCGTGGTTAATCCAGATATTTGTATTGATCTAGACTGATCTACTCGGTGCTTCGAGATCAATCTAGTTCTCTCCACCAACTCTGATCTTAAGTTTAGCTACAGCTAACAAGTTTGGATTATTAGCATTGGTCTGTCTAGATGTTCATGGTTGATTTTATGAGACTTGGTGATCGAGAAGTGTGTGTGGTTTATATATATAATATAAAATCTCCACAAACCTGGATTAGTCTAGAAAGGTTATCTAAAGCTACACAGATCTGAACTAAAATGAAATTTTAGCTCCGATCTGTGTAGCTTTAGATAGCCTTTCTAGACTAATCCAGGCTTGTGTAGATTTTTATATTTTTCACGTTTTTAGATTGACTGACTGACTGACTGACTGACTGACTGACTGACTGACTAGACTAGGTGAGATTTGTCTACTTAACTCCTCTTCTCAGTTAATTTTAGGAGATTTGTGTGGCTTCTGAATTGATCATCAGTGAGGTTCTTCTGTGAATCTGGATGAGTAGAAAAGGGGGGAAAAAAAGTAGTGGGTTAAATGTTAAAATGCAAGGCAAGTCCACCAGCCAGTAAGGAAGCTTGAAGGCACCATGTTGTTTTTTTTGCCATGTGCATGTCCATCCCTCCCTTTTTTCTTTTTTTCCTTTTCTTTCTTTTCTCTCTTCTCCTTTCACTGGTATGTGCAAAGAAGCTTTAAGAAAGAAATAAAGTGGTTCTGTATTAACACTTGGTGTCATTTTGCTCCTTCCTTCGGCAATAGTGCACTATGTAGGAAGCAGGGGGCTGAATCCTGTATTGCCAAATGTCTCGTACATTTAGATGTGGCTAGAAGCTTTTCATTTATATCCTACATAGTGTTTATGTTGGTAACAAAACTGATTTTAGCTGAGACTTAAGAACACAGATTTAAAACTGCATCAGAAACGGGCAGGACACCAGGCATTTTACAGCCCATCCAATAGAGGGACCCATTCTAGGCAAAAATGAGACTGCAGTAGCACACAGACACAGAGTGTGGGAGGAGGTTAGAGAGTCTCGTGAAAGGAGTGTATTCTTTACCCGAATGCCGAGACACAATCAGGCTTGTGATCAGTGCGTGGCAGAGCATGCCATTGTAAACTGCTGGAATGCAGTGTGGTGGAAGAAGTCAAACTCGTCCCTGAGCTGTCATAAACAAGCCTGAAAACAATCTGCGACTGTGCATGACTAATACTTAATTAAGCACTTAATTAGGTGAATGCACAATGCCAATAGACTCCTTCAGCCAGTGATGACTGTGTGACCTCAGCTGTGTCCCGTATCTCACTGTTTACACACAGGGCACTGCACAGGGTGTAGAGCTACTGATTCCTATCCTGTGTAACTGTGTAAAGAATAATGACTGGAATACCAAGAGGCTCTACATCAACTGTGTATACAGTGCACTGCACAGTGGAGGTACAATTGTAGAGAGTGCGGTGCACTGAATACCAGATGACAATCAAATGCATACATGGTCCACTATACTAGTGCATCTCAAAAAATTAGAATATTGTGAAAAAGTTCAATATTTTCCATCAGTTATTTAAGAAAGTGAAAGTTATATATTATAGACTCATTACACATAAACTAAAATGTTTCAAGCATTTTTTCTATTTTAATCAGTATGGCATACAGTACAAAAACATAAAAAAACCCATCTCAAAATATTCTATTTCATTTCGAGTTTGAGTAAAACAGTATGAACACACTGTATCTCTCGGTCTAGTTCAGTACACACAACCACAATCATGGGGAAGACTGCTGACTTGACTGTTGTCCAGAAGATGATCACTGATGCCCTCCACAAGGAGGGTAAGCCACAAAAGGTCATTGCTGAAAAGGGTGGCTGGAAAAGGTGCACAAGCAACAGGGATGACCGCAGTCTTGAGAGGATTGTCAAGAAAAGTTGATTCAAGAACTTGGGAGAGCTTCACAAGGAGTGGACTGAGGCTGGTGTCAGTGCATCAAGACCCATCACGAACAGACATCTTCAAGAAAGGGGATACAACTTTCGCATTCCTATCAAGCTACTCGTGAGCCAGAGACAATGTCAGAAGTGTCTTATCTGGGCTAAGGAGAGAAAGAAATGGACTGTTGCTCAGTGGTCCAAAGTCCTCTTTTCAAATGAAAGTACATTTTGCATTTAATTTGGAAATCACGGTTCTAGAGTCTGGAGGAAGAGTGGAGAATCCAAGGTGTTTGAAGCCCAGTGTGAAGTTTCCACAGTCTGTGATGATTTGGGGTGCCATGTCATCTGCTGGTGTTGGTCCACTGTATTTTATCAAGTCCAAAGTCAACACAGCCATCTACCAGGAGATTTTAGAGCACTTCATTCTTCTATCTGCTGACGAGCTTTTTGGAGATGCCGATTTCCTTTTCCAGCAGGACTTAGCACCTACCTACCCACAGTGCCAAAACTACTACCAAATGGTTTGCTGACCATGATATTACTGTGTTTGATTGGCCAGCCAACTCGCGTGACCTGAACCCCAGAGAGAATCTATGAGGTATTGTCAAGAGGAAGATGAAAAACACCCGACCCAAAAATACAGATACGCTGAAGGCCACTATCAAAGCAACCTGGGCTTCAATAACACCTCAGCAGTGCCACAGACTGATCACCTCCATGCCACACTGCATTGATACAGCAATTCATGGTAAAGGAGCCCCAACCAAGTATTGAGTGTATAAATGAATATACTTTTCAGAAGTTGGACATTTCTGTATTGTAAATCCTTTTTTTTTTTTATTGATCTTAGGGAATATTCTAATAATTTGAGATACTGGATTTCTGATTTTCATGAGCTATAAGCCATAATCATCAAAATTAAAACAAAAAAGGCTTTAAATATTTCACTTGACATGTAATGAATATAGAATATATGAAAGTTTACCTTTTTGAATTAAATTATGAAAAAAGGAACTTTTTCATGGTATTCTAATTTTTTGAGATGCACTAGTATAGTGTAGGTGCTATGACGCATGGTGTAGTGAGCTAAGTATAGTGCACTGAATACCAGATGACTCGATCTATCAAATGTATAAATAGAGGATATCACACGGTTACGTGAAGATATGAAGTTTATCTTTGAGTAGTGAAGTGAATGAGTGAAAATATTTTCAACATGAGGAGAAACTTTAGATCTTTGCGCCTCTGTGTAATGTTCTTTATATTTTATGGACACATCCACCCCTCCGCAAATTATTCAAAAGGATTTTAATTTTGAACCGGTTCACCATTTTGACAACGTGCATCCAGTCAGTGAGAAAACACTGGGAACGATGTCATCGGAGTGAAATATCAGGAAATATGTCACTCAGATCCGTGATGTATTTCAGATGAAAAATGTGAGTTTTTCAACATGAGAATATAAACTTTATATCTTCAAGCCAACGTGTGATTTTCTTTTTATTATATCGACACATTCACAAACAAAAAGTACCCAAATTTATCAAAACGATTCATTGATTTCCTCACGAGTGACATATGTGTGTGTGTTATTTGCCAGCTGGGAGGTCCGTATGGTGAAATACCGTGACCGAGGTCTTGAAAGTACTGACTGAGACCCTCTGGGCTGAGGTCAGTATTCAAGGCCGAGGTCACGGTATTTCACCATACGGACCGACCTTAAGCTGGTAAATAATATATTTATTTTTTTCTTTACCAAATTCTAACAGAAAACGAGAGCGCCCGAAAGGGAAAACCGAGCCGAGCCGCCATTTTGAATCCTCATTCACGGCTGTAATGCAAATGGCTTCCTCCTCGGTATACAAGTGCACTTCCATGGCAGGAAAAAAACTACATTTTGCCCCCTCTGTAGTCCCCTATTTATACAAATAGGAGTCATTCAGGATTCAGCCATGTTTTTGCTTGGCGTTAGCAACAGTTACAGGTTTTTAGCTTTCTCCTGAAATGTTTTCTTTTATTTCTTCTTCCTCAGGGTAGTAAAACTCGCTTTCGCTGTGAACACTGTCGTTATCGCTATCCATGCTGTAAAATTAATGCTATTCTCCTGAGAAATGTGAAAATAAATGTTGACAAAAATTGCTACGATGTTTGTTGTTGTTGTGAACGAGCGAGTCGCCAGAGGTCCGTAACTGGAGTCTGTATCGTAGGATACGGACCCACTCGCCAGCCAATCAGAGCGCAGGACTTGATGGAAACCAGACCGCGAAAAAAATAAAGAGATTTATGTCACAGCTTTGGTTCTCCATATCCCAGATGGAGCTCATATGAAAAATACAAGTGCTGTATTTCCCAGTAAAACATTTGTTTCTATATAGAAGAAGAAGAAGAAACCTTTATTTGTCACATGCACACTTCAAGCACAGTGAAATTCATCCTCTGCATTTAATCCATCTGAAGCAGTGAACGCACGCACACACCCAGAGCAGTGGGCAGCCACACCAGAGCGCCCGGGGAGCAGTCAGGGGTCAGGTACCTTGCTCAAGGGCACTTCAGCCCAAGGCCGTCCCATATTAACCTAACTGCATGTCTTTGGACTGTGGGGGAAACCGGAGCACCCGGAGGAAACCCACGCGGACACGGGGAGAACATGCAAACTCCGCACAGAAAGGCCCTCGCCGGCCATGGGGCTCGAACCCAGAACCTTCTTGCTGTGAGGCAACAGTGCTAACCACTACACCACCGTGCCACCCATTATTATATATAATATTATACATACAGGACACTTTTTTCATGGAATAAAAACATGTTCTATTCCCTTCTAGCGGGTTTCATTCATTTGGTTTGATAGCATGCAGTATTGCTCACATATCATTTATCCAACATGTATTACATCACTCTACCCAATGTAGAATGAGTGTTGAATATGGTTTACAATATTGCATGGTTGTCATGACAACATGATGTCACACGTCGGCGCTGAGGTGAATATTCAATGAGGGAGTTTTCTGCTGCGCATACGCAGAAGCATTTCTTTGTTTGCTGGCGGCATCTGTAATAAACTGTCGCAGTGAATTGAAAATGCCATAAGATGCGTCTCATCTCTCATCTCATTATCTGTAGCCGCTTTATCCTGTTCTACAGGGTCGCAGGCAAGCTGGAGCCTATCCCAGCTGACTACGGGCGAAAGGCGGGGTACACCCTGGACAAGTCGCCAGGTCATCACAGGGCTGACACATAGACACAGACAACCATTCACACTCTCATTCACACCTACGGTCAATTTAGAGTCACCAGTTAACCTAACCTGCATGTCTTTGGACTGTGGGGGAAACCGGAGCACCCGGAGGAAACCCACGCGGACACGGGGAGAACATGCAAACTCCGCACAGAAAGGCCCTCGCCGGCCACGGGGCTCAAACCCGGACCTTCTTGCTGTGAGGTGACAGCGCTAACTGCTACACCACCGTGCTGGCCGCCCCCCATAAGATATGTATTACATGTAAAACTTCCATGCTAGCGAGGGACTGTGACAATTTGTAAACAAAGACGGCCGCCAGATTTGCTTTGTTAAATACGGAAGATTTTGAAAAATTTTGAAAGAGAAAGATGCGTTGAACACCTGAAAGGCTACCAAAACTTCCTTAGATATTCTTCACGCATATTTAAAAAAGAAAAACATACCAATGGACATAAAACAAACTGGTAAGTAACCCCTTGTTTCATTGAATGTGTACATATAGTTATAATAATAATAATAATAATAATGGCTCTTTTTTCATGGTATATCAGATAGATATATTCCATTCAGCCCATCCTATCTAATAATAATGGTGTAAAAAGGCCAAAAAAAATCTTTAAAAAAAAGTAATAAATGACCTACTGTTTGACAAGAAACAACTTTCTTTTTTTTTTAAAGATTTTTTTTGGGGGGGGCATGATATTGAACGAGTCGAAGACAAGTTATATCTGATATACCACTCAACACTAACCAATATTCCACAAACAAACAAAAAAAAACTCTCAGCGGGAACAGAAATAAGGATTTCCATATATAGCTCTGCTTCGAAGTGGCCATTTTGCTTGATAAGCTGCTTAGGTATGTATAGCACATGCACAGTAAAATATATATCTTAAAAAATTACAGTGTCGTTCATTTTTATTTCGGATGAAACAAGCTAGATTTGAACACTTAACTATGTACACAAATGAACAGCACACAGAGGTGAGATGTTAAAAGCAGCTCAAGTTGATATTTGCTTAAAACCTGCAGCGCATCGGGACCTGAATGTCAACCGGGCTACATCGTAATCCAACAGGAAGAACAACACGCATGTAGTGAGTTTTACTCGCCCTAATTCACATGAACGGATCGTGACGAAGCCCCAAGAGAGAGAGCGAGAGAGAGGTGGCATGGTGGTGTCATAGTGGTTAGCACTGTCGCCTCACACCAAGAAGGTTCTGGGTTTGAGCCCAGTGGCCTACAGGGGCCTTTCTGTGCGGAGTTTGTATGTTCTCCACATGTCTGCATGGGTTTCCTCCGGGTGCTCCGGTTTCCCCCACAGTCCAAAGACATGCAGGTTAGCTTAATCGGTGGCTCTAAATTGACCGTAGGTGTGAATGTGAGTGTGAATTCAGCTCTGTGATGATCTGGCGACTTGTTCAGGGTGTACCCCGCCTCTCACCATAGTCAGCTGGGATAGGCTCCAGCTTGCCCGTGACCCTGCACAGGATAAGCGGTTATGGACAATGGATGGATGGATGGAGAGAGAGAGAGTGCACTAGGGGTTATAATGCACTGAACATTAAATGATTCTATATCAGATGCATTTCTGATCCACTATACTCTGTAGGCACCAAAATGCTCCCTAGATAGTGCACTTGTATAGAGAGTAGCTCATTGTGAACGTCTGTACATTTGTAAATCTTTCGTGTTTGTAAATTTGTAAACCTTTATGTGTGTATATCTTTCATGTTTGCAAATCCATCCATCCATTATCTGTAACCGCTTATCCTGTTCTACAGGGTCGCAGGCAAGCTGGATCCTATCCCAGCTGAGTATGGGCGAGAGGCGGGGTACACCCTGGACAAGTCGCCAGGTCATCACAGGGCTGACACAGACACAGACAACCATTCACACTCACATTCACACCTACGGTCAATTTAGAGTCACCAGTTAACCTAACCTGCATGTCTTTGGACTGTGGGGGAAACCGGAGCACCCGGAGGAAACCCACGCGGACACGGGGAGAACATGCAAACTCCGCACAGAAAGGCCTTCGTTGGCCACTGGGCTCGAACCCAGAGCCTTCTTGCTGTGAGGTGACAGTGCTAACCACTACACCACTGTGCCTGATGTCCTATTAGTCATTTCATCAACACTATACTCTATCACCAGATCTTAAGGGTGGAGCTTTGTGAGCCACTAATTAGCCTAACCTGCATGTCTTTGGGCTGTGGAGGAAACCGGAGCACCCGGAGGAAACCCACACAGACACGGGGAGAGAGAACATGCAAACTCCACACAGAAAGGCCCTCGCCGGCCACTGGGCTCGAACCCAGAACCTTCTTGTGTTTGCAAATCTTGAATCTAATTGAATTTTATCATGCTCCCTCGGTAGTGCGTTTGTAAAGAGTAGCTGAAGAGTAGTTAGGTTAATTCCAGAATGCTTCTCTATGGAGTGCATACTTGCCAACCCTCCCAATTTCAGCGGGAGGCTCCCGATTTTAGCCTCCGTCTCCCGCCTCCCGATCGTATTTGTTAAAAACTGGATAATCTCCCGGTTTTGGGAAATCCCTACCGCCAAGTTAAAAATACTCCTGATTATGTCCAGTCAGAATCGTATGAGAAACACTGCTGACGTCAACTGATTTTTAACCAATCAACGAGCAGAACGACAGTCACTTCCGTAATGTAGGATTCACCCAGGCTGGGCGACATTTTTTACAAGCAGTCATTCATCATGGCCACTAAACCCAATACCGGGTTGCATGGGAGAATGAATTTTCATGGATAAGCAAATGTTCGACCAGTCAGTTACACATTTTAAGGTAAAGATATCTTAAATCAGAATAGAATGGACATTTGAGTGTGAAATTAAACTAGTCTTCCATACCATTTCAGAAACAAACTGTACAACTTCTAAATCATTTCGTGAAATTTTGCATGACAGAGAATTTGTTTGATGAGTGTATTTGAATAGTGTGGTAGTGTCTTAGTGCTATTTTGAATTTATGTTTGAAAGTTTTAAGTGAAAGTTTACAAGTGAATTATCTGGAAAGTGATTGATTTTGATAGAGTTTTGAGGTTTTAAGTGAAAGATTACTCGTGAGTGTATTTTGGTCGTACTAAAATTTTGCATTCGAGTGAATTTCTTTGTGGAGTATATTTTGTTAGTATGATAGTATTTATAATGCCATTTTTTAAAATTTTGTTTGAAAACTTTCAGTCAAAGTTTGCAAATGAGCAAATTCCTTTGATGCATTCCGATAGGATTTGGAGAGTATATCTAGTGCTTTTTAAAAATTCTGTTGGAAAGTAGTGAGAGAGATGCATTTTAGTAGTACTAAGACAGTGCAGTATTTATTTAACTGAGTTGTTACTATTTTGGTTAAATCTTATTAAAATTTAATTTATATTAGATATTATAGTTCTCTGTATTTTCATGAGTTTACAGAAGGAAAACACATGTGATGCAATCCAATAATCCTTTCATTCACTGTGACTATTTTAAGAAATGATAAACATTCTTCTAAAGCATCACTTGTGTTATTTTCTGTGGGTCTCTGTATGGATACAATATTCAGGCAGGAGATTTTTCAGCTCAAATTCTGATTTAAGCAGACTTCCCTTTCACTGTTATTTTTTAAAATTCAAGACATATAAGTTATTTACCAGCTGGGAGGTCCGTATGGTGAAATACCGTGACCGAGGTCTTGAAAGTACTGAGCGAGGCCCTCTGGGCTGAGGTCAGTAATCAAGGCCGAGGTCACGGTATTTCACCATACGGACCGACCTTAAGCTGGTAAATAATATATATTTTTTTCTTTACCAAATTCTAACAGAAAATGAGAGCACCCGAAAGGGAAAACCGAGCCGAGCCGCCATTTTGAATCCTCATTCACGGCTGTCATGCAAATGGCTTCCTCCTCGGTATACAAGTGCACTTCCATGGCAGGAAAATAACTACATTTTGCCGCCTATGTAGTCCCCTATTTATACAAATAGGAGTCATTCAGGATTCAGCCATGTTTTTGCTCCACCAAAGTTATACCAAACCTTTATATTGCATAAATAAAGCCATTTGGTGAAACTTTGAAGAAGAGATTGTACTGGTTTAAAGTTTTTACCGAACGTAATATTATGTATTAGGATAACATGGTCCAAAATGGGCCTCATTAACTAATGAGATCAAACTGTTAGCAAGTTAGAGGTTTTTAGCTTTCTCCTGAAATGTTTTCTTTTATTTCTTCTTCCTCAGGGTAGTAAAACTCGCTTTCGCTGTGAACACTGTCGTTATCGCTATCCATGCTGTAAAATTAATGCTATTCTCCTGAGAAATGCTGGCAAACATTTATAAGATTTTTGATAATCTTATAAATAAATCTTATCCAAAAAAAGATAAATGTTGACAAAAAAATGCTACTATGTTTGTTGTTGTTGTGAACGAGCGAGTCGCCAGAGATCCATAACCGGGGTCCGTACCATAGGATACAGGCCCGCTCGCCAGCCAATCAGAGCGCAGGATTTGGACCGCGAAAAAAATAAAGTGCAGTATTTATTTAACTGAGTTGTTACTATTTTGGTTAAATCTTATTAGGGCCCGAGCACCGTTCAGTGTGAAGACCATATTGTTTTTTGAAGGATTATTATTCTTATTATTATTTTTCTGTCATGCTTGGCTGTTTTTGAGGCATTTCCCATGCACAAAAACTCATGAAATTTGATACACACATCAGTCATTGCAACCGCTTCTCAGCTACAGACGTTTGGCCCCGGGCATGGCCCAGGGACTTCATAGCGCCCCCTAATTGAAACAAAACTCTTCAGAACATGGCTAGAACCTTACTCAGAACCCTTAGATCAGTACAAAAATGACATGAATCATGATAGTTGTCCTAGCAATCTTTCAAACTGCATATGTACAAAACTATACATGTGTCTCCTCCTTATCTCTCTCTCTCTCTCTCCCTCTGACAAACAGACACACACACACAATAATAGTGACCTGCCATCATTGTGCATTTTGTTGCAGACATATGAAAACTCTGCATGTGCACACACACACACACACACACACACACACACTGCAGACACAGGAAAGCTAAGATGACTTAAGATTACAGCGTGAGATAGAGATAAGGAGGAGACACATGTATAGTTTTGTACATATATAAATGTACATTTTCACACCACAGAAACACACACACACACACACACACACACACACACACACACACACACACAGTCTTTGTCTGTCTATCTCTCATCCGTCAAGCAGTCATGGCATTTGCAACATGCACATCACCTTTGAACGTTTGATGAATATATGACATGTGACTGTTTTGTTGGGTGGCGGGATGTTCTGGGTTGCGGAACCACACGTGTGAGGGCCCGTCAAGGCCGCTAGCTTCTTTAATTAAAATTTCATTTAATTTATATAAGATATTATAGTTCTCTGTATTTTTACATGAGCTTACAGAAGGAAAACACATTTGATGCAATCCAATAATCCTTTCATTCACTGTGACTATTTTAAGAAATGATAAACGTTCTTCTAAAGCATCACTTGTGTTATTTTCTGTGGGTCTCTATGAGCCATTCCACCGAATCGGTGCCATTTCCGTCCCTAGAAAATTATATGTATAAATGCACATAAAAATGTACTTTAAAATACATTTCCTTATTATGCAGAATGTCCTGCACATTCATCTGATTTCAAATTTAAGATATATAATTGTAAGGATTAATAAAAACTACCTAAAACACTGAAAAATAGCATGTGTTACCTGTCCCCGCACTCTAACTTTATACTTAACTATGAAATATTATGATTAAAATCCTTCAGAAACAGTATTTCTTTTGCACTGTTGTGTGACTCCATATCCTATCCATGGTTTAAATATATTTTTTTCATAAGAAATCCACAATATCTTAGTTAAAATACACATTTTAGTCGTGTCCCTGGGTTTTCACTCAGTCCTGTTACCCAAACATATTACTCCATCTGACAAATTTGGAACATTCCATAAATCACATGCTCAACAGGAACTTACATCAGTTGTGTCTTCTGAAGGCCATGGGAAGACCAAAAGTTAGTTCTCTCATTTACTTTTCTGTATATTTGATGATTTTTTTTTTAACTTTGACTGATAAGGTCAATGTCAACATACTGTCCTGTTACTTAAATTATTTCTTAGATGATATTTGTTTATTTTAAAAATACAGATTTTTGGTAAATCACTAGAATGTGCTAAGTGTGGTCATGCTATTAGCGATGACGCCATGTGGCTTAATTCCATGTATTAGCTAATCCTAGGCTAAAAACTCAGTCCTGTTACTTTCAGTCCTGTTACTCATATAAAGAGTATGCAGCCATCTTTGACTTCCAAACCTTGTAACATAGCCTGAGGTTGACCAATACACATTTTGAATAGTTAAATCTCATCTCATTATCTCTAGCCGCTTTATCCTGTTCTACAGGGTCACAGGCAAGCTGGAGCCTATCCCAGCTGACTACGGGCGAAAGGCGGGGTACACAAGTCGCCAGGTCATCACAGAGCTGAGACATAAAGAAATATTTTTGGGGGGCTTTTTTCACCTCCATTGGACAGGACAGTGCAGAGACAGGAAACGAGCAGGAGAGAGAGATGGGGAGGGACTGGGAAACTACCCCGGGCCAGAACCGAACCCAGGTCCCCGGACCCACGGCACGGTGCCTCATCCACCCGAGCCACGACGCCCCCGAGCTGAGACATAGACACCCATTCACGGTCAATTTAGAGTCACCAGTTAACCTAACCTGCATGTCTTTGGACTGTGGGGGAAACTGGAGCACCCGGAGGAAACCCACGTGGACACGGGGAGAACATGCAAACTCCACACAGAAAGGCCCTCGCCGGCCACGGGGCTTGAACCCGGACCTTCTTGCTGTGAGGCGACAGCGCTAACCACTACACCACCGTGCCACCCTGTTGAAAAGCTATAACAAATTAAGTTTAATTTGGGAGTGGTACAACAAGCAAATGGCACCCATTCGGTGGAATGTCCCGTATACAATATTCAGGCAGGAGATTTTTCAGCTCAAAATCTGATTTAAGCAGACTTCCCTTATATTAAAATTCAAGACAAGAGTATGATTTCAGATTTTCCACTCTGAGCTCTTTCATGCCTGATACATGAATCCTGAGTAACTGATAGAACAATATCAACAATTCAAAAACTCTTTAATTGTATAAATTCCAAATGGGGGCGGCACGGTGGTGTAGTGGTTAGCGCTATGACCTCACAGCAAGAAGGTCCAGGTTCGAGCCCCGTGGCCGGCGAGGGCCTTTCTGTGCGGAGTTTGCATGTTCTCCCCGTGTCCGCGTGGGTTTCCTCCGGGTGCTCCGGTTTCCCCCACAGTCCAAAGACATGCAGGTTAGGTTAACTGGTGACTCTAAATTGACCGTAGGTGTGAATGTGATGACCTGGCGACTTGTCCAGGGTGTACCCCGCCTTTCGCCCGTAGTCAGCTGGGATAGGCTCCAGCTCGCCTGCGACCCTGTAGAACAGGATAAAGCGGCTACAGATAATGAGATGAGAGATGAGATGAATTCCAAATGGTTTGCAATTCATTGGGATCCATTGTTTTTATCATTTCAACCCATTGAAAATGTCGTTCACGCGCTTTTCTCCCCCATGAGAGCTTTGAGGAGGTGCTCAGTATGGAGCGCAGCTTTGGAGTGAATCTGGCTGCAGCACGAGCGCGCGCTTTGCACCGGAGTTCACGAGCACGCGCCTTGCCTTGGAACACACCGAAACTGCCAAGTCTCGCTCTCGTGCGCTCTCGCTCTCTCTCTCTCTGTCTCGCGTGCGCGCTCGCGCCTCGACAGGAAGTTGTTGAGATTGGAAAGAAGCGGAGAGGGAGAGTCGGGCACAAAACAAAACAAAGTCGACGTGACTTATTTATGTTTCGAAAACGTCAGGGAGGAATTTAAGGGTCGAGTAAAGCAGCCCGGGGACCACTGAAGGGATTTAATACCTCACAGACCCACACGGAGGCTGAATATGGACTGAATGGTGGCTGGAAACCCGATGGAGGCGGCGAGAAGTTTTCGGTTCGCCCCGCTGCTGCTGCCGCTGCTGCTGCTGTGGCTTCTGGGAGCGACCGGAGTCGCGGCGAGAGAAGGTGGGTCTGTTCGGAACATTTCTCAGCCCAAACCCACCAGTTCGGCCGAGTTCAGGAGAAAAACGCACTGATATAAGGTCTCAAGAATGTGAGAAATGTTATAAGTCAGTTTTTTGTTTGTTTGTTTTTTCCCCAGCCCTGTATGAAAAGCTGTGCTGTACATAGTTTCAGTCGCACGGCTGCAGCGATATATCGCTCTCTGTCTTTATCGCGATATGAATCACTTATTGTAGTTGATAAATCACAGTGTAAGTGTTCAGTATTACTGCCTGCCGTTCAGACATCAACATGGTCTTATAATCTCACAATGCAGTACACACATGCATATAACTATGAACTGACAGCAGCATGACAACCTGTAAACCAGGGGTGGGCAATTATTTTTTTCCACGAGAAACAGAAAATTTTGTGGAGGGCTGGATCAAAAGGCTGAAGGGTTGTTTTACAATCAGGGTACGCAAGCTAAAAATCACATTTAACACTTATCTTCAATATCAAAAGGCTTGACTAAATAAACTTGGTTGTTTATTGTAGCCCTGTGATAGCTCTATTTACCATGCAATGCAAAAAAAATGTGGTGATAACGTTATTTTTGGTGAATATCTGGCAATATATGTCATATTTAGCAAAATTACTCGTGTCATTTAGAAAAAGTGCTTTTTTGACCACAGGTAGCTCCAAAAGGGATGCACTTAAATCATTCTTTATACCATAAAACACATATTTGGTTCCATATCATTGGAAACATAGTTAAGTTTTAATGTTGAATGCCAGTAAGTTTTCAGACTATTTTGATCAAATTAGTATGTAATTGTGTCAAAAAAAAGTCCTCTCCGAGACAGCTAATTTTCCAATATAAAATAACATATCTAAAATGATTATTTTCATCCTAAAATGTGGTCAAGATATTGGGACATAAATATTAGAGACAACTAACACAAAGCTTACATTATACCTTATATTTAAAAGCACTATGGAAGTAGTGGATTCTGAATTGTCAAAAAAAAAAAAAAAGTCCTCTCCGAGAATCACTTCATTTGTTTCTCCCATCTTATAGCAGATTACACGAAACTACCATACACACGTCAAAAAATTACCTGAAATCTGTTCTTTAACTTAAAAACTGGTACAAGAACCAGTTTGAATCGATTTGAATTTTGGACCCCTGGGACACAAACTTTGTATCCTGATTGTAAAACAACCCTGAACTAAATGCTGCATAATATTAATTGTATTTCTTTATATAAAGCAGTAAATAACATTGTTTGTTTGTTTTTACAAGCTGCTAAGACTGGTAAGAGTATGGGGAAAAAACGAGGTTGCCTTACAAAAAATGTAATTTATTCAATCAAATTTCCCAAAACAATGGTTAACAAAATGTCAACGTTTGTACCTTTTTTTTTCCAGTCATATTCACCCCAAAACACAATAAAGACATCACAGTATTGTCTTTCTACTCCAAATATCAAGCAAGATGCATCATATTATAATAATGATGCCCACATTTGTAGTCTAATCACCTCATTTGGTGTTTTTTATTAGTTCAGTGAGAGAAATCTAGTCTCTGTTGGTCTTTAACGAGTGCATCAAGAGGGGTGTTCACGGGGGCGTCGTGGCTCAGGTGGTTAAGGCGCTATACCATGAATGCGGGCGACCCGGGTTCGATTCCGGCCCGAGGTCATTTCCCGATCCCTTCCCGTCTCTCTCTCCCGCTCATTTCCTGTCTCTACACTGTCCTATCCAATAAAGGTGCAAAAAGCCCAAAAAAATATCTTTAAAAAAAGAGGGGTGTTCACACGGCAACTTTTACTCCGGTGTAGCACCGGGGCTGCCCCGGTAGAGCGTTCACACGGTACAAAGTTATACCGGTGTAGCCCCTGAAAGCTGCTTAAACCGGTGCAAATCTAACCCTGCTCGGGAGGTGGTTTAACCTCCTAAGGCCCAAGCTGTTTTTTTACATGCATTTTTTATTTTGTTTTGCTATTTGGGCTTATTAGAACCTGATTTAGAATAAAAACTAAGCATCATCTTTTGATAAGATGTACTTTTAGAGAAAAAGTATGTCCACATATGTGGATTCTTGTTCCGAATTTCTAAAAAGTGCTGTCCACGCATGTGACCGCTAAGCCCTAGGAGGTTAAGAAATTTACTCCGGAGTAAATGCTAGTTTGCGAGGCAGCACCGATATAAAATGGGACGTCTGAACGCTACAGGGGTAGACTCTGGGGGTGTGCATTGGCACAGCCCTCACTATTCAATTCGATTACGATTCGGAGGGTAACGATTCAACTCGATTCAATCTGATTCTACGATGCATTGTGATACGTTAAAATTTTACTGAAAGCAAGGCAAATTTTTCAGTAGTCATGAGGCAATACAAGCAGTCAGATACTGAACAACATTTTATTGGCTGTTGTGTGTATCACTCCTGTTTTAAACAAAATAAAATTGAATGTTATAGAGTTTCAAATATGAAAAAGAAAACAAATTACAGCTTTTTAGTGCTTTGAATGAGACCAGATCTTTCTTTTTTACACACAGGTCTTGTCTACTTTCCCATCAACCTCGTAGAATCCAAAATGTGCCCAGATGTCAGCTTTCCAAGCTTTGGGTGCGTTAATAATAACCTGTCTCTCGCAGTCCTCTTCCTCCGCCTCAGCCATCTTGCTAAGCGAGTGCTCTCTCGACTGGTGTGCAGCTACAGACTGCGCATGTCTGTGATGTTGCTCCGGAAATGTCCACGGAAGTTTTTTTTTTTTTTTTAATACGCTGAATTGATCTGGCATGTTGCCGAATCGATGCTGAATCGTCCATGCCCCGCATTGCGATGTATTGCCGAATCGATTATTGTTGACACCACTAGTAGACTCGCGACGTGTGAGGAGAGTTGATTACATACGGGCATTGCATAATTTGCATCCTGGTATTTTGCGCTTCCAAAATGGCGAATATCAACAACAACAGAACTGCGTGTCTTCATCCACGTTGTTTTCCCGGCGCTTGGTGATGCCATGACAACCGGGAAAAGGAAGTACATTTTCACGCATACGCATTTCCACATTATTACTATCGTATAGCACAGTCGCAAAAACTGCCGTGTGAACGCAAATGGGGCTGCACCGGTGCTAACACGCTTCTCTCTAGTAAGCAGGTTTGTGACGTGTGAACGCTCCACAAAATTTACACCGGTGTAAGATATATCGCAACAAAATACATCGGTGCAGCATCGATGCAAATATGTGCCGTGTGAACACCCCTAAGGTCAGGCTGAATGTCTGAGGTGGAGATGCGAAGCACAGCTGACAGATGATCAGTCGATTCGGTGTAGGTATCAGGTCTACAGATCGGCTCGGGCTCCGGCACCTGCTGGTGACGTCACACTATGTGATTGGCTGGACCGTTTGCAGGATGACATACAAGTTTGTGGTTGGTCTGGACAAATTACGGAAGTAGTTATCGCGGGATTAGGTTTCGTGGGATTTCATGTCATGTTCATGTCGCGCGCATTGCGTTTTTGTTGAACACAACTTCAAAATAAAAGCAATGCACATTCAGTCCATGCATGAGGTAAAATTAGAAAATATGTTTATTTTGTAATTTCTAATCAACTTTACGCGGGCCGGTCAGAATGAACCAAAGGGCCGGATGCAGCCCGCGGGCCGGAAAATGCCCAGGTCTGCCGTAAACAGAAGGCTTTTGAGGTCTGGTGAGGTAAAGAAACACCCATATGCATGTTTGTGTGTTTTTTTTTTTTTTTTTTAATTCCACTTGTTCATATGAACACTGTATATATTGCTGCGAAAGTGATGTCATAAATATCACACTTTACAGAAGTGTGCCTTTACAGCCTTTACAGCCTTAGGAAAAGTAGTATATTAAATTGCTGAAAACCGTCTTCTGATCTGGAATGCTCGTGTCTGTATGGACGTGCCTGATGTCCATCTGTTATCCGTAACCGCTTATCCTGTGCAGGGTCGCGGGCGAGCTGGAGCCTATCCCAGCTGACTATGGGCGAGAGGTGGGGTACACCCTGGATAAGTCACCAGGTCATCACAGGGCTGACACACATGCCGCTTTTCCACTACCAACGCGGCTGAGTCGGGCTGAGCTGTGCGGTGCTGAGTCGAGCTGAGTGGGGCTGTTGGAGTTGCATTTCGACTACAACCGCGCTGAACCGTGGTGGCTGGAAGTGGGTGGACACATTGGGTGGAGTTAGCGAAAGTGGGTGGACGTCACGTGATGTCGTTAGGCGGCGCAAACAGTGACATCAGTGACCTTTTAAGCGGTAGTCTCACGACCCGGATAGTAAACAATAAACATGGAGGACATGGAGTCGTTAGTGTTGCTGGTCTTGGTTCTGTGGCTTGTTGTCACCGACAACGCCAACAGATACTGGCAAGAGCGTATAGATGAGGCGAGGCGCATAAGGCTTCAGAAATTCTCGTAATTCGTAATTCTTCTTCTTCCGGGTTTACGGTGTTTACAGATCCCAGTGTGCTCGCAGGGCATGTGTGGGCATGTGAGGACACTCCTCCTCACCAATCAGTGCACAGGGGAGTGTCTCCTCACGCCCCCAGCCCCACTCGGCTCGGTTTGGCTCGCTTCAGCCCCACTCCAAAACCGTGCGAGTTTTGGGTGCTGAGCAGGGCTGAAGCGAGCTGAGTCGTGCTGCTCTGAGGTAGTCGAAACGCGAGCCGTGTCGGGCTGAAGTGAGCTGAAAAAGGGTAGTGGAAAAGGGCCAATAGAGACGAACAACCGTTCACACTTGCGGTCAATTTTTAGAGCCAGCAGTTAACCTAACCTGCATGTGTTTGGACTGCGGAGGAAACCCACGCAGATACGGGGAGAGAGAACATGCAAATCCACACAGAAAGGCCCTCGTCGGCCACTGGGCTTGAACCCAGAGCCTTCTTGCGGTGAGGCGACAGTACTAACCACTACACCACCGTGCCTGATGTCCTGTTAGTCATTTCATCAACACTATACTCTATCACCAGATCCTGAGGGTGGAGCTTTGTGAACATGTGTGGAAATCATTCATATCTCGTAAACATCAGAAACCTGATCGAGTTGCGGTAATAGAAAAGCTTTCGCTCGATCATCAGGAGCTTTCAAATTCAAATCCTGACAATAACCAGGCAATCCATGGCTGGGAGTCCTAAAGAGCAACGAGACAGAGAGGATGGTATGCTCTCTGTTCTGTCTTAAAGGGCATGTTCTGGACCAATTTCGTTTTTTTTTTTTATATGAAAGCATGTCCCTTTACACACTCATCCAGAAGGGTAATTTTGCACAAGGCCATCTGTCTACAGCAGAAAAAAATAAAATAACAAAACATGTCTGGAAAAATCCCAAGGGAGTCTGGAGCCAGATTTGTGACGTTACCTGCGGAAGCGCCAGCAGGCTGAGAGAGCTTTGCACGGTTTCAGTGCACAGCCTGTGTAGCCCAAGCGCTCCCATTTCTCTCTCACTGGGAAACGATGAGTACTAATCCCATCAAGATAGGTGTTGCTACACCCTCCGACGATACATCTGTTAACCATTTCAATAATTACGTGATAATGTTGAAGAAATTTGCAGAAAACCACCAGGTCGTTTTCTCATAAACAAACCAGCGCTGATGTAGGATTCAGAGGGAGGCGTCCCGCACGCGACGTCACGAAAATAATGGCAAGTTTTTTCAGAGGCGGACCAATTCGCCTCAAACGGCTTGATTTCAACTGATTTTTTCTGGTATTGCGCAAGGTAAAAAAAAATTGCAGAGAATGCAGAATGTTACAGATATTTGACCAAAGTTTAATATAAAATAGGAGAATTACATTGATCTTGCTCCTGAATTTACCTAGCCTGGGCCCGCCCATCCTAAGCGTGACACAACACAAGGGCCTGTTCCGAGCTTAGTCTGGCCAGGCAGGCTATCTACAGCATTTCCAAGCTCCTGAAAAATCAGGAACCAATCAACTTTGAGCATCTCCAACGGCCCTGGGTAGAGGCGTGTTCAAGGCAGTGACGTAGTAGAACTGCGACCGGAAGCCATAGATTGTTTACAGAATCTATGCCGGAAGCGCTTCATTCACATCACGAACATGGAGCAGCGGCAAGCCTTTAACACAGCGGTAGATGCTGTATTGAAAGCATTCAACGGGAAGTTCTCATTGAAAACGGAGCAAAGAGCAGCCCTGGAGGTATTTATTGAAAGGAAGGATGTTTTCGCCTTGCTCCCGACCGGCTTCGGTAAGAGTTTAATCTACCAGTTAGCCCCGTCGCGTCGCATACGTCAGAGGAAAGAGTGATGTGATTGGTTTAAGCTTCGTCACAGCCTTTTCTGGCTTCAACCAGTAGCAAACTGAGGCATTTCAGGGAGGCGGGTCAACCACGGGCTCTGGGAAACGGTTTGGCTTAATAGCTTGGCCAGACCAAATGCTCGGAGAGCTTTGAAGTCGCGTTAGCCAGGCTATAATTTACCCATGATAGGCACTTTAATCACAGCAACATTAGCTAATCATAGGCAGCTCTGAGGTCATGTATGCAGAAGAGGGTAGAGAGCGCTTTTTTCGAGTGTGTTATGCTGTACTGTGAAGCAGCAATTCAAAAAGACGCTGGCTGTGGCTCATCGGACGCACGGTCAGCCTTCGCACTCCCTGATTGGTCACCGTTGTATGATAGAGGAGACGTAACTAAAGGGGGAAGGATGGCACATTGCATTGCTATTCAGACCTCTGAAATCACTTACATACTTTTCAAACATTTCACATTTTTTCCCCACAGGTGAGCGTATTAAATTAGCAAAACCATTGCTATGAATTTCTTAATCTGATGAATCAAACTAGCAGACTAAAGCTAAGGTCTCACAGAACTGGAATCACTTCATGGTAGATGCCAGTAGACAATTTTGAGCCTTCCGATGGTCAACTGGCATGCGTTCCGGGCCCTTCCGTTGGAATATGTAAGAGCTGTAGCACTACCCTGACAACCGCGAGGGCGTGGCTTCCATCCCCGGAAAGTTTCATCGTGTTGAAAATTGCCGTGGGTCAAGCGGCAGATGAATTCATCCATCGCAACTGTGAAGGCATCCGTGAGGCGTATGTGGGCTACCGGAGCATTCCATCACATCCATCAAGCTCAAAATGTTCATGAAACAACATTCTGCAGAAAGTGAAAAGTTTGCCTCGGGGGTGTGGCTTATTTCATCTTGAAGCCATGAAAACCGTAAGTCATTGCCATAAGGTCATACGTCACTCTGTCACTGCCGCCATTGGTTTTACCGGCGTCTATCGTCATGGCTACCGTGGTTTCATTTGCATATTTACTCCGCCCAAATTTATGCACCAGATCGCCTCCAAAATCTGCCAAATCTGCCGTAGCCCCAGCCACGGTTCTCATGGATCAACCAGCTATGCGTGACCTTAGCGTGCTAGTTTCATTAAGCATCAGTGAATCCTTTCTTTCGAAGTGTCAGCACATGATATATTAAAAAAAGCAAAATAAGGGCGTATTCACACCTACGTTGTTTGGTCCGGACCAAACAACCAAACGAACCAAATTTCCCTTGGTCCGGACCTTTTGTGTTGGTCTGAATACAAACCACCGAACTCTGGTCCGGACCAAACAAGCGGACCGAGACCGAGCTGCAAGGTCGGACTCGGTCCGGACCAAAGGAACCCTGGTGCGGATCTTTTGGAGGTGTGAAAGCAGACCGGACCTAATCTGACAGTTTTGCTTTTTTGTACCTCGGGAGCTTCCGTCGTTTGTCGAGCATTATGGGAAACAGAGTCTTGACACTCCACCGCAAAGTGCAAACACTGTTTCGGTTGTCAAGGGAACCTTACAACAGTCGTTCAGTCATTCAGGCTAGACTACAGAGTACAAAAAATGAGTAGGGGGCAAACGTGGGCCGAGGAAGAAACGTGTACCCTTGTGGATTATATGGGCAGATGTCCACATATCTGAGCTTTTGGAGAGAACACACAAAAATGCCGACGTGTTTGCTGTATTCAGTGAGAAAATGAAGAAGGGGTTCACGCGCTCCCCAGAACAATGTCAGCTAAAAGTGAAGAAACTCCGTCAGACCTACATTAAAATCAGGGACATTCTTTCAAAAAGTGGCGGTACTAGCGACTTGCGTGAAGAGCCAGAACTGTCACAACATGATGTGCGCTCATCAGCGCTATCCTCCGTGACTACTTTTGAACTTAACGCTTTGTGCGCGTGTCGTCTCTGACCAATAGCTGAACGACCTCAGGGCGCGTGGGTTTGTTGACAGATTTTGGTCCGCTTACTAAAATGTACAGTGTGAAAGCGAACCGCACCAAAATGAAAAAATAAAAAAAACATTTGGTTCGGACCAAAGCAAGTGAACTATCGAACTATCCTGGTCTGAATACACCCTAAGAGAACATGCTGGATCAAGTGCTATTTTATAATGTGGTAAATAATTACAGTGGAAGCCCGAACCCGAGATTAAACCAGCTGCGTAACAGGAGTTTCTCCACTATTTTAATTAAAAAAAAAAAATCCATAAACTGCTGGTCAAGGAAACAGAATTAATGCATTGAATGCGACACTTGTGCAGATTTGATTTTTTTTTTCTCTCAAATTAAGCTGCACATGGAGAGAGCTGTCCTCATGTTGACTAATTGTACATCTTATACATTTCAGTCCGTCTGTTTATCAATGGAAAAAAAGGAATAAAAGTACTGTACTTTTCACGTGAAATATAATCTAAACGTCACCTTCCAGTCACAGAAAAATGCATCACAAAACCTAGTTAAATGCTCAATAAAATCTCATCTCATTATCTCTAGCCGCTTTATCCTTCTACAGGGTCGCAGGCAAGCTGGAGCCTATCCCAGCTGACTACGGGCGAAAGGCGGGGTACACCCTGGACAAGTCGCCAGGTCATCACAGGGCTGACACATAGACACAGACAACCATTCACACTCACATTCACACCTACGCTCAATTTAGAGTCACCAGTTAACCTAACCTGCATGTCTTTGGACTGTGGGGGAAACCGGAGCACCCGGAGGAAACCCACGCGGACACGGGGAGAACATGCAAACTCCGCACAGAAAGGCCCTCGCCGGCCACGGGGCTCGAACCCGGACCTTCTTGCTGTGAGGCGACAGCGCTAACCACTACACCACCGTGCCGCCTGCTTAATAAAATATATTATGATTTTTAATACCGCATGATGCATGGTTAATGGGGGTGTTCCAGACAGTGAATATGGAGAAGGCCTCTTAAAATCAATCTTTTAACAGGGATGGCAATTTTCCGCCGAACGGCGGAAATCCGCCGTTTTGAATTTCAATTTTATCATTTTTGTGGAACGTCTAAATCCGTAGAGAAAAGTTTTGGGGGGGGGGGTTAGGTACTTAAGTTTTATTGCTGCTACCGAGATTAGTGTCAAATCGTATCGAAACCACATGTCTCGCGAACAACGGAAGCTTCTATATCTAGTGTAACAATGAAAATAAGCAAACGAGTCTGTGATTGGTTGCGAAGTGAAGGATTCAACCAATGCGAAAGCATGTTTCATTTCACTGGCCGCCATTTTGCCTTTAGCTAAATGTCTTGCATGAGGTTTTGAGAGCATTGTTTTCCGCGGAAATATGAAGTTTTTATCACGAGATCAAGAAGCATCGGTGGCTGAAATTGACAAAAATGTCAAGAACAAATTTCGTTGGGATTGGCTACAGCGGACAGTTACTACGAAAGTGAAACTTGGAAAAAAGATCGAGGAGATCAGCGAGTCGCTTGAACAGTTTATCAAGAAGTGCGATTTGCCTGGCAAAGCATTTTGCATTTATTGTAACGATGTGATCAACTACGGATCCCGTGGCTGTGTGGCATTAATTGACCATGCTTCTAAGGTCAAGAAACACTCGGATGTTATTGCACTTCGTAAATATGCCTGGGGCAGTCAGAGTAAGTTGTCTTTTTTTCTGTTAAACTTTAGATACTTATTTTTATCATGTATTTTTCACACAATATACATGTAAAATGGCTAGAAAATAGGTAGAAGAGGCTAAAAAGGCTAAAGCTTCAGGGGGACTCCGCCCCCCTGAACCCCCCGTTCGGAGTTTCAGCTGAAATAAAATTTTCCTGTTGCCATCCCTGTTTTAATGATTTCAAGGTTTTTTTTTAATTATTCAGCAACTTGAATGGAAATTCTAGAAATTTGCATTAAAAACTTGCTTTTTTTTTTTTTTTCTTTCAGAAAATTGGTTTTTGATTTGCCTCGATCTGAGTGTGTGGACCAGATCTAATCTCGGCCGTGATACAAATGTGTCATGAAGTATCCATGTGTTCATGCACCTGTAAAGCAGGTCTGAGATGTATTGTAATGCTTTTTTTTTTTTACACAAGTAAAAACTAATTTGTACGGTTTCAGGAAGATCAATCAGACTATTTCAGTCGACACTGAAAGGCAAATAAAACTCAAGTACATCTAGGTAAAACAAACACGCACACAGACACTTTCCTGGTAGTTTCAAAGGTCGCAACTGTGCCAGGGTTCTGATTACTCACGAAACAAACTTTGAATGTTGCACACAGGTGTGTTTGTGTTATTGATTGTAAAAGAATGAGTGGGAATAAGCTGAGGCCGCACAGTGCATTGCCCAACCTGAAGCGTGTGAAGCGTAGCCTAGTTAACAATATAGAGATTTTCATTTGATTCCATGAGCACTAATCTATTATTCAAATTCATGAAACTGCGTTGGTTCAGAAGTCGGTATGTTACAGATCAGTGATGTCTGTTCTTATCATTTCCACAGCTTTATTACGTAACAGTGACTTTAAACAAATGATAACCGGCTATGATTCACTGTTGCCTGGTAAAACCAACTTCGTTTCCCACTCACCATTTTGCACTGATGCTCAACGTCATAATAACGAGAAATCCAGCGTAGAATAGTGGAGGCGGCAAATCCGGACTCGGCAGTCCCAGAATGAAACGGAGCTACGCTCACCGGCCACTTTAACAGGCACTCGTTGTTGATTTTCTAAGATTCCTGTTCTTGGCTGCAGAAGTCGAAGCCAGTGTGGTGTTCTGCTGTTGCATGCTGAGATGCTTTTCTGCTCACCACGGTTGTAAAGACTGATTACATGAGTTACTGTATACTTAGGCAGCTCGGACCAACCTGACCATTTTCCTCTGACCTCTCTTACCAGCAAGGCGTTTGTTTCCACCTACAGAACTATTGCTCATTCAATGTTTTTTGTTTTTCGCACCATTCTGTGTAAACCCGAGATACCGCTGTGTGTGAAAACCCCAGGAGACCAGCAGTTTCTGAAACACTCAACCCAGTCCATCTGACACCAACAGCCATGCCACAGTGATCACAATTTTTCCCATTCTGACGGATGGGTGTTCCTAATAAAGTGGCCGGCGAGTGTATATGGCGCACTTTGGCGAGGTCGCGACTCGACTTGACTAGTTGGCGATCTTCGAGCGGACGAATGCGACGCGGTTGGCGAAAGTATTAGTATAAAAGGATTAATATGCTGACGCGTTGCTGTCTAGAGATGAATTTTATTCTAAAATAGTTAAAGGTTAATTATTACACGAGCCAGTGCGCTAATGTCAGGCTCTCTCGTTTAAACGTTTTCTGTATCAGGTCGTCGTGTGAGATTTTGCCTGCCACTCTTTCTCTTTTGATGATGTCATCTTGTTGCTTAGGTGAGAATAATAACAAAAACAACAACATTGCAACCTGTTCACGTCTGGTGAATTTCTGCTCAGGCAACGTGCTTAACATTATATTACTTGTTATCATGACAGTATTGTTGTTATTGATGTCAACGTTGCACAAAGCTCTAACTTTGTTTCATGATTATTTTATAAAGTTGCGATATAGATTCAGTTGATGATTTATTCGTAATCCATTGATGACTTGTGTTGTAAATGTTTCCGAAAAGAATCTTCGTATCATAATCGTCTTTCGTTGTTAAGGAACAATAACGGCTGATCATCACGAACGCTGTCCTGTTACTTTTATTCTCGGTGTTCTCGTTTATGACATCAGTTGCACCTTAAGTCCTACGCAGCGCGTGTCTCAGGCTACGTTTACATTAGACCGTATCTGTCTCGTTTTCTTCGCGGATGCACTGTCCGTTTACATTAAACCACCTGGAAAAGCCGGGAAACGGGAATCCGCCAGCGTCCACGTATTCAATCTAGATCGTATCTGGTCCGGTGCTGTGTAAACATTGAGATACGCGAATACGCTGTGCTGAGCTCTAGCTGGCGTCGTCACTGGACAACGTCACTGTGACATCCACCTTCCTGATTCGCTGGCGTTGGTCATGTGACGCGACTGCTGAAAAACGGCGCGGACTTCCGCCTTGTATCACCTTTCATTAAAGAGTATAAAAGTATGAAAATACTGCAAATACTGATGCAAATACTGCCCATTGTGTAGTTATGATTGTCTTTAGGCTTGCCATCCTTCCACTTGCAAGTGGTAAGTGATATGCGCTGAGATCACACACACAGCGGCTCAGTCCCGAATCGTGGCTTGTGCACTTCACTCGCGCGCTGTATGAGCTGCGCAGGGCCGGAGTGCGCACCCTCCAGAGGGCACTCGCTGTTCAGGGCGGAGTGATTTGGAGCGCAGGATGCCTGCGGAGCCGAGCGTATCCGTGTATTGGTGTTGCTGTGTGCACGGCTAACGGTTTTAGTGTCAACGCGAATCGTTTTAAGAACGTTAATCTGATGATCCGCTGATTCGACGTAATGTAAACGTAGCCTCAGTGCTCGCTGAACTGAATTGCTCTCTTTCAGTGCTCCACTCTCTCATGAGCGCCTCTGTTTGTGCGCTAATGTCATCTTGCGCTCGTTTTCAATGACCCTGCTCTGCGCAGCCATGTTGGCCGTACTCTCACTCCCTATTAAACATTGTTTAAACACCGTAACGGTGTTTTCTCAGGTTACTTGCATTGTATTAAGATGTTGTTGTAGTTGCTCCTCATAGAGAGCTGTTTGTAATGAATCGTGAACCAGGTATAACTACTTTTTCTGACATCTTCAAGACAGATTATAGGATTTTAGGCTTTTTGCGGTTTCTCGGCAAGCTGCGTGTTTTTTTTTTTTTGTCTGATTAACTTCAGGAGAAAGAGAACAAGGTGCTGCTGTGAGAACGATTATTATAGCGTAAGCGATGTAGGCTGTTGTGTTTAACAAATAGCAAATAGTAATTGTTGAAAACTTGCTGTGGTAAAAGAGGAATAAAACCTTTTGCCTCAGTGCAGTTTGTGTCCTTAGCAGGAAATGCAGTTTTGTGTGTGTGGGAGTGCGTGGACGTTTTTGTTTCGTGTGAATGTGTCATGCTTTAGGAATTCACGCATTGCTGCTGCATTCATGGTTCATCGAACTTTGTGTGTGTACGTGCAACCATCACCTGTGCACTCACACACCGCAGCCGGTCCAGATCCTGTTCTTCCTGTTGGTTGAGCAATACTCGTTTGTTCAAGGATTGTGTGTGAAAGAGAGAATACACAATGTGATGCTGCTTCACTTTTTTATTTTTCCAAATTAAGTGCTTGAATGTGTAAACTAAAATGTCCAGTAAAAACACAATAATAATAATAATAATAATAATAATAATTTATTATTATTGTTTTATTCTTCTTATTGCTGCTGCTCTGGAAATGGATGTGAGACATGAAATTAATGTTTCTGATCAAGCTCATGATGGCGTCTTTTTTTTTTTTTTTAAAGCCACTGATGTTTGTATAGGCACTGAAGTGGTAAATGATTTGATTGGCTGATCAGCACATGCAGCAATGATATCAGCTTGTGTGATGTCATCAAGCAGCGGTGCTGCTGTGCCAAGTGCGGGTGTGTCTGTGTTCAGCGTTGAGTGCTGATTTGCATACACCCTCCCTCTCCCTTTCTCTCCGCACTCGTATATAATTTATAAAATGACATGGGAACGTGAATAACATTGATTATCTCGTTACAATGGCACCCTTCAAGGGGTGGGATATATTAGGCAGTAAAAGAACAGTCAGTTTTCGAAGTTGATGTGTTGAAAGCAGGAAAACTGGGCAAGCGTAAGGATCTGAGCGACTTTGACAAGGGCCAAACCGTGATGGCTAGATAACCGGGTCTGAGCGTCTCCAAAATGGCACATCTTGTGAGGTGTTCCCAGTATGCAGTGGTTAGTACCTACCAAAAGTTCCTGAACTAGTGCATAGTTCAGTCTATAGCGTCGGTGCCATGATACACAGTGTAGTGAGCTAACTATAGACCACTGAGGAACAGATGACTCAATATATCAAATTTGTATATATAGATGATGTTGCATGGTGGCACGAAGATATCAAGTTTATCTTCGAGTGGTGAACATATTCATGAGTGAACGAGTGAACTGTTTTTCAAAATGAGAAGATAAACTTCATATCTTTGCGTCACCGTATAATGTTCTTTATATTATATGGACACATCCACAAAAAATAAAAATAACCACAACTTCTTCATCAAAAGAATTTTAATTTTGAACCGATTCGCCATTTTGACAACGCACATCTAGTCAGCGGGAAAACACTGGGAGTGGCGTCATCGGAGTGAAATATCGGGAAATGCGTCACTCAGATCCGTGATGTATTCTGTATGAAAATTGTGATTTTTCAACACGAGAAGATAAGCTTCATATCTTCAAGCCAATGTGTGATGTTCTTTTCCTTATATAGACACATTCACAAACAAGGTACCCAAAATTTATCAACACAGTTCTTTGATTTCCTCACGACATATGTTATTTACCAGCTGGGAGGTCCGTATTGTGAAATACCGTGATCGAGGTCTTGAAAGTACTGACCGAGGCCCTCTGGGTATTTAAGGCCGAGGTAATGGTATTTCACCATACAGACCGACCTTAAGCTGGTAAATAATATATATTTTTTTTCTTTACCAAATTCTAACAGAAAACGAGAGCGCCCAAAAGGGAAAACCGAGCCGAGCCGACATTTTGAATCCTCGTTCACGGCTGTAATGCAAATTGCTTCCTCCTCGGTATACAAGTGCACTTCCATGGCAGGAAAAAAAACTACATTTTGCCGCCTAAGTAGTCCCCTATTTATACAAATAGGAGTCAATCAGGATTCAGCCATGGTTTTGCTCGGCGTTAGCAGCAGTTAGAGGTTTTTAGCTTTCTCCTGAAATGTTTTCTTTTATTTCTTTTTCCTCAGGGTAGTAAAACTCGCTTTCGCTGTGAACACTGTCGTTATCGCTATCCATGCTGTAAAATTAATGCTATTCTCCTGAGAAATACTGGCAAACATTTATAAGATTTTTGACAATCTTATAAATAAATCTTATAAAAAAAAGATAGATGTTGACAAAAAATGCTACGTTTGTTGCTGTGAACGAGCAAGTCGCCAGGGGTCTGTAACTGGGGTCCGTATCGAAGGATACGGGCCCGCTCGCCAGCCAATCAGAGCGCAGGATTTGGGCCGAGAAAAAAATAGAGATTTATGTCATGGTTGCCATCTGGATGTAGTTCATATGAAAAATATGAGTGCCGTCTTTCCCAGTAAAACATTCATGTCCATATAATATATTTATATGGGTGGCATAGTGGTGCAGTGATTAGCACTGTTGCCTCACCGCAAGAAGGTTCTGGATTCAAGCCCAGTGACCGATGAGGGCCTTTCTGTGTGGAGTTTGCATGTTCTGTCCATGTGGGTTTCCTCCAGGTGCTCCGGTTTCCCCCACAGTCCAAAGACATGCAGGATAGGCTAATTGGCTACTCTATGACCAAAAACCGTGCAGCAGAGGAATGGATAGCCGGCTGTACTTACTTAGCCAAGAAACTCTAGGAAGGGACCCAACCCAGAACACACTAGACAGGCAAAAGATAAATAAATGATATAATCTGCTGGTGGATCGCTCAGTTGATAACTGAGTGCACTATGGTGCAGGAGGTCATGGGTGCACAGAGGCACTAATCATAGCTGCACAGGAACAGGCCCTAAGCACAAGATCGATAGAGGCCAGGGTCTACTACATGAGGCAGGACCCCAGGTGCAGACTGTGCAAAGATGCCCCTGAGACAATCCAGCACATAACGGCAGGGTGTAAGATGCTGGCAGGAAGAGCATACATGGAATGCCATAACCAAGTGGCTGGCATAGTGTACAGAAACGTCTGTGCCAAGTATGGACTGGAAGTCCCAAGGTCAAAGTGGGACACGCCTCAGAAAGTGGTTGAGAATGACCAAGCTGAGATCCTGTAGGACTTCCAGATACAGATGGACAAACTGGTAATGGCTAATCAACCAGACATGGTAGTGGTGGACAAACAGGAGAACAAAGCTGTGGTGATAGATGTGGCAATGTCAAGTGACCATAACATCAGGAACAATAAACTTGAGAAGCTTGAAAAGTATCAAGGGCTGAAAGGAGAGCTAGAAAAGATGCGGAAGATGAAGACAACAGTGGTCCCCATGGTGATAGGAGCCCTCAGTGCAGTGACCCCCAAACTGGGAAAGTGGCTCCAACAGATCCCAGGGACAACAGCTGAGATCTCTGTCCTAGAAACAGCTAAGATACTGCGCAGGACTCTCAAACTCCCAGGCCTCTGGTAGAGGACCCGAGCTTGAGGGGGAAAAAGACCACCCGAAGGAGGTATATATCAGTGGTTGCGTTAGACTTTTTCATTGTCCGCCATTTTGACGGACAGAGTCATAAAAATTCCATCATTGTCCATTATTATCTGTCATTTTATTTTAGCTTTTAAATGACAATGTATATAGGCTATAAATGCTATATATTTAATAACTTGTGTTTTCATGGACTCATTTTCATTTAAAAATTAATTCACAGAACAAGCTTGTATTATTTAATCATTTATTTATGTATTTATGATGCAAAAAGATGAACAGAGATTCTGACGTTCGGTCACTTGTGAACCCATTTTTCCTCCGCTAAAAACATTGTGCCTTAACGGGCATATGAACAATGTTATTTTACAACGTAGCAAGACAATTGCAGTTAAAATATGAACAGTCCACTACAACGATTTAAGTGACAATCTAATTTGACCTGTTTGCGTGAGCTCAAACCTTCCTTCTGGCCCGCATGGATTTAAATTGGGAGCTTGCTTGTGCATAATCAAAGTCGTCAATGGAGACTGCTGCCGAGGCAATTGTCATTAAATTTTGCGTCTTTGCCTCGGATAGACGACTTCTCATTGACGTTTTAATTTTATTCTGAAGGCTGAACCCGCACTCTGCTGCGACACTGGAGACTGGAATAACCAGTGCCACTTCAGCCAAAGTTCTGAAGTCGGGAAACATTTCTCGGCTCAGCGGAGCCTGGAACCTGACACGGAAGGTCTTAAATAAAACGAAGTTATGTTTAAATGTTAGTTTGTCTACCCGTGCTCTCATTAAAATGATAGTTTAGCAGATATTCGAGCAGTGATGTTCCTAAGCTTGCTGGGGAAGAATACAATAAATCGACATTTGTTTCATTTTAAAAACAAGAAAACAACTAGCCTAAATGAGCGCTATTGCATTAAGACGTACAGGCAGGGAAACAACACAAACAACCCAATGCATCTCTTTTTTTTTTTTAATAGCAAAAATGACGTGTCTTCTGCAGAGAAGGGAAACATTAATACATCTCACTGTGCTAGTGGTTAGAAAAGTCAGAGCGCGGTCAGGAGCGTGATGGGGGGAACAGCCTTGTGCAGTGGCTACAGTGTATACATGAGTAGCACTGAACATCAAGACTGCCGCAACGTCGGCTCAGATTGACCCACTACAAACGCGGCTGAGTCGGGCTGAGCTGTGCCGTGCTGAGTCGAGCTGAGTGGGGCTGTTGGAGTTGCATTTCGACTACAACCGCGCTGAACCGTGCTGGCTGGAAGTGGGTGGACACATTGGGTGGAGTTAGCGAAAGTGGGTGGACGTCACGTGATGTCGTTAAGCAGCGCAAACAGTGACATCAGTGAGCTTTTAAGCGGTAGTCTCACGACCCGAATAGTAAACAATAAACATGGACATGGAGTCGTTAGTGTTGCTGGTCTTGGTGCTGTGGCTTGTTGTCACCGACAACGCCAACAGATACTGGCAAGAGCGTATAGATGAGGCGAGGCGCATAAGGCTTCAGAAATTCTCGTAATTCGTAATTCTTCTCCTTCCGGGTTTACGGTGTTTACAGATCCCAGCACGCTCGCGGGGCGTGTGTGGGCATGTGAGGACACTCCTCCTCACCAATCAGTGCACAGGGGAGTGTCTGCTTACGCCCCCAGCCTCACTCGGCTCGCTTTGGCTCGCTTCAGCCCCACTCCAAAACGGTGCGAGTTTTAGGGGCTAAGCAGGGCTGAAGCGAGCCGAGTCGTGCTGTTTTTTGGTAGTCGAAACGCGAGCCGTGTCGGGCTGAAGTGAGCTGAAAAAGGGTAGTGGAAAAGGGCCATATGTATACTGTATGTAAGAAAACTCTGCCACAACTTGCCAATCATTTCAACTGTGTGTTTCATTATGTGTTATTATTAGGCTATTATTGTTATTGGTAATGGTAACGGTAAACATCTGTCAAAATGACCGACGGCCTTCAGATTTTTCCGTCATAGCTAAAAAAAATCCGTCAATGACGGACAATTGTTGGTTAACGCAACCTACGGTATATATCCTATCCACATTCACTGGATATGAGCAATCGCGCACTCTGATTGGCAACTCTACTACTAGGATATCAACTCGTATACTGTGAGTAGAGGAAAAACAAAATGGCAGAGCGCATCAAGTCAGATACATCACTTCAAGTATTTAAAAGAAACAGAAATAGCTAAAAGAATATTTTGTTTTGTTTTTTTTCCCCTCAATGTCTCCTGTTCCCCACTCCAGCCCAGTCGGTGGTGGTGATGCGGCTTTTAAGTTGGTTTGCCAACCGTCAAAAAAAGAACCTGAAGAAGAAAATGGCGGACTGTGTTACTGAACCAACCAAGGATAAAATAAAAACTACTCAAAAACAAACCCCCAAAAAGTACAAAACAAAAAGCACAACAAAATATGGAATGAAAATGTTTAATGGTAGGAACGTATCTTTTTTTTTTTCAAGAATAATTATTCTAGCATTTTTCACAAATTGCTTGTCATTTTGGCGGTTTGTTTATATTCTAAGTGGAAATGATTTTGTCGGACGTTTTGCATAAAGTTTTTATTCATCGAATTTGCTAAAAATAAAAATGCTGTTTCTCAAAATCCAGTGAATGTGGAGAGAATAAAACCGTTATTCCACTCAATCTTGTCGTATATGGCTTATAACCAACTCAGGGCTACGCACCTCGTTGGCTGTCAGCTCATGTACGACTCGCTTTTGTGGAATAACTTAAAAAAAAATATATATATATATATATATATATATATATATATATATATATATATATATATATGTGTATATATTATCCTCTTGTGTTGCTTCTTTTGTTTTTGCAGTTTTTTTATTAGCATTTTTTTGTGCTGAATTTTAATGTAAGACAGGTGCTATCTATACAAAGCTTGTTTTTTCTTATTGTTTGTTTGTTTTTATTCAGTATATCATTAATTCTTTTTAAGGCTGATAGATTTTGTCCGTACCTTTATATCAGTAATGCATCATATTACACGGAGTGTGATACAGACCAATCCGGAGGGGTCGATAAATTGCATTTACGGACAGAGTAAAGACACAGTGACTGCGGAAACGAGACAGAATTATCTGGAGTATCAACATTTACCGCAGATGTTTTGGTAAATTACTAATAAAATGCTCAGAATAACTCCAGCGACACTGTAATTACACTTAGCATTGAATGCTAGCTGAAAAGTCTGTCAGTCTGACTGACATTTTGGATTGCGGTACGGTATTTAGTGAGTAACCTCTACTGACCACTTTAGGCCACACCAATTCAATTAGTTGGTCCTCGGAATCGCCGCTTGAAGAAAATGCAAAATGAAAAAAAAAAAATCGAAATCAAACTCCCGCCAACAGAAAAGGTCACGTGACGTGAGGTCACATGACGTCGAAAACCAATCAAATCGCCCCTTTCACTTTCGATAAAGACTTGTGGAAGAAACATGCCTGTGGAGGGGAGTCCTGCAAAGCCTGTGTTTGTGATTGTTAGGATATTCAGCGAACAGAAGCGTAAAATCTTTGACAGGTGTGTCAGTTCTGTTTACTGGTTTGCCTGTATTGTTTGGTCTATTTCCACCGCTAATTTTACCATCAGAGCATTCTCATCTCATTATCTCTAGCCGCTACCATCAGAGCATTTTTTTAATTTTATTTTTCGCCCGCTCGCTTCATATTTTTCCTGAAAAAATCCGAGAACCAACTAATTAAATTGGTGTGGCCTTAAAAAAAAAAAAAACTTTTCTGTGAGTAATCTGTGGAAATAAATCCTGCAGTGTTGAAGGTTATTTATAAATCTGAAATGTTGTGTATCAGCTGCCCTGATGAGGACGTAATCAGATTTTCTGTCTCCTTCTGCCAAGCCAGTAATAAAGTGATGATAACTTTTTTTTTTTTTTTTTGTGTATGTGTTTACCTCAGTGTGATAATTATTTTCCACAGAAGATGTAGAATTTATCCAAGGTACACGGAGAGAGACTGACAGACTGAGAAAGAAAGCGAGCAAGAAAGAGAGACAGATAGAAATTAGAGGCAAGGGGGACAGAAAAAGACGGAGACAAAACAGGGGAGTGTGTGAGGGGAGACAGGAAGTGGGTCGAATTCTATTCAAGGCCACGAGCCACCCCTACACACACACACACACACACACGCTGATAGCCCTGTGAGGCAATGTTGGGATGGGGGGATGGATTTTCGAGAGTTAGCAGAGGGACTTTTTCATCTCAGTGTCCCGCTGTGGTGACTGTGACATCGTCTCCTTCAGACCTTGTCCATGTTGTGGTGTTAATGTAGTTAGTTGTGTGTGTTCAGTAGGTAATGTTTAGCCTTTCCAACTGGTGTGTGAGTGAGAGAGAGAGAGAGAGAGAGAAAGAGAGAGAGCGAGAGCACTTCATTTAGTAAAGTAGCACTGCCAGTAGGGCAACATTTTGGAATCCAAATACCAGAAGCTTCATGTTGTTTTTCTCTGCCGACATTCCTGTCGAGAACACTGTGATGTAAACAAGATCGATTATTTTGTCTAGTTTGCTTTCGGGGACATCTCATCCCTTTGCAAGTCTGCCACGATTTTTTTTTTGTTGTTGTTATTGTTCTGTTAGTTTAAAATGTTTTGCCTTTTTAACCCTTTCTTTTTTTTTTTTGAATTGTTGAAATTTTTGGAGTTTTGCAAAATGCCAAACCTTCACAGAATTTCTCACCAGAAGCTCAGACTTGTCCATCAGCTCCATCCACCATATAATTCCCTTTGTAAATGTAGAGTTACTCATTGTAGACCGTCTGTTGCATTTCACAAAGTATTGGCACCTACTGAGCTGTACAGGCGCTCCTTACTCAGTACGTTTACATGCACATCCAAATCGAGCTACTGTCGGTAATCGAGCTAAGGGTCCCAGCTAGTCTGGTTAACACCAGACCATATTACAAGTGAAATATGGTCTGGAATCCGCCTATTGAAATTCTCGTAGGGGAGGTGTGGTTTACGATTGTCAACGGCCGTTTATTGGACGTTGCAAATGTCTATCATTTGGCGTATACGTAGCCCATGGCCAATCATGGCAGTTGTACCCGGTGACGTAGTTAGAGCGACGAAGAGGCGAAGAAGAGAAGGAAAGAGAAAGAGAAGGCAAAACAAAAATAGGAAAACAATGGCACCGAACGATTACTGCCGTTTGTGCAAGACAAAGCTTGATCGAAAGTTTGGTTCGTATCGCTCGCCGCTATGTTAAATGTGATCCGTAAACAGTCCCAAATAAACTACAAGCTTCCGTTTGTCGAGTAGTACGCGTCACCGTCTTTCCACCCCTCCCCACTCTCTGATTGGCTCCCTAACTCAGGCGAGCCTTTAGACCATAGTTTCCATGCTGTCTTTTCAGATCGGAACGATTGTGCAAAGCAGCATGGGATTTCCCAGGCTAGGTCCCAGCAGGGGTGCCAGAGAAATCCAATCCTACATGCACACAAGGAAATCGAGCTATTGTGTGAGGTACATTGTGCACCCGAGCCACAGGTGGCGCTACACGCCCCATCGTGTTGGTACACTTCCGGTTGTCGTCATGAAGAAGAGCTATTCAAGAGTATAAACAAAGTTATCAGTTCCGTGTTCTCCATTGCACGTTTTTCTCCCGTCCATGAATCTTAATATATTCAACTCCTTAAGCTGAATGAGCATGAACTCTGCTCCAGAAGTGCACGTTTCTGCTCGCCATTTTCTCTTCTTCGTTTGTTCCTCCTGACCTCTTCTGCTGCTCGCTACTACTGTTGTCATGCCGACCGAGGCTGTCATGTTTCCCGCTTGTGGTCTCGTCACTCGTCACTTCCGGAAGGGGCAGTGCTGAAGTAAGTAGCTCGACTCCGTAGCTCGATAGGGTTTACATGCACTAAGTAGCTCGGCTACAATCGCATAATCTAGGTCGTGTAGCTCGATTACGAGAAATCAAGTTTGGTTCAATTTCAGCCGAGCTAAGGTGTTTCCATGGCATTTAGAACTTCGGTTTCAGTCGCGCAACGGCAGAAATTCGATTTTCTCTATGTGCATGTAAACGCACTGAGTGTCTCTGTCTCCATTTTCCACTAACAGGGAAAGGGTTCTGTTCTGGTTCAAGCACCAAATTTTGACCCTTTCAGAGCATTTCAACCAAAAATAAATCGGTTCGGAACCTGAAAAGTCGGTTCCCAGCCGGAAGCAAAATATAGCTTGTTTTTCCACTGTGAACCATGACGACATCAGTGGGCATGTCATTAGTTTGGAGAGGATGCGGAGCGCAGCAGCGAAAAAGGATACACGTTCAGAAAAAATGGAATGAAAACATATCTGTAATAACAGCACAAAAGCTCAGAGGTAATCAGTGCACACCACCATCCAGCTACTACTGTTTACTCCCGTTGTGAATTGTGCAAAACACTCCGTTCATGACGCATCCTTGATTACAACAGTTCCACTCAAAACTGGTGAAAACGCAGGCTGGTTCGCTAGCTGGCACCAAGGTTCAAAGAATCCTGAATTGAACCGGTTCAAGAACACGTTCCCTGCTGGTTGAAAAGGAGTAACAGTGAAGCTCTCGGTCCAAATGTGTCTTAAATCTTAAATAACTCTTCTCATTATTGAATTCGAATCAAGTATTAGCTATTACTCAGATCTCTGTTATTGGGGGGGAAATGGGATCGGTGCATCTTTAGAAAATAAAATACATGTGACCCTTGGCTGACCTTAATTGTAGATCTAAGCTGCTTCGGCTCTGCAAGAGGCTTTAGCATCTCCTGTTTTGTTTTGAACTTTACGTACAATATTGGTGACACCCGATCCAAAGCTAATTATAATGGACCTCCACCTTGGTCACGGACTGAGCCATGGTCTAAATTTCATTGTTGATTGTCTGGAAAATTAAATCCTCATTAGCATCGGTCCAGGATTAGTCAGCGTCTAGGAAACAGGTTCTTGTTTATTATGGATTATGGGTCACACTACACTCTTAATAACGACGTGTGTTGATCCTGCAGTATGTCTGGGTACGGATATGAAGCTGTCATTGCCCTCCAGTCTGGAGAACCATTACGAGATGCTTCGACTCCTTTACACCGACTGCCAGGTCATCCACGGCAACCTGGAGATCACACACCTCCATGGGACACCAGATCTTTCCTTCCTCAAGGTAACAGTAGACTTGTTGAATGTTGTCCATTCGTTCACAGTTTACAGCAATGATGGATGATGCTTTTCTTCTAGCTTTACTCTGTCAACTTTTCATTACACGTGATTGATTTTTTTTTTTTTACAATGGTTAGCTTTTCTAGTTTTCCTGTAAATTTATAACTTTCATTGACACTCGGATTTGTTTGTACATCTTGGTTTTCTTAACACTTTTGGCTTTCTGTTACACGCTCAGATTTTCTTTGTATTCTTTATATCATTTTTTTTTTTTTTACACTGTCAGCTGTCCTTTACATGTTTTTACATTTCTAGCGTTCCTTTGCCCTTTTTGCATTTCTTTCCATTTCTAGCTTTCCTTCATATTTTCTGTTATTCTTTACACTATTAAGCACTGTTGATGAATATTTCTGACAAAGGAAGTCATCCCCCCCCCCCCCAATCACTGGTCTTAGAACATTATAGGGTGAAGGCGGCAGCTTTCAGAAAGGCACTAAAGACGAAGAACAAGATGAATATGAAAATGCAGATAAAGTTGGCGATGGATGGTCATGAGGATGATGCTGTTATAATGATGTCATTCTCTCTATAGGGAATAATGGAGGTTCAGGGCTATGTGTTGATAGCTCACGTCTCAGTGTCCATGGTTCCACTGGAGAACCTGCGCATCATCAGAGGCAGTCAGCTGTACAACTCGAGTTACGCACTCGCCGTTCTGGACAACACCGGAGTCACACAGCTACTGCTCAGAAGTCTCACGGGTAAAGATCCGTCTGTGTGTCCGGATGGACGTTTCTGTAAGAACGTCTAACTCTAAAGTCTAATCGGCACTGGATTGTTTTCTCCCTTAGAGATTTTAGTGGGTGATGTTTACATCATGGGAAACCCCCAGCTGTGTTTCCCCAACCCTCAATATATCACCTGGAAGGATATCATGACTTACCAGGATCTAAATGGAAAACTGCTGCACCTGCAGTCAATAGCACCTTCCTGTGAGTATGACCTTTAACCTTCACACGATATTACAATGCCATTAGGCCATCATTAAAAAATTTTCTGTTTCCGGTCCACCGGCCGGGTGAGTGCCGTTTGTGCGGTTGAAATTTTTTTTTTTAACGACGGTTTTTCGACATTTTTTTCGGGTTCGTAAATCTAAAATCGAACTTGACATTTACGCATTCCCAGGGCTTTCCACTAAGGCTCATACTAGCCAGCCATGACAAATAAGTAGCCAGCCGGGGGGAGTAAACACAAAATAAACTCCTGTGCACGCAGTTCCCAGGATTAAATGTATTTTCCACAGACCATTTATTTATTCACTTTACTCAAATACAAAGTAAAATGGCAGTAAATCTTCTTTCTTTTCTTACGTATTGCATCATGAGGCGTTCCTGGCTTGTAAATCTCTTATTTTCGGTGCATGACACATTCACGCAGCTGAGCATGCTATGAATCAACAACGACAACGGTCTGCAGTGGGGCTACACAATTACACACTCAGCCAACATTTCTCCATTTGTGTATGCAAATACACTCCAACCACTCAGTTTGGTTTCATTTACAACCAACGGTGTCTTTTGATGCCAGCACGTAATTGAACGAGAGAAGACTGGTTTACCGGAGACAAAATAAGCGTCATCTCTGCTTCTGTTCCCTCCGACACACTACTGCCTCCGCTGAGTGCGCGCACACTCTGAACTGAATCAGCTCTGCGCATGCGCCGTGCGGCACAAAAAAATGGCAGCCACCATGAAGGAAGGAGATCCGGAGTTTTCAAACATTTGCTTAAGTGTGAAATCGCAAAATGGTATTCTAGCGAACAACAAAATAGTAAAGATTCAGAAAAACAAATCATTCAGTGATCATTTTAATAGCGTAATTTCATCCGAACTAGGCCTAACGGCCGATTTAGAACTACAGAAAGTCCGTGTGTCGGGCATTTTAAGTACCTTTGTAAAAGTTTTGCAAATGTTGCAGTCAGCATTTAAAATGCTAACTTAGTTTTTGTACAAGTTTCAGTTGATTAAACTGTCATTTTATTAAATGTGTCTGCTTTTGTAATTAAAAAAAAGTACTGAAAAAAAAGCAAACACAGCATTGCGATTTCTTATCCATCCATAAAAAAAAATCCCTCCCTCCCTCCCTCCCGAAAATTTTTTTGCTCACCCGGTGGACAGGAAACGGATTTTTTTTTTTAAGGATGGCCTTAGTATTGCATATTTCGATGATGATGCAATCAATATATTACATATGGCTTCATGTTTGTTTGTTTTTTTTGTTTGTTTTGTTTTTTGAAAACAGGTCCAGCTTGTACTCAATCGTGCAACTCCAGGAGCTGCTGGGGCCCCACCGTGTCCGACTGCCAAACACGTGAGCATTTCTCTTTCATTATAGCTGGAAAAACTTATGATTATGATAAAAATATGATTTCTTATAATGTACTAGACAATGTAATGTTTTCTATTCATAAGTGTCAAAAAGTAGATTTTAATTGAACTTTAAAATATTAAACTCATTAATTATATGACACGTCTTGGCTTACCTGTTGGAAAACATGTTCAAACCCAACACTAACAAATGTACCGTACACCTTTCCTTTAGGCTTTACACTTTTCTTTACATTTATAGATTTTTTTAATCACTTAAAGTATTTCATTTCATTGCTATCAGTGTTTTTTTTTTTTTTTAAACTCCTCTAGCTTTTGTCGTACGCTTCCAGCCTTTGTTTATACAGTGTCCGCTTTTCATTACTCTCCTAGCTTTTTCTTTACACTTCTAGAGACTTTTACTATCAGTTCTCTTTGCATTTCTAGCTTATCTTGATTTTTAGTTGCATAACATGTACAAAGATCACACTGTGCCAGTGATACACCACTGTTTAGTGCATAAAACAGCCTCAAATTTCAGTTATAATTACAACCCCATTTCCAGAAAAGTTGGGATATTTTCCAAAATGCAATAAAAATAAAAACATGCGATTTATTAATGTGTGAACCTTTTATTTAACTGACAAAAGTACAAAAAAAAAAGATTTTCAATAGTTTTACTGGCCAACTTAATTGTATTTTGTAAATATAAACGAAGTTTATATTGAATTTGACGCCTGTAACACACTCAAAAAAAAAAAAAGTTGGGACAGAGGTATTATTACCATTGTATTACATCTTTCCTTTAATAGCACTTTTTAATCGTATGGTATCTGAGGATATTAATGGTTGCAGTTTTACAACTGGAATTTTTTTCCATTCTTGCTTGATACAAGACTTTAGCTGCTCAACAGTCCGTGGTCGCCATTGTCTGATTGTCCTCTTCATGATGCCACATACATTCTCAATAGGAGACAGAGCTGGACTGGCAGCAGGCCAGTCAAGCACACACACTCTGTGTCTATGAAGCCACGCTGTTGTAGCCCATGCAGAATGAGGCCTAACATTTGTCCTGCTCAAATAAGCATGGACTTCCCAGGAAGAGACGTCGCCTTGATGAATGTCTCTTTAAAATCCTGATATACGCCCCAACACATCAATGGTACCTTCACACACACACATGCAGCCTCACCCATACCATCACAGATGCTGGCTTTTGCACCTTTCTCTGATAAACTGGACGGTCGTGTTCACCTTTGGCATTGAGAACTTGATGTCCGGTTTTCCCAAAAACAAACTGAAATGTGGACTCGTGACCACAGCACACATTTCCACTGTCTTTCAGTCCATCTGAGATGAGTTCAGACCCAGAAAAATCCGTGGCGTTTCTGCATAGAATTGATGAATGGCTTCCTTCTTGCATAATACAGTTTCAGGTTGCATTTCTGGATGCAGCAGTGGACGGTGTTAAGTGACGACGGTTTTCCGAAGTACTCCTGAGCCCATGTGGCTATATTTGTCACATTAGCATGACAGTTTCTCAGGCAGTGCCACTTGAGGGCTCGAAGGTCACACACATTCAACAGTGGTTTCTGACCTTGCCCTTTACACACTGAGATGTCGTCTCTGAATGCCCTGAATCTTTTCACAGTATTATGTACTGTAGATTTTGAAAGAGCTAAACTCTTGCGCTGAGAAATGTTCTTTTTAAATTGACGAAAGATTCTCTCAGGAATTTTGGCACAAAGGAGTAAGCCACGACCCATCTTTGCCTGCAAAGACTGAGCATTTGGTGCTGTTCCTTTTATACTCCATCATGTGACCAATTAACCTGCTTATTGTGGGATCTTCCAAAATGGAGTTACTTGAATATCCTATGAACATTTCAGTGTTATTTTGCCTCTGTCCCAAGTTTTGAGTGTGTTGCAGACATCAGATTCTGACTTCATTTATATTTATAAAATACAATTAAGTTGGGGGGGGCGGCACGGTGGTGTAGTGGTTAGCGCTGTCGCCTCACAGCAAGAAGGTCCGGGTTCGAGCCCCGTGGCCGGCGAGGGCCTTTCTGTGTGGAGTTTGCATGTTCTCCCCGTGTCCGCGTGGGTTTCCTCCGGGTGCTCCGGTTTCCCCCACAGTCCAAAGACATGCAGGTTAGGTTAACTGGTGACTCTAAATTGACCGTAGGTGTGAATGTGAGTGTGAATGGTTGTCTGTGTCTATGTGTCAGCCCTGTGATGACCTGGCGACTTGTCCAGGGTGTACCCCGCCTTTCGCCCGTAGTCAGCTGGGATAGGCTCCAGCTTGCCTGCGACCCTGTAGAACAGGATAAAGCGGCTAGAGATAATGAGATGAGATATTTGTATTTTTATTGCAGTTTGGAAAATATCCCAACTTTTCTGGAAGTGGGGTTGTAGATCGATAATAATTAAAACTAAGCTAATATGTCCGCAAAAGTATGCTTTTTATTTTGTACTGAAATTCTGCTGGTATAGCTACTGAATGAGCATGCAAGCATTTCTACTGTTTGACCCTTATATATGTTTGTGTGTGCGTGTTTAGTGACGAGCGTGCGCTGTACTTCAGGCTGTAAGCGCTGTAAAGGTCCCGATGCGAGTGATTGCTGTCATGTGCAGTGCGCTGCAGGCTGCACCGGTCCCAAAGACTCGGACTGTCTGGTGTGTGTTTCTTTTCACAGTTGTATTTTAGGATATTTCATCCTGACCTTAGAGTAAGCTTGTGTCCTCTTTTTCTTCCCCTCAGGCTTGTCAGAACTTGAATGACAGTGGCACGTGCATACGCTCCTGCCCTCCTCCCACCATTTATGACCCAATAACGTATCAGTCCAAACCAAACCCCAACAAGAAGTTCAGCTTCGGTGCCACCTGCGTGAAAACATGTCCAAGTAAAGTGTCCTTTTTCTTTTTTTTTTTTAACCATTAAACCTGGAACACACTTTATACACAAACACTGAGGAGAACAGGAGAACTTTGACCCACGACCAAGTCTGCTAAACTGTGGGCATCGGAAAAAAATGTTAATTTTTCACTTTTTTGTAAACGGGGGGGAATATTTGCACACTTTTGGATTTGTAACTCTTGTAAATGCTGCGAATGTTTCCAATTTGAGCCATCAGATGTTTTCATGAAACTAATGAAGGAAAATGAAAGCTGCGCTTCTTCTTTCTATTTATTCTCAGGCTTTCTTTATCTTTCTGTAGATAACTATTTGGCCACAAATGTAGCGTGCACGATGGTTTGCCCCATAGACAATAAGGAGGTCATTGTTCAAGCAGATGGTCAGGAGACACAGAAATGTGAGCCATGTGAAGGAGAGTGTCCAAAAGGTAGGTGTGTGTGTGTGTGTGATTAAGTATATTTGCTTTGTATGTGTAATGTGTTGTTCTTATTGGCTCTGCCTGTGTGTCTACCTTGTTTTTTCTTTCTCTGTTTGTCTATATCTCACTCTGTCTATCTGTCTGCCTTTTTTACTGTGTTTGTTTCTTTCTGTCTGATGTTATGGAACAGTGAAGTGTTCAGTTGTACCACTATTATTATTTTTAATGGTAAACTAATGGTGATTCCCTGCATGCGTGTGTTACGACTCAGTGTGCTACGGTCTTGGGATGGGGAACCTCCAGGGGATGACAGCCGTAAACTCCTTGAACATCGCTTCCTTCCAGGGCTGTAAGAAGATCTACGGCAGTCTGGCCTTCCTTACACACTCATTTCAAGGGTAAGTGTAGTGGGGTCAAAAACACTGCTCTGACTCTTCAAACCGTGTGCTGAAACTCCAGTCTAACAATCAATAACCATGGGCTCCACTAAGCAGCTGACTGCAGTTCTAAATTTCCACTGTCCAAAATGTCCAGTGCACAAACATGATCTGCATGGAAGAGTCATCAGCAGGAAACCTTATCTGCGACTTCGTTAGTATCTGTTGTATACAAAACAGTATGTGTGTAAGGTATGGGGAGAAATAAAGTAGCAGCATTTGATGAAAAGAACACTTTGGCAGATGTTAAAGCAGATACGCTTAACCTTTATTTTAAAATAAATTTCCGAGTGGATAGTATCTCCATCCTTGCCTCTTGTATGCTGCATAAATGGGAATTTAAAAAAATATATATTTTTGAGAGTTAAAATCAACCGCAGTGTTGGCATTCGAGCTGCCAGCCAGCCCTGAGTGCGTGACGTCACAGCGGTAACCGGTTTTAAGGCCGAGGCCTTTGACAGCTATAGACCAAAGTCATATAAATAAAAATGTATGGTGAAAGTAAGAAATACCGTTACCGACTTGCTCAACTAAGACTGATTTGACTTCACTGATTGTGGGTTGACTCGCATTAAAACAGGATAGGTGTTATAACTTATGCAACATACATGTACATGCATGCATTTTCACTGATAAAATGTAAAAGGCTAATTAAATAATCAGATGAACTGAGACAATCACATTCTGAAGCAAATTAAATAATCTTATACCGGTAACTTAAACACACAATACAAGTTACACATATTAATCTAAATGCAGGTACACTCCCGATTCCAAAAAAGTTGGGACAAGGTACAAATTGTAAATAAAAACGGAATACAATAATTGACAAATCTCAAACTGATATTGTATTCACAATAGAACACAGACAACATATCAAATGTCGAAAGTGAGACATTTTGAAATTTCATGCCAAATATTGGCTCATTTGAAATTTCATGACAGCAACACATCTCAAAAAAGTTGGGACAGGGGCAATAAGAGGCTGGAAAAATTAAAGGTACAAAAATGGAACAGCTGGAGAACCAAATTGCAACTCATTAGGTCAACTGGCAATAGGTCATTAACATGACTGGGTATAAAAAGAGCATCTTGGAGTGGCTGCAGCTCTCAGAAGTAAAGCTGGGAAGAGGATCACCAATCCCCCTAATTCTGCGCCGACAAATAGTGGAGCAATATCAGAAAGGAGTTTGACAGTGTAAAATTGCAAAGAGTTTGAACATATCATCTACAGTGCATAATATCATCAAAAGATTCAGAGAATCTGGAAGAATCTCTGTGCGTAAGGGTCAAGGCCGGAAAACCATACTGGGTGCCCGTGATCTTCGGGCCCTTAGACGGCACTGCATCACATACAGGCATGCTTCTGGATTGGAAATCACAAAATGGGCTCAGGAATATTTCCAGAGAACATTATCTGTGAACACAATTCACCGTGCCATCCACCGTTGCCAGCTAAAACTCTATAGTTCAAAGAAGAAGCCGTATCTAAACACGATCCAGAAGCGCAGACGTCTTCTCTGGGCCAAGGCTCATTTAAAATGGACTGTGGCAAAGTGGAAAACTGTTCTGTGGTCAGACGAATCAAAATGTGAAGTTCTTTATGGAAATCAGGGACGCCGTGTCATTCGGACTAAAGAGGAGAAGGACGACCCAAGTTGTTATCAGCGCTCAGTTCAGAAGCCTGCATCTCTGATGGTATGGGGTTGCATTAGTGCGTGTGGCATGGGCAGCATACACATCTGGAAAGACACCATCAATGCTGAAATGTATATCCAGGTTCTAGAGCAACATATGCTCCCATCCAGACGACGTCTCTTTCAGGGAAGACCTTGCATTTTTCAACATGACAATGCCAAACCACATACTGCATCAATTACAGCATCATGGCTGTGTAGAAGAAGAGTCCGGGTACTGAACTGGCCAGCCTGCAGTCCAGATCTTTCACCCATAGAAAACATTTGGCGCATCATAAAACGGAAGATACGACAAAAACGACCTAAGACAGTTGAGCAACTAGAATCCTACATTAGACAAGAATGGGTTAACATTCCTATCCCTAAACTTGAGCAACTTGTCTCCTCAGTCCCCAGACGTTTACAGACTGTTGTAAAGAGAAAAGGGGATGTCTCACAGCGGTAAACATGGCCTTGTCCCAACTTTTTTGAGATGTGTTGTCATAAAATTTAAAATCACCTAATTTTTCTCTTTAAAAGATGCATTTTCTCAGTTTAAACCTTTGATATGTCATCTATGTTCTATTCTGAATAAAATATGGAATTTTGAAACTTCCACATCATTGCATTCCGTTTATATTTACAATTTGTACTGTCCCAACTTTTTTGGAATCGGGGTGGTAAAAAATGTGTGCTGTTTTTGTTGTTGTTGTTTGTTGTTTTTTTATCCAAATGAGAGTCGGCACTTACCTGTCTGTGTTCTCTCTTCTTGAAGGCTGATCTTGTGGCCGATTGTTTTGAAACAATCTTTCAGTTGTTCGTTTGGTTCTCCATTCATTTGCTTCTTCCACGTAAGGGCAAGATGGCAGCAATATCCAGTTTAGAAATCAGACGGCTGGTCCACTCATTCTCCATTACTGTGTACTCCGCCATTACTGCTCGGCTCAGGCAATTGCTAAAACCCAGGACGAAACGGGATGTCACTGGTTTTAGCAACAACCGTGGGGAGGTCGCTGCCCGAGCGATACGTCCTGTCCCGCTCCGTCCCGGGTTTTAGCAACAACCCTCGGCTCACACTCCGGGAGGACTGGTGCAACTCAACTCACTTTAAAAAAATAAAATAAATACTAGTTTTTCTTTAATTGTTGATACTGCACCCTCTTTCAATACGGGCTGATAGCCAACGCTCCTCAACAGATCAAAGGTCTCATACGAGTCTTCAGTAAAATGTGCAGAGCAGAGGAGAGACCACTTCATAGGCGTCCAATGTGTCCGTGAACTTCTCGCAAAATGCGTCCAAATCTTTGCAGTTTGAACATTTTTGGGCCATGAATGCAACATAAATCCACCTTCTGTCATGTTGCTGGCGGGTGCAGCAACACATCTACATGGCATGGCGATAAATTAGCTCAAAATGGAGGAACGGAGTTACAGTCAGCTCTGTGTTTTAGTATAGCGGAAATGGCGATGAGACCGATAGACTTCCTGCTGTGATGTTACGGACGTCAACGTCATTCACTCAGACCGCTACCTATTTAAATCACTTTAATCGTAAAAATTACTATATTAGATTTCTTGTTAATGCTTAAAACTATTCCTGTGCTATTCTTGAGGTCTCAAGGCATTTATAAACTAAAGTGAGGCCATGGCTCTGTGTATATGCTTTAAGCATGGGTGGGGATCTGTTCTGCTTTGGGGTTGTGTAGTAGCCAGTGGCAAAGGAAACACTGTACAGGTAAAAGGAAGATTGGATTCCAGTAAATATTTGCACATTCTGGAGGCAAATGTAACACAATGAGTTGAGACACTAAAGCTGAAAAGGGTTTGGTATCTACAACACGCCAGTGGTCCTAGATGATTGATCCATAAAGGCCAGATATGGAGTGCAGTGTTTGTTGTTAATTGGGGTGTTCACACGGCAACTTTTACTCCGGTGTAGCACCTGGGCTGCCCCGGTAGAGCGTTCACACGGTAAAAAGTTATAGCGGTGTAGCCCCTGAAAGCTGCTTAAACCGGTGCAAATCTAACCCTGCTCGGGAGGTGGTTTAAGAAATTTACTCCGGAGTAGATGCTAGTTTGCGGGGCAGCACCGATATAAAATGGGACGTCTGAACACTACAGGGGTAGACTCGCTATGCGTGAGGAGAGTTGATTACCTACGGGCATTGCATAATTTGCATCCTGGTATTTTGCGCTTCCAAAATGGCGAATATCAACAACAACAGAACTGTGTGTCTTCCAGTGTTGCCAGATTGGGCGCTTTTAAGTGCATTTTGGCGGATTTGAACATATTTTGGGCTGGAAAACGTCAGCAGTATCCGGCAACACTGGTGTCTTCATCCACGTTGTTTTCCCGGCGCTTGGTGATGCCATGACAACCGGGAAAAGGAAGTACATTTTCACGCATGCGCATATTTAATTTCCGCATTATTACTATCGTATAGCACGGTCGCAAAAACTGCCGTGTGAACGCAAGTGGGGCTGCACCGGTGCTAACATGCTTCTCTCTAGTAAGCAGGTTTGTGACGTGTGAACGCTCCACAAAATTTACACCGGTGTAAGATATATCGCAACAAAATACATCGGTGCAGCATCAATGCAAATATGTGCCGTGTGAACACCCCTTTTGTTTTTTTTATTTTTAATTTATTGAAAATGTGTGTTTTTTCCCCACAGGGACCCACGCAGTAATCTATCAGGCCTGCAGTTAAGTGACCTCGATGTGTTCCGGACTTTAGAGGAGATCACAGGTAACTCTAATCTCTCGTACACATCACAGTGCGAGTTTGGATGTCTGTTAATGTACAAGAACATGGAGCAAGACAGCGAGTGAAGGAGTGAGTACTGGAATGTGTGTGAGTTAGTGATTATATGAGTGTGTGAGAGGATGACAGCCTGCTGTGTAGCGTGTTCGTATATTAGTGTATTACAGCTGATCGTTTCTCTTAGGCCCTGTCCACACGGCAACGGATTCAGGTGAATCTGATAAAATCGTTCCGGCCTGACGTCCACACGGCACCGGCGTTTTGGGTGCCCCACAACAATATTTTTTTGAGAACGGGTTCCAGAGTGGAAAAATCTGGCAACGGCGCCATTGCGAAGTCGTCTGGATGAGTAGAACGGATTTGTTTACGATGACGTCACAACCACATGACGAGAACAAGCAGCACTCTCGCTGTTTTGTATGAACCACTGCATTGCATTCACTTTTGTATACAGCTTTTCTTTTAAATAAACAAGTAACTGAACCATTTCTTGAATTTCTTTTTTTATTGGATAAGACTGCTTTTCAAAACGTTCACACAATATAAAAAGTTATATAAATTATATAAAAATGCTTTTCAAAATGTTCACACACAATAAGAAAATTAAGTTATATAAAACTATGCACACTAATAAAACTAATTTGTACACAGAGAAGGCACGATTTCCTCGCGTAGTCGCAGCCGCCATCTTGTTGTTGTGTGTTTGTTCCTGTGAGTGCTTCACGCCGGGTAGAAGAAGGGGTTTATGCGCATGCGTTTACTACTTCTATTGTTCTGGTGTCTCTGATGGGACCATCTTACAGCGCCCCTAGAGGTGTGGCATGTGTATTGCATCGTTTTCAGCAAGCGTTGCGTTGCCATATGTACCTGATATTTTACTGATCCGTTGCCCACGTGGACGCAATGTTTTTTTTAATAAAATCTCGTTGCCGTTGTCGTGTGGATGTAGCCTTAGTGATCGACACACTGAAGCGACTTCTTAGTGCTGTGTTTGTGTGAGAGCTCGGCACTTAGGAGACATTTTTCCCTCCAGGTTACCTGTACATCGACACGTGGCCAGAAAACTGGAGCGACCTGAGCGTGTTTGAAAACCTGAAGGTCATCAGAGGACGAATGCTTTACAAGTAAGCTCTGTCACACATCCTCCACTTGTCTTTCATCTGAATCACAGGTTATTAAAAAAATTCAAATATACACTACCGTTCAAAAGTTTGGGGTCACTTTGAAATGTCCTTATTTTTGAAAGAAAAGCACTGTTCTTTTCAATGAAGATCACTTTAAACTAATCAGAAATCCACTCTATACATTGCTAATGTGGTAAATGACTATTCTAGCTGCAAATGTCTGGTTTTTGGTGCAATATCTCCATAGGTGTATAGAGGCCCATTTCCAGCAACTCTCACTCCAGTGTTCTAATGGTACAATGTGTTTGCTCATTGCCTCAGAAGGCTAATGGATGATTAGAAAACCCTTGTACAATCATGTTAGCACAGCTGAAAACAGTTTAGCTCTTTAGAGAAGCTATAAAACTGTAGTCTGGCTAACGCGACTTCAAAGCTCTGCAAGCATTTGGTCTGGCAAAGATATTAAGCCCAACCGTTTCCCAAAGTGCGTGGTTGACCCGCCTCCCTGAAATGCCTCAGTTTGCTACTGGTTGAAGCCAGAAAAGGCTGTGACGAAGCTTAAACCAATCACATCACTCCTTCCTCTGACATATGTGACGAGACGGGGCTAACTGGTAGATTAAACTCTTACCGAAGCCGGTCAGGAGCAAGGCGAAAATGTCCTTCCTTTCAATAAATACCTCCAGGGCTGCTCTTTGCTCCGTTTTCAATGAGAACTTGCTCCATGTTCGTAATGTTTCTAGTGAATGAAGCGCTTCCGGCATAGATTCTGTAAACAATCTATGGCTTCCGGTCGCAGTTCTACTACGTCACTGCCTTGAACACGCCTCTACCCAGGGCCGTTGGAGATGCTCAAAGTTGATTGGCTCCCGATTTTTCGGGAGCTTGGAAGAGCTGTAGATAGCTTGCCTGGCCAGACTAAGCTCGCAACAGGCCCTCGTGTTGCGTCACACTTAGGATGGGCGGGCCCAGGCTAATAAAACTGACCTTCCTTTGAGCAGATTGAGTTTCTGGAGCATCACATTTGTGGGGTCGATTAAATGCTCAAAATGGCCAGAAAAATGTCTTGACTATATTTTCTATTCATTTTACAACTTATGGTGGTAAATAAAAGTGTGACTTTTCATGGAAAACACAAAATTGTCTGGGTGACCCCAAACTTTTGAACGGTAGTGTATGTGAAGGAAGATTTGGACAGTTTTGATCTGGTGGGGATCGTTGGCTGGTTCCAATGAGGAACATTTGTTTTCTTTTAGGTACTGAAGCTAGAGTTCAGGTTAGATTTAGGTATAGCAGAGTGTTACATTAATAATTATGTCCATAGCAAGACAAAGGTGTGTGTGTGTGTGTGTGTTTTATTGAACATGTTTGTGATTAAAGTTAATGATTGAACTATGTGACTGTTTTCTGTTTAATATGACGGCTGTGTTTATTTCAGAGTCCAAGTTGCCATCCTCGATTCCCAAACATGATTCTGTTTCTCAGTAAAGAATAAACTCTGCGGACAAGATGTTCAGAAAGACTCTTTCTATGGTTCCTGTGTGTCTCGTACTTTTTGCTTCCATGCATTTTTTTTTTTTTTTTGTAACTTTTTCACATTAGTACTCGACTTTTTGAAAAGGGAGAAGTTCCTGATACTGAGAGATTCTCAGATAGTTTGAAACCAACAGTACTACAAATCATAGGGCGTGCTAGAGCAAGTGCTGTTTTCTAAGCTGCTGAATAACGAAGATGGAAGACATTTTGTTAAATTCAACCAAATTTGCTAAAACTATTCACCCAGCCGTATATTGGAGATGTACTAGATTCCTGTTAGATGTACTGTATATCATTCATATATAATCATGTTTTAATGTCCCCTTGTTTTTATGATGCATCATATTACAGCTATTTACTTCTTGAGTCTGCATTTTCTATCCTTGATTTTTATTTTTATTTTTTGCTTTAAAGACAGCACCCTAGTAAAGCCCTGTTTCAAACCCTTCTGCTGAAGTAAAATTTGGCAACCTGAGACGTTTTAAATAAACCCAGCTGATTTTAATGTTCTGAATACGAAGCCGAAAAACGGACTGAAGTGTCTGCGTAAGCCGACTCCGAACACGAGGAGCTTTATGAATTTTGACGCAATGACTTGGGGAATAATGCAAGTTCATTATATAAATGAAATGCATTTTTCTTTTCTCCTTCCGTCTGTGCTTGTAGGGGCGTGTTTTCTCTGGGAGTGCAGTCTCTCCATATCGAGTCTCTCGGCCTGCGTTCTCTGCACCACATCAGCGGCGGGCTCGTCCTCATCCACAACAACTCCAAGCTGTGTTACACGTCGTCTCTGCCATGGGCCACTCTGCTTTACCCAAGTCAGGAGCTCAACCTCATCAGCAACAACAACCAAGACCCCAAAACCTGTGGTAACTCTCTCTCTCGCTCTCTCTCACACACTCGCTCTCTCTCACACACTCACTCTCTCACACACACAACCAGCGTGGTTTTTTCTTTCTTGTTTTTTAAATAGACCTTTTATCTGCTACAAATTCTACACCTTAATTAACAAAAACTTAGTAGTAGTATTTCAGTGGGTGTGTCCTCTTCAGAATATTCAGTATAACAGTAGTCACAATTTTATAATTTTTGGAAAATGCTCTTAAATTTGGCCAAACCTTTGGAAGGCCAAATTAGAAATTTACACGTGTGTGTGTGTGTGTGTGTGATTCAGTGGCCGAGGGTCATGTGTGTGACTCACTGTGTGCGAATGGAAGCTGCTGGGGTCCCGGGCCAAGTCAGTGCGTGTCATGTAAGTCGTTTCAGCGCGGTATGGAGTGTGTGGAGCAGTGCAATATCCATCATGGGTGAGTTAAAATATATCTTTAAAAAATTGTTAATATTGTATTAAATAATCATTTATATCAATTAGCATTTGATAACTGATGAATAACCACGACGTGTGTGTGTGTAGTGCCATCAGAGAGTTCATCAACGGATCCTCTTGTGTTTCCTGTCATTCTGAGTGTCGACTGATCAATGGCTCCGCCTCCTGCACCGGCCCTGTAAGACACATTAATAAAACACACACACATTTATTGCTGTTTAGACACCTAAGTAAATATTAGCATACATGTTGTAAATATTCTCTACACTAACACACAAACCATAATGATGATGATGTTGTTATTATTATTCTTTTTTTAATCGCAGGAAGCAAACAAGTGTGTGGAGTGTGTGCACTTTCAGGATGGTGACACATGTGTGGAACGCTGTCCGAGCGGCGTGAAGGAGGAACAACACACCTTGTGGAAATACGCCAATGAGAGCGGACACTGCGTGCCCTGCACCACCAACTGCACCGTCTCGTAAGGAAATTTCTACAACCCCGATTCCAAAAAAGTTGGGACAAAGTACAAATTGTAAATAAAAACGGAATGCAATAATTTGCAAATCTCAAAAACTGATATTGTACTCACAATAGAACATAGACAACATATCAGATGTCGAAAGTGAGACATTTTGAAATTTCATGCCAAATATTGGCTCATTTGAAATTTCATGACAGCAACACATCTCAAAAAAGTTGGGACGGGGCAATAAGAGGCTGGAAAAGTTAAAGGTACAAAAAAGGAACAGCTGGAGGACCAAATTGCAACTCATTAGGTCAATTGGCAATAGGTCATTAACATGACTGGGTATAAAAAGAGCATCTTGGAGTGGCAGCGGCTCTCAGAAGTAAAGATGGGAAGAGGATCACCAATCCCCCTAATTCTGCACCGACAAATAGTGGAGCAATATCAGAAAGGAGTTCGACAGTGTAAAATTGCAAAGAGTTTGAACATATCATCATCATCTACAGTGCATAATATCATCAAAAGATTCAGAGAATCTGGAAGAATCTCTGTGCGTAAGGGTCAAGGCCGGAAAACCATACTGGGTGCCCGTGATCTTCGGGCCCTTAGACGGCACTGCATCACATACAGGCATGCTTCTGGATTGGAAATCACAAAATGGGCTCAGGAATATTTCCAGAGAACATTATCTGTGAACACAATTCACCGTGCCATCCGCCGTTGCCAGCTAAAACTCTATAGTTCAAAGAAGAAGCCGTATCTAAACACGATCCAGAAGCGCAGACGTCTCCTCTGGGCCAAGGCTCATTTAAAATGGACTGTGGCAAAGTGGAAAACTGTTCTGTGGTCAGACGAATCAAAATTTGAAGTTCTTTATGGAAATCAGGGACACCGTGTCATTCGGACTAAAGAGGAGAAGGACAACCCAAGTTATCAGCGCTCAGTTCAGAAGCCTGCATCTCTGATGGTATGGGGTTGCATTAGTGCGTATGGCATGGGCAGCTTACACATCTGGAAAGACACCATCAATGCTGAAAGGTATATCCAGGTTCTAGAGCAACATATGCTCCCATCCAGACGACGTCTCTTTCAGGGAAGACCTTGCATTTTCCAACATGACAATGCCAAACCACATACTGCATCAATTACAGCATCATGGCTGCGTAGAAGAAGGGTCTGGGTACTGAACTGGCCAGCCTGCAGTCCAGATCTTTCACCCATAGAAAACATTTGGCGCATCATAAAACGGAAGATACGACAAAAAAGACCTAAGACAGTTGAGCAACTAGAATCCTACATTAGACAAGAATGGGTTAACATTCCTATCCCTAAACTTGAGCAACTTGTCTCCTCAGTCCCCAGACGTTTACAGACTGTTGTAAAGAGAAAAGGGGATGTCTCACAGTGGGAAACATGGCCTTGGCCCAACTTTTTTGAGATGTGTTGTCATGAAATTTAAAATCACCTAATTTTTCTCTTTAAATGATACATTTTCTCAGTTTAAACCTTTGATATGTCATCTATGTTCTATTCTGAATAAAATATGGCATTTTGAAACTTCCACATCATCGCCTTCCGTTTTTATTTACAATTTGTACTTTGTCCCAACTTTTTTGGAATCAGGGTTGTTATTTATTTATTTATTTATTATTTAACCACAAGGGTCTGGTTTTAGTTCAGGATTTATCCCCAATATGTGCATCAATCAGATATTTACTACTACTACTAGGATTTTTAGAAGAAAACCCATGAGTTTAAAAAAAAAAAAAATTAAGAGCCACATCCAATAATTTTTATAAATTTGACAGCTTAAAATAGCAAATTAAAAGTGTGATTTAAAAACCGGCCATATGCTGTGCGCACATTACAATTTCATGACCTCACATTAGTATCTCGTGGCTTCATGTCAGACTGCTGAAAGAGAATATAGCAAATTTAATGCTAAATAATCGGACGTGCTGGATCAGGTGCTATTTTCTAAACTGTTGGACAATGAGAGTGGAATCTTCTGCAGAAGAGAAAGCTGGGAATCCCTCAGAGGCGTGATCTACACACGCCTACATTCGTTGTATAATCAGAATGGTGCACCCTGGTAATCCACTTAAGCAAGTGCCGCGCTGTAACCCATCTTTTCCTGTGCAAGTATTACGTTACGTTACTTTTGGATGTAAGTAGCCAACTCTGAATATGGCCCACTGTGAGCACCCTGGTAGAAACCTGAACATACTGTTCCAAAGATGTAAGACCTTCACCTTTTCACACACAAACTTTTATTTTTAGTATTGATTACATGTGTTTTTTATTTTTTTTGCTTATTTTTTTTTTTATAGCTGTACAATGGATGACCGAGGATGTCCAGTTCACCAGAAAACTGGGTAAGCCTTTTACATGGCATTAAAATATCTGGAAAAAAGGTCAGTTTCATTTACTGATGTGAGAATATACTAGTGTGATGGTGGATTCTTTGATTCTAACATTTATTACAATTGTGTATAATATTATTTATGATTTCTTGTGTATTTTTACGTTCATTACCCGATACGTGGAGTTTAGCAGTCGGTTCTATCTGCTCTTAGGTTTTTCCTAAGTTAACATTTTATTAGTCCCGATTATTGGTATATATTTTTGTGATGGTGGAAAAGGAAATCTGAAGTTGTTTTCTGTTGTTACCAGATGTGTGTGGGGGGGGGGGAAACCTGACAGTTATGATACTTGTACATTAAAATCCAAATCCGATTTTATCCATTTACAAATAATGCCGTGGAATGTTCATGAAACAAGTTCACTTGCGTTATGGCAGCTATAAACAGACGTCCCTCAACAGTCTTTCTGGTTTTCTCTCTTGAAGTTATTAAACTATGGTCTGCTAAAACGCTAGGAGTAAAATGATTGTTGTTGTTGACAGGCCCGGGACAACGATAGCAGCAATCGGTGGTGTGATTCTCTTCGTTATCCTGCTGGCTCTGCTCGTCTTCTATATGTGCCGGCAGAAGAAGCTGAAGAAGAAGGAGACTAGAAGGAGACGACTGCAGGAGCACGAGGTCTGAGATGCAAAGAATGTTAGGACTTGTTGCTAGGCAACATGGATGCTGAGTATTACCAGTTAACGATTAAGGCCTAGTCCACGGTAAAAAAAAAAAAATGTAAAATTTTTCAAATCCGCTCTTCATAGTTGATAAATCTGAACGCACCGTTATAACATTGTAAATTAAAACTTCACAAGGAAGATAAAGAGCAGTACAGAAAATTTGCACAGTAAACAAGAACAGGAAGTAAAGACCATATAAAGAACAGTGGAAGAAAGTCAGACAGGTAATATAGGTGTGGAGAATCTAGGAAGATTTGTAAGACAGTGACTCATCATAGCAGATTTATTAATACCATAATATTATGATTAACTTCAAGCCTTCAGCGACAGGAATTGTCAGCTTGTGCAGTTTTTTAATCATATTGATTCCCCCCCGTAGCTGGTGGAGCCACTGACACCGAGTGGAGTACAACCCAATCAGGCTCAGATGCGCATCCTGAAGGAAACAGAGCTGAAGAAGTTGCGAGTTCTCGGATCTGGAGCTTTTGGCACTGTCTACAAGGTCCGCACAAAAATACTAACAATTGAACCTAACAGGTTGCTAATAGCAGTAATGATACATCAGCATTAGTATGTGATGCTTTTGTTAATGTAATACGGAAAATGAATATAATTGCTACACGTTTAAATAACCCACCACTACACCTATGTCCCATTCAGGTGAATTAATGCAGCCTACGTAGGCAGCATTTTCATTGCAATTCAAAATGGCCACTTTGTAAAGCCAGCATCTTGGTGGTTCTACTACTACGACTATAGCTTGATGGCTGAAGTCAGGAAACATGATTTTTTGTTTGTTTAGAATGGAGATCATGATTCCTTGACCAATGTTGCAGGAAAAAAAAGCCCATCAAGCTGCTTAGCTCCATAAGGTTTATAAACCATTTTTATCCTGCACTGGCCAAAAGGCCCGAAGGGGGATTATGTCATGGCGATGTCTGTCCGTCCATCCCTCCCTCCTTCGCTTGAAGGGCGCTCACCTTCCGAAATCAACTCCTCTCGCAATTTTTGGAGGAATTTCATGAAACTTGGCAGGATTCTTTGTTATATGTCGGTAATACACATATTGTAATTTCGTTAAATTGGGTCACAGTTTACCAGAGTTACAGCCCTTGATTAACAAAATTATACTTTGACAATTTCATATGCGTGTGTTTTCCTTCTGAAATCAACTCCTCTAGCAATTTTTGGAGGAATTTCACCAAACCTGGTAGAAGGCCTTGTTATATGTCGGTAGTACGCACATTATTTTGTTCAATTCAGTCGCATTTTACCAGAGTTATGGCGCTTGATTAACAACCTTGTACTTTCACAATTTCATGAAGGTGTGCTTGCCTTCTGACATCAACTCTTCTTACAATTTTTGGACAAATTTCTCAAAGCTTGGCAAAACGCCTTGGTATATGACGGTAATCTGAATATCGCGATTTAATTTCGTTTGTGAAAATTTTCCCAGAGTTTTGGCTGATTAAATAACTGGCAGTTTCATGAGGGTGTACATTCTTCTGAAATCAACTCCTCTCACAATTTGTGGAGGAATTTCACCAAACTTGGCAGAAGGCTTTGTTATATGACAGTTATACGCAGATTGAAATTTCGTTTAATTTGGGCAAATTTTACCCGAGTTATGTCCTTGATTATTAACAAACTTGTACTTTGCCAATTTCATCAAGGTGTGCTTGCTTTCTGAAATCAACTTCCCTCACAATTTTTATCCCCCACTGGCTGAAAGGCCCGAAGGGAGATTGTCATGATGTCTGTCTGTTGAGTTTCCTTCTGAAATCAACTCCTCTAGCAATTTTTGGAGGAATTTCACCAAACCTGGTAGAAGGCCTTGTTATATGTCGGTAGTACGCACATTGTTATTTTGTTCAGTTCGGTCGCATTTTACCAGAGTTGTGGCGCTTGATTAACAACCTTGTACTTTCACAATTTCATGAAGGTGTGCTCGCCTTCTGACATCATCAACTCTTCTTACAATTTTTGGACAAATTTCTCGAAGCTTGGCAAAACGCCTTGGTATATGACGGTAATCCGAATATCGCGATTTAATTTCGTTTGTGAAAATTTTCCCAGTTTTGACTCTTGATTAAATAACTTGTACTTTGACAATTTCACGAGGGTGTACGTTCTTCTGAAATCAACTCCTCTCACAATTTGTGGAGGAATTTCACCAAACTTGGCAGAAGGCTTTGTTATATGACAGTTATACGCACATTGAAATTTCGTTTAATTTGGGCAGATTTTACCCGAGTTATGCCCTTGATTATTAACAAACTTGTACTTTGGGAATTTCATCAAGGTGTGCTCGCTTTCTGAAATCAACTCCTCTCACAATTTTTATCCCCCGCTGGCTGAAAGGCCTGAAAAGAGATTATGTCATGGTGATTCCTGTCTGTCTGTTCCGGGAAGAGCGCTCACCTTCTGAAATCAACTCCTCTCACAATTTTTGGATCACTTTCACGAAACTATTCATATTGCAATTTCGTTCAATTCAGTCGCATTTTACCAGAGTTCTGGCACAGTTGCCAGTGGGAGATATTGTGCTCTCAGAGCGCTCTTGTTTATATTGCTACCAGAGCAATGTAAAGCTAGAAGAGAGTCAACTGCTTAATCAATCACTAGTAATATTATACATGAGCTTTTAAAACAATTTTGCTGTCTGTACCTGCAGGGTATCTGGACTCCTGATGAAGAAACCATGAAGATCCCGGTTGCCATCAAAGTGTTGCGTGAGAACACGTCCCCTAAAGCCAACAAGGAAATTCTGGACGTGAGTTAGTTTGCAGGACAAACACCTATAAGACATTTTGTAGATTTATTTTTTGGTGACATTATTAGCTATACATTATCTGATTGTTGCAATTGTTATTTGCACCCACTTGCTCTATTCTTGTTGCTTTTAATCAAAATGTTTTCCTTTGTGTACAAGTTCAGGTTATTCGTGTTTCTTGTTTTTGCTTATTGAAGCCATCGTCACTGGCTGTTGTCGTTGTCCTGGATACATTCCAAAATGAGTGCAGAGTATCGTATCATTCGTCATGTCACAATAGATCTTGTGATGATAAATTGCAACACAGATTTATGACCATTCCAGTCGAAATAAACAATGAATCATGATTACTGTCAGGCTGCGTAATCTTATGCTGTGTTCACATATATACCGGTACGATAGTGGTATAACTGTATCGATACAAAGTATACCGGTACAGTTTAGTGCATCTGTCCACACTAGTGAGAAATGTTTGCGGTTTTCTTTCACGGTAGTTGAAATGCGCGTGCGCGAAATGTTTCCGTGGTTACCGAGTAGCTTCCTTCCGAGAATATGGCAGATGAAACAACGTGTGTGTGCTTTTTGTTGTCAGTGTACAGTCTGTATTTCTGGTGGTCATTTATTCAGTCGAATCGTATAAAACGCGCGAGGGAGTTGAGAAAGAAACGAAGAAAACGAATCTCCGTTCTTCACTATTTTATTCAGCGAAGACATCGATTGAGGTGTGTGACTTTGCGCATGCGCATTATATTTGTATCGATACAGAACCGCTTCATCTGTCCACACTACAGCGAAGCGCTACAGTACCGATACTGTACCGGTACGAAACCCATACATTTGTGGGTTTTGTACCGATACAGTTATACCGCTACAGTACCGGTATAGCTGCTAGTGTGGATAGGTGTTGCGGTACGAAAGTAGTTTCGTTTCAGTACAAAATCCAAAGTGTGGACAGGGTATTAGTTATTCCTAGCTGTAATTGCATTGTTTAGACAGTAGAGGGCGGAATAACATACAGTAGTGGGAATGCACGTGACTTCACCGTAGGCGGAATGTCGTGAAAACGCACGAAAAAAAAAACAGCGCTAAAATGTGAAAAATCTGTTCCGTGATTGACTGTACAAATATATTTAACAATAAATCAGGGCTCTCTTTTTACAGACTGCCGAAAGATAAAGAAAAGAGAAGCAAATGGAGGCAGAACAAATGTTTATAAACGTTTATTAAGAAAAGCCCTATTTGTTATTAACTTTTTTCACAAGGAATATTTAAGTTGATAATCGAGTTAATCAAATTTTCAGAAATATCATGGGACAGTATTGTGAATTGAATCGTGAGTTGGGTGAATCATTACATGCCTAAGTATCATATAATCTGAACTTGCAGGAGGTTTTTGTGGAATGAGATAAATGTAAACACGGTCCCACATGGTGCCTCGGGTTACAGCTGGGGTAGAGTGTTAATAGAACGGTAATGCCAGTGTGTGTGTGTGTGTGTAGGAGGCGTACGTGATGGCAGGTGTGGTCAGTCCGTACGTGTGCCGCTTGTTGGGAATCTGTTTGACCTCCACGGTGCAGCTGGTCACTCAGCTCATGCCCTACGGCTGCTTGCTCGATTACGTCCGAGAAAACAGTGACCGCATCGGCTCTCAGTACCTCCTCAACTGGTGTGTGCAGATCGCTAAAGTGAGTTTCCAGCACTGTAATACACTCCAGCACCACTATATGCAAAGTTCAGACACTTTTTATACAGAGGAATAGATGGGCTACAGTCACTAAGTACTGTCAGAGCTACTGTAATAGAAAATGAATCAACATCTTCTGAACCAATTGGATTCCAGAATTCAACAACAGTGTGGTGTAATATACAATCATTTACAGTAGAAGTCATCAGGGTATTGAATTAGACCAGGATCATAGTTAGCATCATCAGGCAAGTGTGCGGGTGTCTGTGTAAACATCTACAGGGAATGAGTTACCTGGAGGATGTCAGACTGGTCCACAGAGATCTGGCAGCCCGGAATGTTCTGGTGAGGAACCCCAACCATGTGAAAATCACAGATTTCGGCCTGGCTCGCCTCCTGGACATAGACGAGACTGAGTACCATGCAGACGGTGGAAAGGTGTGTGTGTGTGTGTGTGTGTGTGTTATGGTGATTTTTTTTTTTTTTTAACTAATTTGTGGCGATTTTGCTAACCATGACCTTATGTCCTGCAGGTGCCCATCAAGTGGATGGCACTGGAGTCGATTCTTCACAGGAGGTTCACTCACCAGAGTGATGTGTGGAGTTATGGTCTGTATCAGAACATTAGTAATCTCATTACGAGTTCCAGTCATGTGTTTAAATGTAAGGAAACCCAGATCAAAACAGGTTTAATATAGAGAAAACTGAAAGCTAATGTAATATGAAATGTAACTTTTTAAATTAACGAATTATCTTTTTTTTTCATGGCTATATCTGTACTAAACCTTTTCCTGCTGTGTTTTATTATTCAGGCGTGACTGTGTGGGAGTTGATGACCTTTGGCATGAAGCCATATGACCTCATCCCAGCACGGGATATTCCTGAGCTGCTGGAGCGAGGAGATCGTCTTCCCCAGCCTCTCATCTGCACCATGGACGTCTACGACATCATGGTCAAATGTGAGTCTCGAGTATAAAAATGTTCACAGCAGAAACCGGTGTGAATGTTTTAAGTAGCCCTGCGAGATGTACGGTGAGGGAGTTCATCATGCTGCAAAATATTTTCGTAACGAGGTCTTGAGGTGTGAAAACATTTCCATCCACACCATCGTTTTGTTGCCTATAGATAATTACATACGGCAGGGTGGCCGCGGGTCCTTAAAAAGTCTTAAATTTAATTTTCCTAAAATAAGGCCATTTAAAAAGTCTTAAATTTCAAACCCCGTGGTCTTAAATTTTCAATCTTAAATTTTACTCAGTCATATCGTTAAAATACGGTACACTTTGGATGGGGAAAAAGTTTAATCGTTTTTGATGCTCACAATTATACCGCGCTAGCTTGGGCCCGCCCATCCTAAGTGTGACGCAACACGAGGGCCTGTTGCGAGCTTAGTCTGGCCAGGCAAGCTATCTCCAGCTCTTCCAAGCTCCCGAAAAATCGGGAGCCAATCAACTTTGAGCATCTCCAACGGCCCTGGGTAGAGGCGTGTTCAAGGCAGTGACGTAGTAGACCTGCGACCGGAAGCCATAGATTGTTTACAGAATCTATGCCGGAAGCGCTTCATTCACATCACGAACATGGAGCAGCGGCAAGCCTTTAACACAGCGGTAGATGCTGTATTGAAAGCATTCAACGGGAAGTTCTCATTGAAAACGGAGCAAAGAGCAGCCCTGGAGGTATTTATCTTCTTCCTGTTACTCAAGCAGTTTCCGTCGCGTCACATACGTCAGAGGAAAGAGTGATGTGATTGGTTTAAGCTTCGTCACAGCCTTTTCTGGCTTCGACCAGTAGCAAACTGAGGCATTTCAGGGAGGCGGGTCAACCACGCCTTTGGGAAACGGTTGGGCTTAATATCTTTGCCAGACCAAATGCTCGCAGAGCTTTGAAGTTGCGTTAGCCAGACTAATACCGCGCAGGCTCCGAATCCACCGGTTGCTAGACACGCGCGCGCTTGACAACCACTCAGTGCCTGATCTGTTGATGGAGGGTAGTCCGAGCCACAATGGGTAAATGTAAATTTAATGATAACTGGCTGCAAGATGCAAAATACTCGTGGTGGCTGAAAGCTGTACCCAAAGATGCCAACGAGGCGTACTGTGTAGCATGCTGTAAGACTTTTAAGTTGGGCACAACGGGGATAAGAGCGGTGGACTCTCGTATGAAGAGCGCCAAGCACGTTGCTTTTGTTAAAGGCCGCGAGCATCAGCCTCAAATATCCGACTTCAGCGCTGCCACCACTAACAGTCGTGGAGAAGAGGATAGATCTGCGAGATGTAAGAGAATAGTGTGTGTGTGTGTGTGTGTGTGTGTGTCGAGTCATGGAATCCACGGACACATGTTGGCCGAAACGAATCCGAGAAAATCGCAAAAGAAGCATTAATTAATGCTCAATAAATTAATTAATGCTTCTTTTGCGATTTTCTCGGATTCGTTTCGGCCGACATGTGTCCGTGGATTCCATGACTCGTCACTATTGCGTGCATGTGAGAGAACAGTATTGTGTGTGGGTGGGTATCGTTCCAAGTGTTTTAAGAAGTGCAAGTGAGCAGACCTTTCAAGTGAGTGAGCCGAGGTTTCAGGTGTCTGTGCATTCACATTGCGTAACTGTTGTTTTCTGCATTGTTGTTTGACCAAAGATGGAATTGAGCAATTCTGCTTACAGTGCGACTCCCCAAGCAGAGAAAATAATAATTAAAAAAAACTGTTGCATTGGATTCTGTGTGTGTGACTCCATTCACATTTTCACAGTGTTACATTGGATTCAAACGCTGTGACTGCATTCTGATTGTCACGTAGTTACAAGTTTATCCGATCCTTATATTGTGTTCTGAGTGTGTGAATGCCTGTCAAGGAAAAGAAATGAAGTACGTCTACTAGAATAGTGTTTTCTGGTGAATGTTTACAAGAACAATAAGTTACATTAAATCATAGTTGTTGTTTTTTTTTCCAAAAGAGTACGTTTTTGCGTGACTTTAGATTTGGTCTTAATTTTTTTTGGAACATGGTATGAAAAAGTCTTAAAGGAACAGTCCACCGTACTTCCATAATGAAATATGCTCTTATCTGAATTGAGACGAGCTGCTCCGTACCTCTCCGAGCTTTGCGCGACCTCCCAGTCAGTCAGACGCAGTCAGACGCGCTGTCACTCCTGTTAGCAATGTAGCTAGGCTCAGCATGGCCAATGGTATTTTTTGGGGCTGTAGTTAGATGCGACCAAACTCTTCCACGTTTTTCCTGTTTACATAGGTTTATATGACCAGTGATATGAAACAAGTTCAGTTACACAAATTGAAACGTAGCGATTTTCTATGCTATGGAAAGTCCGCACTATAATGACAGGCGTACTAACACCTGCGCACTTCGACAGCGCATTGATATCTGAGCTCCGTATCAATGCGCTGCCGACGCGCGCAGAAGGTGTTAGTACGCCTGTCATTATAGTGTGGACTTTCCATAGCATAGAAAATCGCTACGTTTCAATTTGTGTAACTGAACTTGTTTCATATCACTGGTCATATAAACTTATGTAAACAGGAAAAACGTGGAAGAGTTTGGTCGCATCTAACTACAGCCCCAAAAAATACCATTGGCCATGCTGAGCCTAGCTACATTGCTAACAGGAGTGACGGCGCGTCTGACTGCGTCTGACTGACTGGGAGGTCGCGCAGAGCTCGGAGAGGTACGGAGCAGCTCGTCTCAATTCAGATAAGAGCATATTTCATTATGGAAGTACGGTGGACTGTTCCTTTAAGTCTTAAATTTAACTTGGACAAATCTGTAGACACCCTGATACAGGGACCAATCATGAGTAGGGTTTTTTGTTTTGTTTGTTTGTTTTCTCTGACTGTTGAACAAGTTAAGGGGGGAAAAATCCTGATAATCTGATCTGATTGACAGGCTGGATGATTGATCCTGAGTATCGACCCAGATTCAAGGAGCTGGTGAATAAATTCAGCACCATGGCAAGAGATCCTCCGCGCTACGTTGTCATTCCGGTGCGTACGCTACATGCACCGTATGTGATTTATTATAGAGAATGGAAAATGCATGAGGTGGTTAATGTAACAGTTTACTACTTGATCTTTGAGTTAGCAGTGATGAGTATTTTTATAACAAGTGCTTACTTTTGTTAGTACATGCATGCACACACACAGCATTTGAAGCCTGGGGTGAAAGGTATTATAATTCACACCACCTTCCTGAAGATATTCAACCCGCACCATCTTTTTTATTAGCCGAGAGTTAATTACCCTACACGAGCCCACAGCTTGTACATCACATCACAAACCTACACTACCGTTCAAAAGTTTGGGGTCACTTTGAAATGTCCTTATTTTTGAAAGAAAAGCACTGTTCTTTTCAACGAAGATCACTTTAAACTAATCAGAAATCCACTCTATACATTGCTAATGTGGTAAATGACTATTCTAGCTGCAAATGTCTGGTTTTTGGTGCAATATCTACATGGGTGTATAGAGATCTTGCATGTGACGTCACAGCCGATCCAGATTGTGACAGACGCCATCTTGTCGGTCAAACGCCATATTTCCGCCTTCTACTTCATTCTGGTTCTACTTCTGCTTCTGCCTTTTCTTCTGGAAAACCCTACTATATACAATTCTACTACAACGGCTGCGGCTACAAGCTCTCCCTACCTGTGCACGTTTTTTATGTTTTTTGTGTGTATTTTTGCGTGTTGTTCGTCTGTATCGGACTTCAATATCCACTACAACCGTATGGACTTACTGGACATTGGTTTCCAGCAGAAAATGACGGTTTGTAGCGATTTCCATCGCATGCACAACATTCCGGACGAGACAGCGAGACCAGCGGGGTCTCCGTGGATTGTTATCTGAAGCAAAGCGAAGGAGGCGGCGTCGGGAGAGGAAGCAAAAGCGAGGCTGCAGAGCCGGCCTGTTGACTAAGCTCAGAAAACAGCCACTCAAATCTCCACTGCCAAGCCTCTATCTCTCCAACGCCAGATCCATGGTAAACAACACGGACGATTTGGAATTACAGCTGGAATTACCTTATTCTATTCTATAATCGGCTGGTCAGTGCAGTACTAGTAATACTTAAGTGACTTACCCGTCCAATGAGGATTGTTATTTTCTTGTTTACAAGATGCCACATCTGAGTCGCTGACAAATCCTGAATTTCTGTAAAGAAAACTGTCCAGAGATTTATAAGCATGCAGTGCTTCACCACTGAACAGCGACGGAAAGTTGATGAGGTAATTATACACGTCTGGGTATTCCACCTCTGGCAGTTCAATATCCACTGACACGGTCGTGAAAACTCCGTCCGGTAAGCCATAAGGGTCACTAATCTGTAGATCGTTTATTTTAGACATATATCTAATTATCTGTTCATTAGAAAAATGAGCCGTGTAGTCCGTCGGTTGAAATTGATCCATTCTGTACACGAGTGCAGCAGTATTCAGCTGTGTTTTTTACCGACAAGATGGCGGCTGTTAACTTTCCGGTCACGTGACTGCAAGATCTCTATAGAGGCCCATTTCCAGCAACTATCACTCCAGTGTTCTAATGGTACAATGTGTTTGCTCATTGCCTCAGAAGGCTAATGGATGATTAGAAAACCCTTGTACAATCATGTTAGCACTGCTGAAAACAGTTGAGCTCTTTAGAGAAGCTATAAAACTGACCTTCCTTTGAGCAGATTGAGTTTCTGGAGCATCACATTTGTGGGGTCGATTAAATGCTCAAAATGGCCAGAAAAATGTCTCAACTATATTTTCTATTCATTTTACAACTTATGGTGGGAAATAAAAGTGTGACTTTTCATGGAAAACGCAAAATTGTCTGGGTGACCCCAAACTTTTGAACGGTAGTGTAATATTTAAATTTTTTTCTTTTCAGAATGATGAGCAGATGAGTCTGTCGAGTTTGGTGGACAGTAAGTTTTACCGCACGCTGCTGGAAGAAGAAGGAGGGAATGTGAAGGAGCTCCTGGATGCAGAGGAGTATTTGGTGCCACAACCTGGATTCTTTGAGAAACAGGCTAATGGACTGACAAAGCATCACTCACACAGGGTCAGATCTGTTTCTCTTTTGACCTTACACTAGAAACACGTACAATCATGAGCTGTCAGTCAACATGTTATAATATTTAGAACGCCCGCTTGGACAGCTCTCGGATCAATTTTTATCACATTCCTGTCTTTTTACATTTGATCATACACTGTTCATATTAAATGGCTTTCTTAACCAATCAGAGCACGGATCTGGGACTGGAGACAGACGGTATGCCGAGTGGGCGGAGCATGCACTCGTCAGTCAGCACGTTGGGGCGGAGTCTATACCCGACACTTCCCGTCGGAGCCACAGTCAATGGGAACTGGGGAGGCTCTCAGTACCGCTCGCTGGCCCGAAGCCAATCCCATTGCTCCGCTGGCGGCCAATCAGACTCTGTGTTTCTGGACGGAGGCAGGGACGAACCTCCATCCAGTCCTGGACGCTACAGTAAAGACCCGACTTTCCCCGGGTGCATGGACGGAGACATGGAAGTGGACGGGCTGATAAGTTACCCGTCACACTCATTGCCACGCAAAACACACACGTATCCAGGTGATTCAGAAAACATTATGATAACAGCATCCTCACCACATAATTACTGAGCTAAATGTGAGCTGTCTATAGTACCTGTAATAACCTAGAGTGGTCCATAATACGTAAGTGCACTATAATGTATCGGCATAAAAAATTAATGGCTTCTACATTTTAGGCAGTACATAACATTTTTTTCCCCCCTCCCTCCTTCTGTCTTTTCAGAGTATGTGAATCAAGACGTTCAATCAGAGCGGGCGAACACGTTGCCGCGTAAATCCACCGAGCGGCATTTACACAACTGCCTCAGTGCTGGGCGCAGCGTGGAGAACCCTGAGTACCTGGTGCCCACGTCTCCCGCTTTTGATAATCCATATTACTTGGATCTTGTGGCTAAAGTGCCGAATGGGGCTTCAACAGGCGGAGCCACATCACCTCCCAGGCAGGTGAACGGCTACGTGACGCCTACAGCGGAAAACCTGGAGTACCTGGGACTGGTCTAAACCTGGAGCGGCCAGAGAGAGCGCACCTGAGAAAGGGGCGGGGGGGTTTGGGAGCGAGTGAATCAGTGAACAAGTGAGCCAAACACTATAATACTGTATGTTCTAGGGCTGTCAGATTGCTTTAATAATTGCATCTTAATTCTAATTATTTATAGTCTTTGAATATCATCAATTCGCATTTTTAATTAGACATCACAAGGAGATGCCGCAACGTTTAAAGATTTATAAGCTCCAGAATGATGATGTGCTGCCCCGTTCGCCCAGTGGACTGCCATTGGAAATTGAGCCACAAAAACGTTCTGGAAGCGAACGGACATGATTCAGAACGCATACTTTCATTTCCTTGCTTTTACATTTAAACAGAAAGTTAGTGTGTAATTTTGAAAAGGTGAGAGAAAACATGGCATGTGATTGATTTCACGGATTATTCAGAGCAAATTTCCTACAACAGTCCTGGATGAAACCTGTCAACTAAAAGTAGCACGAGGCTCCATAAGCATGCGAAGTTTTCCCTTTGAAAAGTGAAATTTGTTCTGACAGCCTTAATACATCTGAAACATGGATGGATGGATGGATGGATGGGACAATTTCTGGTGATGGATATCCAACCTACAGACAGGAACGTCTCAAATTCCATCTAAAACATGGAATTTCCTTTTAAAATCCGATGTAGCATCCAGTATGTGGACAGCCTGGACAGTTTTCGTGGTATTTTACACATCGCTTACTTCAGCGTCACTGAAAGACAGTGAATTCATCGAACTTTGAAAAATGAATCAATCAATGCACGATGGATAAACCGAACACAGTAATGAGCCAGCAGGAATGTGTGTGGGTTTTTTTTTTTTAAAGACGACACTAATGAAGCATGTGAGAATGCACAAACTAAATGACACTGGATCTGGAAATCACTACTTTGACTATTATTTGGATATTCTTTTTTTTTTTTCCCCTCTCTCTCACCCCATTTCCTTGTCCATTCCCGTCACGCTTCTTTGTTTTCAGTCTTCCAAAAATGGCAGCTCAAGTCTGGTGTCATTCGTGGTGCTGTTTCCAGGCTGACGTCTGGATCGAGCAGCTCTTACAGCTATACGTTAATGTGGGATGTGACAGGTCATCAGCGTAGAACTCTCTCCCTTGCAGCAGTTTAATCCTGTTTTTATGCACACATGGTGACTTTCCCTCACTGGAACCACCTTAAAGGATTATTACAGAATCATCCTAAATGAAGACGTAGGATTTTTACAAAAACAACGATTACAAAATTGAGCAACTTTCAGAGTTGTTAAGTAACAGTGAGTAGCCAATGTGTTCCTGTGATCACGCTGTTATTGTTGCTCTCGAGTGGCTGTTTATGACGTCATGATGAATGTGATGGACACTTGAGGGAAAGTCAACGATGGTGTGTTTTATAAACTGTTCAGAAACAATTTAATGTTACTATACGGGACTTTATTTTCTTGCATGACCAGCCAATGGCATTCAATAACAGAAGATGAGAGAGCTTTCTCCTAAGGTGTTCTCTTAAACAAATCACAACTAGGGAAAAGCTTGACACAAGGTTATAAATAAATAAATAAATACACACTGTGCACTGTCAGTCAAAATTTTCCAAATATGTGGATTTTTTTTTTTTTTTTATTCCAGTTCTTAAATCTTTCTAAGAACTAATTATTTTTCCCCCATAAAATAACATCCCTACGGAAGCCGCGAGAGGCCCTTCATATAATCTTTTTTTTATTCATCTTGTTATCCCGAGATAACGACATAATTAATTCAGGATCTCGAGAAAACAACACAACTAATTCGAGATCTCGAGAAAACAAAACCGTTATTCCGTGATCTCGAGAAAACAAAACAATTATTTCATGATCTCAGCTGGATCACTGTATCTCCGTCGGTAGAGACGAAGCCGGGCCAGTCTTCTGCGGAGGTGCCGCGGACTAATTTTGAAATTATCCCTTATTAAAAGACTTAATGCAATCTCTCCCTGTGTCAACCCCTGATCAAAATATTGCCTTATTAGGTGATCGATTATTCCAGACATTCTAATGACCAAAGTTGCGTCTATACAGAATGAGAAATAGCCCCAAAGTCAGCATATCACAAGTCTCTTGGCGCACCTGAATGAACCATTTCTCAGCTGTTTACTCGAGATCATGAAATAATTGTTTTGTTTTCTCGAGATCACGGAATAACGGTTTTGTTTTCTTGAGATCTCGAATTAGTTGTGTTGTTTTCTCGAGATCCTGAATTAATTATATCGTTATCTCAGAATAACGGTTTTGTTTTCTCGAGATCCTGAATTAATTATGTCGTTATCTCGGAATAACAGTTTTGTTTTCTTGAGATCTCAAATTAGTTGTGTTGTTTTCTCGAGATCCTGAATTAATTATGTCGTTATCTCAGGATAACAAGGTGAATAAAAAAAAAAAGGATTATATGAAGGGCCTCTCTCGGCTTCCGTACATCCCAATTTTTTCTCAGTGAACTTCTTTTCCAATTTCTTTTATAAAGTTTCTATTCAGAGAAATTAACTTCACAGTTCAACAGGAATCATCTTCCATAGGGGGTTCAAAAACCTTTGACTGGCGGTGTATGTCACTATTAAACACAGTATTTTTTTTTTTTTTTTAACGTTAGACATTGAGATATTGAAACATGAGAATGTAATAATGCCTTTTGCTTTTTAAATGTTCTCTCTTTTATTTCTGCTTTCATTTCCTAAGTTTTAAGCACCCGTGCAATCTTTCCTGTCCTGATCCTCAGCCTTATCGTCTATGCTTATTCGTTCATTTGCATTGTTTTCCACACAGTCGTAACACAATATGCTGTAAGATTTGAAATTGTAAAGTTAAAAAAAAAAAAAAACTTTTATACAGATAAGGTTACAGATTAGGGCTGGCCATTGTGACATATCACAATACTTGAACACATTTCTGTGATAACTGTAGATAAAAAAGTTTTTCAACAAATAAGTTTGGTGATAAAGTTATTTAATAGCGACAAAAGCAAACATAAAAAAAGTTCACATCAAATCAGCTTCTTCCAGAGTTCGTAATTACTTAAAAAAAAAAAAGTCCGTGATGTAATGTAACAAGGCGCTTTTCTGAATATCATATTTTAGACAACACCGATATTATAGTCGTATCGGTCGAGATTTTTACTGCTTTTTTTTTTTGTACAGAATTTCTTCATTAGTGGACCGCAGAGGAATTTGTTGAAGCACTGAAAAATGTGACTCTATGGTGGCAGCGTGAAGAGTTGTAGCTGTAGAGTTCAGGAAAAAGAGCCAGTAGTGCATGTTAAGTTCCTGACAAAACAAAGAACGGCTTGTGTTCCAGACTTGGGGTGAGGTAGGGTGGGGGCAGATTTCTGCAGACCCAACAGCGCTAAACACACTGCTCTAATTAAAAAAAAAAAAAATTTAACATCTATGCAAAAACCTTAAAATTGCATCCCTGGACAGTTCAGCTTGGGCAGTCATGTTGATAGGTTTTTAATACAGAAGAAGATGCTCTACTGAAGAGGTAAAAAGTCACGTCTTTCGCAGTTTATATAAAAATTAAGCTATACGGCATGTGGAGTTTTGGCCGAGAAGGAAATCGAGCAAAACTTTGCATCGCTAAAGAGAAAATAAATAAATAAATAAATCACACTGAAGGAGTTGTAAAATGAATTAATGTATCATTGTGATTTTAACAAAAGTATCTTTTTATATGTTTATATGTTTTGAGGCTTTTTTTAAATCAAGTTTTGATGGTGTTTAGTGTATTTTACTGTACATTTGGAGTTGTTGCACTCTGACGTCTGAAAACTGCCAACTTTTGTGATCGAGTACCTGCATCAGTTTGTGTATAATTTTGTAAGCAGCGTTTGTAACGTCTTTTAATGTATTACAGAAGATCCATTCAGGCTGTGGTGTATTTTATTTTGTAGGTGTTATGAAAAAAAAAAACATTCTTGTGATTTTTTTTTTTTTTTTTTAAACTAATCAAGATGTGTCAAATGTGTCCACTGGGTCATCTGTAGGTCTTGATTTTTTTTTGGATGTATCCATTTTCTTAACATTAACACCACAAATATTTCTTATTAATTAATAAAGCATGCTGATCAGGCTTGTAGTAAGAATATGAAAAAGAAGCAAATATAAGAGGAAGAAAAGGAGAAGGAATGATTAAGAAAATGAATCCATGGAAGGAAAGGAAAACAACAGAAAAAACATTTGTCCAATAATAAAGCAGGCAACATTACAAAACTATTTAGTGAAGTTAAGAAAAGAAAGAAAGACAAAAAAGAAAGAGAGCACATTATATTACTAAACTGTGTAGCTCATAAATTTAGTTAGCGTAGATAACTGAGAGCTGCTGTATAATAATTTCTCATCAGAAGGTCACCAAGGCGGCACAGTGGCGTAGTGGTTAGCGCTGTTGCCTCACAGCAAGAAGGTCCGGGTTCGAGCCCCGTGGCCGGCGAGGGCCTTGCTGTGTGGAGTTTGCATGTTCTCCCCGTGTCCGCGTGGGTTTCCTCCGGGTGCTCCGGTTTCCCCCACAGTCCAAAGACATGCAGGTTAGGTTAACTGGTGACTCTAAATTGACCGTAGGTGTGAATGTGAGTGTGAATGGTTGTCTGTGTCTATGTGTCAGCCCTGTGATGACCTGGCGACTTGTCCAGGGTGTACCCCGCCTTTCGCCCGTAGTCAGCTGGGATAGGCTCCAGCTTGCCTGCGACCCTGTAGAACAGGATAAAGCGGCTAGAGATAATGAGATGAGATGAGAAGGTCACCAAACCTACGTAGTCTCAGATTATCAGTAAGTTGTTGAACAAGACTTATCTAAAACATTGTTTGTCTCTTTTTTGAGTCAAAACATTTTATTCTTGTACATGCACGCTCAGCACTCCTGTGCTTTGGCTCGTCTTGCCCAGAAGTCCTTTGTAAATTTCCGACACTTGGTTTTAAAGCCTCGACTAAGCTCACGTTGTTCCCATGCGGTCAGCTGGTTAACCAAGAAAACAATGGCACTGGTGGACTACTTTACACGTTCTTCACAGATGCAAGCTCAGATAGGCTACATTGCAAATTTTGTCATGCATAATGGTCAATAGTTTACCATTCTCTTGTTTAGCTTGCCCTTATGAAACACACAATAATTTTTTTTTTTCTAGCAATGCATTCAAAACCCTGAACACATGCCTCTGCTTATGGGTATTAAGACAAACCCAGAATTCTTGTTTAATGTCAGCTGGTGTTAAACTGGTCAAATGTGGAAGTCATTTTCTTTGCGATTTAATGGTTAAGGCAGGGTCGGATACATGTTTATGGATTTCAGCCAGGGTTAACGAGGAATCTAAATTACCCGGCAGCGAGAAGAACCTCAGAGAAGTGTGAAGTCGTGTTGCATCCATCGCACTGGGAGCCACCTGGAGGATGGGGGTCGCAGCCGGCGGTGTCTTTGAGCCGACGTGTGCGGTGCTTTCTTCGTTTTTTTCTCTCTCCATCATATGGATACTGCTTAGCTGGGAATCCAAAGACTTTGGTGTGAACTCTGAATCAGGCCTGGTCGTGCTCTGATAAGGTACATGCGAGGATTGAAGTCACATTTTAATGTTTAAACAATTATGCTACAGGGATGCCATTTCTTTAAGGGATCATGCCTTTTTCTCCTGTTTTTGTTTAGACAGAGCACTTTAACGCCAATTCTCTCAATTTTTCTGTTTTCTGTTCTCCTTAATTTATGCTAATTAATCCTTGCTTCTGACTGGAACAATGAGAAGAGCAGTTCCTAAATGAATCTAGTGATAGCGTGGGCATCTGTTCATGACTAAACTGCTCACACACAATTTAAAAATATAATGTTCACAAGGCTGTGAATATGTTTGATCCCTGAATAGGGGGGACCGTTCATGCTTCTCACTATGGACGGTGGAGCTTTTGAATAAGTAGAGCATAGTGCTGATCCCTTCAGAATGGACTGCAGCCAATATGAAAACAATTAATTTGGTTGTTACCAAAACTGTGAACTTTTTCCAAGAAGATCTTCACCTGGATCATAGTAGCTCTGCTCTCCGTTTGAATGGGGTACAGGTTGTAGAGCACTGGTGCACTAGTTCCATACAGGATCGAGGGGTCTGGGCAGTGGTTACCAGGTGATACAGAGCTGTATGCTGGGGGTACAGGGGTAATCTGTCTCTGGAGGAGCTGAAGAATCACGTTAATATCTGCAGTCATTCTTGCCTCGAGTCTAGAACATGAGATGTGAAATTGATGCCGTTAAGCAAATATTCTTCTGTCAAGGCAGGCTCACTGGTCCTGACAGAGAATGCTGATCACTAGTTTGGGTTTGTTCAATGGACCCACTACCCCGTATAATTTTTCCCAACTTCTGAAAGGCTAAGATGTGCTTCCTCAGAGACATGTGAAGCCAACCAACTGCATCTTTTCAAACTAATACTACTGTAAGAGGAAAGCACTATCTGCTCTCTTCTGCATACACAAGTTCCCAAATGCCCACGATCGTATGTTACCATGCTTGACCCGGGGAGAGAGTATGCCATCCCGTCTCCCTAGAGAGCACAGCCATGGATGGCTGTAGCATTGCTGAGATTCAAACTTGCAATCTCCAACAATAAGCTGAACACTTTTGTTAATCCACGCAGGAGCCTAAATCAAGGAAATCTTGACACTGTGCATTAGCCAGGACTATAGCTGAGAACCTCTGGGAAAAATAACCATAATGAGAAGAATGCACCGCATAGCCCTGTGAGGGTTCATATCAAATAACCCTCAAAAACTCAAGTAGAAGATTACCAATTCAAAAAGAAAATACTAATAATAACACCTATACAGATTTGTTGGGAATAAATGAGATAAAAATTAAAACGTGAGTCACTACAATGACAAAGTGTGGAGGAGAAATATGATTTGTTTGCAATGAACATTTTCACAACCATCCAGTATCATTTGTGAAGCATGGGAACAGATTACTACAAGGATAACTACATCACATGACTTTATCAATGATGCAATGCTAAAAGTAGCAGCAAAAAGATGAATTCTGAACATCACTACTGGTCAGACCAAGCCAAGTCAGTGAATGGTGCTTTACTTAACAGCTGAAGGATCCCAAACATACCACACATTTACAGTCCCCTCCGAAAGGATTGGAATGGCAAAGCCAATTCTATTTTTTGTGGTATACACTGAAGACATTTGGGTTTGAGATCAAAACATGAATAGGAGACAGTAGATCAGATTTATAGCTTTAATTTCCTGATATTTGCATCTGGATGTGTTAAACAACTTGCCACATTTGGTGTCTCTGGGCCCGAACTCATCTCAGATGGACCAAAAGACAGTGGAAACGTGTGCTGTGGTCAGATGAGTCCACATTTCAGCTTGTTTCTGGGTGTTGAGTTCTCAGTGCAAAAGGTGAACATGACCAACCAGTTTGTTAGCAGAGAAAGGTGCAAAAGCCAGCACCTGTGATGGTATGGGGGGCATGGATGAGTTGTATGTGTGTGAAGGTACCATTGACATGGAGGTGTATATTGGGATTTTAGAGAGAAATATGTTGCCATCAAGGCAACGTCTCTTCGCGGGAAGTCCATACTTATTTGAGCAGGACAATGCCAGGCCTCAGTCTGCACAGGCTACATGGCTTCATAGACAGAGTGCATGTGCTTGACTGGCCTGCTGCCAGTCCAGATCTGTCTCCCACTGAGAATGTATGGCGCATCATGAAGAGGAGAATCAGACAACGGCGACCACGGACTGTTGAGCAGCTGAAGTTTTGTATCAATCAAGAATGATCAAAAATTCCAATTGCAAAACTGCAACAATTCATATCCTCAGATCCCATACAATTAAAAAGTGCTATTAAAGGAACAGTGATGTAACACAATGGTAATAATGCCTCTGTCCCTACTTTTTTTTTTGAGTGTGTTGCAGGCATCAAATTTTAACTTCGTTTATATTTACAAAATACAATTAAGGTGGTCAGTAAAACTACTGAAAATCTTTTCTTTGTACTTTTTGTTTGTTAAATAAAGGTGCACGTGAATTAATAAATCACAGAGTTTTGTTTTTATTGTATTTTGGAAAATATCCCAATTTTTTTGGAAATGGGGTTAGTATTTTGAGCTCAAACCCAAACATCTTCAATGTATAGCAAAAACAAAATAATTAGCCTTGCTGTTCCAATACTTTCAGAGGGGACTATATAGTATTTTCAGGGGTAAACAGTGAAATGCGCTTGATTTTCTATGCCAAACACCGGACCTAAAACGGTGTAGCACAGAGTCAAAGCCAAAACATTTGTCGTCTTTTGATTACTCATGGACTACACTGTATGTTTACATACCATTTGACTACACCTCAGATTTTGCAAATAACTGGGCCAGGAATAACATTTTTAATTGACCTACCTGTTAAGCTGACTTTGCATTAACTCGAGTCTGGACTCAAGCTCGCTTGGACAGTCTTCTGAAAACGGAGGTGGATGATATGAGGCTTGGACAGAAGAGTATTTGTAAGAACGGCCTGCACACTGAGTGGACCAGCGATTTGGCCAATAATGGTACAATCCAGAGAGATGAGCTCCTAGAGAAGGATAGACAGGAATTTGGTCTGATCCAGTAATTATTTGATGTGTTTTAGCCTTCTATCGACCAAAGCTGTAACTTTTGTACTCTGTTACTCAATACAGTACTTCCATTCAAGGAAACAAAAACTGAACACATAAATTACTAAAAATTTAGATGGTTATTTGTATGTTACAGCAAGATCAACTACCATAGTGTGATTGGAGTAGCTACCTCTGTCCATTGCAGGCTCTATACCCATTCCAGATTTGCTATTGGGTGGAATCACCCGTAGGGCAGATGGAGGGTAATCCTGGGGGTCTCCTTCAGGTGTATATACCTGGCTGTGGATAAGAGGTCGTTTGTTGATGTTCTCACTGGACTGAGTTCTGGAGGAGCCACAGCTATACAGTTCATCCCAGTGAGTGTGAGAGCCAGCAAAGCAGTGATGACCCAGGTGGGTACATGTTTGTACTGAATAGGAATCATCTTGATCCATTCCATCTGTCCAGGATGTATAAAAGGTGTTTTTTTTTTTAAACTTAATTAAAAAGTTAAACTAGGTATCCATTGATCAATATGGTTGTCTACTTACCTGGCCTGTTGCGCCTTTCTAGTGAGTTTTTGTGACGTCTTGGGTGATTAATATGGTAATCGCAGCCATTATCTTCGCTGTGTAGGGTGTGAAGGACCTGATCTACCTGATTATAGACAAACTTTATGTGGACTTTGAACCAAAGCTTTGTATGTTTCACAAAGGTTAATGGTGTATGTGTACTTCTCTGAGGTTGAAAGTGATCTCCAGATTCCTCCAGAAGCTTTCAGCAAAGGCTGGGTACATGTCTAGGACCTCCAAGAGATCATCTCTCTGGATTTGATGGAGATCAGAATAGGTGAGTGTCCTCACATCAGCATTGCATTGGCCAGGTTCTGTGTACAAGTTAATGGGCTCGCCAAAGATATGGTTTTTGCCTGCACATAAATGCAAACGGAATAAATAATCTGTAACTGTCAAATAATACTTAATAGTGAAGATCTCACTGTTACCCTTCTGTACCCTCCTGACACACTTCTACTGCTGTGGCTCCTCTTACACTCCACACCTGCCTGGCTTATCTCAATGCCCTACTTCTGTTTGGAGCTTCTGCACTTGTGACTCACTTTTTGCTATTGTGGATGGTCTCCACAACATTTATGCTCAAGTCTCACCCTTGTTTCAGTGGATAATCTCACCTGGATATGTCAGACTTGTACCTATGAACTGCTGCTGTAATCATTAAACCTCTCCAGTGCCCGCCCAGCCCATGGCTCTTATTCAAAACATGCTCATAATGAACATCCTTTCAAAACACTTAGTACTGTTTGTCTTATACACGTCTCTTATACACATATATGCTTTAATGATTTATAATCCCACTATCTAGTGTAACCCAGAAGAGGATGGGTTCCCTTCTGAGTCTGGTTCCTGTCAAGGTTTCTTCCTCATGTTGTCTCAAGGAGGTTTTCCTATAGACTTTCACCTCTGCCTAAAGTTCTATAAAGCTGGTACCAAGGTCTATTGTTAAATGTGCTATACATATAAAACTGCATTGTTCTAATATACTGATCTCCACAAATGCTTTCCAATTTGAAGTAAACACAGATGCCAAAACAGATTATGCTACATGGATCACTGTACTCACCTAGTATAGCAAGGACAACGTCATTGCAGGACACCTGAATTGAGCCATAGGAGATGAAGTACAGGGTATGGAGAATATCGCCTTGATGGTAGAGAGTGTCCCCTGGTGGGGAGTGGGTGGTTTTTAAGCGCATGGCAAGGGCTTTCAGGCAAGGTTTACTGGCCCCTTTGAAGGCCCTGCAGTTCTGTAGCAGATTGCGGTTCAAGTGCAGACAGATATCAGCCTGTAGGCATTCAGGAAATCCTTTCAAAACCTACAAGAAGATCAAGAATGTTTTATCCAAAAATAACAAGCAAGACATAACCATCATAATTATCTGTTTGGTCAATTATATTGCTTGTCGAGGTTTACAGGTTGTTTGAGTACATGGTGTTGAGATGCACATGTCTCTTACTGCATTCATATCAATGCCATTTGTGTAGGACCAAGCATGCTGGAAATATTCCTCCAGCCTCTGCCTCAGGGCGGGTGGTATTTGGTGGAAACGGATGAACTCTTTGACCCTCAGCAACTGCGTGTGGTAGCGCGTGGTTCCAGAATAAAGACGCTGTATGATTGCAGAGACATTTCCGAATATGCTGGCATACATGAGGGCTAGAAGATTGAAGAACATATGGTAATCTTGCATCCTGGATTCATGGTTAACATTTTAAGGCTAACATGCAGTTAATACTTCAAATTACAAGGAGCTTTTATTCTTATTTAGTATAAGACAAGGTCATGATAGTTTTGACTTTGAAATTAGCTTGGAAAGAATTGTAGCAAGGGACTGAAATACTTTATAACAGTACCAAATGGTTATTCATGGAACCCACTTCACCATTGTGTCAAGTCAAGTTGGTTTTCACCATATGCACAGTGAAATTATGAATTCTTCACCACTCATTTGAACCTCAAAGACCAAAGTTGTACCTTAGAGAGTTCTTTTGCCTTTTCTGTACCTTTGGGAACTGATAATGTCAGAAAATTTTCAGACATGATTCCAAAATCTCTAGGGCATTAGACTATAGCTTTCTTGGTACATTCAAGGGTACATTCCTTGCATTCCTAGGTAGACGTGCCTTTACACATTTTAACCTCAGGGACCACAGTTGTACCTTAGAGGGTACAGATACCTTTTCTGATAATGTATGAAAAGCATCAGACTTGACTCTACAATCTATTAGCAAACTAGAATATTCGACTGTAACTTTCAAGGTACAAACTCTTGTCATTTGAATGGAACCCTCAATCCTTTGTATCCTTAAGGCAGAGGATCTAGGATATATTCCCCTTCAATCTGGACCTTTCGAGTGGCAGTTGGAACTGGTAACATAAGAGAAGCTATTAAGAACTGAATGTATGTGGAATAACTTACAGCCAATAAGCATGACACAGATGGAGAAGATCTTTTCAGAGTTGGTGTTGGGTGAGACATTCCCAAAACCCACACTGGTCAGACTGCTAAAGGTGAAGTATAGCGCAGTGACGTACATATCCTTTTTGGATGGTCCTGAGGTGGCATCACTGTCATTATAATACTTCCCTAGTTGATCAGCCAAGTTATCCAACCAGCCTGTTTTCATGTAGGGCCTCTCCACATGACCAATAGCATACCAGATGCAAGCCAGCCAATGTGCGATGAGCACAAAAGTACACATGAGCAAGAAGAGGACTGCAGCTCCATACTCTGAGTACCGATCTAACTTCCTGGCCACACGGACCAATCGGAGCAGTCGTGCAGTCTTCAGGAGACCAATCAGAATGGTTGTTGTCTGAAGTTAAACAATAGCAAGCACTGTTAGAAAGGAAGGATGGTTCAAGTTATAGATATTTTTATCCATTAGTATTTTTCAAATAATTTGCCAGATACCCTTTTGAATGTTTTATGTAGTCCTTATTGGTTGGAAAAATCTTAAAGCAGGGGTCAACAATTATGCATATAACATATATGTAGTAGCCTCACAAATAATCTACTATTTTTCATTCATTCATCTTCAGTAACCACGTGTGTTTTTGTTTGTTTGTTTTACTCATGGGTCAAATAACCTTTGGAGGCAGGCCAAATTTGGGGCCACTGTCAACCAAATTGAATATCCTTTCGCTCCAGAAAAGGTTTCTAGATATTTTCTCACCTCATCTGATCCAGATTTAAAGATGAGCAGGTCAAAAGGAAGGGCAGCCACCATGTCAATAAGAAACCAGCCTTTAATGTAGTGGATAGCAATGCGTTTTGGCTGTGTTACCACTTCATCATTATGACTGATGTATGTAGTGCGAAAGCTGATCACGATGTCCACCATGAACAGAAGATCCACAACGGCATCCACAATATTTAGCGGGTTGCAGGTGTAACCGCAGACGTGTTGCTGATTCTCTGCCAGCTCATTAAGCAGGAATGCAGCTGAGTAGGGAGTGAAGATTGCAGTGTAGAGCACTAGCAGCAGGACGACCCAATCCCATACTGCTTTAGAGGGACTGGAGTGCAGCATGATCCACTTATGGACATCTGGAGTCTGGGGCTGATACTCAGGGAACACATTGGTGCCCAGAGACAGCGTCTGTATGAAAAGAGGCATATGCAGAAAGCGTTTATCTTGGCACGAGTACAAACTTACAGTACAACAAGCACCAAAAAGCAGATAATAGGAAAATAATCACAATGTACGTCACATTGTGAAAATTGTATTTGTAAGACAGATAGAAAATAACATTCATTCTTAGCTTTTTCATGTATTCACATATACCAGAGATGGAAATTTGGTAAATATATGGTTGTACTGGCTGATTTCAGCCCACCAAAATTAACTTTCATGATATGACTCTCTGTCATGAAGAAATTTGAAGACTTTCTGCTTCTTGTTGTCATGCCATGTTTTTTTTTTTGCCTTTCGCATAACTAGAATCTCTTTTACATTTACATTTAGCAGACATCTTATCCAGACAGACATAAAGAAATGCTTTGTAGTTTCAATTAAAAAAAAAAAAATTTAAAAATACACTCACTGGCCACTTTATAAGGTGCATACCTTATAAAGGTCCATACACCTGCTTTTTTATGCAGTTATCTAATCAGCCAATCCCTTACCATCTTTCCTCCCAATTCTTTACCATCACACTTCCATTCTTTCCTGTTTGATATGAGTGAAAGCACTAGCCTTTGAAACAATGTGGATTTATAAAGAATCATTATCCTCCTCTTGATGACTTCTGGTGTTTTCTATTGGTTTCCATCGACAATTTCTACATCTGGATCTGTTTTGATGACTGAAAGTCCACTGACCTACCAACTGCCACATAAATTCAAATGAAAGAGACAAGGGATGTGGACGGATGAATGGTTCCAATATTGACAAGATGTGATATTTTTGTCCAAAGGTTTGTGGTTCAAGTAGATGAAAATGATCTCCTGCAGAAGGTGTAAACGCAAGTTTCAGAGGTTGCACATTGCACATCATCACTGCAAAATAAGGGAGTGGACTTTAGCTGACATTATAGATCGATTTGATTGCAATCCCTTTCTGTGGGGAGATATCTGTCCTAACGATCTTTCCACTGGTGGATGTTCACCATGCTCCCGTCCCTGTGCATTTTATCATGCCAAACAGACTGCAATTGATTCTTTGATAATCATACATACTAGTGCATCTCAAAAAATTAGAATACCATGAAAAAGTTTCTTTTTTTCATAATTTAATTCAAAAAGGTAAACTTTCATATATTCTATATTCATTACATGCAAAGTGAAATATTTAAAGCCTTTTTTGTTTTAATTTCGAAGATTATGGCTTATAGCTCATGAAAATCAGAAATCCAGTATCTCAAATTATTAGAATATTCCCTAAGATCAATCAAAAAAAGGATTTACAATACAGAAATGTCCAACTTCTGAAAAGTATATTCATTTATACACTCAATACTTGGTTGGGGCTCCTTTACCATGAATTACTGTATCAATACGGTGTGGCATGGAGGTGATCAGCCTGTGGCACTGCTGAGGTGTTATTGAAGCCCAGGTTGCTTTGATAGTGGCTTTCAGCGTATCTGTATTTTTGGGTCGGGTGTTTCTCATCTTCCTCTTGACAATACCCCATAGATTCTCTATGAGGTTCAGGTCAGGCAAGTTGGCTGGCCAATCAAACACAGTAATATCATGGTCAGCAAACCATTTGGTAGTAGTTTTGGCACTGTGGGTAGGTGCTAAGTCCTGCTGGAAAAGGAAATCAGCATCTCCAAAAAGCTCATCAGCAGATGGAAGCATGAAGTGCTCTAAAGTATCCTGGTAGATGGCTGTGTTGACTTTGGACTTGATAAAATGCAGTAGACCAACACCAGCAGATGACATGGCACCCCAAATCATCACAGACTGTGGAAACTTCACACTGGGCTTCAAACACCTTGGATTCTGTGCCTCTCCACTCTTCCTCCAGACTCTAGAACCGTGATTTCCAAATTAAATGCAAAATGTACTTTCATCTGAAAAGAGGAATTTGGACCACTGAGCAACAGTCCATTTCTTTCTCTCGTTAGCCCAGATAAGACATTTCTGACATTGTCTCTGGCTCACGAGTAGCTTGATATTACCATAGGAATGCGAAAGTTGTATCCCCTTTCTTGAAGATGTCTGTTCGTGATGGGTCTTGAGACACTGACACCAGCCTCAGTCCACTCCTTGTGAAGCTCTCCCAAGTTCTTGAATCAACTTTTCTTGACAATCCTCTCAAGACTGCGGCCATCCCTGTTGCTTGTGCACCTTTTCCAGCCACCCTTTTCAGCAGTGACCTTTTGTGGCTTACCCTCCTTGTGGAGGGCATCAGTGATCATCTTCTGGACAACAGTCAAGTCAGCAGTCTTCCCCATGATTGTGGCTGTGTGTACTGAACTAAACCGAGAGATACACTGTGTTCATACTGTTTTACTCAAACTCGAAATGAAATATTCTAATATTTTGAGATGGTTTTTTTTATGTTTTTGTACTGTATGCCATACTGATTAAAATTAAAATAGAAAAATGCTTGAAACATTTTAGTTTATGTGTAAAGAGTCTATAATATATAACATTTTCACTTTCTTAAATAACTGATGGAGAATATTGAACTTTTTCACAATATTCTAATTTTTTGAGATGCACTAGTATATGAACATTTGGACTCACATTAGGGATGCAACCAAAAAGAATACATTATTTGGATTGAACAGACAATGTGTTCTAAAGAAATACAAATGCAGACCAAAAAAAAGAAAAAAAAAGCTTATGGTTCACAGGGAATCTGGTGGAGACTCGAGGTGTACATCAGGATAGGAATCCTGCAGGACACGATCTCTCAATTTTGCTAAAACTAAAGTTGTTGACTTCAGGAGGACTCCAAGTTCCTTGTTGCACACATCACAGAGGACCTCTCGTGGATTCCCAACACTACCTGCCCAGCCAAGAAAGGCCAGCAGAATAATCAAACCATTCCCAACACCCACTATTATTCAACTCTCACTTACTGCTACCACTCACTTGATATTGCTATTACTTTCTTCGCAATCCATTACAGCCGATTATTTTCACTGGTTCTCCCAGACAACACTTCTACTATCCTGTGTACTGTCCTGTTTATTTGTTGTATACTTTGCACTCATCTCACACTGTTGTACATCTGTACTACATGTAGTTGCGTACTTTATTATTTGTTGCACTATGATCCTGAAATAATATTTCATTCCAATGTATACAAGCTATAAATAACAAACTCACTTGACCTGACTTCATCCTCGGTCATTGCTTTGTTAAAATTCAGCTCCTCCAATTTGTTTGTTTTAGGGAATTAGAACCAACTAAATTATTCAGACGATATCGCATCACGGGCAGGTTTTCTTGTGCTTTCCAGTGTTTCCAAGGGCAGAGTGGTAGCTTTCAATATTTGATGGTTTAAATTTGAATACATATATACAGTGGATATAAAAAGTGCACACACCCCGTTAAAATGATAGGTTTTTCTGATGTAAAAAAAATATGAGACCACGATAAATAATTTCTAAACTTTTCCCGCCTTTAATGTGACCTACGTATAACCTGAACAATTCAGTTGAAAAACAAACAAATCTGTTAAGGGGAAAAATGTAAAAAATAAAAAATGTACAACAAGCTGGTTGCATAAGTGTGCACACCCTTAAACTAATACTTTGTTGAAGCACCTTTTGATTTAATTACAGCATTCAGTCTTTTGGGGTCGGAGTCGATCAGCCTGCCACATCAAAACTTGGCAATATTTGCCCACTCTTCCTTGCAAAAGCGCTCCAAATCTGTCAGATTGCGATGGCGTCTCTTGTGCACAGCCCTCTTCAGGTCACTCCACAGATTTTCAATTGGATTTAGGGCTGGGCTCTGGCTGGGCCATTCCAAAACTTTTTTGGGATCGTTGTCGTGCTGAAAGATGAAATTCCTTTTCGTCTTCAGCTTTCCAGCAGACACCTGAAGGTTTTGGGCCAAAATTGACTGGTATTTAGAACGGTTCATAATTCCGTCCACCTTGACTAAAGCCCCTGTTCCAGCTGAAGAAAAACAACCCCAAAACATGATGCTGCCACCACCACGCTTCACCGTGGGGATGGGGTTCTTTTGGTGATGCGCAGTGTTGTTTTTGCACCAAACATACCTTTTGGAATTGTGGCCAAAAAGTTCAACCTTGGTTTCATCAGATCATAACACATTTTCCCGCATGCTTTTGCGAGAATTGATGTATTTTATTTTATTTTTTTGCAAAATTTAGCCAGGCCTGGATGTTTTTCTTTGATCCTACCTCATAGTCCATCTCGTAGTCCATCAACATCTGGAGAATACTGGAGATTGTTGTCACATGTAGTACACAACCAGTACGTGCCAGGAATTCCTGCAGCTCCTTCAGTGTTGCTGTAGGCCTCTTGGCAGCCTCCCTGACCAGTGTTCGTCTTGTCTTTTCATCAATTTTGGAGGGACGTCCAGTTCTCGGTAACGTCATTGTTGTCCCATATTTTCTCTACTTCTTGATGACTGTCTTCACTGTGCTCCATGGTATATCTAATGCCGTGGAAATTGTTTTGTACCCTTCTTCTGACTGATACCTTTCAACAATGAAATCCCTTTGAGGCTTTGTAAGCTCTCTGTGAACCCTGGCTTTTGCTGGAGGATGCAACTGAGTAAATGTCTGAACTTTATTTGGGGTTAATCAGAGTCATTTCAATTGATGGTAGGTGCAAACCCCAAAAGACTGAATGCTGTAATTAAATCAAAAGGTGCTTCAATAAAGTATTAGTTTAAGGGTGTGCACACTTATGCAACCAGCTTATTGTACGTTTTTTATTTTTTATGTTTTTCCCCTTAACAGATTTGTTTGTTTTTCAATTGAATTGTACAAGTTAGGTCACATTAAAGGTGGGGAAAGTTTTGAAATTATTTATCGTGGTTTCATTTTTTTTTTACATCAGAAAAAACGCTGGTTACGAATGTAACCGTGGTTCTATGAATAGTGGAAGACTGCTAGAGGCAGTTCTTATAGTGGAAATATCATGCGCTCGCGCATGGCAACGAGAACTTATTGATTTGTTGTCATCTTGTGACGTCATGACGCCCAATGTAACAAAACCTGTCAACGAGTCATGATCTGTCTTAATGGTCATTCTCGCAATTCCGAGTGACCCAAGACTCTGGCGGTCTTCCACTATTCATAGAACCACGGTTACATTCGTAACCAGCGTTCTATTTCATACTTCCAGACCGCCAGAGGCAGTTCTTATAGTGGAAGACTTATACAACCAAGTCACGAGGAATAACACACTCCAGTCAGTCCTTCAATTGAACTCAAAGCCTTTATTGATAAACAATGCATGCATCACACCTAGACATCACTAGGGAGCAAAGCTGAAGAAACTGGCGGAAGTGGCACCACATTCACACGGTAAAACCTGGAAAAGGTACACGGTGATGACCAAGTAGCCGCAGAACAGATATCAACAAGAGAAATTCCTCTTAATGCAGCCCAAGATGTCGCAACAGCATGCGTTGAGTGGCATCTTGCAGAAGCAGGAGCTGTTTTATCAGCAAAGCGGTAGGCACTGGTAATGGCCTCCGAAACCCAGTGTGCCAGTCTCTGTTTTGAAAGGGGTGCTCCTTTCCCACACTCCCCAAAACGGATAAACAACTGGTCTGTTTTTTGCCACTGAGCAGTCTGAGAAACATACTGGCGCAAAGCACGCACCGGACACAGTTCAGAGCGGGGCTCATCATCAGGGCGGAATGCCGCCAGAACAATCGGCTGATTTAGCAAACTGAGGGGAAAGCACCTTTGGTAGAAAAGCAGGATTGGGCCATAATGTCACCTGACTGTCTTCTGGTCCCCAACGCATACACTGAGCACTAACAGAAAGAGCATGAAGTTCACTAACTCTCTTGGTAGAAGTGATAGCCAACAAGAACGCAGTCTTGATAGAAAGCCACTTAATCTCTGCCTGCTCTAAAGGCTCGAATGGTGGAGAACACAATCCATTCAGAACAGTGTGCAAGTCCCAAGAAGCACAATCCGTTCGCGGGCGCGGGTGTAGTCGTTGGGCACCCTTCATAAAAGCTACCACTAACTTGTGAGCACCCAATGAAACCCCTTCAGTTGGTGCCCTGTAGGCAGCCAGTGCTGCGACATATACTCTCAAGGTGGCAGGAGAGCGACCATTATCCAGCAGATGTTGAAGAAAATCAAGAATTGTTACCACAGGACATTCAAGGGGGTTCAAAGAATGAGTAGTGCACCAGGTAGTGAAAAGCTTCCATCTGTTTTCATACATTGTCCTAGTAGATTGAGCACAAGCATTCAGAACAGTGTGCCTAACCCCTTCTGAACAGTCCATGACACTTTGGTTCCCCCCAGTGGCCAAACCCAGAGTTTCAGCCTGTCTGGACAAGGGTGCCAGAGCTGCCCCTCCATTTGGGACAGAAGATCCTTCCTCATTGGCAATGGCCGGGGAGGCCCCACGGTTAGAGTCAGTAGTAAGTGAAACCAAGGCATGCTCGGCCATCTGGGCGCTACCAAGAGCACCCTGTGGCCCATTTCCCGTACTCGATTGAGCACACCCCAGATCAGTGGAATAGGTGGGAACGCAAACAGTAGCACATCCGGCCACTCGTGAGTCAGAGCATCCCTGCCCAGTGACTCCGGTTCTGCCATCTCTGCATACCACAGAGGGCAATGTGTTGTCTCCTTGGACGCGAACAAGTCTACTGTTGCTGTGCCATAAGTGTTCCAAATTTTCTGCACAACCTCCTTGTGCAAGTGCCAGTCTCCTGCCCTCTGTCTCCTCCGGGACAGTGCATCGGGCACCACATTGAGGTGACCTGGAATGTGTGTTGCACGGAGGGAGAGGAAACGTGTTTCTGCCCAAGTCAGGAGTGCCTGTGTCAGACAAAGAGAGGGAAGGGACCTTGTGCCTCCCTGGTGATTTATGTGAAACACCACAGAGGTGTTGTCTGTCCTCACCATCACATGTTTTCCCCTCAGAACACTCTCGAAATGCTTGAGAGTCAGGAAAACAGCTTGTAGTTCGAGAACATTGATATGGCAGCGTTTCATGTGAGGATCCCATTGACCGCTTACCCCCTGACATGACGCAAAAGGCGGCTGGTGTCCGCCATCGCTTGTTCCGGGGTTGCTGCACATAGCAGCCAGTCGTCCAAGTACGGCAGGACTAACATGCCTTCCGCTTGGAGAGGTTCCAATGCAGCCTGGACGCACTTTGTGAACACCCGGGGGGCTAGAGAGAGTCCAAATGGAAGAACTCTGTATTGGTAGGCCTTGTGTTGAAAACTGAAACGGAGAAACTGCCTGTGCTCCTCTGCAATGGGCACATGGAAATAGGCCTCCTTTAAGTCTATCGTCACAAACCATGTGCCTGGTTCTATGGCTCGAACAACATCCATAGTGCGCAACATCCAGAAAGGTAAACGCTTGAGGAACCTGTTCACATGTCTTAAATCTAGGATGGGCCTGAACCCGCCATCCTTTTTTGGAACTAGAAAATAACGGGAGTAGAGACCCTCCACCTGAACTTGGGGGTCTACCTCCTCTATGGCGCCTTTCTGCAGTAACTGCTGAACTTCTGCAGTAAGCGCTAGAACTTGCCCTGGGTCCTTTACTACCGTAGGACAAACGCGGGCACAAGGTTGTGGTCGACGGTGAAACTGTAGGCGGTAACCTTTTTCGAGCGTCTCGAGAAGCCACTCGTTGGAAGTTATTTCTCTCCAGCGCTGAATATGGACCACTGAAAAATGAGTCGCCGTCGACCCCAGGCAGTCAGCGCCATCTGCTCGCTGGTTCATTGGCTTTGGGGGGGCGCTGGCGTGGAGGCTGCCGTGCAGGCCAGGGGCGTGAGCGTTGGTTCGAAGTGCCATGATGGGCCAAGTGTGTAGGCCTGGCGTGCTGGCCACGGAAGAACCTGTTAGGACTGCGTGCTGGCACCGGCTGTGGGGAAGCCTGGCGGTTCGGACGTACACTTACTCGAGGGTCGTCAAAGCCTGAACGCCGTGCAGCATGCTGAGAGCGTGACTCTGTAACCCGCACTCTTCTCTCCAGGGCCTCCTGTGCGGCTGGCCCGAACAGGTGGCCCGGCGTAAGCGGCAATTGGCGCAGGTTGTTACGACAAGCTTCTGGTAAGGACGACTGTGCTAGCCACACTTGGCGTCTGGCATGAGCAAGGAGGCCCAGAGCCCTCCCACAATCACTAGCCATTGCACCAAGAGCTTGAAGGGAAGCATCCAGCAGACCAGAGACAGAGTCATCTGTGGAAGCGGAATCCAAGGTAGCATGTAAAGCCGACAGAAGATGGCCCATAGAATTGCCAATACGGCCCAACCTGGCAACTGTGTTGTAGGTTTTGACCAGTGCATTGTCAGTGCGCCTGCACTCCTTATTGGGGCATTGCACGTCCGGACGTAGGGCTTCATCTGGTGATACAATGAGGGATGCCACACAGGGCTCTAATGCTGGCATTGAGCCAAGGCCAGTAGTATCTGGTGCAGACATATCAGATAGCATGCGTGCAACACGATCAGGCCGGAATGAAAGAGCTGATCGGAAAGCTGCAGACACGACCTCTGTAAAGTCCTTACAATGCGGAATAATCACCTCTTTTGAGCCAGGTACAGAGCGACACAAGAGGTTGGTAGGGCCTGACTGAGCATTTGGAACATCCAAATTCAACTTTGCAAGTGCCATTTTAATGTTACCACGCATTGACATAGCAACAGAGGCTCCGCTCTCTGATTCAGATCCACTGCCACTTACTGTGTACAAGGAGGATGGCCGAGACGGTTGTTGTGCTACATGAGCCTGCTGATCATTGCTCTCCGAAAGGAGAGAGTCAGTCGCTGCCAGTGAAATTGCATCGCTCTCTTCTGGTTCCACATTAGGTGGATGCTCAGTTAAAAGAGGAACGTGAGCATTGAGATGCGTTGCATTGTCCGTCTGATCCATGCTATCATTAACCGCTGACATAGTAGGACCTGATAAAAGCGCCTGTAGTCTTTGTACAGTTGTAGTAAGCTCGTCCATACGCTTCGCTAGCTTACTAGAAGAAGCACGTCGCTTCAGTTTCCGATGCTCCTCAACATCCGGACGTTTACGTTTAGTCCCGCGAGTATCAACTGCAGCAGGAGTTAAAAGCTCCGATGCGCTCGGAGAGATGCTAGCAAGACGCTGCTGGCGGAGCTCGAACGGCATAATGCTACAATCGGGGCAAGGATTAGATAACGCATCTTCCAGATGCTGTAGTCCCAAGCAGGATGGGCAGCGATCATGCCCATCTAACATATCCATCCCAGCATAGCACTGCGTACAGAGAGCAGGATGATCCATATCCATGAACAACGCAGAGCCGACACGACGGTTATGTTGTTAAGTGGACAAGGCCAGAGAGCCAGTCGGCTATGGAGGCAACCGCTCCCGAGGGTTAGCCTACTCTTACTCAACCAACGAGGGAACCCTGGAAACCAAGAGGTACTCGTTGGGAAGATAACTCACCAGGCGAGGGAACCTTGGAACCCAACAGGTACTCGCCGGTAAAGGTAGATTCAAAGTAAATAACTTACCTGATAAAATCCAATCAGAGTGTTGCAAGTGTGTCTGTATCACCGAACGAGGGAACTTTGGGCAACCAAAGTACTCGCCGGTTAACTCCAATCCAGTTCGCAGACAACAGCTAGGTGGGGAAGCAATTAGCTAAGCCCAATAGAAAAAGCTGTCGAAGTCCACAAAAATAGTTCTCTGCCTTGCGAGAATGAAAAAGAGACAGATCATGACTCGTTGACAGGTTTTGTTACATTGGGCTTCATGACATCACATCAATAAGTTCTCGTTGCCATGCGCAAGCGCATGATATTTCCACTATAAGAACTGCCTCTGGCGGTCTGGAAGTATGAAATAGAACCTATCATTTTAACGGGGTGTGTACACTTTTTATATCCACTGTACATATGGATATTTGGAGCACTGATACTGTACAGATACAAATCATGGCATTGTATTACACCTCTAGCTCAAGTGTTTCTCGTTGATCTACTTGGGTGACCTTCTCTGTGATGTTCTGCTGGAGTTCCTTCACCTTAGGCATGGTGACGAGCTCGATGTTTGAGGGTGAACTCCTGGAGATGGAATGCCTGGGACGGCTAAAGTTGAGGGAGAAACCTGGGAAGCGGTTAGCAACTCTGCACTTCATCTGGTCAGGGTTAGCAGGAGAGCTCAGCACACCAAACCTGCAGAGTCACATGGTGAGTCAAGACAAAAACAAGATGATGGAAGAAACTGGGAATTGGTGCATTTTTGTTGGTCCAGTTAAATGTTCTTCTAGCAACAGTTCAATGGGCATCAGCTGTCTAATAGTCTTTTGGGGGAAAGTAGGTAAGAAGCCAATTACAGCAATCTAACCTGCAGGAAGTGTAGATCTTGTTTGAATATGAAACTTCTGAGTATGTTTACATACTGTAACGTTGCTTTGATGTGATTGCTAAAGCTCAGATCTGATTGTTTTTTTTTGGACATTTAGGGCCTTAGGGTACAGAGAGACACTAGAGTTTAGAGCCAAATAAAATGAATTAACATTACCATTACTTTATCTTCAGAAATGGCTTTATTAGTGCATGCGATTATCACAATATAAATAATTACAACAGTATAATATATACACCAATCAGCCGTAACCTGATGACCACTGAGGGGTTTAGTGAATTACACTGATTATCTCATTACAGTGGCACCTGTCAAGGGTTGGGATATATTAGGTAGCAAGAGAACAATCAGTTCTTGGAGTTGATGTGTTGGAAGCAGGAAAAATGGGCAAGTGTAAGGATCTGAGTGACTTTGACAAGGGCCAAATTGTGATGGTGAGATGACTGGGTCTGAGTGTCTCCAAAATGGCACATTTTGTGGGGTGTTCCCGGTATGCAGTGGTTAGTATCTACCAAAAGTGGTCCAAGGAAGGACAACTGGTAAACCGGCGACAGGGTCACGAGCGTCAAAGGCTCACTGATTTGCATGGGGCACAAAAGCTAGCCCATATGGTCCAATCCCACAGAGGAGTTCAGTTTTTTTCCCCTGCACCATTCTGTGTAAACTCTACAGACTGTTGTGTGTGAAAACCCCAGGAGATCAGCAGTTTCTGAAATACTCAAACCAGTCCATCTGGCACCAACACCCATGCCACAGTTAAAGTCACAGAGATCACAATTTTTCTGATGTTTGAAGTGAACATTAACTGAAGCACTTGATTTGTATCTGCATGATTTGATGCATTGTGCTGCTCTCCAGGGATCGGCTGATTAGAGAACTGCATAAAACAGCAGGTGTGTGGGTGTTCCTAATAAAGTAGCCAGTGAGTGTATATTGTGATATTCCTATGGCTTATCATAGTTTTTTTAAAAACATATATCGTGATGTTTTATCATAATGTCCACATCTATACTTAGCCATAGGAACATTGAGGTAAGGCCTCTGCATACATGTCAACCTATACGGAATGTCCATATTTTATACGGATTTGATTCAATAAACATAGTATACAGGCGTACAAATAAAGTTATACGGATTCTTTAAAAAAACTTCAATATATATTTAGAGCTATAATCAATTCCCACGATGATAAGAGCGCATAACATTTACAAACGTACTGTACACCACAGAAAGCACAAACAGCCAGTAAAGAGTCTTATGAAATCGCGCGTTATCTTGTGGTAGCGAGACTTCATTCCACTCCTGATCATGCGCACACCGCATTGCGAGAATCCCGCCAACCGGGAAGTAACATTTTGTTTGAAACGCGTATTTCCACCTAAGCAACTTTTAATAGCGACTGAAAAGATTCTGAATGGGCACTCCGGCAAGATCAACACAGACACTTACTGTGACATGCAGCCTAGTGAGGTATTGGTGCAGAGTGCTAAAAAAAGCTGTCATGGAGTACAATTCAGAACATTAGAGTGACACTTTGTGTTTTTGTCAAACATTGGAGCTTTGTATTCATTCTGAAGCAGTGGTGGCTGGTAGTCTTTCAAACAGGGGAGGCTGGTCGGTTACGATATTTCCAGATTTTAAAAGAAAAAACATCAATTTTGCCCATACTCTTGCCTCTGATCTGGCTGATTGTTGGCAGCGTCACAAACTGTGAAATAACAGGTTCTTTTGGCCCATTAGCCTACTGTCCAATATACATGATGGTGGTGTTGGGGGGGGGGATATTTTAACATTTTATATTTTAAAATTGTGGCATTTTGTTTAAAAATTGATCATTATTGAAAGCAGCTCTTTGTCAGGAACCTCAGCAGTAGAGCTGGGTGCCACACATTTCATTCAATGACACTTTCCCTATATTTTACTTATTTTGACTGAGAAATGTTTTATTGACAATTTTGATAACCCTTCACTTTTAATCCAGGTCTGTAGTGTGAAATGTTCTCAGCTGTGTTTTTGTTTAAAAATGTTTTCCAAATTGTAGCTGTGTTTAATTCATATCCAGAAAAATATATATTCCAATATAATATACTCAGCATAAACATTTTAAATAGATTCTATATTTTTGGTCCATCCATGACATACTACTAAAGTAGCCTATTTACTGTTGTTGATGTGGGTCACTTGCTGTTAGCCAATTCACTTTCTCGTACCAGGAGAGCTGAAAGGAACGAGTATTATTCCCTACCTTTTTCACCAAGTCAATTTGAGGCGTTGGTCTACCCTGCTCTTTAATTTTAATTTTTTCCTCGAAAGGAAGACTGGCAAATGGCTTCGCCAAAATTAAACCAGCAATGCTTGGCATCCGTGCGCAGCTTTCTTGCTAGCTGACTAGCCCCCTCAAGTTCAAGTTCAGTCACTCAAATAAACGAAATTTCTGGAACTAAGATAGCAAACTTGACAACATTATATTTACACTTTATTTACAATGAAAATATATACAAACTAAAAAAGCTGGTAGAAACCGTATGTAATGAATGAAATCGAAATGTAAGCTGATCTCTTACAATACACCACAGCACTTGCGAATCCGCATGGGACTGAACTGAAATTCACCGCTGCCTGTCTATAGTTGAAACAAGCTGTCAATCAAAGAAAATATCCGGCCGCTTTCACCAATCACCAGTCTCCTCGCGGAAACTGCCATGTCCCTCCCATGTGAGGCTGGGAGTCCGTAGGCGGGCATTTTCGCATTTTGTCCAATAACTGTCTTGCATTTTAAGATTGAAAATTGCATAGCTCCCAAATGCCATTGAAGTCCACCGAGGCTGGGAGTCCGTGGGCGGGCGTTTTTGCAGTATTTGTCCAATAATCATCTTGCATTTTGAGATTGAAAAGCGCAGAGCTCCCAAATGCCATTGAAGTCCACTGAGGCTGCGCTGCATTGCGCTGTCACGAGGGGGAAAAACTCACGCACACATTAAAGTTATAAGGGAATGATTTCGCACTGTAGTGGGTTGAGCACATATATTTCTATGATTCTGGATCTGAAATAGCAATGTTATAAGGTCGGCTATAACATAAGCCTAGCGCAATTCATCCTACACGATGTTCGTCATTTTTAGAGGAGGCTGAGCCTCCCTCGTTGTCTTAGAGCAATCGCCCGTGTTCTGAAGGTTTGTTGTTATTAATATTGAATAAAAAGTAACTTGAATATATCAATGTTAATTATCATTCAAATTTTAGGTAAATTATTTTAATTTGCATCTTATACGGATTTTATAAGGGAAATGCGGATTTTGGAGGTTGGTTATACAGGTTTGATTGGCCAAAAGTTGACATGTATGCCTCTGTAGGTTCTATCAACACACTGTGGTTTGTTTATTTTGGAAACACATTTAAATCAGTCGCTAAATGGAAATGAGATGGAAAATTTCCGTCATTATTTACCAGCTTCAGTGAAGCATATTTGCGTCTTTGGAATTATCAATAAAGCTGTATGTGCTTGACTAGAGCTGGGTGATATGATGGAGTATTGATATTCTGCTAAATTATGTCACAGTGCACTTTTCTGAGATATTGTTTGGTCAACTTTATATCTTTTTTTATTTTATTATATTTGTTAATAATATTATGGAAGCAGCTGATATGATATTAATGTTTTCTACTATTTTGAAACTTTTTCTGTGTTAATTCAGTGGCTAGAAAATTAAAGCATCATCATTTATTTTACAAATGATTAGTTTTAAATATGCCTGATAAAGTATGTCCCAAATGGTGGCTTAAAAGCAACTAGCACTCTCGTCTTCTCCAAATGCTTAAAAATTGGTGTAGTAGGTGAACCTTTTTTGTTTTTATTCACATTACCAATAAACATTTATGCTCCACTGATCACTGATTTTTTTTTTAAATTACTTTTCCTTTACATTTATATTTTAATGATCATTTTTTTTACACATTTTAGCTGTTTTAATATTGTGTATTATTTTATTCTTTCTATAAATGCTCTTTTGTTGTTGTTGTTATTATTATTATTATTATTATTATTATTATTATAATATTTAAAGAGAGAACCAGGATTAAAAGTCTTGCTCTTACCAAAGCAGTGTGTCGTTTCCTTCGTTTGTCTTGTTTTCAGGATTTTTAGTGAGTCCTTCATCTTTTCGGCTTGGGTAGTCTTCTTATAACTGTCAGCGCTGTGGTCCTCACACAGAGTCATTCTCCAAACTGGGAACTGATCAATCACTCACCACAGCAGTGGGAACCTCATTAACAAATCGAACAGCCAGAACGCTCGATCATTTCACATATCACACATCACATAACAACAATAAAAAGACTGGAACTGTCCGATGTCTAATAAATTAGAGGATAGGAGAAAACCTATCATATTAGAACCTGACTAAATAATATCCACTACAGACACAGAGCGGTTATTGTGGCAAAGTATTGACCCAGTGGCCAGATGTGAGTCTGTATTTAGAACAAGGGATGACCTCTGGATTTCACGGCACATAAACAGGTCTGCCTTTACAAGATCTGAATGAAGAAACACCATCAACAGTGTGCGAGTGGTCAAGCTGAAGACATCAGAGGTGACTGGAGAGATTTGGCATGATTGAATAGTTTGACGACCACCACTGATGTATGCACTGTAGGGTATCCCTACAAGCCAGACTTTGTTAAACTTCATCACTAGAGAGAGATAGACGTTATGAAATCACAACCCCGATTCCAAAAAAGTTGGGACAAAGTACAAATTGTAAATAAAAATGGAATGCAATGATGTGGAAGTTTCAAAATTCCATATTTTATTCAGAATAGAACACAGATCCAATCCAATTTTATTTATAAAGCACAGTTTAAATAAACACAAAGGTTTCCAAAGTGCTGTACAATAAATAAACACAATAAAACTATACAATAAAATAAGTGCTGTACAATAAAATAACACCATAGAACATGTCATCTCATCTCATTATCTCCAGCCGCTTTATCCTTCTACAGGGTCGCAGGCAAGCTGGAGCCTATCTCAGCTGACTACGGGCGAAAGGCGGGGACCACCCTGGACAAGTCGCCAGGTCATCACAGGGCTGACACATAGACACAGACAACCATTCACACTCACATTCACACCTACAGTCAATTTAGAGTCACCAGTTAACCTAACCTGCATGTCTTTGGACTGTGGGGGAAACCGGAGCACCTGGAGGAAACCCACGCGGACACAGGGAGAACATGCAAACTCCGCACAGAAAGGCCCTCGCCGGCCACGGGGCTCGAACCCGGACCTTCTTGCTGTGAGGCGACAGCGCTAACCACTACACCACCATGCCGCCCACCATAGAACATAAAATAAAAATAAATAAATAGGCTGTCCACTCCAAATAAAATATCTGTGTACATAAAATCATCAACCTACATGGTGTTAAAAGCCAAAGAAAAGAGGTGCGTTTTAAGAAGGGTTTTAAAATTAGACAGTGAGGAGGCCTGTCTAATGTGCAGTGGCAATGCATTCCATAATTTTGGAGCTGCAACCGAAAAAGCCCGGTCCCCTCTGAGCTTCAGCCTAGTCTTGGGAACTCTCAGAGCAGCTGATCAGCTGACCTGAGAGCTCGGCTGGGTGTATAGGGGTATAGCAGCTCAGAGAGGTACGATGGAGCAAGACCATTTAAAGATTTAAAAACAAATAAAAGAATTTTAAAATGAATTCTAAAATGGACGGGTAGCCAGTGGAGCAAAGCTAAAATCGGTAAAATGTGCTCAAATTTCCTTGTGCCAGTTAAAAGACGTGCGGCTGCATTTTATCCTAGTTGAAGATGTGCAATGGAGGACCCACTGACCCCCATATAAAGTGCATTGCAGTAATCTAGCTGAGTGGTCACAAAGGCATGAATTACTGTTTTAAAGTGCTGTCTGGGTAAAAAAGGTTTTATTTTTGCCAACTGCCGCAACTGAAAATAGCTTCCTTTCACCACTGCTTTAATCTGGCTATCAAACTTAAGGTCCCCGTCCACTTTTACCCCCAAATCATTAACTATAGGTTTGGCATATTGTGCCAAGGAACCCAGATCGACTGAGGGGGTCACAGAGGTGCCACCAAAGACTATCACTTCAGTCTTTTTTTCATTAAAATTTAAAAAGTTTAGAGACATCCAAGCCTTGACATCCTCTAAACAATTTAACAGTGGCTTTTTTAGGGGCACATAAATCTGAGTGTCATCAGCATAACAGTGGAAAAGAATGCCATGCTTCCTGAGAATGGAACCAAATGGAAGAAGATACAAAGAAAATAGAAGAGGGCCCAGCACTGAACCCTGTGGGACCCCACATGAGAGAGGAGCAGTGGAGGACACAGAGTCACCAAGGCTGACACAGAATGTCCGGTGAGACAGGTAAGACCTGAACCATTCCAATGCCGAGACCCTGATTCCCACCCACTGCTCCAAACGATCAATCAGTATGTCATGGTCCACTGTGTCAAAAGCAGCAGTTAAGTCTAAGAGCACAAGGATTACACAGTGACCAGAGTCAGTAGCTAAAAAGACGTCATTAAAAGCGCTGATTCTGTGCTATGCAGTGTTTTAAAACCAGATTGGAAAATTTCAAGAACATTTTGTTCATTTAAAAAGTCCATGAGCTGAGAGTAGACAATCTTCTCTAAGGCCCACTTTACACGGGGACAGTCTGAAACAAAAACGCAAAAGTCCGTTTTCGTTCTCACTTTTTTACGCGTCTACATGATCGTTTTCAAGGAGGAAATCTGTGTCTATACGGTGACGCATAAATGTGTGGAATTCAATTGGATGTGCATGCCAGGCGGCTAGGTGGTGCTGTGAAAGACCTCCGCTATGTCTGCACGCATGCGCAACGTCTTCCGTCTTGTCTGATCTGCACCGCGAAAACTTTGACTACTCTGGCTATGGTAAGTAAGAAAGTAAGTAAGAGCATACTATACCCGCCTCTGTTCATTAACAGATTCGGTATAGATGTTCAAAGGACTCCTGGATGTTTATTAAAGCTGCCAGAGCAGCTTGAAGGTCCGTTGGATCGATGTAATCAGACATGCTCTTACTTTTTTACTTACTTTCTTACTTCCCGGGCTGGCATGTACAGTATATGACATATGTATGACGTAAACGCGTACCCGACGTGAGCAGATCCGAGCAGAGTTTCGCGTATTGGGTAGTTTAGACGGATATGCAACGGGGGCTGTTTTTAACTTATCCACTCTGGAAGGCGTTTTCAATTTTTTCCGTTTTTCAGCCTCGGAAACGCCGTCCCCGTGTAGACGAAAGGCACTTCCGATAAAATATTTAGTCGTTTTTACCCGACAGAGTCCTCGTGTAAACGGGCCCTAAGATTTTTGAAAAGAAGGACAGTTTAGAAATTGGCCTAAAATTAGCCATAACAGCAGGATCCAGTCCGGGTTTTTTAATCAGTGGCTGCACAACTGCATGTTTGAAATGTACAGGAACCACTCCTGAGGATAGACTGCTGTTAATGATGCTGTGTAAATATAGCCCCGCAGTGAGGAAAACCTCCTTAAAGGACATGGGACATGAAACATAAATGCACGCTATATCAGTTTCTTTCCATTAAAAATATGAAATAATTGCATCAACAAATACAAAATTATCTATTAAATTCAGCAAAATCGTTATATTCGTGATGATTATATGGCATTTCTGCTCGAGCTCCAATATGCATATTTTACAACCGGAAGAGCCGCTGTCACGTGATCATACGTCACAAAAACTTTCGGGTACAGCACAAGCGGGTAGATGAATATGGAGAAGTGTGAATCGTGATGATGATGAATGCGACAAAATAGTTTTTGTGTCTTGGATGACAAGAAAATTGTTTCGTTTTTAGAGTGTTTAACGTACATTGAACATCATGGTGTATTGCGACCTCCCAGTCAGTCAGACGCGCTGTTACTCCTGTTAGCAATGTAGCTAGGCTCAGCATGGCCAATGGTATTCTTGGGGGCTGTAGTTAGATGCGATCAAACTCTTCCACGTTTTTCCTGTTTACATAGGTTTATATGACCAGTGACATGAAACAAAGTTCAGTTACACAAATTGAAACGTGGCGGTTTTCTATGCTATGGAAAGTCCGCACTATAATGACAGGCGTACTAACACCTTGTGCGCGCTTCGACAGCGCATTGATACCTTCACTCGGAGTTGTACCATTATTTTTTAGACAGGGCGGACGGACCAGGGCATTCGCCCGCCTGGCCATGCCCAACGAGGAGCGCTCTCGGCCGGCTTGGGAGGCAGACGGCAGCCCCTCCTGGAAGTGTGGTTTTACCATGGGCCTCATGCGGTAAGGATTAGTATTATAATTTTGGGTGTATCAATTATTGATTATCATAATTCTGACTCGTTTCACCATTTTGAATGTTTTCATCTCGGACTCTGGAAGCATTGTATCTCAATCAATCTCGAAAAATATCAGCAAAAAAAACCTAGCTTGCAACGGACTTTAGCTAGATCTATGATGAACTTTCAATGTATGATACAAAAATAATACTTCTTTCAACAGATCATTAGCCTTTGAGCAGAATTGTTTGTAACTTACCAGGATGTGTTATCGAGCCGACCACTTTCAGTTTCATGGGGATTGAATGAACTCTCACTCTCAGAATCATCTGACCCGTCAGAGTAAAGACAAGATCTATGTTCATGTGAATTTCCAGCTATCGGTTCGAATTGATAGGGTCTAACTTCACATCTCTGTGAAACATCGGGAATGTCACTGTCGATGGTGTCCATTATGGTAACCTGTTTACATTAGATACCCAAGTGCTGGGTCCTTGGAAAGTTTTTGTGACGTCACGGGTCACGTGACCACATAGCTAATTAACGAATCATTGTTTTACGCTGATGTATAAAAAAGTTGAATAATGTGATGATTTTCACATTTTTGACGCTCTGCAGTGATTTAGATGGCATTTCCTTTATACATAATTATACCCAGAAAAAAATCCATGTCCCATGTCCTTTAAAAAGTTGAGGAGGAACAGGGTCACTGGGCGAGCCTGATGGCTTTAAATGTCCCGTAGTCTCCTGCACAAACCGCAGGGTAACTGGTTCAAATGAATCAAAAGTAGCAGAACAGGGTACAAACACTGAGGGGTCATAAGCAGGAAGTGAAATAAGTGCTCTAGTAGAGGTGACTTTAGCAGTAAAGAATTGCAAAAAGCTTTCACACACAGAAGGGGAGGGCTCAATTCCCACAGTCTGTGGTGCATTCAGAGCAATCACTTTAAACAGCACACGAGGTTTGTGACAGTTTAAAACAATAATATCAGAAAAATATTTTCTTTTAGCCTATTTCACAGAGGACTGATAACAACGCCAACAATCCTTCAGCATTTGAAAAGACACTTCCAGTTTATCCTTTTTCCATTTACGCTCGGCTCTCCGACAATCCTGTCTGGCCGTGCGAGTTGTTTCATTCAACCAAGGCTCAGATTTAACTTTACGCTGCCTGCTCTTTAATGGGGCAGCAAAGTCCATAGCAATTTGACAAGTGTCAAGAAACTGTGCGCTAAGAGCCTCTGTATCATTGCACACAGGATCAGGAGGGACACAGTTTTGACTGAAGGCGGATGAAAAGCGAGCCGCAGTGGAAGGGTTAATAACCTGGCATTTACGAGCAGGAGCGCAAGTTTGAACTGGGTTACAGCACACAGCGGCTTCAAAAACAACAGGCATGGGGGCATCGTGGCTCAGGTGGATAAGGCGCCATACCATAAATCCGGGGACCCAGGTTCGATTCTGGCCCGAGGTCATTTCCCGATCCCTCCCCGTCTCTCTCTCCCACTCATTTCCTGTCTCAACACTGTCCTATCCAATAAAGGTGCAAAAAGCCCAAAGAAAATCTTAAAAAAAAACAAAAAAACAACAGGCATATGATCAGAGAAAAACGCTTCACAGACCTCCAAGTTAAAAACAGGCAAACCATATAATAATACGAGATCAAGTGTCTGTCCCTGTACATGCGTCAGGCCCGGTACAGACTGTACAAGATTAAAAGAGTCAATTATATTTAAAAAATCACTCGCAAGGGGGTTTTCTGGACAACACACATGGATATTAAAATCACTGACAATCAGATGACATAAACATAAACATAGATGACATATCAAATGTTTAAACTGAGAAAATGTATCATTTAAAGAGAAAAATTAGGTGATTTTAAATTTCATGACAACAACACATCTCAAAAAAGTTGGGCCAAGGCCATGCTTACCACTGTGAGACATCCCCTTTTCTCTTTACAACAGTCTGTAAACGTCTGGGGACTGAGGAGACAAGTTGCTCAAGTTTAGGGATAGGAATGTTAACCCATTCTTGTCTAATGTAGGATTCTAGTTGCTCAACTGTCTTAGGTCTTTTTTGTCGTATCTTGCGTTTTATGATGCTCCAAATGTTTTCTATGGGTGAAAGATCTGGACTGCAGGCTGGCCAGTTCAGTACCCGGACCCTTCTTCTACGCAGCCATGATGCTGTAATTGATGCAGTATGTGGTTTGGCATTGTCATGTTGGAAAATGCAAGGTCTTCCCTGAAAGAGACGTCGTCTGGATGGGAGCATATGTTGCTCTAGAACCTGGATATACCTTTCAGCATTGATGGTGTCTTTCCAGATGTGTAAGCTGCCCATGCCACACGCACTAATGCAACCCCATACCATCAGAGATGCAGGCTTCTGAACTGAGCGCTGATAACAACTTGGGTCGTCCTTCTCCTCTTTAGTCCGAATGACATGCCGTCCCTGATTTCCATAAAGAACTTCAAATTTTGATTCGTCTGACCACAGAACAGTTTTCCACTTTGCCACAGTCCATTTTAAATGAGCCTTGGCCCAGAGAAGACGTCTGCACTTCTGGATCATGTTTAGATACGGCTTCTTCTTTGAACTATAGAGTTTTAGCTGGCAACGGTGGATGGCACGGTGAATTGTGTTCACAGATAATGTTCTCTGGAAATATTCCTGAGCCCATTTTGTGATTTCCAATCCAGAAGCATGCCTGTATGTGATGCAGTGCCGTCTAAGGGCCCGAAGATCATGGGCACCCAGTATGGTTTTCCGGCCTTGACCCTTACGCACAGAGATTCTTCCAGATTCTCTGAATCTTTTGATGATATTATGCACTGTAGATGATGATATGTTCAAACTCTTTGCAATTTTACACTGTCGAACTCCTTTCTGATATTGCTCCACTATTTGTCGGCGCAGAATTAGGGGGATTGGTGATCCTCTTCCCATCTTTACTTCTGAGAGCCGCTGCCACTCCAAGATGCTCTTTTTATACCCAGTCATGCTAATGACCTATTGCCAATTGACCTAATGAGTTGCAATTTGGTCCTCCAGCTGTTCCTTTTTTGTACCTTTAACTTTTCCAGCCTCTTATTGCCCCTGTCCCAACTTTTTTGAGATGTGTTGCTGTCATGAAATTTCAAAATGTCTCACTTTTGACATTTGATATGTTGTCTATGTTCTATTGTGAATACAATATCAGTTTTTGAGATTTGTAAATTATTGCATTCTGTTTTTATTTACAATTTGTACTTTGTCCCAACTTTTTTGGAGTCGGGGTTGTAGAAGATGTTAAGTAGGAAGGAGCTCATTTTGTGCTTCTGTAAAGAAAAGAAGCTTTTGATCGATACTGTAAGTCTCCAGGGTGGTGCAGTGGTTGGCACAAGACAAGAAGGTTCTGGGTTTGAACCTGCCAGCTGACTGGGGTGGGGAGGGGAGTTTCTGTGTGGGGTTTTACATGTTCTCCTTGTGCCTGCGTGGGTTTCCTCCCACAGTCCAAACACATGAGGATTAGGTCTACTCGAAATTTGCCCATAGGTGTGAATTGTGAGTGTGAACAGCTCTGTCTCACCGTGTTAACCCTACGAGAGATTATTGACCTGTCCAGGCTGTACCACGCCTCTCACCCAGTGTCAGCTGGGATTGGCTCCAGTTCACACACAATCCGTGGTATAGAAAATGAATGAATGAAAGCTTCCAGACACCTAACATTTACTGTTAAAAAAACAACTACTATCCAATTCAGTGACTGCAAAACATAGCCTGATTGTGTTGCATTTGAATATTCATCTATATATCTATAAAGCTGGTGGTGCACTGGTTAGCACTGTCGCCTCACAGCAAGAAGGTTCTGGGTTCGAGCTCAGTGGCTGACGGGGGTTTCTGTGTTCTCCTCTTGCCTGTGTGGGTTTCCTCAGAGTGCTCTGGTTTCCTCCCACAGTCCAAAAACATGCAGATTAGTTCAACTGGCTACGCCCCATAGGTATGAATGTGTACCTGCCACCAGATGAGAGTTAAGGTCCCTCTGGTGTGCTATAATCACCCATGGAATCTAGCTGACGGCTTCCTGGATCGCCGACCCTCAGCGGACAAACTATGAAGCTAATGTCGGTAAGAAAGAATGTAAGGTTATATCTTCTAGTTTCGCATCATACAAATAATAATAATAATACACTAATTTCAGAACACATAGATGGACACAAGCAGGTTCATAACTTATTCACAAATAAATTAGTCTGTACTTTTTATTTTCATGAAATACATTCACTCATGAACTGCACAAGCTCCGCCTTCAGATTGTAAGCCATGCCCCTTACCCAAGTGTGACCCCAAACTGTATTGAGAAATAGTGATTTAGCTTCAAGATGAAGCCCCATCTGCATTTTTTTTCCACAAAATATTATTGCAAACGTTCATGTAAACAGAAATATAACTTTATTGAGCATAATTTGTGAATTTCCACAAATACACACATTTTATAGAAGATACTGAGATGTAGAGCTTGTGATTGCTCATGAAGCTTCAGTCCTTTGTTGTACTGTATCTCATAAAACATTCAGCGTCATCGTCCTTTCCGTCTTACTCCAGCGCTTGAATGTTGTCCCACACTCTGACCACGTCTGGGTAATCGTTGAGAGCCTCGAGCAGGGTGGCGCTGGTGTCCAGCTGGTCCTGTGGTAGAGCAGCAGGAGTGTTGGAGATGTACTCCATCCCTGCTGACAGAGTGTGAACCCCGAGAGCTTCCAGCGCTGTCCGCACTGCTTTAATCGAGTTCATGTCACAGATGAACTGAGGAAGAAATGGAAAAAGATTGAGACTTTTTTTTAATTTTACAATGTCTTTTTAAGACTAATTCACAACAAATGCACATTTCCATGGATTAAAGCAAAAAAAAATTATTTGACTGAAAATTTACGGGGGGTGGGGGGGGTTATGGGTGGATTTCGATGAAATTCTACGGGGGGGGGTTATGGGTGGATTTCAATGAAATTCTGAGAATGATTAACTTAGAACTGATAACTTTATTATCAATTAATTAATGGATTAATATATTCAATTTATTGCACTTTCTTTCCATTGCTTCCGTATATTATTTTTTGTGGCAAACCACACAAATGCAAGCGCCTGGAATGTTTAGTTTTTTGCACCATGAACTAAATGGCTTTCCGTTTTCACCTATTTCATACAGCCAAGCCCACCTCCACTTGTTTTTTACACCTTTATCGATGGCAGACACATCAGTGCCTTCTTTCATGTAAAGCGCATCTATGCTGCCGAAACCAAAAGCAGAATGACATGCTCCTCTGTGCTCGACGTCAATATAGAAAAAAGTTTGGATCTTCTCTTACATTAAAATTAAAATTTGACCTTTTTGTGTTGAATACGACTTCAAAAACAATTCAAGATTTTATTAAGAGAAATATTGTGGCCAACACGAATGTTAAGTTACCTAAAAGATCGTGTGAAGTTGGCTGCTATCTACTTTGCGTTCGTTCTCATTTTCCTCCATCATTTCATAGGCCAGAAACAGATGTTTTGATGTAATTTAACTTAGTAGGCTATGATTATTATTTAACCGTAGTCTTCTAGACATTTTGACTGTTTGGGGCATTGAACGCTGGTGTATGATTTTCAGGGAATAAAGTTTAGCGCATGTCGGAACATCATTGCGCTCACAGCCTCCAACTCCTCAAACGTCCTTTAAATTGTGATATAACGTAGGCTATAAGGCACGGATCTAACATACCTTACACACTGGCCTAACGAAAATAATAATCGTTGGGGCGTCTGCTGATTTGTTAGCTATAAATTTAGGTCTAATTAGGTCTATTTTTTTTAACATGCTCTATTTCTATATGTCCAGGTTTGAACTAAGTCATTTTGGTAAGATTTAATTTAATACAAAACAGAAATGGTCAGACACAAGCACGCCAAGCACATGGGAATGTATTTTGACAATTTTGACAGTGCATGTTTTTTTAATGCCGCACTGTAGACAGCGAATGTTTAAACATGATCAAACATAGGAAATGAACGACACAAAGCATGGCTCAAAAACAAAAAAGTTAAATAAACCCTGCTGATAGTTGATGGTGTTGCAACACATCAGTGTTATAACCCAATCTCTACCCAACCACCCGTCATTTTAATTCTCCTCGGATCAGCACCGACCTCACATTTGGCCTTGGGAGAGTTCAGTTGACGGAAATCCGTCACACGACGGAAAACTTTAATCCATGCATTTCACGGAGCAGATGCACTTTCAATTCATCGTTTTATTGATTAAAATCAATCGTCTTATTGCACTGTTAGCCAAGGACGCGTTATCCTAATGGGCTTCATGGGCAGCTGCCCAGGGCCTCGGCCACTAGGGGGCCTCGGAGGTAGCGAGATCGGAAAATATGAAACGATATTTTCAGAAGTTTTGATCATATTGATAACATTTTTGATGCATTTTGCCACCCGTAAGGAAGCCCACCTTGTCCCGTCGCATAAATCACCCGTCATTGTCAATATGATCACTGTCCACCATGTCTTCACACGCTACGCCAGCTTGAGTTCGATGATTTAATTAATGACTTCGCGTTCCAGAAAAGTAGGAAAGTGCCCTTGTAAGTTGACCCATGGCTGTCAAACTGAATGCGCAAAGCTGTGTGCCACTGCTGTTTGGGACATTACGTGTGTGAAAGGATGAAATGTTTCACATAGCCGAACATTTTGAGATTTATTTCTGAGAAGCAAGATATTTTTCTTTGTTATCGCTTTTTGTTTTCACAAGTTAAAAGTCGCCTGGATTCCAAAATGAAAACGAACGGTTATATACCAAATGAATGCTCTTGTTCTGAATACTAAAGAAACTGTTGTAGGCCTCGGTTATGTTCTTGACATGTTGTTCATTGACTCACTCATTCAAAGGCTTCTTGAGGCTAAACTTTAGTTCACCAGACTTGTTAACCGTGATGTCTGATGGATTTTTTCACCACGCAGTTGCCTATTTCACCATTGCTTTTTCTCGATTAAATAGGTGTTGATGGATATAAAGTTTTATCGTTCAATAGTATTTCTAATTGTGCCGCTGGCATTATTTAAGTTTCTGTCTAGTTAGACAGGCACATCTGAGGGGGTGAATTTGCTGAGCGCAGTTGACAACAGGCGGGGGGTGGGGCCTCAGCAAGGGTTAAAGGAACAGTCCACCATACTTCCATAATGAAATATGCTCTTATCTGAATTGAGACGAGCTGCTCCGTACCTCTCTGAGCTTTGCGCGACCTCCCAGTCAGTCAGACGCAGTCAGACGCGCTGTCACTCCTGTTAGCAATGTAGCTAGGCTCAGCATGGCCAACGGTATTTTTTGGGGCTGTAGTTAGATGCGACCAAACTCTTCCGCGTTTTTCCTGTTTACATAGGTTTATATGACCAGTGACATGAAACAAGTTCAGTTACACAAATTGAAACGTAGCGATTTTCTATGCTATGGAAAGTCCGCACTATAATGACAGGCGTACTAACACCTTCTGCGCGCTTCGACAGCGCATTGATATCTGAGCTCCGTATCAATGCGCTGCCGAAGCGCGCAGAAGCTGTTAGTACGCCTGTCATTATAGTGCGGACTTTCCATAGCATAGAAAATCGCTACGTTTCAATTTGTGTAACTGAACTTGTTTCATGTCACTGGTCATATAAACCTATGTAAACAGGAAAAACGCGGAAGAGTTTGGTCACATCTAACTACAGCCCCAAAAAATACCGTTGGCCATGCTGAGCCTAGCTACATTGCTAACAGGAGTGACAGCGCGTCTGACTGCGTCTGACTGACTGGGAGGTCGCGCAAAGCTCGGAGAGGTACGGAGCAGCTCGTCTCAATTCAGATAAGAGCATATTTCATTATGGAAGTACGGTGGACTGTTCCTTTAACGCGGCCCTGCTGTTAGCACTTAGGTTACGTAAAAGCTGTTGATTAGATTATGAAGCGTTCACATGCATTTGTCATTTTGTCAAGTCTGAATCAGAATGAAACTGATTCTTTGGATTCGCCGAACACGGCATAGAATTAAAAGGAAAACAAGAGTGCTCTGACAGCATAATATCCCTCGCTGGCAACTGTGCCATAACTCTGGTAAAATGTGACTGAATTGAACGAAATTTCAATATGCGTATTACCGATATATAACAAAGAATCCTGTCAAGTTTCGTGAAATTCCTTCAAAAATTGTGAGAGGAGTTGATTTCAGTAGATCCCTTTCCTGGGAGGGACGCACGAAAAGCACCATGACATAATCCCCCTTCGGGCCTTTCGGCCAGTGGGGGATAAAAACTGTGCTCTGAGGGTTGTGTAGGGCTGAAAACATCCTCATAAATCTGTATGGTTCATTTATTTAAAATGCAACGACCAACAAAAGTTAAGCAAACTTAAAAAAAATAATAATAATAATAAAAATCAGCCCGAGCATGGAGATCATGGAGCTGGTATAAATAGACAGGATATAAATAACTAGTTTCAAAACTAGTTAGGATTCACTTCCTGTAGTCAGGCTGATTCAGAGCTGAATCATTTTCTCACTAGAGTTCAGCTTCAAGTTCACAGAAACACACTGAGGAGAACAACACACCAGGGTCCATTCAAACAGACTAAACACGATGTGAAAGTTGCCAGTTTTAACCCCATAATTTCCCCTTATTACTTGTCATCTGTGAGGGGTAAAGAAATGGTGTGAAGAAATATTTAACAGAAAATTTTTACATATGTATATGCATGGCGGCACGGTGGTGTAGTGGTTAGCACTGTCGCCTCACAGCAAGAAGGTCCGGGTTCGAGCCCCGGGGCCGGCGAGGGCCTTTCTGTGCAGAGTTTGCATGTTCTCCCCGTGTCCGCGTGGGTTTCCTCCGGGTGCTCCGGTTTCCCCCACAGTCCAAAGACATGCAGGTTAGGTTAACTGGTGACTCTAAATTGACCGTAGGTGTGAATGTGAGTGTGAATGGTTGTCTGTGTCTATGTGTCAGCCCTGTGATGACCTGGCGACTTGTCCAGGGTGTACCCCGCCTTTCGCCCGTAGTCAGCTGGGATAGGCTCCAGCTTGCCTGCGACCCTGTAGAACAGGATAAAGCAGCTACAGATAATGAGATGAGGTGAGAAATATATGCATGCCAAAAAAGGGATGGAAGATGACAAAAAAACAAACTGCATCTACAGTAGGTGAATTTTAATCCTGAAGAATTTGCAAACTATTATAATAAATTAATACATTTATCAACAATGGTGTAAATATTACATTATAGTTTCTCTCACTGGATAAAAATCATCATATTTGCCACAAGACTGTGTGTGTGGGGGGCACTTGGTTATAACTGTTCCTTTATAAATCAAGTAGAAAATATTGAACCTCAATAAACATGTCTTTGGAGAAGTAAACAAATCGATGCACCATTTGCGATTTCGTATTTGTAATGAAAGCCATAAAACATAAGGCGGCGATGTACGAATAAACTGCAGAATAAATTCGACTCTGTTTTTACACCACAGCACTGTTGAATTATGGATTCCGATTGGGCAGAATGTATTGATTCATTTTCTATAACAGCAGTTCGGAGAGTAGCGTAGCTTCAGAGTCGCAGGATTATAAGAACAGCCTCGTTCTAATATGGTAGTGTTTCTATAGCAACAGCTCACTTGGCTAGCGGATTCTCTGCAAAACAGATTAAAATTGTGTCATTGATATGGTGAAGATTTCTGCACAATTTCACTTTTTGCACAATTTTATATTATAGACGCATTTTTTTTTAAAATGACCTTTTATGGACATTAACCTATCCACAATACTTGTTATTGACAAAGAGGAAACATTTTTAGGAATGTATTATCAATCTCATCTCATCTCATCTCATCTCATTATCTCTAGCCGCTTTATCCTTCTACAGGGTTGCAGGCAAGCTGGAGCCTATCCCAGCTGACTACGGGCGAAAGGCGGGGTACACCCTGGACAAGTCGCCAGGTCATCACAGGGCTGACACATAGACACAGACAACTATTCACACTCACACCTACGGTCAATTTAGAGTCACCAGTTAACCTAACCTGCATGTCTTTGGACTGTGGGGGAAACCGGAGTACCCGGAGGAAACCCACGCGGACACGGGGAGAACATGCAAACTCCACACAGAAAGGCCCTCGCCGGCCACGGGGCTCGAACCCAGGACCTTCTTGCTGTGAGGCGACAGCGCTAACCACTACACCACCGTGCCGCCCTGTATTATCAATCAAAAACTGAAATTCAGATAAGTCTTCAGATAGTTGTCTAACATACTCCAATTATGCTCAGGTGCATCCTGTTTGATTAGCTTGAAATCTCTCTAGAATTTGATGAAACCAATTGGAAATGGTCTGGAAAGATGCACCAGTGTGTAGAAGATCCTACAACTCACAGTGAATGTTAACCCAAATACCAAGCAGCCATGAAGTCTGAGGAACTCTCTGTAAACCTCAGCAACCAAATTGTGTCAAGAAATGGATCTTGGATCAAGGACATCAAACCATTTCTAAAGTTTTGGACGTTCCCAGGAGCACCGTGAGCTCCATCATTATGAAGTTTGGTACGAACTATCAGTAGCTTTCCTAAAGCTGGCCATCCGACCAGTCTCAGTAACCAGGCTAGAAGGGCACTGGTCCGGGAGGTGACCAAGAACCCAATGGCCACTCAAAAAGAGGTTCAGATGTCCTCCATTGAGATAGGAAAACCTGCTGGAAGAAGAACCATCTCCATCAATCGAGCCTTTATGGTAAAAGTATGTCTAGATGGATGGCACTTAAAGGACTCTGAAAGCATGAGGAAAAAGGTTCTTTGATCTGATGAGACAAAAATTGTTGGTTTTGAGGAAACCATGGCCTAAAGGTTAGAGATGCAGCTTTGGGACCAAAAGGTTGCTAGTTCGATTCCCTGGACCAGCAGAAATGGCTGAAGTGCCCCCAGCTGCTCTGGGCATGTTGTAAGTCACTCTGGATAAGACAAGAGCGTCTGCTAAATGCCTGTAATGTTTTTGAGCTGAACATCCGGTAAAAATCAGGTATTATTCATCAACTGGTTAATATCAACCCTATGATGAAGCATGCTGGTGGCAGCACCATGTTATAGGGTGCTTCTCCATGGCAGGGACAGGGAGACTGATTAGAACTGAAGGAAGGAAGGATAAATGCAGCCAAAACCAGAAAGGTCCTTGAAGGAAACCTGCTCCAGAGTGCACATGACCTCAGACTGGGGTGAAGGTTCACCTTTCAGCATGGCATTACAGCCAGGAAAAATGCTGGAGTGCCTTCAGGACAAGTCTTTGAGTGTCCCAGCCAAAGTCCAGACTTGAAGGAGAAACTGGATAGAGAATTAGCCAAGAAGACTCTGAAGAACTGTAACTGCTGCCAAATATCTTCTATAAAGTACTGAATAAAGACTCTGAATACAATATTTTTACAGCTCTTTTTTAACAAGAGTGCTGTGAGAGCACAGTATCCCCCGCTGGCAACTATATCATAACTCTGGTAAAATGCGACCGAATTGAACAGAATTGCAATATGTGCATTACCGACATATAACAAAGAATCCTGTCAAGTTTCGGGAAAGTCCTCCAAAAATTGTGAGAGGGGTTGATTTCAGAAGGTGAGTACCCTTCCCGGGACGGATGGACAGACAGACGGACATTGCCACGACATAATCTCTCTTTGGGCCTTTCGGCCAGTGGGGGATAAAAATTGTGAAGGAAGTTGATTTCAGAAAGCGAGCACACCTTGATGAAATTCCCAAAGTACAAGTTTGTTAATAATCAAGGGCATAACTCGGGTAAAATCTGCCCAAATTAAATGAAATTTCAATCTGCGTATAACTGTCATATAACAAAGCCTTCTACCAAGTTTCGGGAAAGTCCTCCAAAAATTGTGAGAGGGGTTGATTTCAGAAGGTGAGTACCCTTCCCGGGACGGATGGACAGACAGACGGACATTGCCACGACATAATCTCTCTTTGGGCCTTTCGGCCAGCGGGGGATAAAAATTGTGAAGGAAGTTGATTTCAGAAAGCGAGCACACCTTGATGAAATTCCCAAAGTACAAGTTTGTTAATAATCAAGGGCATAACTCGGGTAAAATCTGCCCAAATTAAATGAAATTTCAATCTGCGTATAACTGTCATATAACAAAGCCTTCTACCAAGTTTGGTGAAATTCCTCCACAAATTGTGAGAGGAGTTGATTTCAGAAGAACGTACACCCTCGTGAAATTGCCAAAGTACAAGTTATTTAATCAAGAGTCAAAACTCTGGGAAAATTTTCATAAATAAATTTAAATTGCAGTACGCGTATTACCGTCACATACCAAGGCGTTTTGCCAAACTTCGAGAAATTTGTCCAAAAATTGTAAGAACAGTTGATGATGTCAGAAAGCAAGCAGACCTTCATGAAATTGTGAAAGTACAAGGTTGTTAATCAAGCGCCACAACTCTGGTAAAATACGACCGAATTGAACAAAATAACAATGTGCGTACTACCGACATATAACAAGGCCTTCTACCAGGTTTGGTGAAATTCCTCCAAAATTTGTGAGAGGAGTTGATTTCAGAAGGAAAAAAACATGCATATGAAATTGTCAAAGTATAATTTTGTTAATCAAGGGCTGTAACTCTGGTAAAATGTGACCCAATTTAACGAAATTACAATATGTGTATTACTGACATATAACAAAGAAGCCTGTCAAGTTTCGTGAAATTCCTCGAAAAAAATTGTAAGAGGAGTTGATTTCAGAAGGAGAGCACCCTTCCTGGGACGGATGGACGGACATCGCCACGACATAATCCCCCTTCGGGCCTTTCGGCCAGCGGGGGATAAAAAAATGAATTTTCATTATTGTTATTATGTAGATTATTTTTTAATGACCAAAACTGTATCTCTGTGTTTATTGGGATTGGTATTCAGCTTGGCGTGTAACCTGTAAAATCGGCTTCTCCTCATCATCCTCGGCTTCGTGCACATCTTCAGCCCCCGACTCTATTGCCAGCTCCAGAGCTTTTTCAGTCGAAACTTGGTCTTGGGCCACCACGATGACACCTTTTCTGTCAAAACAATGCCGGGCTCCTTCACACATCGTCCCCCTGTGGGCAAGCAGAGATTTGAATCCACTAAAAACGCAGTACATTTATCCAGCGTGTGTTTGATTTACGAGAGCCTCCACACACTGACCCATTTTTCATTAAGAGGTGTTTGATGGCTTGGTGTGAGCGTGTGCTGTTGTCGGTCAGAACCTCGATGAGCAGCATGGAACCTCCGGGCCCTCGCGCCTCGTACAGGTACTGAGTTGCAGCTTTTGACTTTTCCTGCAGGACAGAAAGAGAAAAATAATAAGACAGACATTTAAACTACCTTTGTTACGTTTATAGTCCTTTTCAGTACAGTCTTTATTACACCTTATACCACGACACTGTGAATTCTGGATTCTGATTGGTCCGAAGGTGTTGCTTCATTTTCTATACCAGCAGCGTAGTTCAATTTAATACGTTGTCATTTCTATAGCACAGGTTTTTGTAAGGAGACGTTTATTCAACATTGACGAAAGGAATCTCCACTGTCAGTGCTTTTTAACAGTCAGATGTAAAGCTGTAACTTTTTTTTTAACATTATCAGGCTGCAATTTTTGTTGCCTTATTATTGACTATGAGAGAGAGAGAGAGAGAGAGAGAGAGAGAGATGTTGTGAGGAAATGACTGTTTATAGCTATAACTCCATTCCAACAATATTACTGTATTATCCTAAGTACAAAGTTTGACTTTTCATTCTTTGATAAATAAATGTGTAAGCTGTGCTGTGGGATATGAGGAATAAAACTTCAAGACACGCTGCTTTCGGAAAATAATCAACTTCAGGGTAATAACTCCATCACACCACCCTGTTGTTGATTATTTGCCTAAAACACAACACGGTCGTGTTTTATACCTTACATAATATTCCAAGCTGAACCATATCTCAGTACTTACCTCAGAACTTTTTAATTTAATTGCATTATTTTTTCCCTTACCGCTCCTTTAATAGCAGCCTCGATGGTGGTTTTGGGTAGATTTTTATTTCTGCACTGCTCTATAAGCTGAGCCAAAGTGACATTATACTCCGGGTTTGGTCCTCCTTCTAAACACACACACACAAACAAACTTTAATTTATTTATATCACAATCCATTTCCATTTTTATTTTACACAGGATATAGTGTCATTTTTTGTGATTTTTTTTTTTACGAGGTCCCAACAGACTTCCTTTTAGGCTACATCCACACGACAACGGCAACGAGATTTTTTTAAAAAATATCGCATCCATATGGGCAACGGATCAGTAAAATATCAGGTCCATATGGCAACGCAACGCTTGCTGAAAACGATGCAATACACATGCCACACCTCTACGTGCGCTGTAAGACGGTCCCATCGGAGACACCAGAACAATAGAAGTAGACGCATGCGCATAAACCCCTTCTTCTGTAGCATCAGCCACATAAAGTTTTGATTATTAATCAGTAGCGTAAAACGAAAGACGCGGAAAGAGGAATGAATGGAAGCCGGTACGCCAACATTCTGAGATCCTCCAGAATTCTTTAATGGTCCGGAATAAATAGAATGCTACACGTTGATGGATTACTTTGTTCTTCTACGCCCTTTTTGAGGAATGTATTGTCGGACTTAAACCAACATCTGAAGAGGTGAGATCGCTCCTTTTTTTTTTTTCTATTTTTGCTGGCGGGATTGTTTTTGTTTTTGGAAAGCGCACGGGCAGTGCGCGGTTTGGTACTGCTTCCGCAGTATTTGGACTAAAGACTCTGCCCTAAGGGCTATTCTCTCTCTCTCTCTCTCACTTTGCACCCTTACACAATAAATATTCACAGTGAAAATATTTTGTAAGCACGTTTCATGAACCAAGTTATAGGATTTGTTGACAACTCGCGTCGAGTTCGTTACACTTCTACCCGGTGTGAAGCACTCACAGTCATGTGGTTGTGACGTCATCATAAACAAATCCGTTCTACTCATCCAGACGACTTCGCAACGGCTCTGTTGCCAGATTTTTTCACTCTGGAACCCGTTCTCAAAAGATTTCGTTTTGGGGCACCCAAAACGCCGGTGCCGTGTGGACGCCAGGCCGAAACGATAAACAATTTTATCAGATTCACCTGAATCCGTTGCCGTGTGGACAGGGCCTAAGTCTGTTTAATCTCAGACACACATCACTGACAGAATTAGCATGACATTTAAATTGCAAAAGATTTACATTTTTTACGTTAACATCCCCAGACTTGGAAATGTACCATTATCCGTTCTCATGCTTCGAAACTCAACTGCACTTTGCATTAAGCAGTAAAGCTCTGTACACCTCGAATTGAAAGTATTTGGTAATAATAGCTCCATTTTATTTGAATGGAACTTAATACTATGTCATCATTTTAAAAATTCTTTGAACTAATTTACTCATTTTTATAATATAAACTAACAGCGCTGAGATTATGGAACATCTTACACTTTCTGGACATTTTAAATTCACTTTAAAAAAAAAAAAAAAGTATTTATTATCCCATACACTTGAATCGTTTTAATCAGTAGGAGGCAGCGCTCGAAACTAACGGTGTCCCGACGTCCCGGGGACCATAAAAAATGTCATCAGGACACAAAATTATCATATCTGGGACAATCCCAGGACAATGGAAAAAAATAGATCTAGAAAAAAAGTTCTACATTAATATTATTTACAAAGCCGTAACACATACGTAGACATTCACCTAATTTGTCAATTTTAATTTTAAAACGTTAACAGCGAAAAATACATAGTAGCTACACTTTCGATGCACCTGCATCCGTAGGCTACAGAGCAGCGCATTCTGTTCTAGAATCTTCGGCCGGTGTCCGCATTATATGGACTTGGAATGGAATTGCTACCGCACACGCTGCGCCGACTCTTGCCAGAACAAAAATGCTGAAGTGGTTGAAGCGGACCGACCGCGGGGAAGAAACTGAAAGCCCAGACATAACGTCTCCGGGACCTTCAGGATCCAAAGTGTCATCGCCTGGTCTGCAGGCAACGCTAGCAACTGAATGAACTTAATGAACACTGTTAGACACGTTATAAAATACAACAGGAATGATGTGGATGATATTGACGGAAGATACCGTTCAACAGAATAAGTGAGTTTTCTTGGTGTCTTTCTCGTTCAGAAAGTTTAGTCAGTCAGCAGCACAGCTAGGCTCGGACCTGCCACTATGCTGATGTTGCTAACATTTGCACCCATGTTTTGGCAGCGAAAATTCATAAAATGGATAACGGAAAGTTCATAAAAATGGATAACGGTAATGGCTAACGGAAAGTTCATAAAAATGGATAACGGTAATGGTGAAAATTATAAGTTGGCCTTATAAGTGCCAACAGATATTCAAGGTATAAGTAGATGAAATGAACATGAAAGGGGTCTTATTTTCAGCTAAAGTGTACTGCAGATGTAGGGAGTTGAAACATTTTCTGAATGAGCTAGTTGGCCCCTTTAAATAAACGGGTATCTATTCATACAGTGAGATCGCCAAAGTTTAATAAACTGAAAATGCAATAACTGTAATTTTGAAGTAGATGATGTATAGGACATGTGTCGCTTGTGTCTTGTGACTTATTGTAAAAATGATATAAAGGGTTCAAAATCGCAAAGTTACAAATATAATAGTAACTTCATATGATAATATTAACCACTGGTTATTTCAGAGAGGAAAAAAATGGGGACACTATTGCTTCCATTCGGGACAATACAACACAGAATTCGGGACCACTGGGGGACACAAAGAAAAAAAGTTAATTTCGAGCCCTGGTAGGAGGCCTAGCATGTCTTCAATTTCTTTTTTGGTAAATTATTGATTGATTTAATTGTATTTCATGGTACAAGCTGATGAATCTGATCTTACTGTACAGCACTCTGGCCAATTCTTACGGTCTTTAAAATGTGCTATAAAAATCAGGTGACTTCCCATATACGTTTCATTTCATTTTGTATCCTTGACTTGCAAGTGACACCAAAGCAAAATAGAAACCCGGATGTTGGCCATGTTGGTGGAGATACAAATGCGGGGTCAAGCGACATTGCATACAAAACAGTCACACGTGCGCAACTCTCTTTGTTTTTCCACTGCTTTAAGCGTTCTTTTAGCTCTGCCATACCTTTGTGCTGTACATGGTTGTGGTCACAACAGTACTCGTGACCATGGCACGTTCGGATTTTTTAGAATTCCGTCTGTGATTCAGGAAGAGGGCGAGGAAACTCTGAGGCTGAGTACGGAGAAGAGACGAGCACGGCTGAACAACATCGGCAGGGCTGATCTAACGGAGACTAAAACCAAAACAGCTCGTGTTTGCAGTAATCGTTTTATCTCCGGTGAGATTCAAAAGCTCTCAATAACATCATGGAAGAATTTTATTTCATGTTGACAGAATTTTGCTATAAAATGAGCGTTCTCTTGTTGTGGTTCACTCGGTCGTTGTTATAATTTTAACACGTGTATTACCATTTCAATTCTAGGAGCGCCAGCAAAATTATATGATGTCTGTGAAGATTCTCAGTCATCCAGGTCATAGTAACTGTGGGTGGTAAAAGAGAGCAACTGGACTTGCTTGAAGATTCTTGAAGACGTTTCATCTCTCATCCAAAAGGCTTCTTCAGTTCTGTCTGACTAGAGAGTATCAGGTATTTATCCTCTCATGGATGAAAAGCAATCCTAAGGTGTCGTCGAGTCATCCTGTTGGTGTGGGTCACTTGGGGCTGGGTGTGAACGGCCTAGAGAGTCGTTGGGGTCATCAATGGTTGTTGGTTCTCTCTGTTCTCCTGTGAGTCACTGAAAACAGCTGGGTTTTGGTGTGCATTTAGGCTACATCCACACGACAACGGCAACGAGATTTTTTTTTTTTTAAATATCGCGTCCACATGGGCAACGGATCAGTAAAATATCAGGTTCATATGGCAACGCAATGCTTGCTGAAAACGATGCAATACACATGCCACACCACTACGTGCGCTGTAAGACGGTCCCATCGGAGACACCAGAACAATAGAAGTAGACGCATGCGCATAACTGCGCATGCGCACAGTGACCATCCCTGTCACTGTCACACGCACACACTTTCTCACTCCCTATCCTATGGCTATAGTCCCTTTAAATCACGTGCTCGTTTTTTGAATGGAGACGCGGAAAGAGGAATGAACGGGGGTAGATGGAAGCTGGTACGCCAACATTCTGATATCCTCCAGAATTCTTTAATGATCCGGAATAAATTGAATGCTACACGTTGATGGATTACTTTGTTCTTCTACGCCCTTTTTGAGGAATGTACTGTTGGACTTAAACCAACATCTGAAGAGGTGAGATCGCTCCTTTTTTCCCCCTATTTTTGCTGGCAGGATTGACTCTGCCCTAAGGGCTATTCTCTCACTCTCTCGCTCTCTCTCACTTTGCACCATTACACAATAAATATTCACAGTGAAAATATTTTGTAAGCGCGTTTCATGAACCAAGTTATAGGATTTGTTGACAACTTGCATCGAGTTCGTTACACTTCTACCCGGCATGAAGCACTCACAGTCATGTGGTTGTGACGTAATCGTAAACAAATCCATTCTACTCATCCAGACGACTTCGCAACGGGGCCGTTGCCAGATTTTTCCACTCTGGAACCCGTTCTCAAAAGATTTCGTTTTGGGGCACCCAAAACGCCGGTGCCGTGTGGACGCCAGGCCGAAATGATAAAAAATTTTATCAGATTCACCTGAATCCGTTGCCGTGTGGACAGGGCCTCAGTTGTCTGGGAAGTGTGCCAAGGACTGCATTGTAGGTGGCTGATAAATGATGTCTTAGACCCCCACCTCTGTTCAGTGATGGCCGTTCCAGGTTGACAAAAATGGCTTCTTTAATTCCTCGCTCATACCAACGATCCTCTCTGGCTAAAATGCGTACTTTGCAATCCTGAAATGAGTGTCCTTTGTTGTTAAGATGAAGATAGACAGCAGAGTCCTGGCCTGAGGAACTGGCTCTCCTGTGTTGAGCCATGCGCCTGTGAAGTGATTGTTTTGTTTCCCCAATATACGAGTTTGTGCATACCTCACTGCACTGAATTGCATACACTACGTTGTCCTGTTTGCGTCTGGCTATTCTGTCCTTAGGGCGGACCAGTTTCTGCTTCAGGGTCTGAAATGTACCGGAACGTTGTGTTTGTAGAAGAGCCTCCTTATTATACAATAGAAACCATCCAGACTGGGCACCCACTCAGAGAATGGGCTATCCTTCGTCCAAGTTCAGACTTGATTCTTCAGCAACCAAACCAGATAGAACACGATATCTGGGCACTTGATGGTCAGTAGAAGCATCTTATCTTCAGAAAAGTCTGACTTTTTAAAATAATACAGGTTAAAACCACAGATATCACAGATAACCACAGAAGGGGGGTGCTCTCCCCCCTTCTCTTCCTGCTATACAGATGATTGCAGGAGTAATTACGTGAATAGACATTTTTTGAAGTTTGCTGATGACACAGTCATAGTTAGCCTTTTAAACAATGATGAGAAGCGACATGGTTCTGTTGTTGATGATTTTATTGCTTGGTGTAAAGAGTTTTACTTATCTATTAATGTAGCCAAGACCAAAGATATGATGATTGATTTTCGCAGGTCTCAGAAATCTTTTACACACACTGTTATTCAAAACGAAAATGTTGATGTCACAGAATACAGATAGTTGGGAACCATTATTGACAACAAATTGTCATTTGAGAGTAACGCTGATGCTATGTGTAAAAAGGCCCAACAGTGGCTTTTCTTTTTAAGGAAGATGAAGTCTTTTAATCAGTCCCCCCAGGATTTCGCGGGCCTATTTTGTGATTGTTGCGGGCTAAAATGTCTGATGTTGCGGGGGGGGGGGGGGGGGGGGGGGTGTTTCCAAAAAATTGCGATGAAAGTTGCGGTGTTTTTTTAGGTTTTTGTTGTGATTACATTGCGGGAGGAAGTGAAAGTTGCGAGAAATTGTTGCGATTTTCTCTTTTTGTGATTAAAATTGAGTGATATGTTAAATATTAAGTTACTACTGAAAAACTATTGATTAAAAAAACAGACACTGAGAAATGGTCCTATAAACAACTTTACCAATATAAAAGATTACCAGGACTACAAAAATGCAGAAAAATAGGCTTTACTTATCCAAATGCACCTGTTGGTTCAAAAGTTAAAGTGCAGAGAACCTCACAGCACAACATGAAGTTCAGGGCTCGAAATTAACTTTTTTTCTTTGTGTCCCCCAGTGGTCCCGAATTCTGTGTTGTATTGTCCCGAACGGAAGCAATAGTGTCCCCATTTTTTTCCTCTCTGAAATAACCAGTGGTTAATATTATCATATGAAGTCTCATCTCATCTCATTATCTCTAGCCGCTTTATCCTTCTACAGGGTCGCAGGCAAGCTGGAGCCTATCCCAGCTGACTACGGGCGAAAGGCAGGGTACACCCTGGACAAGTCGCCAGGTCATCACAGGGCTGACACATAGACACAGACAACCATTCACACTCACATTCACACCTACGGTCAATTTAGAGTCACCAGTTAACCTAACCTGCATGTCTTTGGACTGTGGGGGAAACCGGAGCACCCGGAGGAAACCCACACGGACATGGGGAGAACATGCAAACTCCACACAGAAAGGCCCTCGCCGGCCCCGGGGCTCGAACCCAGGACCTTCTTGCTGTGAGGCGACAGCGCTAACCACTACACCACTGTGCCGCCCATCATATGAAGTTACTATTATATTTGTAACTATGCAATTTTGAACCCTTTATATCATTTTTACAATAAGTCACAAGACACAAGCGACACATGTCCTATACATCATCTACTTCAAAATTACAGTTATTGCATTTTCAGTTTATTAAACTTTGGCGATCTCACTGTATGAATAGATACCCGTTTATTTAAAGGGGCCAACTAGCTCATTCAGAAAATGTTTCAACTCCCTACATCTGCAGTACACTTTAGCTGAAAATAAGACCCCTTTCATGTTCATTTCATCTACTTATACCTTGAATATCTGTTGGTACTTATAAGGCCAACTTATCATTTTCACCATTACCGTTATCCATTTTTATGAACTTTCCGTTATCCATTTTTATGAACTTTCCGTTATCCATTTTTATGAACTTTCCGTTATCCATTTTTATGAACTTTCCGTTATCCATTTTATGAACTTTCCGTTATCCATTTTTATGAACTTTCCGTTATCCATTTTTATGAACTTTCCGTTATCCATTTTATGAACTTTCCGTTATCCATTTTATGAACTTTCCGTTATCCATTTTTATGAACTTTCCGTTATCCATTTTATGAACTTTCCGTTATCCATTTTATGAACTTTCGCTGCCGGGTGCAAATGTTAGCAACATCAGCATAGTGGCAGGTCCGAGCCTAGTTGTGCTGCTGACTGACTAAACTTTCTGAACTAGAAAGACACCAAGAAAACTCACTTATTCTGTTGAACGGTATCTTCCGTCAATATCATCCACATCATTCCTGTTGTATTTTATAACGTGTCTAACAGTGTTCATTAAGTTCATTCAGTTGCTAGCGTTGCCTGCAGACCAGGCGATGACACTTTGGATCCTGAAGGTCCCGGAGACGTTATGTCTGGGCTTTCAGTTTCTTCCCCGCGGTCGGTCCGCTTCAACCACTTCAGCATTTTTGTTCTGGCAAGAGTCGGCGCAGCGTGTGCGGTAGCAATTCCATTCCAAGTCCATATAATGCGGACTCCGGCCGAAGATTCTAGAACAGAATGCGCTGCTCTGTAGCCTACGGATGCAGGTGCATCGAAAGTGTAGCTACTATGTATTTTTCGCTGTTAACGTTTTAAAATTAAAATTGACAAATTAGGTGAATGTCTACGTATGTGTTACGGCTTTGTAAATAATATTAATGTAGAACTTTTTTTCTAGATCTGTTTTTTTTCCATTGTCCCGGGATTGTCCCAGATATGATAATTTTGTGTCCCGATGACATTTTTTATGGTCCCCGGGACGTCGGGACACCATTAGTTTCGAGCGCTGATGAAGTTCCCTTAAAATATAATATAAATGCCTCAGCTTTCATGTAAGAAAAAAAAAAACTTAATACTAGTACTGTGTGCAGGCAGTCTCTCCTGAAGACTAAATTAAACAATAATTATAAACTAATAAAATAAATGGCTCAGGCTTCATAGAAGAAAAAAAAAACAATTTGAACAGAATCTCACAGTATGATGCTGAAGCTGCCTAAACAATGGAAAATAAAATCCCATTTTGGCAAAAATGTTGGCATCCATTAATTTCTTGTATTAAGTAAAAAAAAAATAAAGTGCACACAGTGCTTCACTGTAAACATAACACACTTTCAGTAACAGAATTTAAGCCGACATAAACACTGACTCACACATGCTGCTTCTATTGAACGTATACACGGAAGTAAGGCGGAAGGTAGTTTGTTGACGTCGCCTCAAGACGACGCCAACGATTGGTCAAATTTGCGGGAAAGTTGCGGTGATTGAATTCGTGGGGATTGGTTGAATTTGCGTTGAAGTTGCAAATCGCAACATCGCGAAATCCTGGAGGGTCTGTTTAATGTGTGTAGGACCTTGATGACTTTATTTTATCAAAGTTTTATTGAATCTGTTTTGTCCTTTTGTATTGTTGTGTGGTATGGTGGTTTGCCACTGACCAGTAAGGGCAGGTTATCAAAGCTAGTTAATGTGGCAGCAAAGGTGGTTGGGGTTCATTTTACCCAGCTGCAAGATATGTATGTAAAACGGGTCACGAGTAAGGCACAACAAATTCTAAAATACCCCGACCACCCACTTTTTGGGGAATTTAGTCTGCTCCCCTCAGGCCGCCGTTTTAGAATTCCTGCTGTAAGGACAAGGCGTGCCAAAGATTCTTTTATTTTAGTGGCTATTAGGACCCTTAATTTGGCACGGTGGTGTAGTGGTTAGCTCGGTCGCCTCACAGCAAGAAGGTTCCGGGTTCAAGCCCAGCGGTCGGCGAGGGCCTTTCTGTGTGGAGTTTGCATGTTCTCCCCGTGTCTGCGTGGGTTTCCTCCGGGTGCTCCGGTTTCCCCCACAGTCCAAAGACATGCAGTTAGGTTGACGTGGGGCGGCCTTGGGCTGAGGTGCCCTTGAGCAAGGTACCTAACCCCTGACTGCTCCCCGGGCGCTGTAGTATGGCTGCCCACTGCTCTGGGTGTGCGTGTGTGTTCACTGCTTCAGATGGGTTAAATGCAGAGGATGAATTTCACTGTGCTTGAAGTGTGCATGTGACGAATAAAGGTTTCTTATCTTATTATTTTTTCTGTAATTACTGTTATTGTCATGGTTTAGTGGCAATAACTAATAGTGACAGTCATGGGTTGGGTGGGGGTGTGTGCTGGTGAGTATATCCATTTGAGTAATGTGTTTGTGTGTAAATATATTTAGGAATGTGTCTGTGTGGTCCATGTCCATGTCTTCTTACACAGAGTGCAGAATTATTAGGCAAGTTGTATTTTTGAGGATTAGTTTTATTATTGAACAACAACTATGTTCTCAATCAAACAAAAAGACTCATAAATATCAAAGCTGAATATGTATGGAAGTTAGAGTGGGGTGTTTTTAGTTTTGGCCATTTTAGGAGAATATGCATGTGTTCAGGTAACTTTCACTGTGCAGAATTATTAGGCAACTTAATAAAAACCAAATATGTCGCCATTTCACTTATTTATTTTCACCAGGTACACTGATATGACAACTCCAGATTTGCAAATAAACATATCTGACATTCAAACACAAAACAAAAACAAATCAGTGACCAATATAGCCACCCTTCTTCATGAGGACGCTCAAAAGCCTTCCATCCATAGATTCTGTCAATTTCTTTATCTGTTCACGACCAACATTGTGTGCAGCAGCAACCACGGCCTCCCAGACGCTGTTCAGAGAGGTGTACTGTTTTCCCTCTTTGTAGACCTCACGTTTTATAATGGACCACAGGTTCTCTATGGGGTTTAGGTCAGGTGAACAAGGGGGCCATGTCATTATTTTTTTCACCTTTCAGACCTTTACTGGCTAGCCACGCAGTGGAGTATTTGGACGCATGAGATGGAGCGTTATCCTGCATGAAAATCATGTTCTTCTTGAAAGATGCTGACTTTTTCCTATACCACTGCTTGAAGGTTTCTTCCAGGAACTGGCAGTAGGTCTGGGAGTTGAGTTTGAGTCCATCCTCAACTCGAAAAGGTCCAACAAGCTCGTCTTTGATGATACCAGCCCATAGCAGTACTCCACCTCCACCTTGCTGGCGTCCGAGTCGGAGTGGAGCTCTGTGCCCATTACTGATCCAGCCACAGGCCCATCCATCTGGCCCATCAAGAGTCACTCTCATCTCATCAGACCACAGCACCTTAGAAAAATCAGTCTTAAGATATTTCTTGGCCCAGTCTTGACGTTTTATCTTGTGTGCCTTACTCAGTGGTGGTCGTTTTTCAGCCTTCCTTACCTTGGCCATGTCCCTCAGTATTGCACACCTTGTACTCTTTGACACTCCAGGAATGTTACAACTCTGGAATATGGCAGAACTGGATGCTAATGGCTGCTTGTTAGCTTCACGCTTGATTTTCCGCAGATCATGTGCAGTTATTTTGCGCCTTTTTTTTCCCCACACGCTTCTTTCGACCCTGTTGACTATTTGCAATGAAACGCTTGATTGTTCGGTGATCACGTTTCAACATCTTCGCAATTTCAAGAGTGCTGCATCCGTCTGCAAGACATCTCACAATTTTATACTTTTCAAAGTCTGTCAGATCTCTCTTCTGACCCATTTTGCCAGAGGAAAAGAGGTTGCCTAATAATTATGCACACCTGATATAGGGTGTTGATGTCATTAGACCACACCCCCTCTCATTACACAGATGCACAGCACCTGATATACTTAATTGGTAATAGGCTTTCAAGCCTAAACAGCTTGGAGTGGGACAACATGCATTAAAAGGATGTTGTGGTCAAAATACTCACTTGCCTAATAATTCTGCACTCAGTGTATGTTCTCTGAATACCTGCTGCACACCAAATTTCCTTTTTTAAAGTTAAAGTCCTTCCCACGCCATGTGGCGCATCGGGCGGCACCGACCTCTGTTTCCGCAGCCCTCGGCCTCTCGCCTATTACATAGCTAGGGTTACAGTGGGGGGCAGGTCCTCTGGTAACCATGAGAGTTTAACTCCCCACTCGCATCTGTATTGCAGCATGCCTTGCCATATGGTAGTAGGTACCATTTTTATGATGGTCTTTGGTATGACCCGACCGTGAGTAGAACTCACAATCTCCCGCTCGAGAGGTGGACACACTACCACTAAGCCACTAGCCGGTAATTTCCTTTTTTAAAAGGATAAATTTGAAACTTGAATCTATCTTCTCTTTGTATCAAATCTTTGCTCGAGCGTTGAAATTGTGGTAATAGTGAGAACAGGGTTCTTGCAGGATTCAGCAAGTTAAATTTTAGACCTTTTTTAGACTTTTTAAGACCATTATGAAAAATTTTTTAGACCAACACGAAGCATTACAACCTGCCCTACCCCCGCCCTTCCCAAAAAAAGACAATCGAGTTCAATTCTCAAAACAAAGTCATTTGTATTGGTAAACTGACTATCAGGGATACAAACTGATTGTGTGCTTATTTATGTCATATGGCAACATTAGTACAACATTAGTACATTATGTCACATAGCAACAAAAGTACAAGACAATAGAGTGATGCATACAATCTATACAATATCCAAGTTCCTCGGATTGACCAACCTGGAGGATTACAGCCCCCCCCCCCCCCCCCAAAAAAAAAAACTACCAAAAAATCAGTTAAAATCTCAAAAACAATGTAATTTTGTATTGCGTCTGTAAATGTCAAACTGACAATCAAGTAGAAGACAATTTCTAGTGATACATACAACCTATACAACCATATATCTGAGCTCCTCTCCTTTAGCACTGATCTCAGCTTCAAGTGCTTTCATTTCCTGCAGACTTTGGAGCGAGCCGCATACCTATCACCTGCTGCGGCTTCTAACCAGTTTCGAAATTCTTCACGTTCAAGCCAAGCTTCATTAAACTGACACTTTCCCATTTTACTCACTATTATTCGACGCGCTAGTATCCACACTCTTCATCGCACTGCCAACACAACCGCTAACCTTCTCTGACTGCCACAGACTGCATAAACTCGGCGGGAACTTAGAAGGTAGGACTACGGTAGGCGTAGTGGACAAACTGGACCGTTGCATACTTGCCGCGATCATCGGTGATTGAAGTTTTTTAGCAGGCAGACAACAACGCAACCGGCACATTTTTTATTAATGTTTTGCAGGCATTTCTAGGAACGGACTGAGCGGATGTAAGAATTTTAGACTTGGATAAATTAAATTTTAGACCTAGGATGAAAATGTGTGTTTTTTAGACATTTTAAGGCCTAAAATTTAACTTTATGAATTTTAGACTTTTTTAGACCCCGCGGGAACCCTGGAGAAAATTTGGCATTGTTTCGAGACACGCTTTCAGCAGCTGCCATCCTAGTCGCTTTGTATGCTCATGACGTAACACATTTTGATCACGTGGTTGCAAGTCATTTATTTGTGTACCTTTACCCTCAGGATGCTTCTTTTTTTTTTAAAACTTGTATTTCCACTTCATATTTTATCCCGTTACATTACTTTATCACTGAATTCTGAATACTTGATTGTGTAGCACTTTGTTACCCAGGGCCGTAACTACCATTGAGGACACCGAGGTCATGTCCTCGGCATTTTTTTCCCCACGGTATTTTTTTTTTCACTCAGAAATGTGAAATTAATATATGATGAAAATCGTTCTGACTTTGATCGGTGGAAAATTCTAAATTCAGCTTGCATCCCCCTGTTCTCATTTGTTTGTCTAAAAATAAAGTCCACATAATCATTTTTAAATGAAGCTGAAATATCCGACATTGGAAACATTTCATATTAGTCAGCTAAGCACCACGGGATATACAAGAGTTGAGAATTGTTCTCATCATGGTCCGACTCCGCAGCCAGTCAGTTTGTCAATTAGTCGTGGAATCTGAAAATTGACATAAGATGAAGAAGTCTACTACACTAAAACAAACCAAACTCAGCTTTGGAAAGTCAACAAGTGAGAGAAAAAGAAAGAGGGAAGAAGGGGAGTTAATTTTGCCAGTCACTGACAGTTATGTGCCGGAATGCTTATGATCATTAACAGTGCAATTTTAATTAGCATTTCAAGCAACAACAGTCGAAGCCACTTATAGATAGGATTTTCGTTTTCCAGGCGGCACAAACTCTTTTATTCTCTCTCATCTCGATTTGATTTGGTGCGTTTCAGATCAGAAAAGGCTGGACAGTCGTGACCTGTTGTTTATGAAGTTATTGTACTGATGAGACTTGAGCTATTTTGCTAACTTACCAGACTATAGGCTAACGTGAACACAAGATGTTTTGATCATTGGTTGTATTTTCGAACGGAAATGAAAACGGGTAGCAAACTTATGTTCACATTTTATTTACAACATGATGTACCACCTCTGACTGCTTTCTGTCAATCATGAACAGCCCAGCTGCGTTCACAGCTCCTCCTCCGATCACCAATAATAGTAATAGTAGTAATAATGATGATAATAATAATAATAATAATAATAATAATAATAATAATGCTTTAAAATCAAATAGAGGACACTGGAGAGGGTGAGGATCAGCGAGTTGAAGAGAGAGAGACAGGAGAGGAAGAGAAGGGAAGAACTGAGCCAGGAGAGGAAGAGAAGGGAAGAGCAGAGCCAGTAGAGGAAGAAAAGGGAAGAACTGAGTCATGAGAGGAAGAGATAACAGAATCAGGAGATAAAGATAGGGAAATAACAGGTGAAGATCAAGAAACTCCAAGTACAAGTTTGTCCATCCATGATCCGGCAAGCTATGAAAACAAAAGTTCCTACACAGATGAGGAGAAAAAGAACATTCTTCAGGGTAGATGGAGTAGGGACCAGTATAAATACCCCCAGCGTCAATTTGGGAAAAGGCTTCTGAGATATAGTGCTGAGTGGGAAAAAAAAAACACCCCTGGCTACGGTACTCTCCATCTGAGGATGCTGCATATTGTTGTGATCGTGCAGTTTTCTCATCTCATCTCATTATCTCTAGCCACTTTATCCTTCTACAGGGTCGCAGGCAAGCTGGAGCCTATCCCAGCTGACTACGGGCGAAAGGCGGGATACACCCTGGACAAGTCGCCAGGTCATCACAGGGCTGACACATAGACACAGACAACCATTCACACTCACATTCACACCTACGGTCAATTTAGAGTCACCAGTTAACCTAACCTGCATGTCTTTGGACTGTGGGGGAAACCGGAGCACCCGGAGGAAACCCACGCGGACACGGGGAGAACATGCAAACTCCGCACAGAAAGGCCCTCGCCGGCCACGGGGCTCGAACCCAGGACCTTCTTGCTGTGAGGCGACAGCGCTAACCGCTACACCACCGTGCCGCCATCGTGCAGTTTTGAAATTGTTAAAATAAACATGTTCACCTACATGTTCATCTCCTTGTTGGGCTTGTGATTTTGACTCGTTTCCAAAATGTATGAAAAGTCACCATATTAGGACGTTTTTTTTTTTGGCAAATAAGATGTATCGCAATGTTTGACCTCGGTATTTGAAAAATCCTGGTTACGGCCCTGTTGTTACCATGTGTATGAAAAGTTATCTTAGATTATTATTATAATAATAATCAGTGTCACGTGACCCGTTATTTTTGCCGCACCTCTCACTGCCACCCTGATCAACATCGCGTATTTGGCGATCATCCTCGCGCGAGCTGCATCTTTCGGGATCTTGATGTCTTTCACTTTGGACCATTTGTTGTGGCCCGCGCGCAAAACCGGACTCACGTGCATCGTCCTGACGCAGACCGGGAGCGCGCTGAGCTGCGGAACCTTCGACAGTTTCGGCGCGCAGCAGCCGGACAGGAAAAGACGCAACACCGCTCCGGCTGCCATTGTCCCTGAGTTCAGAAATGAGAAACAAAGCACAGAAACTGATTAATAAAATGTAATTATTTATATACAGGCAGTCGCACGAAGACGTTGTAGAGTAATATGTAAATAAGTGAAGTTTTTTTTTTTTTGGACTAAACTGTATAACAGCTGAGCAACTTGGGACAGGCTAAGTTAGCTTATACCATCTGTACGCCGAAAACAAATCATATAATGATAACTATCGATTTAAACACTGTATCTGTTTTAATATCTGAAATGAAAAAATAAGATTTTTTTTTTGCTATACTTACGAAATTATCACGCTACATTTCCCAGCGAGAATATTAATCCTCACGGATATTACGAAGGACCGTCCCACCCGAGCCCTCTCGAGAGCAACACTCTACGTCATTTCCGTTTCGTTTACGCATGTCAAAAAAAAAAAAACATTTATATATTTATATAAATACAATACTGTTGTCACGCTTAACAAACCGAACAAATATTTGATGTAATAAAGCGTAACTCTTTCGCGGAAGACAGTGACCATTGAATGGCAGCACGTGACCTTTCAGTGTGCAGCTTAGGCCGCCATTTTGTTGAGATGGTTTGCTGAATGCTCAAGTTAGAGATGGGTGAAGTTTGTCAGACCCACAACCAAAAAGTGTCGTCGCTCTGAAAAAACAAAGGGCTACAACATACTTGCCAACTTTTCAAAATTCTCATGTGGGAGAAAAGCGCGTGAACGACATCTTCAATTGGTTGAAATGATAAAAACAGTGGATCCCAATGAATTGCAAACCATTTGAAATTTATACAATTAAAGAGTTTTTGATATTGTTCTATCAGTTACTCTAGGTTATGGGATTCATGTATCAGGCATGAGAGAGCTCAGAGTGGAAAATCTGAAATCATACTCCTCTCATTATCTGTAGCCGCTTTATCCTGTTCTACAGGGTCGCAGGCAAGCTGGAGCCTATCCCAGCTGACTACGGGCGAAAGGCGGGGTACACCCTGGACAAGTCGCCAGGTCATCACAGGGCTGACACATAGACACAGACAACCATTCACACTCACATTCACACCTACGGTCAATTTAGAGTCACCAGTTAACCTAACCTGCATGTCTTTGGACTGTGGGGGAAACCGGAGCACCCGGAGGAAACCCACGCGGACACGGGGAGAACATGCAAACTCCGCACAGAAAGGCCCTCGCCAGCCACGGGGCTCGAACCCGGACCTTCTTGCTGTGAGGCGACAGCGCTAACCACTACACCACCGTGCCGCCCCGCCTCAAATCATATCAAACAAATTCAATTGTTTGCAATTACGGGGTTTTAAGAGAGTATTTTTTTTCTGTGGCAGAATGATTGTACAACAAACATCTTTAATAGGAAAAAAAACCCAAGAATTTAGTGCACAAGTTTTCATTTATTGTGTGTTTTCTGAAATGAACACAGGGTCATAATGATGCATACACCCACTTAAGTAATTAATTCAATAGTGCCAAAATTTCCAAAATGTCTTTTCACTTGCCAAGGCCTCTTAACTGTTAGTGATGATTATTGACTCCAGCTGGTAGGGTTTGTTTGACACTAATTGGATTGACCAGCACACAATGTAATGATTTATACAACTCAGGAATGTCTCTTGGAGCCATTTCTAAACAACTGCAGATTCCAAGATCATCAGTTCAAACAACTGTATGTAAGTATAGGTGATTGGGAGGTGGAGCCACTTTGCTGGAAGAAGATCCAAACTGTCCCCCTCAGCTGAGAGGAAATTGGTTTGGATGGTCAGGAATAACCCAGAAACCACAAGGGCACAAGCCTACCATGAACTGGAAGCCATTGGAACACACTATAGTCAAGCAAGTTTTACATTGGCATGGACTGAGAGGCTGCCATCAGAGAAAGAAGTCCTTCCTCCAAAAGCCATACCTTCAAGCTCAACTAAAGTTTGAAGTTGAACACATGGACAAAGGAAAAAGCCTTCTGGAGGAAAGTTTTATGATCAGATGAGACACAGTTGAGTTGTTTGACCACAATGATCAGAGGTACAGAGGAACACTGTACCAACTGGGAAGCATGGTGGTAGTAGCATCATGTTCTGGGGCTGCCAGTGGAATTGGTGCATTGCACAAAGTGGGTCGAATAACGAAGAAGTAGGACTACCTTAGAATTTTTCAACATAACCTCAAACCATCATGAACACAACTTGGTGTTCCCACAGGACAATGACCCCAAACATGCATCAAAGCTGGTTACAGAGGATAAAACAGACTAATGTTAAGCTTCTGGAATGGCCTTCCCAAAGTCCTGATCTCAACCCTATCGAAAATATGTGGCCTGTGCTTAAAAGCTGGGTCTGTTCCAGGAAACCAAAACATTTAATTGAATTCTACCAGTTCTGCCATAAGAGTGGTCAAATATCCAACCAGAGTCCTGCCAGAAGCTTGTTGATGGCTACCAAAAGCATCTGGTGAGGGTGAAATTTGTTAAGGGACATTTAACCAAGTATTAACGTTTTACCCCTTAATGATGACATATGACGATCCTGTGTATGTCCCATAATGACGACATATGACGCCTTATTTAAAACCTTGTCAAAATCAGAATCAGAAATACTTTATTAATCCCTGGAGGGAAATTCAAATTTGCAACCAAGCTCCTGAATCAAAGAAGAAGTAAACATGTCTAAAAATAGAAGATAAAATAGTCTTAAAAAATAAATAATAAAAATAAATAAAGATAAAATAAATTTAAATAAGTTCAATAACTTAAGTAAAAGCAAAATCAAGTGATTTTATATACAATGATTCCTACATATATACATATATTGCACCTGAGTTAAGGATACATGGTAAGACAGTGTACCACAGTTATACAGTGGCATTGTACAGCTTGACAGCAACAGGTAGGAATGATTTCCTGTGTCTCTCAGTTGTGCAGCGTGGAAGAATCAGCCGTTTACTGAATGTGCTCCTGTGGCTGATCAGCTCCTCATGTAGAGGGTGGGAAGGACAGTCTAAGATTGTTTTTATTTTGGACAGTGTCCTCTTCTCCAACACCACTGTCAGAGAGTCCAGTTCCACGCCTACAACATGACCGGCCTTCCTGATCTTATTGAGTCTGTTAGTGTCCTTCACCTTCAAGCCGCTGCCCCAGCAGACGACAGCGTACAGGATGGCGCTGGCCACCACAGACTCATAGAACATCTGCAGCATCATTCGGCAGATGTTGAAGGACCTCAGCCGTCTCAGAAAATAGAGACGGCGCTGGCCTTGTTTGTATACAGTGTCCACGTTTTTGGACCAGTCCAGTTTATTATCCAAGTACACCCCCAGGTACTTATATTCCTCTACCACGTCCACACTGACCCCTTGGATGTTAACAGGGTTCACCAGAGCCCTGATTCTCTTCAGATCTACCACCAGTTCTTTTGTCTTCGTCACGTTGAGCTGTAGGTGGTTCTTCCTGCTCCACATGACAAAATTGTCCACCACCATCCTGTACTCGCTCTCACCACCAGTAATATGTCCAACCACTGCAGAGTCATCAGAAAATTTCTGGAGATGGCAGGTCTCCATGCAGTAGTTGAAATCAGTGGTGTAGAGAGTGAAAAGGAAAGGAGAAAGGACAGTCCCTTGCGGAGCCCCGGTGTTGCTGATCACTCTGTCCGACATACAGCACTGCAAGTGCACGTACTGGTCTGCCAGTCAAATAATCTACAATCCAGGACACCAGTAGGGCATCCACCTGCATCGCAGTGGCAGCTGCTGGTTTTTAAAACAGGGGAAGCCCATTTTACGCATTCATTGTAAAACCTGTAGGCCGGATATCAAAGCATAGAAAGGTGTACCCTATTAGCATAGTGAACTAGACAACCCCACCTAGTGGCAGAAAGTATTTTTGCTTGTACATTTCATGTTATAGTCTGGCTTACCAGGCTAGTGCCTCATATCCTTAAAGTGCTGATGACACGTTTTTGACATCTTTGGCGATGTTTTATAACATAAAATGTAATTCCCGATGATCCATATATTAATTCACGAAGGCGCCTATTTTACAAGTTATGATAAAAAATGCGGCTATTTGGGCAAATTTGACAGGGCTGCAGCACCCAGGAGATGAAAGAGGAGGAGGAGCTATATGACGTCAGCGAAAGAACCTTCCTCCTAACTTACCAGTTTGTTGTTGATGCGACAGGTGTTCAGTTTGTCATTATTAGTATTATTATTATACATTATTTTATATATATATTAGTTATTATGCCTTCGCGTTGTGTTGCCGGCTTTTGCTCTAAAACCTACAGGGATGGGGTAAGTTTATTCAAGTTTCCCAGAGATCCCGAGCTGCATGCAAAGTGGGTGAAGCAAGTCAGGCGCACTCGTGACAAGTGGGAGCCCTCACCAACATCCGTCCTGTGCTCTGAACACTTCAATTTGGATTGTTTTGACACCCTTCCCAGCTTAAAAGAATCTCTTGGGTGTTCAGTTCAGCACAAACGTGTGTTACTACCATCAGCAGTGCCTACACAGTGTTGCCAGATTGGGAGGTTTCCCGCCCAGTTGAGCGGTTTCAAGTGTATTTTGGTGGGTTTTGAACATATTTTGGGCTGGAAAACGTCAGCAGTATCTGTTGCCAGATACTGCTGAAGTTTTCCAGCCCAAAATATGTTCAAAACCCACCAAAATGCACTTGAAACCGCCCAACTGGGCGGGATTCCTCCCAATCTGGCAACACTGCCAGTATTCCGGAGGGGGTCTACTAGTAGCTATGCTGGATCCAAAGACAGTCCTCCTGTCAGAACATGTGTTGTGAAATGACATAAGATAAAGGTACGTAGAGCTATAGATTCTACATGATAATCATAAATGTAATCATAAAGTCGGCGTGATATCAGTCATGTATTTGCTTGTGAAAGCTTGCGGCTTTCATGTAACTGCCGCCTAGCAATGAGAGGCAAAGGGTAAAGAGGGTAGGCTATCATAGATTCTATTCGGAAGAGATCAACACAATTCTAGACTCCCAGAAGAGGAAGAGCTAGCACTACAGAGTTCACCGGCGTTTTCATGCGCCATTTCCATTGAGTAGAACCAGAGTAGAACAGCCAGTGAACCGCAGCGTGTTCTCCCGCTGACGTCACAACATGGCCGCGAGCCACGGACCCAGTTTTCTTGCGCTGTGCAATTAAAAGTTGGATATTTGCGTAACAACAGCTTCTTTTCAAGTAATTATAACAGAAATCTAACGTTTGCCATGTTGTATAGTTTATTTAAGAAATTGCATAGAGTCATGTTCGTGTCATCAGCCCTTTAATAAAAAATATCAAACATCCAAAAATCACTGGCTATTCAACGAAGAGCCTTGAACATCATACCCTGATATGCAACACAGAGTCTTTAACACAACACCCAGCTGTGCAACACATCCTTGAACAACTTCTGCAACACAGTCTGGAAATTCATAACCAGGTAGGCTATGCAACACACAGAACCTTGAATATTATACCCAGGTATAACCTATAACACAGAGCCCACCATTCTCTTAACATTACTGAACAATATACACACGTCAGATTCATGAACATTATATGATGCACACTATTTATACACAAATTCTGCCCTCCGCTCCTTTTCCAGAAAATGGTCTGTGACCCTGTCATACCAGCTGGTTGTGCTTCTACGAGCATCTTCATCAATGGCATGTTCCACCCTGACCCTCCCCAGACAGCTAAGTCTTGCACATGAAGTGACATGCTCATTGCTCGTTTCATGCCTTTTGCAAGCCCTTTTGAAATTCACCAGGTCCCCAAACCCATCTTTTGACCAAACTAAATTTCCCTGAGAAGGCTTCATCAAAAGACATGGCCAACAGTACATTTTATTAGTCACAGGAGACCCAGTCAACCAGTTCACATTTTCATACCAAGACACCTGAAAAGACCTGTTATGACCTGCTGATTTTTGAATGAGATTAAGCTTGGGCTTTGGTCTGCCTTGCTCTTTAATTCTCACTTTCTCCTCATATGGCAGAGTGTCAAAACGTTTTGACAAAAGCATGTCCACGATGTTTGCCATTATAGCAGATAGATATCAGCTGTTAGCAGCTAGCACTGCAGATCCCAATAAGGCTCAAGCTAGCCTACAACCACGTTGATTGAACTATAAATGAAATAAACGAGTGAATTCACAAATGATCAAACTGATAGAATGGATGAAAGTTAACGGAGCACAACGAATAATATTTACATTTATTTACAGAGTAATGTACAGAGACATCAATGAGAAGAAACATTTATATGAAAAGAAATTCGGACAGCACTTTGGCACACGACTACACTTTCTCGACATCCGCTAGGGACTGACTGATAATGCTTACCGTGTTCCTCGCCAACACCGAAGTACAGCGACCGCCCTCCTCATGTCTTTCAAACACCACCTCCAATAATCCTTTATCAACCCGGCTTCTTGGCCCTCCCATGTCCCGTTTACCCCCAGAGATACCCGGCTTCCCTGGAAGTGACGATTTTGTCGATTTTAACCAATAACAACTAGCCGAAATTGGCTGTTCAGAGCCGTCTCGTAGACTGCAACGGATACCCGGCTGCCAACAAAGGTGATTCTCGTAGCGAACTGCAAGTTCGTCAGACATCACTCAAATAAGTTACAGGATGACATAGGGATAGTTATGAACGTAAATACAATCTTGGGCATATATTATGTTATGCAAGTTATTGTTTTAATGAGAATTCAACGTTGTAGATGCCGCAGTTTGGGGAGAGAATTTTAGGGGAAGTTCGGCTTCCCTTGTTGTCTCTGAGAAATCGCCCCTGCTGCATCGCTGTCAACTTCTCACCCAGCAGAGCCGGCCGGATTGTGTCAAAAGCACTAAAAAAACCTTGTCTTTAGACTTTTTTTTTCTTGTAAATATGTTCTAAGGGTGAACAGTATATACATATACAAGGGTGGCTGTAGCAACTGCTTTAAGGGGTAAAGAGTTAAGTGTGCTGTATATATAATTTTGACCCTGTGTTGATTTCATCCATCCATTATCCACAACCACTTATCCTGTGCAGGGTCGCAGGCAAGCTGGAGCCTATCCCAGCTGACTATGGGTGAGAGGCAGGGTACACCCTGGACAAGTCATCAGATCATTGCAGGGCTGACACATAGAGACAAACAGCAATTCACACTCACATTCACACCCATGGCCAATTTAGAGCCACCAATTAGCCTAACCTGCAGGTCTTTGAACTGTGGGGGAAACCGGAGCACCCAGAGGAAACCCACACAGACATGGGAAGAACATGCAAACTCCACACAGAAAGGCCCCCGTTGGCCACTGGGCTCAAACCCAGAACTTTCTTGCTGTGAGGCAACAGTGCTAACCACTACACCACCATGCTGCCCTGACTGAGCAATATTTCCAGAGTTAAAAGTATTTTCCTCAAAAATAGTTAATTTTGCTCTATTTTGAGTTTAGAGAGTAAAATTTGGAGTGGGAGCAAAATTACAGAGGAATTGTGTAACAAAGTAACAAAGTTGGTTGTGGCTCTGAACTGAGTAAAATAGTACAAGAGTTAATTTCAGGACACACTGAATAAAGTCAAATAGCACCAAAAAGAGTAAAATATTAACACTGAATTGAGGGGAACTGACTCTGGAGAAACAGCTCTATCAAAAGAGTAACTCTTACTCTAGAGAGGGACCAAATGTTATCTGGCATAGAGTAAAATTTTCTTCAATTTGAGTAAATTTTACTCAGGCAAATTTCCTGTGTACTTTTTTCTGGTTGGAGAAGTTGTAGATTCATACAACCATGCTGCCTTGTGCTGATTGCAGAAAACCCAAAATAATTGAAAACAACTTGTGCACCAAATTCTTTTTTTTTCATTATTAAAGATGTATGTTGTGCAATCATTCTGCCACAATTTATTTTGAAAAAGAACAGTTTAAAGAGATCATATTGTCATGACTGTCAGGGTGCAGGCACTTACAGATGTATGTGCAGGGGGGAGCGGGGTAGCAAACAGGAAACATAGCCAAATCACAAAACTAGAATCATAGTCAAAAAGCAAGCAAGGGTTGGCCAATCAACAAACAGGACAATATAGAGGAGACAAGAGGCATAGAAGTAAAGAGATAGCGAGGGCCAGGAAAACTAGAGGTAGACAGAGATAGAAAGGCTTGGTATAACTGGGTAAACTCAAAACAATACTTCACAATGACAGTGAGAGTGAGGGAGGCTTAAGTAGCATGGCTCATTGTGCGTGAGTGAGAAACAGCTGTACTCAATAAGCCAGTGACAGGGCACTGTGGTTCTTGGGCATTATAGTTCTGAGAAGCCATGTTTGTAGTTTGGTTAGAGCTGTCACTCTCAATGCCCTTACTGACAGAAACCCCTCCCCCTCCAGGAGCTCCCTCTGAGAGCTACATTTTACCTCTAGGTGCAGGCTTGTCAGGGTATTGTGTGTGGAACTCTTGATTCCAGAATGTCTTTGGCTCCCACCCAACTTCATTCCTCTGGTCCATAGCCCTCCCAGTCTACCAGATACTCAATTTGACCTCTTCTGCATCTGGAATCAAGTATTCTGTTTACCTGGTAGATGGGCTGTCCTTCTAGGCTTAAAGGTGGGTAATCTTGGATGGGAGTATTTTCTGCCAGAGGACCCTGGATAGCAGGTTTCAGGCAGGAAACATGAAAAGTGGGGGCTGTCTGGCTGTGCAGTGGGAACTCTAGTCTGTAAGAAATTTCATTGATACATCTTAGTATGGTACCTTGTATGGACTGATGTAGCGTGCCTGTAGCTTTCTGCATGTGTTGGGTTCCTTGAAGTTTCTCATGGAGACCAATACTCTATCGCCTGAAGAAAATTCTGGGTTGCTACTTCTGTATTTGTTGGCGTACTCTTTATACTTGGCATTTACAGACTCAATGCATTGGTGAACCTCCTCCCACATTGCTTGGCTTCGCTCCATGGGAACAGGGCAGTTGGTAGCCGAGCATGCACTAAAACGGTGTTAGTTGGGTAGCAGAGTGCTTGAGTGAGTTCTGTGCATACTCTGCTCATGGAATGAATCGGGACCAATCCCCCTTGTTCCTCATGCAGAAAATCCTTAGAAAACACCCAATCTCCTAGTGAGCTCATTCCACCTGGCCATTGGACTGGGGGTGATATCCAGATGTGAGGCTTACTGAGACTCCTAGTCATTCCAAGAAACAGGCCCATAATCATGAGATGAACTGGGGACCATGGTCGCTGACTATCTCCTCTGGGATGTCAAAGTACCTGAATACATACTGAAATAGTAATTCAGCTGTTTGAAATGCAGTGGGGATACTAGGTAGCAGAATGAGTCTTGGAGCTTTAGAAAATCTGTCTACAGTTACCATGATGGTGGTGTTATCTTGAGATGGTGGTAGATCCATAATGAAATCAATGGTCAGGTGGGACCAGGGTCTTTGAGGTACAGGGAGGGGACAGAGCTTATCCGTGGGAGGGGTTCATGGAACTTTAGCCTGGGCATACTCAGAACAGGAAATGATGAACTGGTTGACCTCTGCATGTTCTCTTACCAGTACTTGTGCTTCAACAATTGGTACGTTCGTTGGCTGCTTGGATGACCTGTGGTGGGGGACAAATGTGCCCATGTGATGAGTCTACCTCAGAGGTGCTTTGGGACATAAAGAAGGCCTGGCAGACAGTTTACTGGGCCCTCCCGAGGTTGAGATTTCATTATTTCTTGATCTAAGTCCCAAGTAATGGTCTGGATGAAACAGTTGGGTGAGAGAATGGGGTGAGATTTGGGACTATGACTTGATGAGTTGAAGGTTCGGGATAGGGCATCAGCCTTGGTATCCTTGGAACCAGGACGAAAGGAGATTGTGAAAATGAAATGTGTGAAGAAGAGTGCCCATCTGGCTTGGCGTGGATTAAGTCTCTTGGCTTTCTTGAGATATTCTAGGTTCTTATAGTCGGTTGGTCAATATCACGAAGGGATGTATGGCTCCCTTCAGCCAATGTCTCCACTCCTCAAGGGCAAGCTTGATGGCTAGTAATTCTCTATTCCTGACATCATAGTTTCTCTCTGCTAACATGAGTTTTCTTGAGAAAAATGCCACTGGGTGTAGTTTGGGTCTCTTGCCGAAACGCTGAGACAGAATCCCTCCTACTCTTGTCTCAGAGGCATCTACCTCGACCGTGAATGGCTTGGTTGGGTCAGGGTGTTGCAGAATCGGCGCTGAAGTGAAGGCATTCTTGAGTCGATTGAAGGCTTCCTCTGCTGAAGGGTTCCAGTGGAGGCGCTTGGGTCCTTTTTTGAGCAAGGCCATTAGGGGAGAAGCAATGGTACTGAAACCTCTAATAAAGTGATGATAGAAGTTGGTGAAACTTAAGAAATGTTGGAAGGCCATGAGGCATTACCCTGTACTCAAAATGGCCAGCAGTAGTGCTGAAGGCAGTCTTCCATTCCTCGCCCTCCTTGATTCTGACCAGGTTGTAGGCACTGTGCAGGTCAAGTTTGGAGAAGAGCTTGGCAGTACGAAGTTGTTCTAAAGCTGAGGGGACCAGTGGAAGAGGATAGGGGTATTTGACAGAGATCTGATTGAGTACCCTAAAGTCTGTACAAGGTCGGAGTCCCTTAAAGGTCATAGGCAAGGGTTGAAGGTGGAATGTAGAATATCAACTTTATTTTCTAGAAGAATGACCCAAAAAGCAAATTCAATCTTCCTGGTGTCTAATTTGCACCCTAAAATTGAATAAAATGGTTAAAATATACTGGTGTGTGCAAGTTCCAAAGGTTTGTTTACATCTCACTTATGCGCACTTTTACTGCCAGGGGACAGTCATCATGACGTCATTCAAGGCAAACAGACTGGGAGCAGTTCTGTGTTTACTTGCGAACTGAGTACATGTGTATGGACTTTGGTCGTGAGAGGTTGTGTAAAATGTCAGCAATGTGTAAAAAAAAAAGCGATTTTGAAGTAGGAAGTCTCCAAATTGAATATTGAGAGGTGAAACCATATATGTATGAACCTATGGCCATTGCGAAGCAATCGGAGAATGTGGCTCACTGGTTTGACCATGCAGCCTTGGAATCGGACAGCGATTCGGCTGACTCTGATCGCGGTGACCCCAGACCTCAACGAGACTCACGCCCAAACAATTTATCCTGGTAGTTATAAATTCTTACTTTCATCGTAATATTAAATAAGAGCCCTTTTGAAGAATAATTAAACCACACGGGCACACACAATCCCTATAATATAATGTGGATTTGTTTATATTGCTAATATAATATATTACTAATACTGTAGTAATACAAGCATTATACTATTTATAGCCTACTCTAAGCGAGGAAATATCCTTTTTGTTTCATTTCCACAATGATTGTACAGGATCGCTCAGGATTCTTGACTTGTCAATTGTCAATTAAGTGGCTAAGCCATTACCTTCCCTTGTGGAGACCACCTCTCACCGGCCCAACTCACAGAGGTGGCCAAGTTGCAAAAGGAATTTTCCGACTTGTTCTCGCCCCTTCCTGGTCGTACCCACCTCATAGAACACCACATTGAAATGCCCCCAGGGGTGGTAGTGCATAGCTGCCCTTACTGCTTGCCCGAACACAAGAAAAAGGTGGTTCGGGACAAACTCAAGGCCATGCTCGAAACAGGCATAATCAAGGAGTCCCACAGTGACTGGAGTAGCACAGTGGTCCTGGTTCCCAAGACCGATGGGTCGGTCCGGTTCTGTATGGACTATAGAAAGGTCAATGCAGTGTCTAAATTTGACGCATACCCAATGCCTCGCATTGATGAGTTGCTTGATCGGTTAGGCGTTGCTTGCTTTTATTCGACACTGGATCTAACAAAGGGATAGAAAATGGCCTCTTCCACACTGTTTGGATTACACCAATGTGTCACGCTCCCTTTTGGGTTATTTGGGGCGCCCACTACGTTCCAGCGGCTCATGGACAGGGTCCTCCGCCCTCACACTGCCTACGCGACCGCATATCTCAATGATATAATAATCTATAGCCATGATTGGCTGCAGCACTTGGAACATCTGAGGGTCATTCTAAAGTCGCTGAGGCATGCGGGCCTCACAGCTAACCCGAAAAAGTGTGCAATTGAGTGGGTGGAAGTATGGTATCTGGGGTTCCACTTGGGTCATGGGCAGGTACATCCCCAAATTAACAAGACTGCAGCGATTGCGGCCTGCCCGAGGCCCAAGACCAAAAAGGAGGTGAGATGGTTCCTGGGGCTGGCTAGCTATGATCATAGGTTTATACCTAATTATTCGGATGTCACCAGCCTGTTAACCGACCTCACTAAAAAGGGGGCTCCAGATCCAGTCCAGTGGACTGAGCAGTGCCAACAGGCTTTCTCTGTGGTAAAAGCTGCACTGTGTGTGGGGCCACTTTTGCACTCCCCTGACTTCTCTCTCCCCTTTATTTTGCAGACTGACGCATCGGAGAGAGGGCTGGGGGCTGTTTTGTCCCAGAAGGTGGAGGGTGAGGAGCACCCCATGCTGTACATCAGCTGTAAACTCTTGATGCGTGAAAGCAAGTACAGCACCATCGAGAAAGAGTATCTTGCCATCAAGTGGGTGGTCCTCACCCTCTGATACTACCTGCTGGGGTGCCCTTTCACTCTCTGTTTGGACCACGCTCCCCTCCAGTGGCTCCACTGCATGAAGGATGCTAATGCGCGGATCACCCGTTGGTATCTTGCCCTCCAGCCGTTTAAGTTTGAGGTGGTCCACAGGCCGGGGGTGCAGATGGTGGTGGCGGACTTCCTGTCCTGTCGGGGGGGGGGTGTCTGCTTCAGGCCGGACGGCTCCCCAGCTTGAGTCGGGCGGTGGGGGTATGTGGCAATGGGGGCGTGGCCAAGCAGCAGTTTGTGAATGGAGGGCGGGGTCAGGGAAGGTAAGTGGCTAAGTCATTACACCTGCTGTCAATTAATGTGTGTGTGTGTGTGTGTGTGTGTGTTTTGTTGCAGGGATGGAGCATAAAAGGAGGGGGAAAGCCGAAAAGAGCTGATTCCTGACCAGAATGCATGTGTATGTGTGGGAGTGAATGAAGCTGGAAAGCTATATACATATCTCTAAAAATAAAGTTTACACGAACATCAGTTCCTGCCTGCCGTGCTTCTGTACTCCACCCACATCAGGGATTCACTTCAGTGGTGCCGAAACCCAGGAGCGAGTATGGAAGGGAACCACCCCATTGAGTCCTCCCCAATTATGGAGCTTGTCCATGTCCTCGCTGCTGCCCAGCAGAACCAGCATCAAGCACTGACTGCCTTCCGGAAGGACCAAGAACAACGCTTTGAAGCCTTGATGCTGGCCCAGTGGGAAGATCACCAGGCGTTCCGGCATCTGCTGGCGTTGGCAGGGGTGTCCACCATTATCACCAATGGACTCCGCTCACGTCACCCTCATGAAGATGGGCCTGCATGACGAGCCCGAAGCCTTCATCGCTCTCTTCGAGCAAGCAGCCCAAGCATGGGGGTGGCCAATTGAGCAGCGTGCAGCTCGCCTTCTCCCGCTCCTGACAGGCAAGGCACAGCTCACAGCATAGCAGCTCCCTGCTGACAGCTGGCTCAACTACTCTGACCTCAAGAGGGCCATTTTCCAGCTGGTCAGCCGCTCCCTGGAACATCACCAGCAGTTACGGAAGCTGACACTGGAGGAGGTTGGCCAAATGTTCGCATTTGGCCAACAAGTCTGGGACGCCTGCCGGCAGTGGCTGAGGGCAGAAAACGGCGATGCCGACAGGATCATCGACCTGGTGGCACTGGAACAGTTCATCTCTCGGGTTCTGGAAGGAATAGCGGAATTGGTCCAGTGTTACCGCCTGGCGTCGCTCCAGCGAGCCATCGAGTTGGCAGAGGACCATATGGCAGTGGTTCTGACGACAGGCAGATGAGGCAAAGGCGCTTCTCCTCATTTCTCTTCTCTCCCCCTCTCTGTCTCCTCTCTCTCTCCCTCGCCCCATTCCCCCACCGTGGAGGCGGGGGCTGACTCCTCCCCAGCCAGCCCGTCACATCCGAGGTGTCCTCCCATCTCCCTCTTCTGTGTCTGTGTCCTTCCCCCCTCAGGTGAGTGACGTCCATAACAGAGGGAAAGCCTGGGCCGATATGCTGGCGCGGTGGGGAGCCGGAGCATCTCCAGAATCAGGGCTCTGCAAGGGAAGTGGAGGCCATGATCCGGATCCCCGACACACCAGAGACCGCCCCCGATCGGGCCGGAACATATCGCATACCGGCAGAGGTGGAAAAACTGGATTGACAAAGTAAAAGTCCTGCTTAGGTTTTCCTTCTGCCTGTGCTCTCAACACAGGTGATTTCACCAATTAGCTCATCAACCTGGCTTAGGGGATGTGGTAATTAGGATCAGCTGGTTCATTGAATTGGCTGGAGCAAAAATGTGGCAGGGTTTTTACTTTCTGCACCTGGGTTTTTCCACCTCTGCATACCGGTAAGTGTTCAAGGGGATACATATCACGCTTTGGTGGATTCTGGTTGTAATCAGACCTCAATTCACCAACACCTGGTGCAAGGTGAGGCATTGGGGAGAGCACAAGTGGTGAAAGTGTTGTGTGTGCACGGGGATGTTCACAATTATCCCTTAGTATCTGTCCGTATTCTATTCCAGGGCCAAATGCATAGAATAAAGGCGGCGGTTAATCCTCGTCTCACCCACTCATTGATTTTGGGTACTGATTGGCCAGGGTTTAAAAAGCTGATGGAATATTTAACACATAGTGTGTCCTGCACTAGTACGGTAGGTCACGGGAAGATCCTGGTGTGGCATTGACTGGGGAAGCTGTCACAGAGCTGTCTACATCAGCACCGCGTCAGAGTGAGGAGCAGTCCACTCCTCCTCCCTCTCTCGAGGATTCCCTTGAGGATTTCCCATTAGAGCAGTCGTGAGACGAGATTCTGCGGCATGCTTTTGACCAAGTGAGAGTAATCGATGGTCAAACTCTTCAGCCAAGCGCGACAACGGCCTTCCCTTATTTTGCTATTATTAAAGATAGATTGTACCAAGTGACACAGGACACTCAAACTGGTGAACAAATAACCCAATTATTAATCCCAAAGAGCCGTAGGGAACTTGCATTCCATGCGGCTCACTTTAATTCCATGGCTGGACACTTAGGGCAAGATAAAACACTAGCCCAAATAATGGCCTGGTTCTATTGGCCAGGGATTTGTGGGGATGTCCGTCAGTGGTGTGCAGCATGCCATGAATGCCAATTAGTAAATCCCGCTGCCACGCCAAAAGCACCTTTGTGCCCTCTCCCTCTAATCGAGACCCTGTTTGAGCAAATTGAGATGTATCTCATTGGGCCATTAGATCGGTCAGCACGAGGATATCACTTTATTTTAGTTCTGGTGGACTATGCAACACAATATCTGGAAGCAGTGCCTCTCCGCAATATCTCAGCACGCAGTATTGCGGAAGCGTTCTTCCGTATTATCTCCCGGGTCGGGATTCCAAAAGAAATCCTCACAGACCAAGGCACTACATTTATGTCACGCACACTGTGCGAGCTGTATGGGTGACTGGGTATTAAGTCTATCCGCACTAGTGTCTATCACCCACAAATGGATGGCTTAGTGGAGCATTTTAACCAAACCCTCAAAAACATAATCCGGAAATTCATAAGTGAAAATGCACATAATTGGGATAAGTGGCTCGAGCCCCTGTTATTTGCAGTACGAGAGGTCCTGCAAGCCTCCACGGGGTTTTCTCCATTTGAATTATTATATGGGCGTAAGCCATGTGGCATTTTGGACATGCTATGAGAAAACTGGGAGGAGGGACCTTCGCCTAGCAAAAACGAAATTCAGTACATTCTTGACTTGCGCACAAAACTCCACACACTCACCACCTAACCCAGGAGAATTTGCGGCAGGCACAAGAACGTCAAATCTGGCTGTATGACAGGGGCACGCACCTTACAGAGTTCATGCCGAGAGACAAAGTGCTCGTATTATTGCCCAAGTCTAGTTCTAAATTAGTCGCCAAGTGGCAAGGGCCCTTCGAGGTCACACGGCGAGTCGTGGACGTTGACTATGAGGTGAGGCAAATGGATAGGGGCGGAGCATTGCAAATCTACCACCTCAACCTTTTAAAACACTGGAATGAGGGGGTCTGTGTGGCGTTGGTGTTGGTAGTCCCGGAGAAAGTAGAGCTGGGGCCGGAGGCAAAAAAGATAACATCTGAACCACTCCAGTTCCTTATGGAGACCACCTCTCACTGGTCCAACTCACAGAGGTGGTCAAGTTGCAAAAGGAATTTTCCGACGTGTTCTCACCCCTTCCCGGTCGCATCCACCTCATAGAGCACCACATTGAAACGCCCCCAGGGGTGGTAGTGCGTAGCCGCCCTTACTGCTTGCCCGAACACAAGAAAAAGGTGGTTCGGGACGAACTCAAGGCCATGCTCGAAATGGGCATAATCGAGGAGTCCCACAGTGACTGGAGCAGCCCAGTGGTCCTGGTTCCCAAGACCGACTGGTCGGTCCGGTTCTGTGTGGACTATAGAAAGGTCAACGGAGTGTCTAAATTTGATGCATACCCAATGCCTCGCATTGATGAGTTGCTTGACTGGTTAGGCACTGCTCGCTTTTATTCGACACTGGCTCTAACAAAGGGATATTGGCAGATCCCCTTGACTCCTCTATGCCAAGAGAAAATGGCCTTTTCCACACCGTTTGGATTACACCAATTTGTCACGCTCCCTTTTGGGTTATTTGGGGCACCCGCTACGTTCCAGCGGCTCATGGACAGGGCCCTCCGCCCTCACGCTGCCTACGCGGCCACATATCTCAATGATATAATAATCTACAGCCATGATTGGCTGCAGCACTTGGAACATCTGAGGGCCGTTCTAAAGTCGCTGAGGCATGTGGGCCTCATAGCTAACCCAAAAAAGTGTGCAATTGGGTGGGTGGAAGTACGGTATCTGGGGTTCCACTTGGGTCATGGGCAGGTGCGTCCCCAAATTAACAAGACTGCAGCGATTGCGGCCTGCTCAAGGCCCAAGACCAAAAAGGAGGTGAGACAGTTCCTGGGGCTGGTTGGCTATGATCGTAGGCTTATACCTAATTATTCGGATGTCACCAGCCCGTTAACCGACCTCACTAAAAAGGGGGCTCCAGATCCTGTCCAGTGGACAGAGCAGTGCCAACAGGCTTTCTCAGAGGTAAAAGCTGCACTGTGTGTGGGGCCACTCTTGCACTCCCCTGACTTCTCTCTCCTCTTTATTTTGCAGACTGATGCATCGGACAGAGGGCTGGGGGCTGTTTTGTCCCAGAAGGTGGAGGGTGAGGAGGGCTCCGTGCTGTACATCAGTTCTAAACTCTTGATGCGTGAAAGCAAGTACAGCACCATCAAGAAAGAGTATCTTGCCATCAACTGGGTGGTCCTCGCCCTCCGATACTACCTGCTGGGGCGCCCTTTCACTCTCCGTTTGGACCACGCCCCCCTCCAGTGGCTCCACTGCATGAAGGATGCCAATGCATGGATCACCTGTTGGTATCTTGCCCTCCAGCCATTTAAGTTTGAGGTGATCCACAGGCCGGGGGCACAGATGGTGGTGGCGGACTTCCTGTCCCATCCGGGGGGGGAGAGTCTGCTTCAGGCCGGACGGCTCCCTGGCTTGAGTCGGGCGGTAGGAGTATGTGGCAATGGGGGCGTGGCCAAGCAGCAGTTTGTGAATGGAGGGCGGGGTCAGGGAAGGTAAGTGGCTAAGTCATTACACCTGGTGTCAATTAATGTATGTATGTGTGTGTGTGTGTGTGTGTGCGCTTGTTGCAGGGATGGAGCATAAAAGGAGGGGGAAAGCAGAGAAGAGCTGGCTCCCGACCAGAATGCATATGTGTGTGTGGGAGTGAGTGAAGCTGGAAAGCTATATACATATCTCTAAAAATAAAGTTTGCACGAACTTCAGTTCCCGCCTGCTGTGCTTCAGTACTCCACCCACATCAGGGATTCACTACAAGGCATTATAACTTATGCAACATACTTGTACATGCATGCATTTTCACTGATATCATCTCTAGCCGCTTTATCCTGTTCTACAGGGTCGCAGGCAAGCTGGAGCCTATCCCAGCTGACTACGGGTGAAAGGCGGGGTACACCCTGAACAAGTTGCCAGGTCATCACAGGGCTGACACATAGACACAGACAACCAGTCACACTCACATTTACGGTCAATTTAGAGTCACCAGTTAACCTAACCTGCATGTCTTTGGACTGTGGGGGAAACCAGAGCACCCAGAGGAAACCCACGTGGACACAGGGAGAACATGCAAACCCCACACAGAAAGGCCCTCGCCGGCCACGGGGCTCGAACCCGGACCTTCTTGCTGTGAGGCAACAGCGCTAACCACTACACCACCGTGCCACCCCATTTTCACTGATAAAAAGTAAAAGGCTAATTAAATAACCAGATGAACTGAGACAATCACATTCTGAAGCAAATTAAATAATCTTTTACTGGTAACTTAAACACACAATACAAGTTACATGTATTAATCTAAATGCAGGTAAACAAATGAGAGTCGCATCTTACCCCTCTGTGTTCTCGCTTCTTGAAGGCTGATCCTGTGGTCGATTGTTTTGAAACAATGTGACTTTCAGTTCTTCGTTCAGTTCTTTGTTCATTCGCTTCTTCCACATAAGGGCGAGATATTGCTGCTGAGGCAAGCATATCCAGCAGGGGAAAAAAAGCATATTCAGTGGAGAAATCTGATGAATGGTCCACTCATTCTCCATTTTCTCCATACTGAGTACTACTCTGCCATTACTGCTCAGCTCACACTCTGGGAGAACTGGTGCAACTGAACTTACTTTCCTTTCCTTGTAGTTTTCTACAAGTTTTCACTTAAAACTATTCCTGTGCCATTCTTGAGGTCTCAAGGCATTTATAAACAAAAAGTGAGGCCATGGTTTTGCATATCTCCTTTAAGTAGTGTGGCTGATTGTGCGTGAATGAGAAACAGCTGTACTCAATTGAGGTATTTCACCTGACGTCACAGGGTCACGTGATGCCCCGGTGTCCGCCATTTTGAACGTCAAGCTAGCTAATGTCAACAACAGTAGCTAGTATGTTACTGTAGCAATGTTTACGTTCAGTCATTTGGATGACTGTTAAAACCTTTCAGTCTCAAGTTTTTCCTTTACTGGATTTACTAGTTTACTGAGCTAGTGCGTGCCGGCCGGCTGGCCGGCAGGCTAGCGTGCGCGCTAGCTCCCAGCTTGCCCGAGCGCGCTAGCTCAGTAAACTAGTAAATCCAGTAAAGGAAAAACTTGAGACTGAAAGGTTTTAACAGTCATCCAAATGACTGAACGTAAACATTGCTACAGTAACATACTAGCTATGATGTTGTTGACATTAGCTAGTGCTAACAGCTAGTTGCTAATACACTGCTACAACTACACCGACCCTAATAATACAGTTCTTCATCATTGCCTGGTAACAGCAAATTTATAACGGGCCATGTCTCAACAGACTAAGAAGTTATTTCAATGACATTTAATAACATTTTGTTTATCCTGAGGACCGAAAGTAAATGAAAATGTGAACAAACCTTAGCTGTAATAAGATGGCAACCACCGGCTCCAGGGACGACCCGCTGATGTAGGCATGTTACCCAGCCTGACACAAAATATCTGTAGGTATCCAAACTCTTATACGCTTTCAGATCAATACCTGTGTATGGCGATGGGTTTTTAACGACATAGGTATACAGATCATGTGGGCCAAAGTCAGGTAAAGACGAGGGCTTCGTGTACTTCCATATGTCAGTGAACAATCCTGGTGGAAGCAGGTAAACGTCGTTCTCTAAGCCTGCTAACCTCAATTTTTGCAAATACCTCTCCCTCTGCTCGCCCTGTAAATGCCCTACGTCGCTGGATAGTGAAGGTGTTTTCTGCATCTCACTCCTTTTTCTTTTATGTTTTTCGTTTGTCGCCTTCCTCGCATTCAAACTGATTCGAGCCATGCCGTCCAAAATGGCAGCATCACATGACTTGGTCACGTGAGTGAAATACCTCAATAAGCTGGTCACAGGGAGCGCTGTGGTTCATGGGTGTTGTAGCTCTAAGAAGCCATGTTTGTAGTTTGGTTAGAGCTGTTGCTCTCAACGCCCTTACTGACAATGATGTTCATGTCCATGTTTGTAAAATTCTGACTGCAACTGTAGGTTGATAGATAGATGGACAGATAGATATCTGTGTATTGTAATATTCAAGGTAATATTGTATGTTTTTAACACAGATTCCCCACATTGAGTTACACCAACCTCCTAAAATGGTCTCACGTCATTATATAATCGTCCTAAATAAAGTGTAACGATGAGATTCAGAATAAAAGGAGCATTTGGTAAGATTTATTATTATTATTATTATTATTATTATTATTATATTACTGTTATTTAACATTTGCCCTCTCCTTTTATTTAATACTTGTATTTTTTCTAATTTTGTAAATATTACCACCTTTTTGTATAGTGCTTTATATTTTATATTTTTATTATAATGTTCTATTTCCTAACATTTAAAAAAAAATATATAAATAGTGTTTTATTTCCTAAACTGTTGACTCTGAGAGAGCCCTGCACAAAAATTCCAATGTGGCTGAACTGTTGGTTTATGCACAAATGGCAAATCTAATCTAATCTAATCTAATCTAATCTAATCTAATCTAATCTAATCTAATTCAGTCATGATTAGATTCTCAAATGGGTAGACAAGTGGGTTCAAGAACATCTGAATGATTTTTATTTCTTCTTTGAGCACAGTTCCCCATTCCGGCCTATGTACACAAAGCTCCACCCCTGGAGTTAGCATGCTTACTAGAGCAAGCATTAGCAAGGACTTTTATGACATCACTTTCAAGCACACATTTTGCTGATTTCACCATTTTTTTTCTTTCCGGACAGACTGACATATGGACAGTATGAAGGGGCATTGTGGGCGTGTCTATGAAATAATTAGGAGGCCCATCCAAATACACACACACACACACACACACACACACACACTCACAAAATTCTGGACTCTAAGACAATTTTCAAATTTTCGGCATAAGCATTTTTTTAATGTTTGACATACTTTTCAGGTTATTTGTAAAAGTAAGATATGAAAAATCAATTATAGCACAACAAACAAACTACTCAGATGAAACACATTCCAAAGAAGAAACTGAAAGAGATGCTGACCTCTTCTGCTCCTCAGACCTGCCTGATCCATCCTGATGCCCGATGTCTGGCTGGAGTCTCATCACATCACCTCCTGTTGAGGACGGCCCCATATGAACAGTTGAAAGTCACACTTGGAAGACACTTTGGACTCTTACAGTAATGCTTTTATGGCTGAGGACTACAGTTGACTTGCTAACTTTAGGACTGCAGTTGTCATGAACAGTTTTGCACTCAAGTTTCCATCAATAAACAGTTTATAAAATCAACAAAAAAGACTTCATATTAAAACTGTTAAAAATGTTATAATCACGCCATCTGTTATCACCCAAATGAGGATGGGTTCCCTTTTGAGTCCGGTTTCTCTCAAGGTTTCTTCCTCATGTTGTCTGAGGGAGTTTTTCCTTGCCGCCATCGCCACAGGCTTGCTCACTGGGGATAGATTAGGGATAAAATTAGCTCATGTTTAAAGTCACTAAAATTCTGTAAAGCTGCTTTGCGACAAGGTCTATTGTTAAAAGTGCTATAAAAATAAACTTGACTTGACTTGACAGGTTCCTGACACAAACTTTTTTTTTTATAATGGGCCCAAAATGTTTTTAAATCATATTTTAACTGTTAATGAATTTTTTATATCCATTAGCTGATCTGTGATGAGTGACGAAGGGATTTTGTGTCTGCAACCTCATATTTATACTTTGAGAAACAAAACATGGTCAAAGGCAAAAAAAAAAGGAATCATTTCTGTCTAATTAAAATGGTCTATGGGGTGCCAATAATTTTACCACTTGTTTTTGAGAGTCAACTATTTTTAAAATGAGAATGGTTGAGAGAGAAAGAAAGAAAGAAAGAAAGAAAGAAGCAGAAACTAAGACAGAATGAGAGAAAGAAAAGAGATAGAAAGAGAGAAAACTAGAGAGACAGAAACAGACAGAGAGAGAGAGAGAGAGATTTCTTTGCCAGGCAGTGAGGGGTTAACAGGGGCAGAAGGTCTATCTCTCTCTCTCTCTCTCTCTCTCTCTCTCTCTCTCTCTCTCTCTCTCACACACACACACACACACACAATTCTGGACTCCAAGACAATTTTCAGCATAAACATTTTTTTAATGCTCGACATACTTTTCAGGTTATTTGTAAAAGTAAGATATGAAAAATCAATTATAGCACCCAAACAAACAAACAAACAAACAAACAAACAAACAAACAACTACTCAGATGAAACACATTCCAAAGAAGAAACTGAAAGGTTCCTGACAGATTTTTTTTTTTAAATAATGGCCCCAAAATGTTTTAAATCATATTTTAACTGTTGATGTATTTTTATATCCATTAGCTGATCTGTGATAAGTGATGAAGGGATTTTGTTTCTGCAACCTCATATTTATACCTCGAGAAACAAAACATGGTCAAAGGCAAAAAAAAAAAAAGAGGATCATTTCTGTCTAATTAAAATGGTCTATGTGGTGGCAATAATTTTACCACTTGTTTTTGAGAGAATCAACTATTTTTAAAATGAGAGTGGTTGAGAGAGAAAAAGAAAGAAAGAAGCAGAGACTAAGACAATGAGAGATGCAGAAACAGAAAGCAAGAGACAGAAAGAGAGAAAAAATAGACAGAGATAGAAAGACAGAAACACAAAGAGAGAGAAAAAGAAAGAGAGCTTTCTTTGCCAGGCAGTGAGGGGTTAACAGGGGGCAGAAGGTCCATCTCTCTCTCTCACACACTCACTCACACACACACTGAGCTGTGAAGCAGGAGATCAGCAGGGACATGACCGTTGCTCTTCTGTAGTGCGAGAACCTGCGACTCCCATTAGATTCCGACTCTGTTCTTGTGTGTGGGCACTGCAGAGAACTGGTGATGTCTTCATGATGGACGAACACATCTGAGCACCTGGAGTACACCTCACTGTTCTCCACCAAGAAATGTGCTTCAGACGGAGAACCAGGCGAGGCTGAAGACCCAGGAAGCATGGGGCTGATGGAGTTTTCTACAGCATTCGTGCTCTTCAGTGTGTTAATGACAGCGAAGGCACTGGTGAGTAACTGACCTTCAGCTCGGTCCTGGATATCACCATACGTCACGAGCATTTCACCTGTGGCTCCATCCTAAACACACAGTATGATGTGCCTAAAATCCAAATGTATATGTTTCTGAAGTGAATCTTGTGATTATTACACGTGCAAAGTTTTCTGTCAAAGTCATCGTTTTGCTTTTTTGATATTTTGTCATATTTGTGTGAGTCCTTCAAAAAAAAAAGAAAACCATATAAATAAGACAGACCTAGACAGAGAATGACAGAAAGGTAAAGACAAACAGTGAGAGAAACAAGACAGAGAGACAGTGAGACAGAAGAATTTATAAGTTGATACACCTTTCATTATTTTACTGGATTGTTTCAGCTTTTAACCTGCGTTTGAAAGAAAGCTGATTCCTGAACACACATGAAAGACATTACATTCACGAAAAGAAATCGAAATGTCTTAAGTGTACTGCATATTTAAGACACTGAGACGCGTCTCAAAAAAAAAAAGAAAAAAAGTGTGGATCAGAAAATGAATCTGTTCTGTTCCCATGGTGGCTTTTGGTTTTGGAACCAAACCACAGCTGTGAAGTACAGTACAGTATACAGATATGTACTTTAATAACAGACAGCTGTGCTTTCCCCCCCACATGGACATCCCATTCCATACAGTTGCTCTGATTGTAACCACTGTCCTTGATAAGATCACAGAGGAAGTCAAAATTGTTCCCTTTATTCCCCTGTACCAAGAAATCTTAAAGAGCCTGCTTTTGCTACCTGACATTGAAATTAAATCAATTTTTTTTGGCCTCCTGTTCAGAGCATTTTTAAGGATTTTCCACTAGGAGACTAACTGGTCTGGGCAATACAATCACAGGCCCCAGAGTCCATGCGGCTGCACCGCTGCGGCATATTCTGTGATGCAAAATGGTTCACCAATCACCATACAGACAAACACATTACAGTGACTACACAGCTATCAAGAGCAATTACCAAGCACAAATGTTATGTCAAAGACACTCAAAGTTACACAGTAATGACATCGGATTCTGACATCAGCCATCTCAGTAACCAGATTTTAGTTTTGTTTTTCTTAACCAACATGATCTTGTGTGTATATCTTATAACATAGATCTTTGTTTTCCTTGTTAAATGTATATTACATGGTACTTGGTTAATTAATTGCAACTGATTGAACCAAATGATAAGACATAACTTGGTTTAAAATTTGGTCTCCCAGTGAAGCTGGTTTGGCATTGACTAGGATACCAAATCTGGCCACTGGGAGACCATTTGGTCTCCCAGTAACTATGTTAAAAAATGCTCTGCTCCTGTTTAATTCTCAGCCTCTGCTCATACAGTAAGTGCATATCCTTTCCAAAATCAGGTAGCTTTTGTAGTGTTTGCTATGTCATGCTGTATTCATCTCATTATCTCTAGCCACTTTATCCTGTTCTACAGGGTCGCAGGCAAGCTGGAGCCTATCCCAGCTGACTACGGGCGAAAGGCAGGGTACACCCTGGACGAGTCGCCAGGTCATCACAGGGCTGACACATAGACACAGACAACCATTCACACTCACATTCACACCTACGGTCAATTTAGAGTCACCAGTTAATCTAACCTGCATGTCTTTGGACTGTGGGGGAAACCGGAGCACCCGGAGGAAACCCACACAGACATGGGGAGAACATGCAAACTCCACACAGAAAGGTCCCTCGCCGGCCACAGGGCTCGAACCCGGACCTTCTTGCTGTGAGGCAACAGTGCTAACCACTACACCACCATGCCACCCCATGCTGTATTTAGCATCCTAAATTTCACAGAAGAAGCCAGGGATAGATAGCTACACCTATAAATAAGCAATATATTTCCAGAGTGAATGCATTACATTATATAACATTATACTTACAATTTATTTCCAAATTGCAAAAATTATAATATCAAGTTATGTAAAACTCTTATGGATTATGCTACTGACCCCTATGGCAGCTCTGAGCTCTCTGTCAGACAAGTCTGACTAGTGCCAACATGTTTATCCCATATGTCAATCACATTTATTACCTTTTTAATGATTGGTAGTTGGTTATGAAGTTCAGCCCCCTTGAAAGATCATCCAGTTATCATATGGAGAAGTCAGGCATCTGGGTGGGACAAGAGAAGAACACATTTCAAGAAAGGCATGATGCCACTGGAGGACGATGTTCTGCCCGTCTTGACACATGAATGCCACTCATACACCTCACATTGCCGTAGGCTTGCTGAAACATTTCCAAGGTCTCTGTCGCTGATTCTCCGAATTTGACACAGAATTTGATGTTCGCTCTGTGGCCCTTAGTAAAAACGCAACGTTATCACATACATGTATAACACATGTTGACAGAGCGATGTCATGCAGCATACTGACTCACAAGAGTTACTGCTCATTCCTGCTTCACACACATGACCTTGCCACACACTGTTCATTCGCAAGAAGAATGGTCTCAGAATGTTTTAATTGTACCTTGAAGAAATACAGATTTAGAAATGGCCCACAGGTGTCATCACCTTTAGTAAACTCTCAGCATAAAGTAGGGTACTGCTATCTGCAAAAACAGCATTTTGCTATACAGTACATACGAGTGGAGTCTATCTTATTTTATGTTGGCATGTCTTACTGGTGTGTTGTTGGTCTGGTGTGGGATAGATTGATACCAAGGGTTGTTCAGATATCATGATACCTACAGTATGACAGCGATCTAAACCTCTTCCTGTGCTGGATGCTAGGAGGGCCTGATCTCCCTTTGATATTGCTGTCCGCATGCATGTTGTCTCTGTTCAGTGGAGCAGAAAATCACTCTCTAGTGGAGAACAATGGAAAGTCAATTACCCCAACTTTCATCGTAACCCCATGATTCAAACAGAGCTTCAGCAATAAACTGCAAATTAGATTAACGACAGAGTGAATGATTTCTTTACACTGTATATTAAGTCTCTGCTACCTTTAGTAAACATTTCGACTGGCCTTTTGGAGATGTTTAGTCTGGTCATTAGTAGATGTTTAGTCTGCCCTTTAGTAGATGTTTTGTTTGCCTGTGAGTAGACATTCAGTCTGGTCTTTAGTAGACGTTTAGTCTGGTCTTTAGTAGATGCTTAGTCTGTCCTTCAGTAGACATTTAGTCTGTACATTAGGAGCTATTTAGTCTGCCCTTTACTTTTGTTTGACTGTGAGTAGACATTTATTCTGGTCTTTAGTAGACATTTAGTCTGATCTTTAGTAGACATTTTGTTTGCCTCTGAGTAGACATTTTGTATGGTCTTTAGTAGATGTTTAGTTTGGCCTTTATTAGACATTTTGTTTGCCTCTGAGTAAACATTTAGTCTGTCGTTTAGTAGACATTTTATTTGCCTCTGAATAGACCTTTAGTCTGGTCTTCAGTAGATATTTAGTCTTTCCTTTTGTAAATGTTGAGTCTGGTCTATAGTAGACATTTTGTATGGTCTTTAGTAGATGTTTAGTTTGGCCTTTAGTAAACATTTTGTTTGCCTCTGAATAGACCTTTAGTCTGGTCTTCAGTAGATATTTAGTCTGTCCTTTCATAAATGTTTAGTCTGGTCTATAGTAGACATTTTGTATGGTCTTTAGTAGATGTTTAGTTTGGCCTTTAGTAGACATTTTGTTTGCCTCTGAGTAGACATTTAGGCTACATCCACACGACAACGGCAACGAGATGTTATTTAAAAATATATCGCGTCCAAATGGGCAACAATCAGTAAAATATCAGGTCCATATGGCAACGCAACGCTTGCTGAAAATGATGCAATACACATGCCACACCTCTAGGGGCGCTGTAAGACGGTCCCTTCGGAGACACCAGAACAATAGAAGAAGTAAGGATGCATATTAGCCACAAAGTCAGGAAAATCTGTTTGTAAAATTACATTATAATGACCAAATACAATGAAAAGTATTTTTCCAGTCTCACCTGTGAAAGGTAATCCCATGTGATCTCGTTTGGATGGCAAACCTGTTGGTACAGTTAAACGCAGCTAATCTTTATTCTCCGCTTTGACCTCTCCAAAATGGCGGCGAGGATGACCTATGATTCTACACGGAAGGCGGTGTCTTTAATGGTCCGGAATAAATTGAATGCTAATTAAATAATGATTAATTTGCTCCTCTACGCCCTTTTTGAGGAATGTATTGTAGGACTTAAACCCACATCTGAAGAGGTGAGATTGCTCTTTTTTTCTCTATTTTTGCTGGCGGGATTGACTCTCTCTCTCTCACTTTGCACCATTACACAATAAATATTCACAGTGAAAATATTTTGTAAGCGCGTTTCATGAACCAAGTTATAGGATTTGTTGACAACTCGCATCGCAATGAGAAGATCATTGGCACTACTGGTGTTAAGAATCAGACCATTTCATAAATGAATATTTTGCTGTAGAGCTGCAGTGTTTGTACAATTGCATGTTTTTGCTTCACTATTACTGTCACTATTCTGCTTCTTGCATTACTACTGTGAACTAACACTGAACATAATAATAATAATAATAATAATAATATCCAAGCTCGTGTTTCACTCTCACTAGTGCTCTGTAAGGCTTTTTCCTGGTGATATCCGTTACACTTCTACCCGGCGTGAAGCACTCACAGTCATGTGGTTGTGACGTCATCGTAAACAAATCCGTTTTACTCATCCAGACGACTTCACAACGGCAACGTTGCCAGATCTTTCCACTCTGGAACCCGTTCTCAAAAAGATTGCGTTTTGGGCACCCAAAACGCCGGTGCCGTGTGGACGCCAGGCCTAAACGATAAGCAATTGTATCGGAGTCACCTGAATCCGTTGCCGTGTGGACAGGCCTTTAGTCTGATCTTTAGTAGATGTTTAGTCTGGTCTTTAGTAGACATTTTGTTTGCCTCTGAGTAGACATTTTGCATGGTCTTTAGTAGATGTTTATTCTGGCCTTTAGTAGACATTTTGTTTGCCTCTGAATAGACATTTAGTCTGGTCTTTAGTAGACGTTTAGTCTGGTCTTCAGTAGATGTTTAGTATGTCCTTTCGTAAATGTTTAGTCTGGTCTATAGTAGACATTTAGTCTGGTCTTTAGTTGACATTTAGGCCAAGTTTACATTAGACCGTATCTGTCTCGTTTTCTTCACGGATGCACTGTCCGTTTACATTAAACCACCTGGAAACGCCGAGAAACGGGAATCCGCCAGGGTCCACGTATTCAATCCAGATCGTGTCAGCTCCGGTGCTGTGTAAACATTGAGATACGCGGATACGCTATGCTGAGCTCTAGCTGGCGTCGTCATTGGACAATGTCACTGTGACATCCACCTTCCTGATTCGCTGGCGTTGGTCATGTGACGCGACTGCTGAAAAATGGCGCGGACTTCCGCCTTGTATCACCTTTCATTAAAGAGTATAAAAGTATGAAAATACTGCAAATACTGATGCAAATACTGCCCATTGTGTAGTTATGATGGTCTTTAGGCTTGCCATCCTTCCACTTGCAAGTGGTAAGTGATATGCGCTGGGATCACACACACAGTGGCTCAGTCCTGAATCATGGCTCGTGCACTTCACTCGCGCGCTCTGTGAGCTGCGCAGGGCCGGAGTGCGCACCCTCCAGAGGGCACTCGCTGTTCAGGGCGGAGTGATTTGGAGCGCAGGATGCCTGCGGAGCCGAGCATATCCATGTATTGGTGTTGCTGTGTGCATGCAAATCGTGTATTGGTGTTGCAGTGTGCACACTAATCGTTTTAAAAACGTTAATCTGATGATCCGCTGATACGGTCTAATGTAAACATGGGCTTAGTCTGGTATTTAGTAGATGTTTAGTCTGGTCTATAGTAGACATTTAGTCTGTTCTTTAGTAGATCTTTACTGTGGTCTTTCCATTTTGAATAATTTCCATCAAGCTTGAAAAGCTGTTAAGACTGCAGTATTAGTGAAGCAGCAGTGTTGTTTTATTGAGTGAGAAACGGCAGGTAACATAGTGATAAGGGTTGTTCAGATATCATTGGTCTGGATGGGTCCATTTGATGTTATATTGCATTTAGTTTGCACAGTGATGTGTTTGCAAATTGGGTGCCTCTAAACCTTCTTGAGCTTTGCTTTTCTGAGGTGGCTAGTTTGATGATTGGTTTCTTCTTTTTCTAGTGAAGTTTGTTTGTGATTCATCTATTATCTATACTGCTTATCTGCCAAGGTGGCAGGGAAAACTGGAACCAATCCCAGCTGACTTTGGGCGAGAGGCAGGGTACACCCTGGGGAAGTCACTAATCTATTGCAGGGCTTGTTTGTGATTCAGTCTAATGAAATTAAACCAGTTGATGGAGGGTTGAATTGATATCATTGAGAACAGATAATTAACATTGGGTAATATCGACATTTTTATAGTTGTTACTCTGCCAATAAAGGTGATTGGTGGGTTCATCTACTACTGCAGATCATTAATTGTTTTTAACAGGGGTGTGAAATTGAGATAGAATAGATCTAAGAGCTTGTGGGAAATGTTGATGCCTCTTCTGCATGTAGAGAAGTGATTATAGACTCATCTCATCTCATCTCATTATCTCTAGTTGCTTTATCCTGTTCTACAGGGTCGCAGGCAAGCTGGAGCCTATCCCAGCTGACTATGGGTGAAAGGCAGGGTACACCCTGGACAAGTCACCAGGTCATCACAGGGCTGACACATAGACACAGACAACCATTCACACTCACATTCACACCTATGGTCAATTTAGAGTCACCAGTTAACCTAAGCTGCATGTCTTTGGACTGTGGGGGAAACCGGAGCACCTGGAGGAAACCCACGCGGACATGGGGAGAACATGCAAACTCCGCACAGAAAGGCCCTCGCCGGCCACGGGGCTCGAACCCAGGACCTTCTTGCTATGAGGCGACAGCGCTAACCACTACACCACCGTGCCAACTGATTATAGACTCTTGCGTGATTTTTAAAATTTGAGATATGGTATTACGTTATGCAGTTTGTGTGTGTTGTTGATGAATATCTTCCTTTTACAAAATAGTTTGGTCAGGATGAATTATATTTCTGGTCAGTATTGATGAGTGATAAAAGCCAGTAACTAGAAAGCAGAGTTGTGCGCTTTTCAGGTTTAAATAGTACTGCTATAAGAGCAGTGTTGATTATGTGGAGGTAGGATAGATTTTTGTTTAACTCCCAGTATGACATTTATAAATTGGGGCAAAATTTGCTGCCATAAGTGTTTCTAAAATTCAGCAGGAAATCCATCATGTCTGGGGCATCATTTATAAATGGTTGTACACACAAAAATCAGTGTGGCACATGTATATGCAACCTCCCATGCAGAAATCAATATTTATAAATAAATATTTTGAGGGAAATTGGGCATATATTTACAGAAGCTTTGACACATGTGTAGAGCCATATGCAACATTTAAGAAACAAATCACTGCTCTCATGGATTATACTTCATTATCCAGCTCAATAATAACTGTACTAGCGCATCTCAAACAATTAGAATATCATGAAAAAGTTCAATATTTTCCATCAGTTATTTAAAAAAGTGAAAATATAATATATTCTAGACTCATTACATGTAAACTAAAATGTTTCAAGCATTTTTCTATTCTAATATTGATAATTATGGCCTACAGCACAAAGAATAAAAAAAAAATCTCAAAATATTAGAATATTTCATTTCGAGTTTGAGTAAAACAGAACAAATACCTTGTATCTCTTGGTCCAGTTCAGTACACACAACCACAATCATGGGGAAGACTTCTGACTTGACAGCTGTCCAGAAGACAATCATCAACACCCTCCAAAAGGAGGGTAAGTCACAGAAGGTCATTGCTGAAAAGGATGGCTGGAAAAGGTGCACAAGCAACAGGGATGACCACAGCCTTGAGAGAATTGCCAAGAAAAGTTGATTCAAGAACTTAGGAGAGCTTCACAAGAAGTGGACTGAGGCTGGTGTCAGTGCATCAAGAGCCACCATGCACAAATGTCTTCAGGAAAAGGGCTACAACTGTTGCATTCCTACTGTAATATCAAGCCACTCCTGAACCAGAGATAGTGTCAGAAGTGTCTTACTTGGGCTAAGGAAAGAAAGAACTGGACTGTTGCTCAGTGGTCCAAAGCCCTCTTTTCAGATGAAAGTAAATTTTGCAATTCGTTTGGAAATCAAGGTCCTAGAGTCTGGAGGAAGAGTGGAGAGGCACAGAATTCAAGGTGTTTGAAGCTCAGTGTGAAGTTTCCACAGTCTGTGATGATTTGGGGTGCCATGTCATCTGCTGGTGTTGGTCCACTGTGTTTTATCAAGTCCAAAGTCAACACAGCCATCTACCAGGAGATTTTAGAATACTTCATGCTTCTATCTGCTGACAAGCTTTATGGAGATGCCGATTTCCTTTTCCAGCAGGACTTAGCACCTGCCCACAGTGCCAAAACTACTACCAAATGGTTTGCTGACCATGATATTACTGTGCTTGATTTGGCCAGTCAACTCGCCTGACCTGAACCCCATAAAGAATCTATGGGGTATTGTCAAGAGGAAGATGAGAAACACCTGACCTAGAAATACAGACGAGCTGAAGGCCTCTATCAAAGCAACCTGGGCTTCAATAACACTTCAGCAGTGCCACAGGCTGATCGCCTCCATGCCACACCACATTGATGTAGTCATTCATGATAAAGGAGCTGTAACCAAGTATTGAGTATAAATGAACACACTTTTCAGAAGTTGGACATTTCTGTATTGTAAATCCTTTTTTGATTGATTGTAGGAAATATTCTAATAATTTGAGATACTAGAGTTCTGATTTTCATGAGCTATAAACCATAATAATCAAAATTAAAGCAAAAAAGGCTTGAAATATTTCACTTTGTGTAATGAATACAGAATCTATGAAAGTTTACATTTTTGAATTCAATTATGAAGAATTGAGCTTCTTTGTGATATTCTACTTGTTTAAATGCACTAGTACATGTAATTTGTGATGCCACGGTGACTTTAGTCAATGTGGTTGCTTGATGAAGCATGTTCAAAACATGATTCCTTTCCATTCTGAGACACAGCAGTGTTGGAAATAGAGTTGAAACTCAGGCTGTTTGAAATGGCTGTCTTCTTGGTAAGTTATCAATTAAGCTATTTGCAAAATTCCTTGTGTGTGTGTCTTACTCATCATATCATAGCAACCTTACGTCCTGCAGGTGACAGTAGTTACCCCCTCAGGCACTGTTCTCTCACATCTTCAGTTGTGGAGCAGACCATTGGCCTGCTTAAATGGTGAAGGTATTGTCTGGATGCACCAAGTGGGTGACTGCTATACCAACCTGAAAAAGTCTGCCACATTATGAAGGCATGTGCTGTGTTGCACAACATGGTACAGCAGAAAGGGCTCCCCTTTTTAGATCTTTAGTCTGTCCTTTAGTAGACATTTAATCTGTCCCTTTATGAGATCTTTAGTATGTCTTGTAGATGTTTTGTCTTTTATTAAATCTTTAGTCTGTCCTTTAGAAAACATTTAATCTGTTATTTAGTAGACATTTAATCTGTCCTTTATTAGCTGTTTAGTCTGTCCTTTGGTAGACATTTAACCTGTTCTTTAGTAGAGTTTTAGTTTGTTCTTTAATAGGCATTTAATCTGTCCTTTATTAGATCTTGAGTCTGTCTTTTCATAGACATTTAATCTGTCCTTTATTAGATGTTTAGTTTGTCCTTTAATAGATGTTTAGTCTGTCCTTTATTAGATTTTTAGTCTGTCATTTAGTAGACATTTAATCTGTCCTGTATGAGATGTTTAGTCTGTCCTTTAGTAGACGTTTAATCTGTCCTTTAGTAGAGCTTTAGTCTGTCTTTTAGTAGACATTTAGCCTACATCCACACGACAACGGCAACGAGATTTTATTTAAAAAAATATCGCGTCCACATGGGTAACGGATCAGCAAAATATCAGGTACATATGGCAACGCAAGGCTTGCTGAAAACGATGCAATACCATGCCACACCTCTACGTGCGCTGTAAGACGGTCCCATCGGAGACACTAGAACAATAGAAGAAGTAGGACGCATGCGCATAAACCCCTTCTTCTACCCGGCGTGAAGCACTCACAGGAACACACAACAACAAGAAAAAGATGGCTGCGACTACGCGAGGAAATCGTGCCTTCTGTGTGTACAAATTAGTTTTATTAGTGTGCATAGTTTTATGTAACTTAATTTTCTTATTGTGTGTGAACATTTTGAAAAGCATTTTTATATAATTTATATGACTTTTTATATTGTGTGTGAACATTCTTAAAAGCAGTCTTATCCAATAAAAAAAGAAATTCAAGAAATAGTTCAGTTACTTGTTTATTTAAAAGAAAAGCTGTATACAAAAGTGAATGCAATGCAGTGGTTCATACAAAACAGCGAGAGTGCTGCTTGTTCTAGTCATGTGGTTGTGACGTCATCGTAAACAAATCCGTTCTACTCATCCAGACGACTTCGCAATGGCGCCGTTGCCAGATTTTTCCACTCTGGAACCCGTTCTCAAAAAATATCATTTTGGGGCACTCAAAACGCTGGTGCCGTGTGGACGCCAGGCCGAAACGATAAAAATTTTTATCAGATTCACCTGAATCCATTGCCGTGTGGACAGGGCCTTAATCTGTCCCTTTTAGATCATTACTCTGTCCTTTAGTACAGTGTTTGTCAACCACTGGGCCATGGCCCATTAGTGGGCCACGAATTTTTTTCAAGTTTGAAGCCAAATACTAAACAGTTCAGGATGTTGTTGTGTCCCAAATCCGGTAGCTGGTTTGCTGAACACTTTTCAAGTGGAATAAATACATTTGTGGGTACATTAAGATGAACAAGCCTTTATTTTGTCACATTCCTCCTCTGCATTTAACCCACGGGCGCACGCGCGGGCACTCGCACACAGAGAGAGAGAGAGAGAGAGAGAGAGAGAGCTATAAATAAATACGTTTGTGGGTAAATTCTATGGATCTGTGATGCCTGCTGGAAGAGAAGAGCAGTGAGGATTGGGACTTGAGCAGCTGTCGTTTGTTTACACCCGATACCAAAACTTGTAGCATCATACCAACCATCGCAAAGATGCATACAAAAAGCCCAGAAACTCCTATTTACCTGGACAAAAATGATGCAGGATTTATCTTGTAGTGTCCTGATCCCCAGATCTTTAACCCAGCCACATATAAAAAGCTGTACTCCTCCATGCTTTTTCAGGTTTTCATCTGTTTGTCCGTGTAGAACGATGTCTGCAGCACCAGATAGTTTGAGATGTCGGGGAACTCAACAGATGGATAATTTTCCAACTTATAACAAATGAATAACTTTATTTAAACATGATAAGTTGATCAGCAGAGCTGGTGGGGTCGTGTATGTACATATACAAATAATTACAAATACAAAAGACTAAAAATATACACAATCTTTTAAAAAAACATTAAATTCTGTTGATTATCTGTTAATTATCTTCATCTCATCTCATCTCTTTATCTCTAGCCGCTTTATCCTGCTCTACAGGGTCGCAGGCAAGCTGGAGCCTATCCCAGCTGACTACGGGCGAAAGGTGGGGTACACCCTGGACAAGTCTAATTATCTTCATATTAAGTTAATTAATACTATGCATAACTATTGTCTTTGTATTTAGTTACGGCTACAATATGATCAAATTTTATTCTATTAATGTCAAATTTAGCTAGTAAACTTTTCTTTCGTAGGAAAAATCCTTCTTTGTTAGCGTGTAAGGATCTATCCCCATTGAGTGGTTGCTATAGCCACTTCTTTTGAGTGTACGTCTTGGTTTTAATAACTTGCTTGTTTGCTGAACACAAATATGGCAATAAGTTCTTGTGTTAATGGACCAGACTCCACTTTTGGATCATTAATCCCTTTCGGCTGAGAATGCCCTGCATGCATGGTTTGGCGTCTGGCACATCCATACCGTTTTAAATACAATACCTACCATCTAAAAAATTTTTATTGCATTTATTTAATTCGGGTGGCACGGTGGTGTAGTGGTTAGCGCTGTCGCCTCACAGCAAGAAGGTCCGGGTTCGAGCCCCGTGGCCGGCGAGGGCCTTTCTATGCAGAGTTTGCATGTTCTCCCCGTGTCCGCGTGGGTTTCCTCCGGGTGCTCCGGTTTCCCCCACAGTCCAAAGACATGCAGGTTAGGTTAACTGGTGACTCTAAATTGACCGTAGATGTGAGTGTGAATGGTTGTCTGTGTCTATGTGTCAGCCCTGTGATGACCTGGTGACTTGTCCAGGGTGTACCCCGCCTTTTGCCCGTAGTCAGCTGGGATAGGCTCCAGCTTGCCTGCGACCCTGTAGAACAGGATAAAGTGGCTACAGATAATGAGATGAGATGAGATTTATTTAATTCCCATCTGTAACAGGGAGTGATGTTGCATACCATTAATACACTTTACAATAGATTATTAAATTCTAATAGAATAGATGAGTCAAAATAATTGGGGATCTTTTTTAATGGGCCCCGACTCAGTACAAGTATGAATAGGTGGGCCTCAAGGCAGAAAAGGTTGAGAACCCCTGCCTTAGTAGACATTGTTTGTCCTTTACTAGCTGTTTAGTATGTCTTTTAAACATTAAAGCTAGCCTTTATTAAATGACTAGTCTATCATATCATACACTTTTAGTCTGTCCTTTAGTAGATGTTTAGTCTGGCTTTTAGAAGATGTTTGCAATTTTAGAAATAAACGGCATCCCATCCCAGTTGTATTCCCTCCTCACGCTCGGTGTTCTGGGGATAGACTCTGGATCCACTGCAAGCAAGACAAAGCACTTTTTGACAGGGTGGTTTGAGTGGTGTATTTCCATAAAATCTTCTTCAGGTTTTTTTTTTTTTACATTTTACAGTGTAGTCAATGAGGGAGAAATATCATTCAGAATAATTTATGTACATCACAATTGCTAATTTAATTTGTAAAGCAATAAAACAAACACAGGCACACTCTGCTTCGACACCTAGACGCTATTTCCATCCATTCAAGCTCGCTGGACTTGAATGGATGAAATGAATCACAGATGATAATGCCTAAATTAAACATTGTGCATGAAGGCAGAATGATTTAGGATGGATAATGATCTGAGGAGCTGAGACACTAGTTGGTACAGGGACAAATCTGGCTGTGACTTGTTGTACTGCTGAGATACAGCCATGATTATCCTGATGACGCTTACTGTGATCTTTACAAACAACACTGATTCAGATAAAGGCCGTGCTTGAGGGTTTACAGTAAATGGCTTTAATTTTGTTCACCTTGTTTTTATCACCTCATCACGAATGTCTCATCCTCTGTTTTCTCTTAATTTTTTAAGTATCTTATGAACAAATATTATCCCTTCTGAAAGTACTGGAACAGCAAGGCCAATTCTTTTGTTTCTGCTGTACACTGAAGACATTTGGGTTTGAGATCAAAAGATAAATATAAGACAATAGATCAGAATTTCAGCTTTCGTTTCCCGATCTTTACATCTAGATGTGTTAAACAACTTGGAACATGGCACCTTTGGTGGCAATTTTTATGTGAGCAAAAGTATTGGTACAGATTGTCTTAAGTAAATTAAAATAAACAACATAATTTTTGGGGGCGGCACGGTGGTGTAGTGGTTAGCGTTGTCACCTCACAGCAAGAAGGTCCGGGTTCGAGCCCCGTGGCCGGCGAGGGCCTTTCTGTGTGGAGTTTGCATGTTCTCCCCGTGTCCGCGTGGGTTTCCTCCGGGTGCTCCGGTTTCCCCCACAGTCCAAAGACATGCAGGTTAGGTTAACTGGTGACTCTAAATTGACCGTAGGTGTGAATGTGAGTGTGAATGGTTGTCTGTGTCTATGTGTCAGCCCTGTGATGACCTGGCGACTTGTCCAGGGTGTACCCTGCCTTTCGCCCGTAGTCAGCTGGGATAGGCTCCAGCTTGCCTGCGACCCTGTAGAACAGGATAAAGCGGCTACAGATAATGAGATGAGATGAGAACACAATTTTTGGTTGCATATGGCTTGCTTGCAATAACTGCATCCAGCCGGAGACCCATTAACATCACCAAACTGTTGCATTCTGTTTGTGTAATGCTTTTAGAGGCTGGTATCACAACTTCTTTCAGTTGTGTTTTGTTTTGCGTGGTTTCTCCCTTCAGTGGTGACATGATGCTCAGTTGAGTTAAGTTTTGGTGATTAGAAGAAGAAGTCTTTATTTGTCACATGCACACTCAGGCACAGTGAAATTCGTCCTTTGCATTTAACCCATCTGAAGCAGTAAACACACACATGCACACACACAAGTGAGCAATGGGCACACACACATACTCAGAGCAGTGGGCAGCTATGCTACAGCGCCCGGGGAGCAGTTGGGGGTTAGGTGCCTTGCTCAAGGGCACTTCAGCCCAAGGCCACCCCATGTTAACCTAGCCTCGTGTCTTTGAACTACGGGGGAAACTGGAGCACCTGGAGGAAACCCACGCAGACACGGCGAGAACGTGCAAACTCCAGACAGAAAGGCCCTCATCAGCCGCCAGGCTTGAACCCAGAACCTTCTTGCTGTGAGGTGACAGTGCTAACCACTACACCACCGTGTTGCCCAATCTAAAAGACTTGTCCAGTCTAAAACCTTCCACTTTTTTCCCCATGATGAAGTCCTTTGTTGTGTTGGTGGTGTGTTTTGGGCCATTCTTTTGCTGCATGATGAAGTTCCTTCCTTCAGTTAGATTTTTGCAGGTGCCTTGCTCAAGGAGGTAACATTTCCATTTCTGGTTGAGAGTACGCTGTGTGCATTTTGGCTGCCACTTCTCACCAGAGCTTTTTATTTATTTTTTCCTTCCCTTTCTTTTTCTGTTTGTGTTTGTGTAGTTTGATGTTTGTTTTTTGTTTGAGTGTTTTGTCCACCGGTTGTGGTGTAGCTCTGGACCCAGTTTTGGGCATCAGTTTCCTTCCGACCTTGGTCTGCCATGGGTGATGCCTGTGCTCTTTGCTATGGACTGCAGTGAGCTCGTTGCTCTTTTAACATCAGGGTTGTCCAGCGCTCTGTGCGGCAGTGCTTCTGTGCTTGGTGTGGTATTCCGGGCGATGTTGCCCGGTGGTGTCACGGTGGCTGTGCAGGTGGTTTGGGACATACCAATGCTCTGTGTGATGGTGCTTCTGTGCTCGCTTTGTGGGACCATGGTGCGGTGTTCCGAGCAATGTTGCCCGGTGGCGTTGCAGTGGCTGTGCAGGCAGTGTGGGATTTATCTTCGTGCGCCTTTTGGTGGGACTGTGGTAGCTATGCTATTGGAATTACATCCTGACCCTCTTTTGGTGGACCTTTTTTTCCCCTTTCCTTCCTTCCCTAATTGTAAAGCAACCTTGGGTGTGAGAAAGGTGCTATATAAATTGAACTTATTATTTTTATTAGATTTGTTCCAATATTTTTGGATGGGACCACACACACACACACACACACACACACACACACACACACACACACACACACACACGGCTTGCCTCTGCTACTTTTGCTTTGCGGTTGTGAAATGTATTTCAGGCACAAAGCCTCTTGTGTTCAACTCTTCACCTTTACAGCACAAAGACAGATAAGAGCCAAAGGAAAGAGAGAAATGGAAAGAGGGATTGAGAGAGTGAGACGACACAAAAAGGTTAAAGCAGCTAAAGCAGGACTGCCACATATCACAGTACGGTGAAAGTATTTCACAACAGCAAGCTTCTTCTGGAAGGTTTCTTCCAAACACAGACAGAAAGACATTGATGATGAGATGCTGTTCCGTGTCTTCCAGAAATATTGGCACCCTTTATTAAAGCAAAAAAAAAAATAAAAACACAATACTTTTCAAAAGACTATAATTATTGTCCCAAATTTATTAACAGTCCATAGGAATATTTTACATAAATGCAAACAGTTTCTTTTCTGATTTGATCTCAGTCCTCAGGAACTCAGTTGTTGCCTTTTACCGCGTCCTGCTTCCCTAGGGTATGAGTTTGGGCACATGTAAAATCACTTACCATAGGAAACAAAAATCTCCACAAAGCAGGCAACATACAACCAACCAACCAACCAACCAACCAACCAACAAACAAACAAACAAACAAAACCCCACACAATATGGCTTCCACTTTCATTATTCAGCAGCTTAAAAAATAGCACTTGATCCAGCAAATTGTATCATTTTGCATTTCATTGTAGTCATGAAATCATAATGTGTGCATAGGATATAATTTTTATCACACTATCAATTCACTATTTTGAGTGAAATTAAAATAATTTCAATTTCAACAAAAATAGTTTGCTGAATATCTATCTCAAGCTATCAGAAGAAATGAGATGGTCAGAGATGATGTCATTCTGACTCAATTCTTTTCATTTGCTCTTGTCACAGATCGACTCTGATGATGTCATTACTCGGGATGAGCAAATTTTCATCCTGATTCGCGCACAGGCAAGGTGTGAGAGAAGCATTCGAGCCCGGCTGAGCAAGACACGAGGTATGTTGTGGAAGAAATTTAGTAAATCAGTATACAGAAGGTGAGATCTATGCCAGATAAAATTGAAATTTTATGGCTGGAGAGATGAGAATACACACATGGTATTCTTCCGTGCATCGCATGCAGTTGTGCGTAGTTTGAAGATGAACACAACCTGTGAATTTGTTCACAACATGTGTCGACTGATCTGCTCTACACAAACTCAGTGTCAGGTTTTTAATACATGAGCTGTTTGAGTTTGCTGAACATTAGCCACCCGGAGTCTGATAATGAATCGACTTGTCATTTCGTTTTCATTTTATTGATACTGTTGTACACTACCGTTCAAAAGTTTGGGGTCACCCAGACAATTTTGTGTTTTCCATGAAAAGTCACACTTTTATTTCCCACCATAAGTTGTAAAATGAATAGAAAATATAGTCAAGACATTTTTCTGGCCATTTTGAGCATTTAATCGACCCCACAAATGTGATGCTCCAGAAACTCAATCTGCTCAAAGGAAGGTCAGTTTTATAGCTTCTCTAAAGAGCTCAACTGTTTTCAGCTGTGCTAACATGATTGTACAAGGGTTTTCTAATCATCCATTAGCCTTCTGAGGCAATGAGCAAACACATTGTACCATTAGAACACTGGAGTGAGAGTTGCTGGAAATGGGCCTCTATACACCTATGGAGATATTGCACCAAAAACCAGACATTTGCAGCTAGAATAGTCATTTACCACATTAGCAATGTATAGAGTGGATTTCTGATTAGGTTAGGTGGGGTTTACATTAGACCGTATCGGCGGATCATCAGATTAACGTTTTTAAAATGATTAGTGTGCACACAGCAACACCAATACACGATTCGCGTGCACACAGCAACACCAATACACGGATACGCTCCGCAGGCATCCTGCGCTCCAAATCACTCCGCCCTGAACAGCGAGTGCCCTCTGGAGGGTGCGCACTCCGGCCCTGCGCAGCTCACAGAGCGCGCGAGTGAAGTGCACAAGCAGTGATTCGGGACTGAGCCGCTGTGTGTGTGATCCCAGCGCATATCACTTACCACTTGCAAGTGGAAGGATGGCAAGCCTAAAGACAATCATAACTACACAATGGGCAGTATTTGCAGCAGTATTTGCAGTATTTTCATACTTTTATACTCTTTAGTGAAAGGTGATACAAGGCGGAAGTCCGCGCCGTTTTTCAGCAGTCGCGTCACATGACCAATGCCAGCGAATCAGGAAGGTGGATGTCACAGTGACGTTGTCCAATGACGACGCCAGCTAGAGCTCAGCACAGCGTATCCGCGTATTCTCAATGTTTACACAGCACCGGACCAGACACGATCTAGATTGAATACGTGGACCCTGGCAGATTCCCGTTTCCCGGCGTTTCCAGGCGTTTTAATGTAAACGGACAGTGCATCCGCGAAGAAAACGAGACAGATACGGTCTAATGTAAACTTGGCCTTAAAGTGATCTTCATTGAAAAGAACAGTGCTTTTCTTTCAAAAATAAGGAAATTTCAAAGTGACCCCAAACTTTTGAACGGTAGTGTACATAAAATATCACATTTTATATTATAATCACTTCACTATGTGAATCAAGAGAATACATGCACAGCTCAGGGGTGATTGAACGCCTCTGAACATCCTTTCCATTTCTCAGAGACGATGCTAACACTGAGTCAAGACTTCCTTACTACTCACAATATAATACTAATTGAGGACAAGTTTGCAGACCCTGCTTGCAAACCCCTGGAAATTGGTGGAATGATGATAGTAACTCAAGTGAGGGATTTCAGGGAGGAATTTTAACTAATGGCGATACTCAATGGTGTTACATTAACGCTGGTGCTCTCTATCTTCAGTTTGAATGTTAACGTTAGCTTGCTACTTATTTTTAACAACTATATTTGATGTGCCCTTGAAGTGGGCAAAGGCTGGTTTATGTTCTAGTTACTGTAGTAGTTAATAGGTTTGGTTTGGCAAGTGTGTGTTTTGTGCATAGTGTCACTGGGTAACGCTAACTTCCAGTGACTTTTTTCGGAGTGTTTGATAAGCATCATGGGAGTTGTAAAATGTCAAACCCGCCATTTTGACCGGGAGAGGATTCTCACCGGTGACAGCTAGAGCAAAATTCATGAGGTAAGTTCAAAACATCTTGAAATCTTTATGCATATTTACATGCAAAAATTATATCTTTTGCTGCTGTTATTTTTAATAATCGTTTAGTTTATTTAATAGAACTGAGCAGAACTGCTAGACTGTATTTTGCTCTATATTATTTTATGCTAGACATTTAGACAAATTTGCTAACATTAATATCAAAATGGCACAGGCAGCTCATTTACATGGCACAAATACAGCAATGAGATTTTAAAAAATTATTTTATTATAATTTTTTTTTAAGTATTGTTGCTCAGCTTGCAAGACGGAAATTTAACTTGTCAGGTATTTTATGTACAAACTTGAGTGCCGGGGCGGCACGGTGGTGTAGTGGTTAGCGCTGTCGCCTCACAGCAAGAAGGTCCGGGTTCGAGCCCCATGGCCGGCGAGGGCCTTTCTGTGTGGAGTTTGCATGTTCTCCCCGTGTCCGCGTGGGTTTCCTCCGGGTGCTCCGGTTTCCCCCACAGTCCAAAGACATGCAGGTTAGGTTAACTGGTGACTCTAAATTGACCGTAGGTGTGAATGTGAGTGTGAATGGTTGTCTGTGTCTATGTGTCAGCCCTGTGATGACCTGGTGACTTGTCCAGGGTGTACCCCGCCTTTCGCCCGTAGTCAGCTGGGATAGGCTCCAGCTTGCCTGCGACCCTGTAGAAGGATAAAGCAGCTAGAGATAATGAGATGAGATGAGCTTACTCTCAACCGACCTCCCTGTTAAAAATAAAGGTTAAATCAAATAAACAACAATGGGCGATTTGCAATGACATCATCTCAGTAGGAAACCTCCCGAACGGGGCCCCACGTCAATCCCACCTCACGTTAACCTGTGTGATGTTAACGGACTGCAATTGAAAAGAAGCTGAGGGAAAATGAAGAGGAGTTATCCATCTGGTAGTGAGAAGAGGAAGAAAAAAGAGAATGAAGAAAAAAGAAAGAAAGACAGTGGTAAGTGGAGCAAATAATGATATTAGTATAACATTAACAGTAAATGACTGCTGTTATTGAACAAATGGTGTTACTTTGTGTGAGACCGACCTGTGCTAACATTAGCTTCAGAACGTGACCACTGCATAAAACTAACGCTAACTTGCGCGAATGTTAGCTAACTATTTTCAAGTTATTTATTTTATTTTATTTATATTTTTATTTTATATTTATATGATGCCAAATTATTTACAATGTACTGTAACAACCTTGTTATTTAGTTATTTATTTTGTTTTTTATTGTTCGTTACCATTGTATTTTCACATTTGGAATTTAAAAAACTTTGGTTTCATACATTTTTTGTTGGTGTCAGATTATTTATAACAGATTGGTGATGAACACTGGTCAGAAGGGCCCCCTGGAAATTTTTGGTTGGGCCCACAACAGACTCTAGAATCGCCTCTGCATATAACCATAGCAAGCAATGGCTTAATCCAGTTTTTTCTCATGACGGCAGTCCTTTGAATAGAAATAATTTTAAGAAAATAACATTCACCGGCCACTTTACTAGGAACTTGTTGTTGATTCTAAGATTCCTGTTCTTGGCTGCAGGAGTGGAACCCAATGTGGTCTTCTGCTGTTGCATGCTGAGATGCTTTTCTGCTCAGCATGGTTGTAAAGAGTGATTATATGAGTTATTGTATCCTTCCTGGCAGCTAAAACCAATTTGGCCATTTTCCTCTGACCTCTCTTACCATTTGTTTCCACCCACAGAACTATCTCTCACTCAGTGTTTTTTGTTTTTCACACCATTCTGTGTAAACTCCAGAGACTGTTGTGTGTGAAAACCCCAGGAGATCAGCAGTTTCTGAAATACTCAAACCAGTCCCTCTGGCAGGCAGCACGGTGGTGTAGTGGTTAGCGCTGTCGCCTCACAGCAAGAAGGTCCGGGTTCAAGCCCCGTGGCCGGTGAGAGCCTTTCTGTGTGGAGTTTGCATGTTCTCCCCGTGTCCGCGTGGGTTTCCTCCGGGTGCTCCGGTTTCCCCCACAGTCCAAAGACATGCAGGTTAGGTTAACTGGTGACTCTAAATTGACCGTAGGTGTGAATGTGAGTGTGAATGGTTGTCTGTGTCTATGTGTCAGCCCTGTGATGACCTGGCGACTTGTCCAGGGTGTATCCCGCCTTTCGCCCATAGTCAGCTGGGATAGGCTCCAGCTTGCCTGCGACCCTGTAGAACAGGATAAAGCGGCTAGAGATAATGAGATGAGATGAGATAACCAGGCGCGCAGCTTGTGAACAGGCAAGGCAGGCAACTTCTTGGGGCCCCCTGGCCCAGGGGCCCCCTGAGAGTCAGGGCCCCCCCGAGAGTCAGGGCCCGAGGGCTGTTTTATGTACCGAAATGTCTCAAAAATATATATATTTGAAAAAAATTTATGTTTGAAAAAACAATGACAGAGAGAATTGAAAAAGACAGCTTGCTCTCAACCGACCTCCCTGTTAAAAATAAAAGCTCTTGATTTGTATCTGCATGCTTTTATGCATTGTGCTGCTGTCAAGGGATCGGCTGATTAGATACAATGCCTGCATAAAACACCAGGTGTATGGTTGTACCTAATAAAGTGGCCAGTGAATGTAGTTCAGATCAGTCAGAATGTTGGTGTATGACTAATGTGTAGCTGCCGCTTCATGTTACTTAACATTAAATGTATAGATTTTATGTTGGGGAAACAGGAAATGAGCTGTGATATCAGCTAATGATTTGTGCACAAATATTGTAAAAAAAAAAAGTGGACACTGCATCATCTGTCTAAATGTTACCATTTATTCTGCAGCTAATGGATCAATCTGAAGATCATCCTCAGCCAGTGATTCCTGGGTCCTTGGATGATCCGATCTACATCAGTACGAAGATTTGAAATAAGTGAAATGTAGAAGATGTGGTTATATGTCATGTGTTGTGTTGTGTAATGAAATTGGAAAATGAACTATTTTGTCCTATGTCGGACATTTCCCTTATTACTGCTGAAATTCTGTTGTATGAATTTGTATTGTTGTATTCTACAGTTTGATTTCCGTGAATCTTATTGTTGGGCGGCACTGTGTGGAGTTTGCATGCTCTCCCCGTGTCTGCGTGGGTTTCCTCCAGGTGCTCTGGTTTCCCTCACAGTCCAAAGACATGCAGGTTAGGTTAATTGGTTCTCCATCAGGAGAACACTGAACAACAATGGTGTGCATGGCATGGTTGCAAGGAGAAAGCCACTGCTCTCCAAAAAGAACATTGCTGCTTGTTTGCAGTTTGCTAAAGATCACGTGGACAAGCCAGAAGGCGATTGGAAAAATGTTTTGTTGGACGGATGAGACCAATATAGAACTTTTTGGTTTAAATGAGAAGCGTTATGTTTGGAGAAAGGAAAACACTGCATTCCAGCATAAGAACCTTATCCCATCTGTGAAACATGGTGGTGGTAGTATCATGGTTTGGGCCTGTTTTGCTGCATCTGGGCCAGGACGGCTTGCCATCATTGATGGAACAATGAATTCTGAATTATACCAGCGAATTCTAAAGGAAAATATCAGGACATCTGTCCATGAACTGAATCTCAAGAGAAGGTGGGTCATGCAGCAAGACACCGGCCCTAAGCACACAAGTCGTTCTACCAAAGAATGGTTAAAGAAGAATAAAGCTAATGTTTTGGAATGGCCAAGTCAAAGTCCTGACCTTAATCCAATCGAAATGTTCTGGAAGGACCTGAAGCGAGCAGTTTTAGAGCAGTATGGCTCTAAATGGACCATAGGTGTGAATGGTTGTTTGTCTCACCTGGCGACTTGTCCAGGGTGTACCCCGCCTTTCACCCATAGTCAGCTGGGGTAGGCTCCAGCTTGCCTGCGACCCTGTAGAACAAGATAAGCGGCTATACATAATGGATAGATGGAATCTTATTGTTAATACTTCATGATAATAAATGTCATTCATCTCATCTCATTATCTCTAGCCGCTTTATCCTGTTCTACAGGGTCGCAGGCAAGCTGGAGCCTATCCCAGCTGACTACGGGCGAAAGGCGGGGTACACCCTGGACAAGTCGCCAGGTCATCACAGGACTGACACATAGACACAGACAACCATTCACACTCACATTCACACCTACGGTCAATTTAGAGTCACCAGTTAACCTAACCTGCATGTCTTTGGACTGTGGGGGAAACCGGAGCACCCGGAGGAAACCCACGCGGACACGGGGAGAACATGCAAATTCCGCACAGAAAGGCCCTCGTCGGCCACGCGGCTCGAACCCGGACCTTCTTGCTGTGAGGCGACAGCGCTAACCACTACACCACCGTGCCACCCATGATAATAAATGTGTTGAAGTTATAAATGGTGTACTATTGTCATTAACTCATTCTGTGTCAAATAACACTTTTTTGTGTTGGGTTTTAGGCTTTTTTTTTAACACAATGTGTGTAGCCAAGGACAAGACATAATGTGTTAATATTACACGTCTACACATCTTTGTGTTAACCTTCCTTGTTAAAATCATTTACACAGTGATTATATCAGAATTAACCCAATAAGCGTTGTCCCCAAACTCACCCATTGATAGGTAAGAATTTAATACAGTTTGTATCAGTTTTAACACATCCTTTATACGAGTGTACTGGTTGTAGAGACAGTTACACAAGCTAACAACCCCTCAATGAGCATCCTTCCACATCCTACGCACTAAAGTCCCCTCCTACTCAGCACCCTTCACCAAAGTCCACTTACATACACAAAAAGGGTTAATTATACAGTACCACTGATTACTTTAAGAAATACACACTGTAAACCCGAATAAGTTGAGTTTACTTAAAAAAATTGAGGAAAGTGGTTGCCTTAAAAAAAATAAGTAATTATTAATGATTGAATTGAGTACCTTAAACTTACCAGAAGATTGTAAGTTTAAGGTACTCAATTCAATCATTAATAATTACTTATTTTTTTTAAGGCAACCACTTTCCTCAATTTTTTTAAGTAAACTCAACTTATTCGGGTTTACAGTGCAGACAATTAATTGCTGATCTGCATTTAACTCTCAGGTAGATAAATGCATACAACAAAAGCACAGACCCTTCAAAATTTCACATTTTATTTCGACTCATCTCCTGGTGTTCTTTTCAGAGCTGAGTCTTAAAGAAAGCACTTTCTTGCTTTCATTCATTAGTGAAATTCAGTTAGGCATCATAAACACACTGATGTAGCACCTGTCTTTTTGCAAAGGTCCTCTGATCTAATTCCCTGCACACAACAGCATCCATAAATCCAGGAAATTAAACGATAAAGAGTCCCAGGTTTGGATGCTTATCTCTGATCAGATTTATTTCTGTATTGATCTTGTACAATATGAATGTGCATTCAGTTCCCATTGTGGTATTCCCTACTGAGAGATGCTGATGTAATCGCTCCTGCATTGTTACCGAGCATTGTGTGTTTTCATTACTTGTACCACAGTGCTGTTGAATTCTGGATTCTGATTGGTGTTGATTCATTTTCTATAACAGCATCTCTGACAGTAGCGCAGCTGCAAATCACAGGTTTATATTGATTTTAATTTAATACTTCTCTCATAACAACTCATTCAGACGGATTTGGCTGGCAGACGCTCTACATAAACGGATTTTTAAAAAACGTGTAAACTTTGACATGGTGAAGTTTTCTCTGAGTAGATCTTTACTTAGCATTTATGGAAGGAGTCTCCAGTGTCAGTGCTTTGTAAAATTCACAGGTGAAGCTATAACTACAGTGGTGCTTGAAAGTTTTTGAACCCTTTAGAATTTTCTATATTCCTGCATAAATATGACCTAAAACATCATCAGATTTTCACACAAGCCCTAAAAGTAGATAAAGAGAACCCAGTTAAATGAATGAGACAAAAATATTATACTTGGTCATTTATTTATTGAGGAAAATGATCCAATATTACATATCTGTGAGTGGCAAAAGTATGTGAACCTTTGCTTTCAGTATCTGGTGTGACCCCCTTGTGCAGCAATAACTGCAACTAAATATTTCCGGTAACTGTTGATCAGTCCTGCACACCGGCTTGGAGGAATTTTATCCCGTTCCTCCGTACAGAACAGCTTCAACTCTGGGATGTTGATGGGTTTCCTCACATGAACTGCTCGCTTCAGGTCCTTCCACAACATTTCGATTGGATTAAGGTGACACACTACTTAAGGACCTTGCACACTGTGAAAGATTTGCTCAGTGTCTCTAGTACCTGACATACCAAGCCTGTTATTCTACTTGTCTAGTTCTTCTGGTTTTCTGAGCTTTTTGCTACGTCCCTGTATCTAGTGTTTTGGATCAACTCTGAAATCACAGTTTGCAGATCGCCTTTCCCTTGCCTATTTTGTGATATGATTTCTGATTACTGTCTGCCTGGTTATTGTTTATTAAAAGAACTGAAACAGCATTTGCATCTGTGTCTGCTGATAAAGTGGGACAATGACACTTTAAAACGATAACATATTGGAATGAGTGCATTAATACATTCACCGGCCACTTTACTAGGAACATGTTCTTGATTCTAAGATTCCTGTTCTTGGCTGCAGGGGTGAAACCCAATGTGGTCTTCTGCTGTTGCATGCTGAGATGCTTTTCTGCTCAGCATGGTTGTAAAGAGTGATTATATGAGTTACTGTATCCTTATTGGCAGCTCAAACCATTCTGTCCATTTTCCTCTGACCTCTCTTATCAACAAGGCGTTTGTTTCCACCCACAGCACTGTTGCTCACTCAACGTTTTTTTGGTTTTTGCACCATTCTGTGTAAACTCTAGAGTCTGTTGTGTGTGAAAACCCCAGGAGATCAGCAGTTTCTGAAATACTCAAACTGGTCCGTCTGGCACACAGTGAAAGTCACACTTTGAGATCACAATTTTTCCCACTCTGATGTTTGAAGTGAACATTACCTGAAGCTCTTGATTTGTATCTGCATGATTTTATACATTGTGCTGCTGTCATTGTGTTCCTAATAAAGTGGCCAGTGACTGTAATTTAATCCTGTGCTTTACAGCTGCAGTACCGTCAGAACTGCAGTTATAGAACATTCCATAACAAGAAATGCATCTATACATGTATAAAAAATATGAAATATTTGTAATACAAATGGGAAATTACTGTGGTATTCATTGAATAAAACACTTTTTAAGTGTTATATTGTAAAATCACAATTGTTATTTATATATATATATATATATATATATATATATATATATATATATATATATATATTTTTTTTTTTTTATTTTCTCAGAAAGTGACTGCATGCCGGAGTGGGATGGTATCATATGCTGGCCAAGAGGGAAGCGCAATCAACTCGTAGCTGTGACTTGCCCTGAGTATGTTTACGATTTCGACCACAGAGGTCTGTATATCTGACAAATCCAAAAACACTCTGTAATGCTGACATGACCAAATAGCTGCTCAGTTAAAATAAATGCTAGGTTGGAACTGATGTGTAAAGTTATGATTGGCTCTGGAGTGATGTGGTGGTGGTAGCCTTCATAGGGCTCATATTAACAGCAATAATTGGTTGTAAGAGTAACTAGAAAAGCACTCGGAGAGTGCAGACCTCTGCCAAGAATCCTTTAAAAAAATCCGGGATCCAGAAGGTGATCCGGATCACCGCCAAAATTTAATGGGATTGTTACTTGTGCCCAGTCACACCTCTGGAAAAAAATTTCAGAGCAATCCGTTCATTACTTTTTCCTTAATGTTGCTAATGGACAAACCAACAAACAAACCAACACTACCGAAAACATAACCCGCTTGGCGGAGGTAAAAATAGTGTTAAAAAAAGAATAAAAAAGTTTGGGGTTAGCGTTTGTTAGGAATTCCCGCTATAGTAAGTAAGCTGTAAGGTCAAGATGTTTGAAGATGTACAAAATATTCCAGCCTGCAGTGAAAGCAATAGTACTGAGCAAATTTGAATAATAATAATAATAATAATAATAATAGGGCGGCACGGTGGTGTAGTGGTTAGCGCTGGTGCCTCACAGCAAGAAGGTCCGGGTTCGAGCCCCGGGGCCGGCGAGGGCCTTTCTGTGTGGAGTTTGCATGTTCTCCCCGTGGGTTTCCTCCGGGTGCTCCGGTTTCCCCCACAGTCCAAAGACATGCAGGTTAGGTTAACTGGTGACTCTAAATTGACCGTAGGTGTGAATGTGAGTGTGAATGTTGTCTGTGTCTATGTGTCAGCCCTGTGATGACCTGGCAACTTGTCCAGGGTGTACCCCGCCTTTCGCCCGTAGTCAGCTGGGATAGGCTCCAGCTTGCCCGCGACCCTGTAGAACAGGATAAAGCGGCTAGAGATAATGAGATGAGAAATAATAATAATAATAATATTATTATTATTATTACTACATTTGCCATGTTATTTGTGTCAGAATAAGTTTATTTATATTTCCACCTATGAGTAGATCTGAAAAATATAAGTTCTCCTGAAATTGTCACATCTGCACCTGCTCGCACTCAAGACTCCACTTTCCAGATTTCACAGTGGCCTTCAAACATGGCCACCGCACACCACTCTCAGTCTCCAGAGTACTGATTATCACACACCTGTTCCATATCACAGCCTCATTAATGTGCAGTATATAATGGCTCTCAGTACACACACACACACACACACAGTGCAAAGTATACACTCAGTTACTTGTGTTTGATTTTACCAAGCCATTTGTTATTGCATTGCTTTTCTGGTTTTCTGACTTTATTTTGTACAACCCCGATTCCAAAAAAGTTGGGACAAAGTACAAATTGTAAATAAAAACGGAATGCAATAATTTACAAATCTCAAAAACTGATATTGTATTCACAATAGAACATAGACAACATATCAAATGTTGAAAGTGAGACATTTTGAAATTTCATGCCAAATACTGGCTCATTTGAAATTTCATGACAGCAACACATCTCAAAAAAGTTGGGACAGGGGCAATAAGAGGCTGGAAAAGTTAAAGGTACAAAAAAGGAACAGCTGGGGGACCAAATTGCAACTCATTAGGTCAATTGGCAATAGGTCATTAACATGACTGGGTATAAAAAGAGCATCTTGGAGTGGCAGCGGCTCTCAGAAGTAAAGATGGGAAGAGGATCACCAATCCCCCTAATTCTGCACCGACAAATAGTGGAGCAATATCAGAAAGGAGTTCGACAGTGTAAAATTGCAAAGAGTTTGAACATATCATCATCTACAGTGCATAATATCAAAAGATTCAGAGAATCTGGAAGAATCTCTGTGCGTATGGGTCAAGGCCGGAAAACCATACTGGGTGCCCGTGATCTTCGGGCCCTTGAACGGCACTGCATCACATACAGGCATGCTTCTGTATTGGAAATCACAAAATGGGCTCAGGAATATTTCCAGAGAACATTATCTGTGAACACAATTCACCGTGCCATCCGCCGTTGCCAGCTAAAACTCTATAGTTCAAAGAAGAAGCCGTATCTAAACATGATCCAGAAGCACAGACGTCTTCTCTGGGCCAAGGCTCATTTAAAATGGACTGTGGCAAAGTGGAAAACTGTTCTGTGGTCAGACGAATCAAAATTTGAAGTTCTTTATGGAAATCAGGGACGCCGTGTCATTCGGACTAAAGAGGAGAAGGACGACCCAAGTTGTTATCAGTGCTCAGTTCAGAAGCCTGCATCTCTGATGGTATGGGGTTGCATTAGTGCGTGTGGCATGGGCAGCTTGCACATCTGGAAAGACACCATCAATGCTGAAAGGTATATCCAGGTTCCAGAGCAACATATGCTCCCATCCAGACGACGTCTCTTTCAGGGAAGACCTTGCATTTTCCAACATGACAATGCCAAACCACATACTGCATCAATTACAGCATCATGGCTGCGTAGAAGAAGGGTCCGGGTACTGAACTGGCCAGCCTGCAGTCCAGATCTTTCACCCATAGAAAACATTTGGTGCATCATAAAACGGAAGATAAGACAAAAAAGACCTAAGACAGTTGAGCAACTAGAATCCTACATTAGACAAAAATGGGTTAACATTCCTATCCCTAAACTTGAGCAACTTGTCTCCTCAGTCCCCAGACGTTTACAGACTGTTGTAAAGAGAAAAGGGGATGTCTCACAGTGGGAAACATGGCCTTGTCCCAACTTTTTTGAGATGTGTTGTTGTCATGAAATTTAAAATCACCTAATTTTTCTCTTTAAATGATACATTTTCTCAGTTTAAACATTTGATATGTCATCTATGTTCTATTCTGAATAAAATATGGAATTTTGAAACTTCCACATCATTGCATTCCGTTTTTATTTACAATTTGTACTTTGTCCCAACTTTTTTGGAATCGGGGTTGTACTTTGGGTTTTGCCCTTTGTCTGTGCCTCTGATGCTCTGTGCCTTGCTTAACCATTGCCTGTTCTTTGACGTTGACATTGCGTCACGATTTGGATTTGTTTGCCAGCGTGCTTTAATAAATTCTCTGCTGCATTTACATCCATCTGTCGCCTGCACTCCTGACAGAATGCTTCGCCAGCACCATGGATGCAGCAGACGAGAGAAGGCAGGCTGAGTTTTCCGCATAGGGGCATTTTCTGGGAGAACAACAGCAGCGTATCAGTGAAATGGAAGCCTGCATTTCCCAGCTGACCGCTGCTGTTTTGCAAGTGCTCTTAACATTCCCAGTGCCTGTCATGAGCTCCAACTCGCTCATCCCTCAACCTGATAAGTTTTCAAGAGGAGTGTCAGACTGCAAGGCATTCCTGCTGCAGTGATCCCTGTATTTCACAGCTCAAACAGGGATCACATCACCGATCAACAGAAGAGAGACCAGTTTATCAACTTGGTCACTGTGAAGGCACTCAAATGGGCAACTGCAGTGTGGGAGAAAGGCTGCAAACCTACAACATCCTATGACCACTTTATAGAAATGTTTCGCCGGGTTTTTGAACATAGTCCTGAAGGCGTGGAGATCAGTGAAAAACTCCTCACCATTAAGCAGGGGAATTGATGAGTGGCAGAATATGTGCTGGAGTTCTGCACACTCGCAGCTGGAAGTGAATGGAATGAACCAGCCCTTAAAGCAATCCTTCTGTCAAAAGCTTTACCCTCACATCCTCACGGAACTAGCATGTCGAGATGAGCAAGGCACATTAGACTCACTCATTGACATGTCCAGCTGCCTCGATAACGTTCTTCAAAACCGATCATCATTGCTAGGCTCCACATCTGAAACCCCTGTCACTGAAACCTCAGTGCCCATGGACATCTCTCACACCAGAGTGGCCCACTCAGAATGCAAACAGAGATGTAAGGAGGGACTGTGTTTCTACTATGAGGAGGCCACACATCTTCTGGCACACTGCCCTTCTTGTTCAAAAGGCTCAAAGACATTCACGGAGCCGAGAGAGATCTGAGCACCACTTCCCCTCTCTCGGTGAGTCCCTCTAAACATCTCTCTTTCAAGTCATTCAAGATTGATGTACTGATAAAGCTGTCAGAGTCGGCCCACGTTCTCTCTGCCCTAATAGTAGGCATATCAGACGCTCGCTGGCCGTGCTGTGAAAATTGTGCATGCAGACGCTCATCTAAATTTCCAAATGTGTCATTGCTTAATTCTTGAATATTTTCTATCGTGAATACCATCATTAAAAAGCTTATAATTTCTGCTTTCCAAAGAAACGTATCTTGTTAAGATCTGTTCAGTACTTTGGGAGTAACAGCAGGTTGAAGTTCATACAACAGAGTAGACTCTCTGCTCGCGTGACGTTGGGAAACTGCCGGTGCTTTTTGAGTCATGGGAAAGCAGTCAGGCTCCCTTCTGTTTGGTTTCTGACTGGATTACTCATGAATATCAATCAGATAACTTTTATAAGGATGTTCTCTCGCTCTCACTGTTTCTGATGAAGTATTCAGCAAAAATTTCCATCAGTTAGTTTTGATGTTATGATTTATGGGAGACTTTGAAGTGAGCTTTCATAGCTTTATTGATTTATTTTTTCAAATAGAAGAAGAAGAAACTTTTATTTGTCACATGCACACTTCAAGCACAGTGAAATTCATCCTCTGCATTTAACCCATCTGAAGCAGTGAACACACGCACGCACACACACCCAGAGCAGTGGGCAGCCACACTACAGCGCCCGGGGAGCAGTCAGGGGTCAGGTACCTTGCTCAAGGGCACCTCAGCCCAAGGCCGCCCCATGTTAACCTATCTGCATGTCTTTGGACTGTGGGGGAAACTGGAGCACCCAGAGGAAACCCATGCAGACACGGGGAGAACATGCAAACTCCACACAGAAAGGCCCTCGCCGGCTTCGAACCCAGAACCTTCTTGCTGTGAGGCGACCGTGCTAACCACTACACCACCATGCCACCCATAAAAATAAAACTGATTCATGCAAATAAATAACTATTTTAGAATACAACTGTAGTTGTTTTGATGAAAAATATTGAGATCTTGGTGGTTATTATTATATTTTAAAAAAATGGAAGTCAGAAACGTGTGTCAATTTCAATTCAGTCAATTGGAACTGTTTATTGGATGTGGCTCACACAGTTTTTTTGAGGTTAGCCTTGAAAGCTGTGAATATTATCATTTATATTCTTTAATATAAACACTAGTAGGCCCTACTTTTGAGAAAAACAAAGGCCTACAGAGCACAAAGAGGGTATTAGAAATAATCTTTTATTACTTTTTTATTGAGTGTACCAATTTAACTGTTTTTAAACCTAATTAGCATAATTAATACTAATTAAACACTAATTAGCATAATTCGTTTTTACTAATTTCTCAAACTTTGTATTCAGTATACAATCATCTATGTGCCTGCCAATTTTCATGTAAATATCTTGAAAACTAGAAAAGTTATTATGAAAAAACATTTGATCTCATTTGTTAATTAGGCTCATTTTGGACCATGTTATCCTCATACATAATATTACATCAGTTTTCTAAAAATTAAGCTGCTTTTTCAAGCTTTGATTTGTAATATCTCAGGAATGGATAAACATTTTAATTCAGTAAAAAAGTATGATATTCTGCATTCAATTCTGAATGCAATGAAATCTGTTTCAAGCAACTTGGATTGAATTTGAATTTTCACCTGATATGCCTACTAATAGACTCAGAGGCCGTGGACATCTTCATGGACAGCAAGATTGCTCAGAAGCTGTAGGTGCCCACACAAAAACTCCAGCAGCCACTGAGTATCAGGACCATCAATAGTGGGCCCATGGGGCTCATAACCACACACAATCCCTCACTCTACAAGTCAGTGCTCTACATCAGGAAACCGTCTCCTTCCTGCTCACCAAGACCCAGAATGAGGCCATCATCTTGGGGTTCCACTGGCTACAGCCACACAATCCTCCGATCTCCTGGCAGGACAGTGACTCACATCTTGCATACAACACTGTCTCCATCTCTTAAACCTCACAGTTGCTTCCACCACTGTGGAAAGTCCTGAAGTCACCACCACGGCCCACATACCTGAATTCTACTGGGGACATATGGAAGTCTTCAGCAAGGGCAAAGCCAGTGGGCTCCCTCCTCATCGTCCCTATGGCTCTGCCATTAAGCTTCTTCCTGGCACTATGCCTCCTCGCTGCTGAATCTACACTCTGACAATCTCAGAGCAAAAAGCTATGGAGGATTATCTACAGGAGGCTCGACAAAAGGGGTATAGCCATCCATCCACGTCACCTGCCTCTGCAGGATTCTTCTTTGTGCAGAAGAAAGGAGAGGGTCTGAGGCCATCCATCAACTACCATGGCCTTAATCAGATCATGGTGAAATACCCGTATCCCTTGCCTCTAGTTCTATCAGCCCTGGAACAACTTCACTCGACCAAGATATTCAACAAGCTGGACCTTCGTAGCATCTACAACCTGGTACACATACATGAAAGCAATGAGTGGAAGATGGCATTTAGCCCCACCTCTGGCCACTATGAGTACTGTGTCATACCATATTGTGGCAGTTCGTAGGAGGGGGAGGAGCACAGAAAGACGGCAGGCCAGAATAAAGTTCCATAATGCTCTTTTATTCGTTCTTTTCAGACACAAATCTCTCCAGTCACACCACACACACCAGTTGACTGGTTCCAGAGAGAGCTGCCTTCCTCTGCTCTCTCTCTCTTTATATAGGGCGCGGTCACTGGGAAGACACACAAACACAGGTTAATTGACATCAGGTGTAGTGATTTTGCCACTTACCTTCCCTGACTCCGCCCTCCTGTCACAGACTGATGCTTGGCCACGCCCCCGCTGCCACATACCCCCACCGCCCGACTCAGGCCGGGCGGCCGTCCGGCCTGCAGCCGACTCCCCCCCCCCCCTTGACGGGAGAGAAAGTCCGCCACAACCATCTGCGCCCCCGGCCTGTGGATCACCTTGAAATTAAAGGGTTGGAGTGCCAGATACCAACGGGTGATCCGCGCGTTGGCATCCTTCATGCGGTGGAGCCACTGGAGGGGCGCGTGGTCCGAACAGAGGGTGAAAGGGCGTCCCAGCAGGTAGTAGCGGAGGGCGAGGACCGCCCACTTGATCGCGAGGCACTCCTTCTCTATCGTGCTGTAGCGCCCCTCGCGTACCGACAGCTTTCTGCTGATGTACAGCACGGGACGATCCTCCCCCTCCACCTCCTGGGACAACACGGCCCCCAGCCCTCTGTCCGACGCATCCGTCTGTAACATAAAAGGGAGAGAAAAGTCAGGGGAGTGTAATAGTGGCCCCCCGCACAGTGCAGCCTTTACCTCAGAGAAAGCCCGCTGGCATTGCTCCGTCCACTGGACCGGATCTGGTGCCCCCTTTTTAGTGAGATCAGTCAGCGGGCTGGTGACGTCCGAATAGTTAGGTATAAACCTACGATAGTAGCCAGCCAGCCCCAGGAACTGTCTCACCCCCTTTTTGGTCTTGGGCCTCGGGCAGGCCGCAATTGCTGCTGTCTTGTTAATTTGGGGACGCACCTGCCCGTTGCCCAAGTGGAAGCCCAGATACCGTACTTCCACCCGCCCAATCGCACACTTCTTTGGGTTGGCTGTGAGACCCGCTCGCCTCAGCGACTTAAGGACGGCCCTCAGGTGTTGTAAGTGCCGCTGCCAGTCATTACTATAAATAATGATATCGTCGAGGTATGCGGCTGCATAAGTGGCGTGGGGGCGGAGGACCCTGTCCATCAGCCGCTGAAATGTAGCGGGCGCCCCAAACAGCCCAAAAGGAAGTGTGACAAACTGGTGTAAGCCGAACGGTGTGGAAAAGGCCGTTTTTTCTCGGGATAATGGAGTCAAGGGGATCTGCCAATAACCCTTTGTCAAATCCAGTGTCGAGTAAAAGCGAGCCGTGCCTAGCCGATCGAGCAACTCGTCAATACGAGGCATTGGGTACGCGTCGAATTTAGACACCGCGTTGACTTTTCGGTAGTCCACACAGAACCGGACCGACCCATCGGCCTTGGGAACCAAGACCACTGGGCTGCTCCAGTCACTGTGGGACTCCTCGACGATGCCCATCTCGAGCATGGCCTCGAGTTCTTCCCGAACCACTTTTTTCTTGTGTTCGGGCAGCCTGTAAGGGCGGCTACGCACTACCACCCCCGGGGGCGTCTCAATGTGGTGCTCTATGAGGTCGGTGCGGCCGGGCAGAGGCGAGAACACGTCCGAAAACTCGGTCTGCAACTGGGCGACCTCTGCGAGTTGGGTCGGGGAGAGGTGGTCTCCACAGGGGACCGGAGAGGTATGCGATGCCAATGTGCCCTTTTGAACCTCCGGCCCCAGCTCCGCCTTCTCCGGAACCACCGACACCAACGCTACGGGGACCTCCTCGTTCCAGAGTTTGAGTAGATTGAGGTGGTAAATCTGTAGTGCCCCACCTCTGTCCGTTCGCCTCACCTCATAGTCGACGTCCCCGACTCGCCGTGTGACCTCAAAGGGTCCTTGCCACCTGGCGATCAATTTGGAGCTCGATGTGGGCAACAGTACGAGTACTTTATCTCCCGGTGCGAACTCCCTAAGGCGCGTACCCCTGTCATACAGGCGGGTTTGCCGTTCTTGGGCCTGCCGCAAATTCTCCTGGGTTAGGTGTGTGAGCGTGTGGAGTTTTGCGCGCAGGTCAATAACGTATTGAATTTCATTTTTACTGGGTGAAGGTCCCTCCTCCCAATTTTCTTGCAGCACGTCTAAAATGCCGCGCGGCTTACGCCCGTATAACAATTCAAACGGGGAGAACCCCGTGGAGGCTTGGGGGACCTCTCGCACTGCAAATAACAAGGGTTCGAGCCATTTATCCCAGTTACGTGCGTCCTCACTTACGAATTTTTTAATTATATTCTTGAGGGCGCGATTGAACCGTTCAACTAAACCGTCCGTTTGTGAGTGATACACGCTGGTGCGGATCGGCTTAATACCTAATAGTCTATACAGTTCGCTCAGTGTTCGTGACATAAACGAGGTGCCTTGGTCAGTCAGAATCTCTTTCGGGATTCCAACTCGGGAGATGATGCGGAAGAGTGCCTCCGCAATACTGCGTGCTGAGATATTGCGAAGAGGCACCGCTTCCGGGTATCGCGTTGCATAGTCCACCAGAACTAATATAAAGTGGTACCCTCGTGTTGACCGATCTAATGGCCCGACGAGATCCATCCCAACCCTTTCGAACGGGGTCTCGATTAATGGTAGGGGGCGCAAAGGCGCTTTTGGAATGGCCGCTGGATTTACTAACTGGCATTCGCGGCATGCCGTACACCACTTACGGACATCGCCGCGAATCCCCGGCCAATAGAATCGGGCCATTATTCGGGCTAGTGTCTTATCCTGCCCTAAGTGTCCAGCCATGGGATTAAAGTGAGCCGCCTGGAATACCAATTCCCGGCGGCTTTTTGGAATCAAAAGCTGGGTGATTTGCTCTTTCGTCTGAGTGTCCTGCGTCACTCGGTATAATCTATCTCTCATAATAGAAAAATAGGGGAAGGACGGGGTGGCGTTTGGCTGGAGCGTTTGACCATCGATTACTCTCACTTGGTCAAACGCATGCCGCAGAGTCTCGTCTCGCGACTGCTCTAACGGGAAATCCGCAAGGGATTCCCCGAGAGAGGGAGGAGGAGCCTGCGGCTCCTCACTCTGACGCGAAGATGACGTGGACGGCTCTGCGACAGCTGCCCCCGCCAAAGCGACACCGGGACCTCCCCCTGCTGACCTATGGCAGGACCCACTCTTCACTAGATGACTCATCAACTCCCCGAATCCCGGCCAATCCGTCCCCAAAATTATCGAGTGGGTGAGGCGAGGATTAACCGCCGCCTTTACTATAAATTTTTCCCCTCGGAACAAAATGTGGACCGACACCAATGGGTAGCTGTGAACATCCCCGTGCACACACAACACCTTCACCCCCTGTGCTCCCCCCAATGCCTCGTCTTGCACCAGGCTTTGGTGGATTGAGGTCTGATTACAACCGGAATCCACCAATGCCTGATATGTATCCCCTTGGATACTCACCGGTATGCGATACGCTCCGGCCCGATCGAGGGCAGCTCCTGGCGCGTCGGGGATCCGAACCACCGCGCCCACTTCCATTGCCGAACACTGCTGTTGGAGGTGGCCCGGCTCCCCGCAGCGCCAGAAAACCAGCCCGGGCTTCCTCTCTGCACTGGCGCCCCGGGGCTCACTCACCTGAGGGGGGGAAGAGACAGACACGGAAGGGAAAAACGGGAGGACACTGCGGGTGCGACGGGCCGGCTGGGGTGGGGCCAGCCCCCGCCTCCGCGGTGGGGGAACAGGGTGAGGACGAGACACAGGAGGAGAGAGGGGGAGAGAGAGAGAGGAGAGGAGAGAAGAGGATGTTCGCTGTCCTGCCGTCGGAACAGCCGCCAAATGGTCCTCCGCCAACTCGATGGCCTGATCCAGCGACGCCGGGCGGTGGCACTGGACCCACTCCGCGGTTCCCTCTGGCAGGCGGCCGATGAACTGCTCCAGCACCACCTGATCGAGAATTCCCTCGGCGTCGCAGTTGTTGGCCCTCAACCACCGCCAGCAGGCGTCCCGGAGCTGCTGGCCAAACGCGAACGGCCGGCCGACTTCCTCCAGCCGCAGAGCGCGGAAGCGCCGTCGTTGTTGTTCGGGGGTGCGCCCCACCCGCTGGAGGACGGCCCGGCGAAGGTCCGCGTAGGCCAGCCGGCGGTCAGCGGGGAGCTGTAGCGCGGCCAGCTGCGCCTCTCCTGTTAGCAGGGGGAGAAGGCGCGCCGCGCGCTGCTCCATCGGCCACCCCGAGGTCTCCGCGACTTGCTCGAAGAGCGTGATGAATGCCTCGGGGTCGTCTTGCGGGCCCATCTTGGTTAGGATGGGGGGGGACGGGCCCGCGGTGGGAGCGCTGGTGGACCCCGCCGACGCGAGGAGGTGCCGGAACGCCTGACGATCTTCCTGCTGCGCCAGCACCAGGGCCTCGAACCGGCGCTCTTGCTCCTTCCGGAGGGTGATTAGCGCCTGGTGCTGGCTCTGCTGGGCCGTGGTGAGGGCGTGGACCAGGTCCGCGAAGGTGGAGGGCTCCATGGGGCTGTTCTTTTCCTGTGCTCCGTCCCGGGTTTCGGCACCACTGTGGCAGTTCGTAGGAGGGGGAGGAGCACAGAAAGACGGCAGGCCAGAATAAAGTTCCATAATGCTCTTTTATTCGTTCTTTTCAGACACAAATCTCTCCAGTCACACCACACACACCAGTTGACTGGTTCCAGAGAGAGCTGCCTTCCTCTGCTCTCTCTCTCTTTATATAGGGCGCGGTCACTGGGAAGACACACAAACACAGGTTAATTGACATCAGGTGTAGTGATTTTGCCACTTACCTTCCCTGACTCCGCCCTCCTGTCACAGACTGATGCTTGGCCACGCCCCCGCTGCCACACATATGTACACCAAGTGTGTTCCAGTGCCTAATTAATGATATCTTGAGGGAAATGCCAGGCAAGTTTGTCATTGTATATATCAACTATATCCTCATTTACTCTCTGGACTTCATGAGACCCATGTCAAGTCATGAGGCCCATGTCAAGGAAGTCTTGGCCAAACTGTTGGACAATCACCCATTCGTCAAAGCAGAAAAGTGTGAGTTCCACATCACTCAAATCTCCTTTCTGGGCTACATTGTCAGCATGCAGGGAGTCACCATGGACCAAGACAAGGTCACAGCAGTCACTACCTGGCTAATCCCCACCACTTTTAAGTAACTCCAACATTTCCTGGGATTCGTCAATTTCTATTGCTGATTTATCATTGCTCCATTGCCTCCCCACTGACGACCCTACTGAAAAAAGGCCAAAATGCTTACAGTGGAACTCTGAGGCTAACAAAGCCTTTAGCCAGATCAAAACAGCCTTCATTTCTGCTCCCATCCTGAAACACCCTCATCCCACGAAACCCTTCATTGTTGAAGTGGATGCTTCTGAGTTGGGGTGGAAGCAGTACTATCACAGCATTTTGGTGAGAAGCCCAATTTACACCCCATGGCATTCTTTAAAAAAAAAACTCACACCCACAGAACAGAACTATGACATTAGTAACTGAGAACTTTTTACAGTCAAGTTGAAGTGAGAGGAGTGGCAAGACTGGCTGAAAGGAGCCACCTACAAGTTCACCATATACACTGACCACAAGAACTTGGAATATCTCAAAGCAGCCAAAAAAAAATTAACTCCTGTCAAGCTTGCTGGGTACTATTCTTCACCTGATTCCAATTCACCATCGCATACAGACCTGGCTCCAAAAATACCAAGGCTGACGCATTATACCGTGTTTACTGTCAAGAACTTGCGCAGACCCTACCATATCACATTCCTGAAAGCTGCCCTCCCAATCTCATGTATATGTTCCTCCACGTATTCGAGGCTGACTTATCACTTGAGCAAACACTACCCCCACTACTGGACACCCAGGCAGCCAAGGAACTTAACAGTTACCCAAATCAAAGTACTGGTGGCCTAACATGCTCACGGATATCAACCAACTCATTTCCTCATGTTCAGCATGTGCACAGGCTAAAGTGTCCTGGACCCTCTCAGTGGGTAGACTCATGCCATTACCCACACCTCACCATCTATGGTCCCACATCACCATCAACTTTATCACTGACCTTCCCAAACCTCAAAATAACAGTTATCATTTTCATCGACTGCTTCTCCAAATCCTTAAGACTCATCCCCTTAGCAGGTCTCTCCACAGCCTTTGAAATTGTTTTCCGGTACTTGGGCATCCCCGAGGACATAGACAGTGATTGAGGGACCAGTTCACATCATGACTCTGGGTGAAATTTAGGGACAAATTGGGAGTGTCAGTGAGCTTAACTTCTGGCTACTACCCTCAGTCAAATGGCCAGGTGGAAAAAGCCACCCAGGAGATTGGATGCTTCCTTCAGGTATTCTGCTCTGAGAACCAGAAGGACTGGGCTCAGTTCCTGTCATAGACTGAATATGTCCAGAACTCGCTAAGCCATTCTGCTATCCAACTCACACCATTCCAATACATATGTAGCTATCAACCTCCCCTTTTCCCATGAAACAACTCTCCCACTAATGTACCCACAGTCAACGACTGGGTTAAATGCAGTGAACAGGTGTGGGAAAGTGTCCACCAGCACCTAGAGCAAGTGATGCAAAGATATAAGCAATTTGCTGACTGTCACAGAGGAGAAACCCCCCAATATAATCCAGGCAACAGAGCGTGGCTGTCTACCAAAGACATCAAAGATCCTCAAACCTGCAAAAAGCACAGTGCCAAGTTCATTGCACTGCAAAAAGTAAAATCTAACCAAGATTAAATATCTTAAATCAAGACAAAATATGCTTGTTATTTGTCTGCCAAGATAATTCTCCTTTCCAGGCAGGTTTTGTGTAAGAGTATTTCACTTACTTTAAGCATTTTTTTCCCTCAGTTATCTTAATAAGGTATTATAACTTGTTATTGAGATTTTATTACTGGTTATGAGTAAGTTCTGTCTTAAAATGAGAATTACCATAATTTCATCGGTGTTATATTAACCATGACAAGTTTGTCAAAGTCAGAATTTCTTATTTCAAGCATCTTATCCTTTCTTTTAATCTCTTAACACAAAACAGATAACTAAATGAAATGAATTGTTGTATTGTCAATCTGGCAACAAAAATAGGCTACAAAATGGATTGGTTTGTTGTTTTGATTTTGATTTATTTGGCGGTCTCAGTTGGTATAAACACTTACTTAAACAGAGCACACCAATACGCCCAGATGAAATAGTCAAACTGTTGGTTGGGGGACAAAGTATCTAGCATGTTAAAATGAGTAGTACAACTTTACTTGTTTTTAGTATAAATACACTAGTTTTAAGACATCTGTGGGGTTTCTAAAGCTAGATATATTTACTTGTTTTTAAAAATCTTGCCAAGTCAAATTTTCTTGTTCTGTTGGCAGATAATTTTGCTTATTTTAAGTAAAATATTCCTAATTTTATTACTTTTTTTTCTTGTTTCTGTAAGCCGGGTTTTTGCAGTGTGGTCCCTTCAAAATATTACAAAGGGTCAGTGACATCACCTACAAGCTTGACCTTCCCCAACACAACTGCCTCTCACCCAAATTTCACATATGTCTGAAACTCGCCAACCCTGGTCCTCTAACCACAAATCTCCCATCCACTTCATCACCTGCACTTCTCACCCTGGATGGGCACCCACTTACATAGTCCACAGTATCATCAACTCTCACTGCAAAGGAGGTACACTGGAATATCTAGTGGAGTGGGAGGGCTATGGCCCCGAGGAACATAGTTGGGTCCCAGCTAAGGACATCTTAGACTAATGGCCCTTTTCCACTACCCTTTTTCAGCTCACTTCAGCCCGACACGGCTCTCGTTTTGACTACCTCAGAGCAGCATGACTCAGCTCGCTTCAGCCCTGCTTAGCACCCAAAACTTGCACGGTTTTGGAGTAGGGCTGAAGCGAACCAAACCGAGCCGAGTGGGGCTAGGGGCGTGAGCAGACACTCCCCTGTACACTGATTGGTGAGGAGGAGTGTCCTCACATGCCCACACACGCCCCGCGAGCACGCTGGGATCTGTAAACACCGTAAACCCGGAAGAAGAAGAATTACGAGAATTTCTGAAGCCTTATGCGCCTCGCCTCATCTATATGCTCTTGCCAGTATCTGTTGGCGTTGTCAGTGACAACAAGCCACAGCACCAAGACCAGCAACACTAATGACTCCATGTCCTCCATGTTTATTGTTTACTATCTGGGTCGTGAGACTACCGCTTAAAAGATCAATGATGTCACTGTTTGCGCCGCCTAACGACATCATGTGACGTCCACCCACTTTCGCTAACTCCACCCAATGTGTCCACCCACTTCCAGCCAGCACGGTTCAGCGCAGTTGTAGTCGAAATGCAACTCCAACAGCCCCACTCAGCTCGACTCAGCCCAACTCAGCACGGCACGGCTCAGCCCAACTCAGCCACGTTTGTAGTGGAAAAGCGGCATAACTGTTCTGTCTTAATTTCCACACCAATCACCCAGACAAACCAGCTCCTTGCCCCACAGGGTTGACCAAGAAAAAGAGCTCCTCGTGGGGGGAGGGGTTACTCCTGACAGAAATGAAAAAAGTTTCTCTTTCGTATGTTTTTCAACCACAAGTAAAGTTCCAACATTTTCCCCCAAAGTGAAAGAGGAGAAGTTATAAATATTTAATTGGACTGAAAACCATGGCACCTCTGTCTACATTTATAACCTAATCTACTGATAGAAAAGTAGCATTACTGCCAAACTGTGCAGAATTATAGGTATGTTTATGACAGGAAATGAGTTCTCATATTAGTTATCATCTTCATCAGGCTGTGTCTTATCACCTGGCATAAAGGTCATGGCATTTTAAAATGAGCCTAATCATCGTCTCTTCACTCCATTGATTTCTGTTTACACTAACATCTGTGGGGAAATAATCAATGAGTCATTCACTCACTTCTGTTGTGCTGGATCAATTTCTTGTTACGAATGCCTTTTATTAGGTCAGTTAAACATATCACAACTTTGTGTGCTGTCTTCTGAACAGACAGTTTAAGCAGTTTCTCTGTTCTGATGATGTTCTGAACATTTTGACAGCTGCTATCAGATTGCTCACTGAATCGATTCCATTTATTTATGGTATATAAATTCCAAAAACTTGATCAAATCATGAGAAAAGCAGTGTTTTTTTTTTTTTACTGTGCTGTGTATCATACATCCCACATTTCCATATGCAGTATTTTGTAATTCCATGTTCTTGTTTCCCAAGTTTGCCCAAGTTACAGTTTCAGTGCATAGTTATTACAGTATATCCTTCTAATTAAAGGAAAGTAATTGATTCTTTGTAGAATTTATTAGTGAATCCATCATTTAAATTGTTTTTGCATTTGTTTATTAATTTCTTCAGGTCTTATGGTTTGAATAAAATTTTTATTCTTTCTTCTATACTTTTCCACTTTAATAAAGTATCCAGTAGATGCGAATAGGAGTTTGGCCCACCATCATAATATTTTTGTTCAGTAAATGTCGATAACCTCTCTACCTCCTCCGTTCCTCATCTGCCTTGTTCCAAGAGTTTCTCTTTTAGAAAAGAACACTTAGCTAGCAAGGTTTTAGACATTGTTAGAAGACCATCGACTGTATAAAAAATGGATGGCACACTCCCATTCACTCCCATTCTATAGAAATGAGACTAAAATCTCTCCACCGTGTTGTCAAATTTCCAACCAGAATCTGCACAGTAGAGATTTTCTCCTTCTCAGGTTTGCACAGTAGAGATCAGAATCAGAATGCCCTTTATTGTCATTGTATATTAACATACAACGAAATTTGCTGTCTCTCTTAAAACAAAGGAAAACTGTACCCCATTCACTCTACTCATCAGTCCATTCACTCACTTGTACACACATTAAAAGAAACTATCGATTGAATAATAATAATAATAACTAAAAATATAATATAAATAGAATATAAAATAATTTAAAGTATATATATAACAATTTAAAGTGAATTATGCAGTTACTGCACATTAGTGCATTATGATTGCAATTGAGGTAATGTTGTTGTGGTGGCAGTGGACGGGTGTGAGTTCAGTTCACTGATAGCTGTTGGGTAGAAGCTGTTGCTGAATCTGGAAGTGCGGGCCTTTAAGGCTCTGTAGTGTCTTCCAGATGACAGTAGTGAGAACAAGTGATGAAAGGGATGTGTATTGTCCTTAATGATGTTGCAGGCTCTACTGAGGCAGCGAGATCTGTAGATGTCCTCCGGGGAGGAGACTGATAATTGTCTGTGAAGGTCCTCCGTCATCCAGGTGAACTGTGAACTGTGAACCGTAGGTGCTAAAGAAGGCAACTGGACTTGCTTGAAATTCTTGAAGACATTTCACCTCTCATCTGAAAGGCTTCTTCAGTTCTGTCTGACTAGTGGGCAGTTCCAGGTATTTAACCTCTAGTGGACCAAAAGCAACCCTAAGGAGAGTCATTGAGGTCACATAGGTCGTTGACCCTCTCAGTCATCCTGTAGGTGTTAGAGTCACTGGAGGCTGGGTGTGAATGGTGTTAGCAGCCTAGAAGGTCATTAGGGTGATCTGTGGGTCGTTGGCTCTCTCTCTCTATCATCATGTGAATCATTGAAGACAGCCGAGTCTTGGTGTGGATGCGTATTCAGTTTTCTGGGAAGTGTGCCAAGGACTGCATTGTCGGTGACTGATAAGTGGTGTCTCAGACCACCTCCTCTGTTCAGTGATGGTCATTCCAGGATGATAAAGATGGCTTCTTTTACCCCTCTTTCAAACCACTGGTCTTCTCTGGCGAAAATGCGTATATTGCAGTCCTGAAATGAGTGTCCTTTGTTATTGAGATGAAGATAGACTGCAGAGTCCTGGCCTGAGGAACTGGCTCTCCTATGTTGAGCCATGCACTTGTGAAACAGTTGTTTTGTTTCCCCAATGTACAGATCTGTGCATTTCTCACTGCATTGAAACCATGGTTCCCTATGAAATCATTTCTCTTTTCACCTGCATTCCCACCACAGAAATAGTCAAACTGGTTAGGAAACCACTTCTTCAAGACAGCAAGACAGTTTCTTCAAAACTCAATACACATCCACATCAAGTCTCAGCTGTCTTCAATGACTTACATGATGGCAGAGAGAGCCAATGACCCACAGGTCACCCTAACGCTAGGCTGCTAACATCATTCACACCCGGCCTCCAGGGAGCCTAACTACTTACAGGATGACTGATGCCCCTTTTCCACCAAAGCAGTTCCAGGGCTGGTTCGGGGCCAGTGCTTAGTTTGGAACTGGGTTTTCTGTTTCCACTGACAAAGAACTGGCTCTGGGGCCAGAAAAACCAGTTCCAGGCTAGCACCAACTCTCTGCTGGGCCAGAGGAAAGAACCACTTACGTCAGCGGGGGGGTGGAGTTGTTAAGATCAACAACAATAACAAGACCGTGAAAGATCACCATTTTTAAGCGATGAGAAGCAGCAGCTGTACAAACATGAAGTCATCCATTATTATTGTTGTTGCTGCTGCTGCTTCTTCCGTGTTGTTTTTGCTTCGATATTCGTGCCAAGATTTATGCAAACGTAGTGACGTAACTGACGTATACAGCGACGTAATGACGTATACAGCGACGTAACTGAGCCAGTTCTTTGTCTCTCTATCAACTGTAACAAAGCCAGTTCTTTGTCAGTGGAAACAGAAAACCCAGTTCCAAACTAAGCACTAAGCACGTAATGATGTGTCTCCCCTTAGCACCACGAGCTATCGAAAAGCAAACTGGTTCTCAGCTGGCTTGCAAGTTGAACGAGTTGTGAACCAGCACCAGCACTGGCCCTGAACCAGCCCTGGAACTGATTTGGTGGAAAAGGGGTATGAGAGGGTCAATGACCCATGTGACCTCAACAAGTCTCCTTAGAGGATAAATACCTGGGACTCTCCACTAGTCAGACAGAACTGAAGAAATCTTTTGGATGAGAGGTGAAATGTCTTCAAGAATTTCAAGCAAGTCCAGTTGCCTTCTTTCGCACCTACAGAGTCAGATGATTTTTTTTTTGTGCCATATTAATAACCCTCTGAAGAGCTGCTCTGTCTGCTGCTGAACAATTTCCATACCAGGCCATTATGCAGTATGTCAGTATGCGCTTGACCGAGCAGTGGTAGAATGACTCCAACAGCTTTGCAGAGAGGTTGGTCTTCCTCAGAGTCCTTAGGAAGTATAGTCTTTGTTGAGCCTTTTTGACTAGAGCAGTGGAGTTAGCTGTCCACTTGAGATCCTCACTGATGTGGGTACCCAGAAACTTAAAACTGGAGACTCTCTCCACCTCCTCTACCCTTATTTCTAGTGGCAGGGGCTCGTCCTGATGCCATCTGAAGTCTAGAAGAAGCTCCTTTTTCTTTTTGATGTTTAGTGACAGGTTGTTATCTGCACACCATTCAGTCAGCTTGCAGACCTCATCCCTATAAGCTGTCTCATCACCATTAGAGATCAGTCCCACAACTGTTGTGTCGTCAGCAAATTTTATAATTGTATTTGTGGGGTGAATGGAAGTGCAGTCATGCATGTAGAGGGAGTAGAGGAGGGGACTTAGCACACACCCTTGTGGTGCTCCGGTGCTGACGGTGAGACTTGGGGAGACATAAGGACCAAGTCTCACCATCTGTGGGCAGTTGTTCAGAAAGTCCTTGATCCATAAACACAGTTTGTTGCCAAGGCCCAAGTCCAGCAGTTTGCAGACCAGTCTGCTGGGTACAATAGTATTGAATGCAGAGCTGTAATCAACAAAAAGTATTCTTACATATGTCCCCTTCTGCTCCAGGTGGGTGTGGAGAGCTGTGTTTATGGCATCCTATGTGGATCTATTTGGCCTATATGCATACTGGTGCTGATCTAAAGTAGGGGAAAGGGTGATTTTGAAATGCCGCAAAACTAGTTTTTCGAAGCACTTGGATATGATGGGTGTGAGTACAACTGGTCTGTAGTCATTGAGGGAGCCAATGTTGGTCTGTTTGGGCACTGGAATAATTGTGGCAGATTTCAGACAGGCTGGTACAGTAGCACGTGCCAGGGAGAGGTTAAAAATGTTGGTGAAAACTTCTGCAAGCTGATGAGCACAGTCCCTGAGCACCCTGCCTGGAATCCCCATCCGGACCTGCTGCCTTCTTGATGTTAACAGTTCTCAGGATTCGCTTAACCTCTTGTGTCTGCAGGGTAAGCGGGTGGTCAGCAGTGTCCAGCTGGGGTGAAGCTACATTGTCCGGTCCTTTCACAAATTGGGCAAAGAAGCAGTTCAGATGAGAGGCAAAATGAGGTACACCCCAATCCTTTGGTAGCTCCGCCCCCTTCCAACGCATTGCAGAATGTGTTCATGGTAGTAATCAACCTTACATCTATCCAGAAAGATTAACTTGTTTCAGCTGGAGATATTTTATTTACACGGATTCGTCTAATAAGGACAGTTCAAAGGACAGTTCCAGAAAAGTTCAAATAAGTAGGAATATGGTGGTGAATTCTGTGATGAAGTTACCTGGCTGGCTATAGCTGGTCTCTATCCACGAAATCTGTCAATCACTTCATTCCCGAGTATATCCACACCTGCTTACTTTATAAGAGAATAATGTTTTGCTAATTTCTGGGGGAAATAAAAAATATGGGGATATCAGCATAGAGAAAACTAATTATTTGAATGAGGCACTCTAGATGGAAAGACAGTTTAGACAAGGAAAGTGACAAAAACGCTGTTTTTTAATCGAAACACACGGAAATGGATGGGGCTAGCTATTGTATTGCGACCAGTTAGTAGGGGTGCTATACCTGTGGTGGCTTCGCTTTACAGAGATGATGCGCTGTCCATTTTTTATACAGTCGGTGAGTCAGACTGAGATTTTTGACCACTGCCTTTGTTAAACTGGCTCCTTACACAGTGTGATATTTGCAGATAGACACCAAGACAAAGCATTTCCACATCACTCTGGTGACATTTATGTGTTCTTCAAGTAGAGGTGTTAAAATGTTATTTATTATTGTAGTAATTTCTATCCAAAGATTTTTGTGTAGTAAATATTTTCTCTGGGAGCTTTAACATGCAAGACATTTCTTGTTTTATAATGTATGTGCGATAATATGGTCATATGTTTGTTTGCTGTTTTAATTATTTATGCAATTTTTTCAACAAAAATTCTGATTTGTGAAGGTCATGCGTACCGTAACTGCGATGCATCAGGGAACTGGGAGCAGGTTCCCACCATCAACCGTACCTGGGCTGATTATTCTGAGTGCACGACAAAGCTGCAGTCTAACCACGGCAGGAATGAGGAGGTGTGTGTGTGTGTGTGTGTGTGTGTGTGTGTGTGTGTGTGTGTGTGTGTGTGTGTAATCAATTATTAATTGAAGCATATTAATAAAAACCTGTGATTTGCAACTGCACTCCTGTCAGAGCTGCTGTTATTGAAAATTAATCAAACTCAGGGTGTATTCAGACCAGGATAGTTCGATAGTTCACTTGCTTTGGTCCGAACCAAATGTTTTTTTTATTTTTTCATTTTGGTGCGGTTCGCTTTCACACTGTACATTTTAGTAAGCGGACCAAAATCTGTCAACAAACCCACGCGCCCTGAGGTCGTTCAGCTATTGGTCAGAGACGACGCACGCACAAAGCGTTAAGTTCAAAAGTAGTCACGGAGGATAGCGCTGATGAGCGCACATCATGTTGTGACAGTTCTGGCTCTTCACGCAAGTCGCTAGTACCGCCACTTTTTGAAAGAATGTCCCTGATTTTAATGTAGGTCTGACGGAGTTTCTTCACTTTTAGCCGACATTGTTCTGGGGAGCGCGTGAACCCCTTCTCCTTCATTTTCTCACTGAATACAGCAAACACGTCGGCATTTTTGTGTGTTCTCTCCAAAAGCTCAGATATGTGGACATCTGCCCATATATCCACAAGGGTACGCGTTTCTTCCTCGGCCCACGTTTGCCCCCTACTCATTTTTTGTACTCTGTAGTCTAGCCTGAATGACTGAACGACTGTTGTAAGGTTCCCTTGACAACCGAAACAGTGTTGCGCTTTGCGGTGGAGTGTCAAGACTCTGTTTCCCATAATGCTCGACAAACGACGGAAGCTCCCGAGGTACAAAAAAAGCAAAATTGTCGGATTAGGTCCGGTCTGCTTTCACACCTCCAAAAGGTCCGCACCAGGGTTCCTTTGGTCTGGACCGAGTCCGACCTTGCAGCTCGGTCTCGGTCCGCTTGTTTGGTCCGGACCAGAGTTCGGTGGTTTGTATTCAGACCAACCCAAAAGGTCCGGACCAAGGGAAATTTGGTTCGTTTGGTCGTTTGGTCCGGACCAAACAACGTAGGTGTGAATACGCCCTCAGAATACAGAATACAGAATTCAACAGTGATGTGAGATGGAAATATGTCTTGAAAAATCTAAACTGAGATGAAAATACAGTAATAAACGAAGACAAAATAACAGTTATTAACAATTATCCTTGCCAAGCAAATCAATTAAGAAAATTTCATGGTGTAAATGATAACAATCTCACGATGTTTTAACACATTGGGAATTCCACTGTGTATTTGTTCATCATCAGGAGGTGTTCAGGCGGCTTCACGTGATGTACACTACAGGTTACTCCATCTCTTTGACCTCATTACTGGTGGCTGTCTTCATCCTCTGCTACTTCAAGTATGTTTAGCACGTAAATGTTTGAGGTTTTTCACACTTGGTCCACGCTCATACGTTTATCATTTTAACACTAGCATTATCCCAGTGTAATTATAAGATTGCTATTTCCATCTGTTGTATGTTCTGAGATATGAGAGGTTTAGATATGATGACATTCATCACAGGCATCCTATTTTTTAAACACTCCCACTACTGTGACCTTTACCACAAAAGTGACCCATGATAAATGAGGCTAAAATAAAAACATGACCCATCTTAAACAATAAGCAAGGCTAACGTAATCATAATTACTCATGCTAAATAATGAATGATGTAAAATTAATAAAACAGATCCATGTTAAATGATAAATAAGGCTGAAATATCAAGAACAAACCATGTCAGATGAAAAATGAGGCTGTAATATTACGAATTACCCCATAAAAAGATAAAATGAGACTGAAATAACAAAAATGACCCATGTCCAATTATAAATTAAGCTGACATAAAAACTACCCCTATCAAATTATAAATGAGGCTGAAATAATAGGAATGGCCCATTGTCCAATTATAAATGGGACTGAAATAACAGAAATGACCATTGTCCACTTGTAAATGAGGCTGAAATAACAGGAATGACCCATGTCCAATTATAAATGAAGCTGACATAAAAAAAACTACCTCTGTCAAATGAGAAATGAGGCTGAAAGAACAGGAATGACCCTTGAAATAAGACAAAATGATGCTGAAATAACATGAATGATCCATGTCACATGAAAAACAAGGCAGCAGTAACAAGAATGACCAATGTCAAATGATAAAAGAGGCTGAAATAACACAAATGACCCATGTCAAATGAGACATGAAACTAAACTAACAATAATGAACCATGTCCAATGAGAAACAAGACGGATACAACAAGAATGACCCATGTCAGATAATAAATGTGGCAAAAATATCAAGAATTACCCATGTCCAATGATAAATGAGAGTAAAATAATGAGCTTGACCCCTGCAAAAAGATAAATTGAGGAATGATATAACAAGAATGACCCATGTCAGATGATAAATGAGAGGAAAATAACAAGAATGATCCCTGTTAAAAGATAAAATGAGGCTGAAATAACAAGAATGGCTCACATAAATAATACTTATTGTGGCAGCAGGGGTGTGGTCAAGCGTCAGTTTGTGAATCAAGGGCGGGGCCAGGGAAGGTGAGTGGCAAAGTCATTACACCTGTTGTCAATTAATGTTGTGTGTGTGTGTGTGCATGCGCGCGTGTGTGTGTGTGTACCGTATGTGTATTGCAGTAACGATGGAGCAGAGAAAAGGAGGGAGAGAGCGATGAGAGAGGATCTCTCCCGACCAGAACACGTGTGTGTACGTGTATCTGTGTGTGTAAACAAGCTTAGTGAAGCTGAAAAGCAGCAAAATTAAAAAAATAAAAGTTGTGTGAACATCATCTCCCACCTGCTGTGCTTTAGTATTCCACCCACATCAGGGACTTACGACAGGCCCTTTGAGGTCACATGGTGAATCGGGACGTCGACTGAGGTGAGGTGAACGGATAGGGGTGGGTGCTATAAATCTACCACCTCAACCCCCACAAGGGGGTCCTTGTGGCATTGGTGTCGGTAGTTCCAGAAAGGGTGGAGCTGGATTTGGAGTTAAAAACGAAAGTAACTACTCAAGACACTTCAGTGCCCTGTGGAGACCACCTTTCATTGGCTTAACTCACGGAGGTTACCAGGTTACAAATGTAATTTTCTGACATGTTCTCGCCCCTTCCGAGCCACACTCACCTCACAGAACACCACACTGAGATGCCCCCAGGGGTGGTGGTGTGTAGCCGCACATACCGCTTGCCCGAACACGAAAAAACATTGGTTCGGGGTGAACTCAAGGCCATGCTCAAATTCGGAATAATTGAGGAGTCCTATAGTGATTGGAGCAGCCTGGTGGTCCTGGTCCCCAAGACCGATGGGTCGGTCCAGTTCTGTGTGGACTATAGAAAAGTCAACGCAGCGTCTAAATTCGACACGTACCCAATGCCTCACATTGATGAGCTGCTTGATCGATTAGGCATTGCTCGCTTTTATTCAACACTGGATTTGACAAAGGGATATTGGCAGATCCCCTTGACTCCTCTATCCCAAGAGGAAATGGCCTTTTCCACACCGTTTAGCTTAGATCAATTCGTCATGCTTCCTTTCGGAGTATTTGGCACTCCCGCTATGTTCCAGTGGCTCCTGGACAAAATCCTCCACCCCCATGCCGCCTATGCTGTGGCCTACTTAGACAAAATCATTATATATCATATTGGCCGCAGCACCTAGAACACCTTAGGGCTGTCCTGGAGTTACTGAGGCGTGTGGGTCTTATGGCTAACTCAAAAAAGTGTGCGATTGGGTGGGTGGAAGTATGGTAGCTGGGTTTCCACTAGGGTCATGGGCAGGTGCGTCCCCAAATTGGTAAGACTGCAGCAATTGCGGCCTGCCCGAAGCCCAAGACCAGAAAGTGGGTGAGACAGTTCTTGGGGCTGGCTGGCTACTATCACAGGTTCATACCTAACTATTCAGATGTCACCAGCCTGCTGACTGATCTCACAAAAATGGGAGCACCAGATCCGGTCCAGTGGACAGAGCAGTGCCAACAGGCCTTCATCAAGGTAAAAACTGCACTGTGTGGGGGGCCACTTTTACACTCCCCTGATTTCTCTCTCCCTTTTATTTTACAGACAGACAAGTCGGACAGAGGGCTGGGGTCCATTTTATCCCAGAAGGTGAAGGGCAAGGAATGTCCAGTGCTGTACATCAGTCACAAGCTCTCGATGTGAGAAAGTAAATACAGCACCATCGAGAAAGTGTGCCTGGCCATCAGGTGGGCGGTCCTCACCCTCCGGTACTACCTGCTGGGGTGCCCTTTCACCCTCTGTTCGGACCATGCACTGCTCCAGTGGCTCCACTGTATGAAAGATGCCAATGTGCAGATCACCCGTTGGTACTTAGCCCTCCAGCCTTTTAAATTTGAGGTGGTCCACAGGCCGGGGGCGCAGATGGTGGTGGCGGACTTTCTGTCCCATCGGGGAGAAGTCCACTGCAGGCCAGATGGCTCCCGGGCCTGAGTCAGGCGGTGGGGGTATGTGGCAATGGGGGCATGGTCAAGTGTCAGTTTGTGAATTGAGGGTGGGGTCAGGGAAGGTGAGTGGCAAAGTCATTATACCTGTTGTTAATTAATGTTGCGTGTGTGTGTTTGTTGCAGTCATGACGGAGCAGAGAAAAGGAGAGAGAGAGCAAAGAGGCGAGGGCTCTCCCAACCAGAGCACCTGTGTGTGTGTGTGTGTGTGTGTGTGTGTGAGAGAGAGACAGAGAGAGAGAGAGAAAATAAGTTTAGTAAAGCTAAAAAGCAATAATAGTAAAAATAAAATCTGTATTGACACCATTTTCTGCCTGTCCATGCTTCAGCATTCCTCCCATGTCAGAGCCATACTACACTTATATACACCAAACAATAAACTACTACTGTAGCAAAAAATTGCCCACATTAAATGATAACCAAAACTGAAGTCACAAAACTGACATAAGAAACAGATAATAAAGTAATAAAAATGACAATTACCCATGCATATCAACATCAAATATAACAAAATTAACCAGGCCAAATGATAAACAAAAAATACTTTTTGAGGTGGAAGTAACAGTAATTACTCCAAACAATGAGAAAAAAATTATTGGTTCCATTGGTTTCTCCGGCGGTACGGTGGCGTAGTGGTTAGCGCTGTTGCCTCACAGCAAGAAGGTCCGGGTTCGAGCCCCGTGGCCGGCGAGGGCCTTTCTGTGTGGAGTTTGCATGTTCTCCCCGTGTCCATGTGGGTTTCCTCCGGGTGCTCCGGTTTCCCCCACAGTCCAAAGACATGCAGGTTAGGTTAACTGGTGACTCTAAATTGACCGTAGGTGTGAATGTGAGTGTGAATGGTTGTCTGTGTCTATGTGTCAGCCCTGTGATGACCTTTCGCCCGTAGTCAGCTGGGATAGGCTCCAGCTTGCCTGCGACCCTGTAGAACAGGATAAAGCGGCTAGAGATGATGAGATGAGATGAGATGAGATTGGTTTCTCCATGCCATATATTTCCCTTGTGGGTGCAAATTCAGGAATATGCAGTACTGTGCAAAAGTCTTTGGCACATGTAATGAAATGCTGTGGCTTAATATTTGGTGTGAGATGACCATTTGCTTTAAAAAAAAAATAGTAGTCTCCAGAACAGTGAGTACAGTAAGGAAATGAGCTCTAGGTTTTACTGAGCATCTTGCAGAACCAGCCACGGTTCTTCTGGACACTTTTAACTGTCACACTTGCTTCTTAATATTGCACCCAAACCCAGTAGTCTTCATTGTGTTTTCTTTTTTCATCTGAAAAGTGCTCTCTTATGTCACATGCTGCTCAGATACAAACTTTTTTTTCTGTAACATTTAATTTTGTGCTGGAAAACAAACATTTGGAGCTCTAAAATGTTTTTGTACTGACTCGATAATGTAGAAGTCATAAAATAGAAATCTATAACAAAGTTTGCATGAAAAAAATAGGGGACCTACAACTTTTGCATAGTACTGTATTTACCTTCCACCCATAACCACATGATGTGTGATGATTTGCACAGTTTAACACATTCTTAACCTTTGTTGTAGACGTTTACACTGCACTCGTAACTACATCCACACCCACCTGTTCACCTCCTTCATATGCCGAGCAGTCAGCATCTTCGTGAAAGACGCTGTGCTGTACACAGGGGAAGACCCCGAAGCAGAGTACGGAGAAGTGGGAACCCATGCTCAGATGGTATACACACACACACACACACACACACACACACACACACACACACACACACACACACATTATGACTCTATTAGTGGGGATAAGTAACTGATCAAAATGTTAAAATATTGTGTAAAAAAAAAGATATAAATGCAAGTGAATTAAAAAACATTGCAGTTATTTATATATTCTGATTCCATAGGCTATTTAATTGGGCAGTAACAAAAGTTACTCATAGAAAACAATAAATCAGGCATAAATAAGTAAAATTACACATGTACAATGGTAGAAGATACAAAACGCACCCATAGAAAATGCCAAAGAAGGTGAAATTAACACAATTTTCTCATGTAAAAGAATAAAAAATGAAAGTAATAAAAACAACCGATAGGCAAAAGTAAGAAAAATTACCCAGACAAAAGGCAAAAAAGTTGAGTAATTTCAAAAATTACTCAAAACAAAATGATAAAATGATTACTGAAGTGGAAGTAACAAAAAAAAAATCCATGGAAGATGACCCTGGTCATAAACATCCTTATCTTTGCGAATTAGTCTAACTCCTGTGCTAAAACTAAAGAAACAAACGGTTTGACTTTGACTGAACAACAACAGCGTTTGACGTTATTGGAAAATCTATATGAATTTGTATTTTCTCAACAACAACAACAACAACAACAATAAAAAAACTTTCAGTTTTTGCCAACTTGTTTTCTAACTTTTTTTTCCATACTTGTATGGCTTGGGATCAGGTGGGCTGTAAAGTGGCCGTGACCTTTTTCCATTATTTCCTGGCGACCAATCACTACTGGATCCTGGTGGAGGGCCTGTACCTGCATAGTCTGATCTTCATGGCTTTCCTGTCTGATAAAAATTACCTGTGGGCTCTAACCATCATAGGTTGGGGTGAGCTGCCTACTTTTCATCAAATCGGTTTTGTGGTCAGAGTTGATCTACATATAGAGGAAAAATTGAGACATCCTGCATTTCCTTATGCTTCTTAAAGTTACTGTTGCCCATCGCAAGCATTTCATGCTTACTTAATATGCTTGGGTTGGTAAAACATGCATAGAAATATCCAGAAATAAAAATGGTGGGTTATATTTTGGTCATCACTTTTCATCACATGCTGAGCAGAAGAGTTATCAATTTTCCACCTTTTCTTTGCTGCAGGTGTTCCTGCTGTGTTTGTCTCGATTTGGGTCAGTGTTCGAGCCTCATTGGCTGATACACAGTAAGTTTAAACCCAACTGTTTTCTATTTCAAACCTCCTCACATGCAGACTCTGTACATCAGAAATGAACATAATGTTTGTATAATAATAACTCATTCACAGGGACTTGTACCACAGATGCGTTACTGAAACAGATGAAAAAAAATCTGTGTAATCATTGATATGGTAACATTTTCAGTGAGGACACTTTATTATTTTTCTTATATAAGAAATGTAATGTTGTAATCTAAATTCTAGGTCATGTGGAGTGGGTTAAGTGGAGAGTCATTTTTTTTATAGACATTGCATGCTCGGGTGCAGATCCGATGTCAGGATTGGGGGGGGACACAAAAGTGATTTTTTTTTTTTTTTGCCCGTATGCAACTCATACTATGCAACCATAAATCACAACTTCGTAGAGGCTCACCACATCATTCAAAAAGTACTGCACAGGGAATCATTTGTGCTTACCTTTCTTGTTTATTTGTCCAGAGTCAGAAATATACAGTGGTGCTTGAAAGTTTGTGAACCCTTTAGAATTTTCTATATTTCTGCATAAATATGACCTAAAACATCATCAGATTTTCACACAAGTCCTAAAAGTAGATAAAGAGAACCCAGTTAAACAAATGAGACAAAAATATTGTACTTGGTCATTTATTTATTGAGGAAAATGATCTAATATTACATATCTGTGAGTGGCAAAAGTATGTGAACCTCTAGGATTAGCAGTTAATTTGAAGGCAAAATTAGAGTCAGGCGTTTTCAATCAATGGGATGACAATCAGGTGTGAGTGGGCACCCTGTTTTATTTAAAGAACAGGGATCTATCAAAGTCTGATCTTCACAACACATGTTTGTGGAAGTGTATCATGGCACGAGCAAAGGAGATTTCTGAGGACCTCAGAAAAAGTGTTGTTGATGCTCATCAGGCTGGAAAAGGTTACAAAACCATCTCTAAAGAGTTTGGACTCCACCAATCCACAGTCAGACAGATTGTGCACAAATGGAGGAAATTCAAGACTATCGTTACCCTCCCCAGGAGTGGTCGACCAACAAAGATCACTCCAAGACCAAGGCGTGTAATAGTCGGCGAGGTCACAAAGGACCCCAGGGTAACTTCTAAGCAACTGAAGGCCTCTCTCACATTGGCTAATGTTAATGTTCATGAGTCCACCATCAGGAGAACACTGAACAACAATGGTGTGCATGGCAGGGTTGCAAGGAGAAAGCCACTGTTCTCCAAAAAGAACATTGCTGCTCGTCTGCAGCTTGCTAAAGATCATGTGGACAAGCCAGAAGGCTATTGGAAAAATGTTTTGTGGATGGCTGAGACCAAAATAGAACTTTTTGGTTTAAATGAGAAGCGTTATGTTTGGAGAAAGGAAAACACTGCATTCCAGCATAAGAACCTTATCCCATCTGTGAAACATGGTGGTGGTAGTATCATGGTTTGGACCTGTTTTGGTGCATCTGGGCCAGGACAGCTTGCCATCATTGATGGAACAGTGAATTCTGAATTATACCAGCGAATTCTAAAGGAAAACGTCAGGACATCTGTCCATGAACTGAATCTCAAGAGAAGGTGGGTCATGCAGCAAGACAACGACCCTCAGCACACAAGTCGTTCTACCAAAGAATGGTTAAAGAAGAATAAAGTTAATGTTTTGGAATGGCCAAGTCAAAGTCCTGACCTTAATCCAATCAAAATGTTGTGGAAGGACCTGAAGCGAGCAGGTCATGTGAGGAAACCCACCAACATCCCAGAGTTGAAGCTGTTCTGTACGGAGGAATGGGCTAAAATTCCTCCAAGCCGGTGTGCAGGACTGATCAACAGTTACCGCAAACGTTTAGTTGCAGTTATTGCTGCACAAGGGGGTCACACCAGATACTGAAAGCAAAGGTTCACATACTTTTGCCACTCACAGATATGTAATATTGGATCATTTTCCTCAATAAATAAATGACCAAGTATAATATTTTTCTCTCATTTGTTTAACTGGGTTCTCTTTATCTACTTTTAGGACTTGTGTGAAAATCTGATGATGTTTTAGGTCATATTTATGCAGAAATATAGAAAATTCTAAAGGGTTCACAAACTTTCAAGCACCACTGTATTTGTCAAATATTATTTGTTCCATGGGCGGCACGGTGGTGTAGTGGTTAGCGCTGTCGCCTCACAGCAAGAAGGTCCGGATTCGAGCCCCGTGGCCGGCGAGGGCCTTTCTGTGTGGAGTTTGCATGTTCTCCCCGTGTCCGCGTGGGTTTCCTCCGGGTGCTCCGGTTTCCCCCACAGTCCAAAGACATGCAGGTTAGGTTAACTGGTGACTCTAAATTGACCGTAGGTGTGAATGTGAGTGTGAATGGTTGTCTGTGTCTATGTGTCAGCCCTGTGATGACCTGGCGACTTGTCCAGGGTGTACCCTGCCTTTCGCCCGTAGTCAGCTGGGATAGGCTCCAGCTTGCCTGCGACCCCGTAGAACAGGATAAAGTGGCTAGAGATAATGAGATGAGATTATTTGTTTCACCATTTCTATCTAGAATGTGAAGTCTGAAAATACATTTGTTTGTGCAATTTTTAATAATTTAGGGGATTTTTATTGGGGGGGGACAATTCATGTTTTTCAGAAATGGGGGGGGGCATGTCCCCCCCGGGATCTGCACCCATGATTGCATGAATTAATGTCATTGTTGGTCTTTCAGATGTTGGGATATAAGTGCAGGGAATGTGAAATGGATTTTTCAAGTTCCAATCCTTGCAGCCATCGCTGTAAGCAAACCATTGCTCCTTATTCAATCAATATTCTGCTTTTTTTTTTTTGAAGCTGTCACAATTCTATATCATAACCTTTTACTGTGTTGCATTTCTCTCTTACTCTCCAGGTCAACTTCTTTCTTTTCCTCAACATCATCAGGGTTTTGGCATCAAAGCTGTGGGAGACTAACACGGGGAAACTAGACCCAAGGCAGCAGTACAGGTCAAACACTATCATTCCAGAAACATACCGAAAACAAAATACACTCACCGGCCACTTTAATAGGAACTTGTTGTTGATTCTAAGATTCTTGTTCTTGGCTGCAAGAGTGAAAACCAGTGTGGTTTTCTGCTGTTGCATGCTGAGATGCTTTTCTGCCTGCCATGGTTGTAAACAGTGATTATATGAGTTACTATATCCTTCTTGGCAGCTCGAACCAATCTGGCCATTTTTCTCTGACCTCTCTTATCAGCAAGGTGTTTTCAGCAACTGTCGCTCACTCAGTTTTTTTCCCCCCCGCACCATTCTGTGTAAACTCTACAGACTGTTGTGTGTGAAAACCCCAGGAGATCAGCAGTTTCTGAAATACTCAAACCAGTCCATCTGGCACCAACACCCATGCCACAGTTAAAGTCACAGAGATCACAATTTTCCTGACATATGAAGTGAACATTAACTGAAGCTCTTGATTTGTATCTGCATGATTTGATGCATTGTGCTGCTGTCAAGGGATCGGCTGATTAGAGAACTGCATAAAACAGCAGGTGGATGGGTATTCCTAATAAAGTGGCCACTAAGTGTATATGATTTACCACGATGGGGACAGTTTGATGTAATCTTAAAGCTTTAATTCAAAAGACTTACATGCAATTTCCCATGCAGCTGAAATGTAGTTAAGGGACCGAGATGTGTTTGGTGTCAGAGCTGTAAGGCTAAGATTGCTAAGTACGTAACACCAAAATAATAAACATGAGTGAACACAAAACAGTGAACAGTCAACGTGAACAGTATCAGTAAGCAAGGTGACAATAAGAAAAAATGACCTACACAATAATGAACAATGCATGCATGTAAGAAAACATTACCAATGCAGAATTGTAAACTAGTTGAAGGCATGCAAAAATCAATCACATAAATTTGGTAAACAAGGTAGGGTGACCAGACGTCCCGGTTTTACCGGGACAGTCCCGATTTGGGGTTGTGTGTCCCGAGTCCCGACAAAAGTCTGTCGGGACACGGATATGTCCCGGTTTTCGCCACTTGCGACGTTTGCGACTGAGCAGTGTGGGAATCATTAGCGGAGAAATGCCTGCATTTACTATTTTGATGAATTGACAGGAATCGCAAACTTTCCTGGTTACTGCCCCCTGGCCCTGTGGCATGGGTGTTTATTTAGTCACATTATTCCAGACAACAGAACGTGTTGCCATGCAACAATAAAATAAACATTAACTGGCGCGAATGTTCTTTGTCTAGCAGCAGTAATGCCGCAACAATTATGCCGAAAAGAAAATGTACCTTTTCCAAAGATTTACAGGGCACCTACCCCTTCCTCCGAGAGGCGCAGAACAATGCGCACGAAGCCTACTGCACACACTGTAAGTGCTTTGTTCCTGTACTGAGTTGGGTAGCCTATGCTGCAAATGCTGTGCGCTCCTGTGGGGGCTTTCCTCGGGCTGTCGCCCCTCTCCTCCTTTACTGCTGTTTTGTTTGAGTGTATATTTACGGAAGCAGAGAGAGGCCCTTCATATAATCTTTTTTTATTCACCTTGTTATCCCGAGATAATGACATAATTAATTCGAGATCTCGAGAAAACAAAACCGTTATTCCGAGATCTCGAGAAAACAAAACCGTTATTCCGAGATCTCGAGAAAACAAAACAATTATTCCGTGATCTCGAGAAAACAAAACAATTATTTCATGATCTCAGCTGGATCACTGTATCTCCGTGGGTAGAGACGAAGCCGGGCCAGTCTTCTGCGGAGGTGCCGCGGACTAATTTTGAAATTATCCCTTATTAAAAGACTTAATGCAATCTCTCCCTGTGTCAACCCCTGATCAAAATATTGCCTTATTAGGTGATCGATTATTCCAGACATTCTAATGACCAAAGTTGCATCTATACAGAATGAGAAATAGCCCCAAAGTCAGCATATCACAAGTCTCTTGGCGCACCTGAATGAACCATTTCTCAGCTGTTTACTCGAGATCATGAAATAATTAGGGCTGTCGAAGTTAACGCGTTATTAGTGCGTTAACGCAATTTAATTTGATTGCGATTAAAAAAAATGACGCGTTATTGGAGGGTACAGTGAATTGGGTTCATCTTGGTAAGGAACAATGCAGATTTTCGCGGGTGACTAGCATGCAAAATAAAGCTAGTTATAACATTAACTTTGTGGTAAAACGTAGCTCTACAACTTGTCAAATAAACCCGCAACATGGTCAGTTAAATTGTAGTCTGCATATGCGATGCGGTGCGAGTTCCGTTTACTTTCACTTTATCGGGTGAAATGTGTTGATATCTGACGGGCTACGATCGGGAATGCGCACATTCCCTTTTCTCCACCTGTAGATTGTAGGTATTCTAGCGATTTCCAAATAGCCTACTGCTTCACTTGAATGAACTTGCAGGAGTCAAACTACTTCCTCTTTGCTCTTCGAAGTGTAGCTTGCAGCCATTACAGTTGAGAAAAAAAATACAGTCTGTTATTTCTCCAAATTGTATTTTGCACATAGCCTACAGTATGCCCAACAGATGTCTGATAGGCTACACTGGAAAGAATATGCTGCATGCCTAGATCTAATATCAAAACCCGAATGCCAAATATTTGTGCATTAGGCCGATATATTGTCTATCATAAAGAAGATGAGCCTTATAATTGACATGGAGCATCAGAGCATATATTCAAATGTTTGCTCTGATGTAGAAATGTATTTGAGTACAATTTAAACAGATGTTTAAAGGTCCCATAGCATGAAATTTTCACTTTCTGAGGTTTTTTAACGTTAAAATGAGTTCCTCTGACCTTCTTAAGTCACCCCAGTGGCTAGAAATGTCATAATGTGTAAACCAAACTATGCCCACCCTTTGTCAACATTTGAGAATGGCGTGTCAAAATGGCGCGTTGATAAGCTCTTCCCTTTACTACGTCAGCAAGGGAGATGATCCCCACGCCCCCCTTCTGGATTCCCACCCACTGTATGGATTGCCCGCTCAGCTCAAAAGTTGCCACCATAGATACGTCACTTCAATTTTGTAGTGAGGAGACCATAGAGGACACAACAACATGGCATCACCTAAGCGAGCGAAACATGGAAATTGCGCTGTACATGGATGTGACAACACAGAAAAGAGTCTGTTTTTACTGCCGACGGGAGAGCCCCTGAAGACGCAGTGGCTTAATTTTATTTACTCCAATAATACGCCGTCGAGTCTACCTAAGACGGTGTATGTTTGTCGGAAGCATTTTCCTGATGAATGTTTCCACAACTTGGGACAGTACAGGGCAGGTTTTGCACATCAACTGTCACTGAAGTCTGGGTCCGTACCAAGCATCCCTGCCACATCAGCCACAAACACCGAACAAGTAAGTATATAACTGTTAAGTCGTTTTACTGTGTTTTAAAATCGGTGCGTTAGCCTAGCAATGGCTACATTAGCTGTGCAGCTAACCGCTTCCTGCAGTTAGCCAGGTACTCTGCGCTACAAAACCAAAAAGCATGCAGCATGCTCTTTTAAACTGAGTTTAGTCTGGAAATTGACTGTAACTTATGAGCTTATGTTTGACTATTGCTCCGCAATGCATGTCTTCTGTTGGATAAGCGATATGTTGCTGTAGTTGCTGCTTCTATCCTCTTTGGTTATGGAGTGCGTGTTCAAGCCTAGGGTATTATACGTTTGTAAACTACCACTCCGAACACTCTCACTCTCTGTTCTCTGTGTCACGTTGAGTTTACGAAAGGAGTCCGAGGGAGAACGGGGTTTTGTCTTAGCAGCGTGGCTACAGGCGCTGATAGCAGTGAGTATGTGTATGCGCAGCTTGGTCAAGCCCCTCCCCCTCCCCCCATGGCCCGCCCTCACCCTCTACCCTTCCCCGCCTCCATGCTTCTCATTAGCAAAACGACGCACTGGGAAAAGGGCTGAAATGGGGCTTTCTCCCAGGAGGCTATATCTACGTGCTGAGGGTTCATTTCGAGAAAGGCTGCGGATATAACATCCGGAAACCTCCACGAGCCCATTTAAAGCATCAACAAACCACCATGCCTTGGGTCCTTTAAAGATTTTTTTGCGATTAATCGCAATTAACTACATAATTTTATGAGATTAATCGCAATTAAAATTTTTAATCGTTTGACAGCCCTAGAAATAATTTTGTTTTCTCGAGATCACGGAATAATTGTTTTGTTTTCTCGAGATCTCGAATTAGTTGTGTTGTTTTCTCGAGATCCTGAATTAATTATGTCGTTATCTCGGGATAACAAGGTGAATAAAAAAAAGGATTATATAAAGGGCCTCTCTCGGCTTCCGTAGTATATATTCTCAAACACAGGCGATTGCTCTAAGACAACGAGGGAGGCTCAGCCTCCTCTAAAAATGATGAACATCGTGTAGGATGAATTGCGCTAGGCTTATGTTATAGCCGACCTTATAACATTGCTATTTCAGATCCAGAATCATAGAAATATATGTGCTCAACCCACTACAGTGTGAAATCATTCCGTTATAACTTTCCCCAGTTCGCCTAATGTGTGCGTGAGTTTTCCCCCCTCGTGACAGCGCGATGCAGCCCAGCCTCAGTGGATTGGGAGCTATGTGCTTGTCAATCTCAAAATGCAAGACGATTATTGGACAAATACTGCTAAAATGCCCGCCCACGGAGTCCCACGGACTCCCAGCCTCAGTGGACTTCAACGGCATTTGGGAGCTATGCGCTTTTCAATCTCAAAATACAAGACGGTTATTGGACAAATACTGCGAAAACGCCCGCCCACCAGACTCCCAGCCTCACATGGGAGGGACATGGCAGTTTCCGCGAGGAGACTGGTGATTGGTGAAAGCGGCCGGATATTTTCTTTGATTGACAGCTTGTTTCAACTATAGACAGGCAACAGTGTTGCCAGATTGGGCGGTTTTAAGTGCATTTTGGCGGGTTTGAACATATTTTGGGCTGGATAATGTCAGCAATATCTGGCAACATCAGTTCAGTCCCATGCGGATTCGCAAGTGCTGTGGTGTATTGTAAGAGATCAGCTTACATTTCGATTTCATTCATTACATATGGTTTCTACCAGCTTTTTTAGTTTGTATATATTTTCATTGTAAATAAAGTGTAAATATAGTGTTGTCAAGTTTGCTATCTTAGTTCCTGAAATTTTGTTTATTTGAGTGACTGAACTTGAACTTGAGGGGGCTAGTCAGCTAGCAAGAAAGCTGCGCACGGATGCCAAGCATTGCTGATTTAATTTTGGCGAAGCCATTTGCCAGTCTTCCTTTCGAGGAAAAAATTAAAATTAAAGAGCAGGGTAGACCAACGCCTCAAATTGACTTGGTGAAAAAGGTAGGGAATAATACTTGTTCCTTTCGGCTCTCCTGGTACGAGAAAGTGAATTGGCTAACAGCAAGTGACCCACATCAACAACAGTAAATAGGCTACTTTAGTAGTATGTCATGGATGGACCAAAAATATAGAATCTATTTAAAATGTTTATGCTGAGTATATTATATTGGAATATATATTTCTCTGGATATGAAGTAAACACAGCTACAATTTGGAAAACATTTTTAAACAAAAACACAGCCGAGGTCAATTTTTAAACAACATGCCACAATTTTAAAATATAAAATGTTAAAATACCCCCCCCCCCCCCCCCCCCAACACCACCATCATGTATATTGGACAGTAGGCTAATGGGCCAAAAGAACCTGTTAGTTCACAGTTCGTGACCCTGCCAACAATCAGCCAGATCAGAGGCAAGAGTATGGGCAAAATTGATGTGTTTTTTCTTTTAAAATCTGGAAATATCGTAACCGACCAGCCTCCCCTGTTTGAAAGACTACCAGCCGCCACTGTTCTCAAATCACTTGTCTCTTTTTTGTTTCTGTTTAACATACCATTCTGACAGTTTGGCCATATTGCTGTGTTGAACAGCTTGTTGCACCTTCCATTAAAGTGTTCACTTTTGTACACATCTTCTTGCTTTATTCATTCAGTTGTGGGGAATGGTTAGTAAGGTTGATTCTGGCCTAGGCTATGTTGAGGTCACATATCTACTTTAAGTTCATGCTATAGTGCATACAATTGTAGAGATATAGCCTACATGTGCATATGCATTCTTCTTGGCGTTCTCACAAACAGGTGAAATAAATCAGTTTAAATTTGGCCTATGGACATAGCCTGGCCTATTCTCAGCCATTACAAAATCTGTTGTCTGACCATAATTTAACTGATCTGTATACCACTATGCTACTAGATAACAAAATGCCTGTTTGTTTTATTTCATGTGAGATGTTGATAAATGTGAGCTTCAACAAAATGATAAGAGCACCTCTCTGAGTGTCACGTTTACGTTAAAAAAAAGGTGTGCGTGCACGAGCATGGTCGCGCGCAAAAGTGTCCCGGTTTCAGACTAGGGAAATCTGGTCACCCTAAAACAAGGTGAAAGTATGAAAACGTACTCACGTAAAATAGAAACAAGGTGAAAGTACAGACTGTTATTACGAGGGTTTTTTTTGTGCAGGAAGCTGTTGAAGTCGACGCTGGTGCTGATGCCACTCTTTGGGGTGCACTACATGGTGTTTATGGGTCTTCCTTACACCGAGGTCACCGGGCTGCTTTGGCAGATCCAGATGCACTATGAGATATTCTTCAATTCGTTACAGGTAAAACCTGACCCCATGCTCTTTACCACACACTACAAAAAAAGTTATTTTTTGCTATAATATACAAAAAGGCAGAAAACACTACAAAGGACTTTACATCTTGAGTTAAGATGAAGGTTAACTTGCTGGAAGAGCCCAATAATCAGGGTTTGGTACATTACATATTTTACTTGGCAAAATAAAATTAAGCATGTGCCTATGTACATGTTAGTAAGCAGTTATTACTGAAAATCAGTTTGTACATGGAAGCAAATTTATTGATATTGTATTCATGTTTCAAACATAATTGGATTGATGGTTTTATTTTTCTTCCTTTAAGGGCTTTTTTGTGGCCTTCATCTACTGTTTCTGCAATGGAGAGGTACTATAAATGCTTAAAAAACCAGAAATTCTAATTAAAAGTAATATTGATTTTATGGAAATCCAAGTGCATGCATGACTTGTTTTTTTTTTTTCCATCCTTTTACGTATTCAAATATTTGCTTGAAATCAAAAATGTTGTTATTTTTGCCTCTTGAGGTTGGTTTCAGGCTGCCTTAAAATGTTCATTTCTAAAAGCACCTCATCATACACCAATCAGACATAACATTATGACCACTGAGAGGTGAAGTGAATTACATTGATTATCTCATTACAATGGCACCTGTCAAAGGGTGGGATATATTAGACAGCAAGAGAACAGTCAGTTCTTGAAGTTGACGTGTTGGAAGCAGGAAAAATGGGCAAGCGTAAGGATCTGAGCGACTTTGACAAGGGCCAAACTGTGATGGCCAGATGACTGGGTCTGAGCATCTCCAAAATGGCACATCTTGTGGGGTTACAGAGCTACTGTAGCACAACCTGCTGAAAAAGTTCGTGCTGGCTAAAACAGAAAGGTGCCAGCATTAACTTTTGCAGCAGTTTGTGCTATAGAAGCTCTTCTGTGGGATTGGACCATATGGGCTAGCCTTCGTACCCCATGTGAATCAATGAGCCTTCGACACCCATGACCCTGTCACCAGTTCGCCAGTGTCCTTCCTTGGACCACTTTTGGTAGGTACTAATCACTGCATACCAGGAACACCCCACAAGATGTGCCATTTTGGAAATGCTCAGATCCAATCATCTAGCCATCACAATTTGGCCATTGTCACGAAGGCTAGCCCATATGGTCCAATCCCACAGAAGAGCTACTGTAGCACAAGCTGCTGCAAAAGTTAATGCTGGCACCTTTCTGTTTTAGCCAGAATTAACTTTTTCAGCAGGTTGTGCTACAGTAGCTCTATAATCCCACAAGATGTGCCATTTTGGAGATGTTCAGATCCAGTCATCTAGCGATCACAATTTGGCCCTTGTCAAAGTCACTCAGATCCTTATGCTTGCCCATTTTTCCTGCTTCCAACACATTAACTTTGAGAACTGACTGTTCTCTTGCTGCCTAATATATCCCAACCCTTGACAGATGCCGCTGTAATGAGATAATCAATGTTATCCACTTCAGCTGTCAGTGGTCATAACGTTATGGCTGATCGGTGTTTATCAACTCAGTGACACGCCTACTTTTCCATAGACAGATCTTATTAGATTTTTTTGCCTTGTTTGCAACTTCCACCATGTTGACAGTTAAGGGTAAAAATGATGTACATATGTTCTAATATATGGGCGGCATGGTGGTGTAGTGCTGTCGCCTCACAGCAAGAAGGTCCAGGTTCAAGCCCCGTGGCCGGTGAGGGCCTTTCTGTGTGGAGTTTGCATGTTGTCCACGTGGGTTTCCTCTGGGTGCTCCGGTTTCCCCCACAGTCCAAAGACATGCAGGTTAGGTTAACTGGTGACTCTAAATTGACTGTGAATGGTTGTCTGTCTCTATTGGCCCTTTTCCACTACCCTTTTTCAGCCCGACACGGCTCGCGTTTCGACTACCTCAGAGTGGCGCGACTCAGCTCGCTTCAGCCTTACTCAGCACCCAAAACTCGCACGGTTTTGGAGTAGGGCTGAAGCAAGCCAAACCGAGCCGAGTGGGGCTAGGGGCGTGAGGAGACACTCCCCTGTGCACTGATTGGTGAGGAGGAGTGTCCTCACATGCCCACACACGCCCCGCGAGCACGCTGGGATCTGTAAACACCGTAAACCCGGAAGAAGAAGAATTACGAATTACGAGAATTTCTGAAGCCTTATGCGCCTCGCCTCATCTATACACTCTTGCCAGTATCTGTTGGCGTTGTTGGTGACAACAAGCCACAGCACCAAGACCAGCAACACTAACAACTCCATGTCCTCCATGTTTATTGTTTACTCTCCGGGTCATGAGACTACCACTTAAAAGGTCACTGATGTCACTGTTTGCGCCGCCTAACGACATCACGTAACGTCCACCCACTTTCGCTAACTCCACCCAATGTGTCCACCCACTTCCAGCCAGCACGGCTCAGCGCGGTTGTAGTCGAAATGCAACTCCAACAGCCCCGCTCAGCTTGACTCAGCCCAACTCAGCACGGCACGGCTCAGCCGCGTTGGTAGTGGAAAAGCGGCATATGTGTCCACCCTGTGATGACCTGGCGACTTGTCCAGGGTGTACCCCACCTCTCGCCCGTAGTCAGTTGGGATAGGCTCCAGCTTGCCTGCGACCCTGTAGAACAGGATAAAGCGGCTACAGATAATGAGATGAGATGAGATGAGATGTTCTAATATTGTTCTGCATCCAATTGAACTTTTAAAATCCTTTTAAAAGCCATTTTCTTAACTTTAAAATCAAATACGATGTCATTCAGAGGTTAGGTCAGAACGGAAGGTAAGGAAATGTGAAATTGTATAGAAAGGGCTGTACCATTAGTCTGGATTAACTAAAGTTCATTTGATAACCTCTTAAAGTGTCATCAAGTCAGTGTCACTAACGACCTGATAAGCAGACGTTTCCCAGTAAGACAGTGAACAATGGGGGGAAAAAAGTGTAAACTGGAACTTCGGATGTATATTTGATTTTGATCTGACCTAGTGCGCTTTTATCCTTTTCATTCCTTTGCTGTTTCATTTGATTTGGTTTCTCATTGCATGTAATTAAACAAATCAAAAGCAAAAGACATCAAGGGGTGTGTCGTAGCTCAAAGCATCCTGATAAAACTCTTTCATTCATTCATCAGTAACATCTTGAGAAAAGTACTAGAACTGTATTTGTTGATCACAGGTGCAGGCAGAGGTGAAAAAGGTGTGGCTACGGCGGAGCCTCGCTCTGGATATCAAGCAAAAGGCACGTGTAGTCAGCAGCACCGGGGGTGGGAGCTGTTACTATGGCGGCATGACATCACACACCACCACTCAGAGCATCTGCCTTGGCGCCCATGGACCAGTCCTGGCTCGGGGTGTGACTGTAGGAGTCAGAGGCCAATCACACATTGCTAACTTGCCAGGGTACACACCCAGTGAGACTCCAGAGACCATATTACCCAGAGTTCAGCAGTCAGAGCTCAGAAGTGCTGACAGCATGGGGGCACTGTATGATCAGAATGGGCAAAAAATTGTAGGACCTCAAGAAGTGGAGGAGGAATTAGAGAAAGAGCCATCGCTATACTTTATAGCTGAAGATCATTCCGGCTTGGTGTCGCTGAAAGATTTGGAAACGATTCTCTGAAAAACTTTGTGTGATATGTTATTAAACCTTGGCTGGCGAGCAGGTTTTGTTTTCTCTAGCAATTGTGATGTTAAATGTCTGGAACTAATGTATATCATCTTTTTATTATTTACTTAGTCAAAACTACTGAAAAGTGACCAGCATTTGTATTTAGTTATGAATATTTATATGAAGATTAGTCATAACTAATTGAAAGCATTGACAGTAACAAACCCACCGTTAACATTTCTTCATTTTGTAGTGTTATAATCCGGAACCGAAATGGACTTAATTGGTATTTTACCATTTGATTTGCACAATACTGTATGTCTAACATTCAAACATGCAAAATATTTTGATTGTGACACAAAAGGCTAATTAAATAAATAAGCAGAATTATATTTTTAGCTGCAATCGCAGCTTTGTCTTCTTGGATCTCTATCAGCTTTGCATCGGGATCCTGATATTTTTGCCTCTTCTTCTTGGCAGAATAGCTCCAGCACTGTCAGATTGGATGCAGACCATTGGTGAACAACAGTCTTGCTTCAGATTCTCAATAGGTTTGAGGACTAGGAGATGCTAACACTTTCAGTTTCTTGGTTTTAAACCACTCCAGTGTAGCTTTGGCAGAATGCTTAGAGTTAGTGTCCTGTTGGAAAGTATGGAAAGTGAAGTGCTGCTCAAGTCTCTTGCAGACCGGATTACGTTTTCTTGTATTTGGTTCCATCAAGCTTACCCCCAATCCTGACCACTTTCTCAGTCCGTGCTGATGAAAAGCATCTGCACAAAATGATGCTACCACCACCATGCTTCACCATAGGAAAGTTTTTGTCAGTGAAACAGCAGTGTTGGATTTTCACCAAATTGAGCACTTTGTTCCAAAAAGTAAATTGGTCTAATCAAACAAAAGAACCTTTTCCCACCTAGTTCCTGAGTCTCCAAATGTTTTAAATAACAGCTTTCTTCTCACCACTCTTCTATAAAGTCCAGCATTGTGATATGTCTGGGCTGTGGTCCTGTAAAACGTTTCTGCAATTTGAGCAGTGGATCTTTTCAGCTATGTCAGATATACCCTTGGTCTAGCTAACTCCTCTAGGCAAAGAGTCATGGTTATACCATTTTCTTTCTCTTTTTGTATTAACAGATTTAACGGCATGCTGTGGGATTTTCAAAGTTTGGGGTTTTTTTTTTGCTTGTTTGTTTGTTTGTTTGTTTGTTTGTTCGTTTGTTTGTTTGTTTGTTTTTTAATAACCAAACTCTACGTGAGTCTTTTCCACAATTTTGTCCCAGATTTCTTGTGATTTCTCCTTGGTCTTCATGACGCTATTTGTTTAGATATGTTCTCTAACAAATTCTGGATTCTTCCAGGAACAGGTGCATTTATATTGAGATCATATGTCACTTTAATTGCACACAGGTCGACTCCATTCATGTAATTATTTGACTTCTGGTGGCAGCTGGTACTTTTTTTTTTTTTTAATTTGTAAATTATTTTTCAAACCATATTGATTTTTGCCCTCACTTCAATACTTCAATCTTCAACATTATGGGAATTACTGTGCAGCTTTATAATGTACAATCCCAGTTTAATCCATTTCCATTCCATATTTGTGTAAGACACGGGCGATTGCTCTAAGACAATGAGGGAGGCTCAGCCTCCTCTAAAAATGACGAACATCGTGTAGGATGAATTGCGCTAGGCTTATGTTATAGCCGACCTTATAACATTGCTATTTCAGATCCAGAATCATAGAAATATATGTGCTCAACCCAACTACAGTGCGAAATCATTCCGTTATAACTTTCCCCAGTTCGCCTAATGTGTGCGTGAGTTTTTCCCCCTCGTGACAGCGCGATGCAGCCCAGCCTCAGTGGACTTCAATGGAATTTGGGAGCTCTGCGCTTTTCAATCTCAAAATGCAAGACGATTATTGGACAAATACTGCGAAACCGCCCGCCCACCGGACTCCCAGCCTCAGTGGACTTCAATGGCATTTGGGAGCTATGCACTTTTCAATCTCAAAATGCAAGACGGTTATTGGACAAATACTGCGAAAATGCCCGCCCACGGACTCCAAGCCTCACAGTGGGAGGGACATGGCAAAGCTTTCCGCGAGGAGACTGGTGATTGGTGAAAGCGGCCGGATATATTCTTTGATTGACAGCTCGTTTCAAATATAGACAGGCAGCGGTGAATCTCAGTTCAGTCCCATGCGGATTCGCAAGCGCTGTGGTGTATTGTAAGAGATCAGCTTACATTTCGATTTCATTCATTACATACAGTTTCTACCAGCTTTTTTAGTTTGTATATATTTTCATTGTAAATAAAGTGTAAATATAGTGTTGTCAAGCTTGCTATCTTAGTTCCAGAAATTTCGTTTATCTGAGTGACTGAACTTGAACTTGAGGGGGCTAGTCAGCTAGCAAGAAAGCTGCGCACGGATGCCAAGCATTGCTGATTTAATTTTGGCGAAGCCATTTGCCAGTCTTCCTTTCAAGGAAAAAATTAAAATTAAAGAGCAGGGTAGACCAACGCCTCAAATTGACTTGGTGAAAAAGGTAGGGAATAATACTCGTTCCTTTCAGCTCTCCTGGTACGAGAAAGTGAATTGGCTAACAGCAAGTGACCCACATCAACAACAGTAAATAGGCTACTTTAGTAATATGTCATGGATGGACCAAAAATATAGAATCTATTTAAAATGAGTATATTATATTGGAATATATATTTTTCTGGATATGAATTAAACACAGCTACAATTTGGAAAACATTTTTAAACAAAAACACAGCCGAGAACATTTCACACTACAGACCTGGATTAAAAGTGAAGCGTTGTCAAAATTGTCAATAAAACATTTCTCAGTCAAAATAAGTAAAATATAGGGAAAGTGTCATTGAATGAAATGTGTGGCACCCAGCTCTATGTTTGGCTCCCCAAGGTCAGTGCTTGTGCCTATTCCAGAACACTCTGCTGTTACTGCTGAGGTTCCTGACAAAGAGCTGCTTTCAATAATGATCAATTTTTAAACAACATGCCACAATTTTAAAATATAAAATGTTAAAATATACCCCCCCCCCCCCCAACACCACCATCATGTATATTGGACAGTAGGCTAATGGGCCAAAAGAACCTGTTATTTCACAGTTTGTGACCCTGCCAACAATCAGCCAGATCAGAGGTAAGAGTATGGGCAAAATTGATGTGTTTTTTCTTTTTTCTTTTAAAATCTGGAAATATCGTAACTGACCAGCCTCCCCTGTTTGAAAGACTACCAGCCGCCACTGGTGTAAGACATTGTAAATATTTCATTTTTAGGATCACAAAAAGTCAAACAAAATACAACTAAAATCATGGTAATGATCTTGCAAGACAGAAATATGTAGGTGGCTTTATTTATTTATTTTTGCTAGTTATTTTTTAAACAATGCTAGATCATGAGCACAAAACATTTTTCATCGAGACTGAAAAAAATCATATATTTAAGTATCTGCATGAAGTCATCATTCTTAAATGTACCTCGCAGTATAATGTGCTGAAGATATGGCAATGGTCCTGGTAGGAATAACGTTGCTGGTTCGCTTTAACGACTTTTCCCAACTGAAAATCCCTAAAGCAACACACAGTGAGGATATAATATAATTGTTTTATCATTTATAGTGTATTGTTTAATTTTTTTATAGAATGTTGTGCTGTCGACACGAAACAGATCTGTTTAATTTACTAGCTGTTAATATTAGATGCAATTTTATATAACTTCTTTTACAACAACCCATTTAACCAGACGCTGTTTAGCTGCACCTACATTGTCATGTATAGCTATCACACTACTTTAATTTTATTGGAACCTGTTGTACAGTCAAGTCCAAAAGTTTGTGCACCCTTAGATAAAACATAGGTTAAAAATGGTTTTCTGTATGCAATATGAATGTTTTATAAATATAAATATTATTATTATTTGTTTCAACTCTGCTAAAAACTGAAATTTCCCTTCTTCAAATCAGCAGAATCTAGTCTCAAAATATTTTTGCTTTAGAATTTAGATTGCCTTTTTGCAGGAAATGCTCATGTTTCCTTTTTATAACTTCTTGCATACACTCACCGGCCACTTTAAAAGGAACTTCTTGTTAATTCTAAGATTCCTGTTCTTGGCTACAGGAGCGGAACCCAATGTGTTCTTTTGCTGTTGCATGCTGAAATGCTTTTCTGCTCATTACGGTTGTAAAGAGTGATTATATGAGTTACTAGATCCTTCCTGGCAGCTCAAACCAAACTGTCCATTTTCCTCTGACCTTTCTTCTCAACAAGGTGTTTGTTTCCACCCACAGAACTGTCGCTCACTCAAAATTTTTTTTTGTTTTTCACACCATTCTGTGTAAACTCTAGAGACTGTTGTGTGTGAAAATCCCAGGAGATCAGCAGTTTCTGAAATACTCAAACCAGTCCATCTGGCTCAAACCAACACCCATGCTACACTGAAAGTCACAGAGATCGCGATTTTTCCAATTGTGATGTTTGAAATGAAGATTAACTGAAGCTCTTGATTTGTATCTGCATGATTTGATGCATTGTGCTGTTGTCAGGGGATTGGCTGATTAGAGAACTGCATAAAACAGCAGGTGGATGGGTGTTCCTAATAAAGTAGGCTGGTGTGTGTGTGTGTATATGTATATATATATATATATATATATATATATATATATATATGTATGTATATATATATATATATATATATATATATATATACACACACACACACACACACACACACACATATATATATATATATATATATATATATATATATATATATATATATATATACATACACACACACAACCCCGATTCCAAAAAAAGTTGGGACAAAGTACAAATTGTAAATAAAAACGGAATGCAATGATGTGGAAGTTTCAAAATTCCATATTTTATTCAGAATAGAACATAGATGACATATCAAATGTTTAAACTGAGAAAATGCATCTTTAAAGAGAAAAATTAGGTGATTTTAAATTTCATGACAACAACACATCTCAAAAAAGTTGGGACAAGGCCATGTTTACCACTGTGAGACATCCCCTTTTCTCTTTACAACAGTCTGTAAACGTCTGGGGACTGAGGAGACAAGTTGCTCAAGTTTAGGGATAGGAATGTTAACCCATTCTTGTCTAATGTAGGATTCTAGTTGCTCAACTGTCTTAGGTCTTTTTTGTCGTATCTTCCATTTTATGATGCGCCAAATGTTTTGTATGGGTGAAAGATCTGGACTGCAGGCTGGCCAGTTCAGTACCCGGACCCTTCTTCTACGCAGCCATGATGCTGTAATTGATGCAGTATGTGGTTTGGCATTGTCATGTTGGAAAATGCAAGGTCTTCCCTGAAAGAGACGTCGTCTGGATGGGAGCATATGTTGCTCTAGAACCTGGATATACCTTTCAGCATTGATGGTGTCTTTCCAGATGTGTAAGCTGCCCATGCCACACGCACTAATGCAACCCCATACCATCAGAGATGCAGGCTTCTGAACTGAGCGCTGATAACAACTTGGGTCGTCCTTCTCCTCTTTAGTCCGAATGACACGGCGTCCCTGATTTCCATAAAGAACTTCAAATTTTGATTCGTCTGACCACAGAACAGTTTTCCACTTTGCCACAGTCCATTTTAAATGAGCCTTGGCCCAGAGAAGACGTCTGCGCTTCTGGATCATGTTTAGATACGGCTTCTTCTTTGAACTATAGAGTTTTAGCTGGCAACGGCGGATGGCATGGTGAATTGTGTTTACAGATAATGTTCTCTGGAAATATTCCTGAGCCCATTTTGTGATTTCCAATACAGAAGCATGCCTGTATGTGATGCAGTGCCGTCTAAGGGCCCGAAGATCACGGGCACCCGGTATGGTTTTCCGGCCTTGACCCTTACGCACAGAGATTCTTCCAGATTCTCTGAATCTTTTGATGATATTATGCACTGTAGATGATGATATGTTCAAACTCTTTGCAATTTTACACTGTCGAACTCCTTTCTGATATTGCTCCACTATTTGTCGGCGCAGAATTAGGGGGATTGGTGATCCTCTTCCCATCTTTACTTCTGAGAGCCGCTGCCACTCCAAGATGCTCTTTTTATACCCAGTCATGTTAATGACCTATTGCCAATTGACCTAATGAGTTGCAATTTGGTTCTCCAGCTGTTCCTTTTTTGTACCTTTAACTTTTACAGCCTCTTATTGCCCCTGTCCCAACTTTTTTGAGATGTGGTGCTGTCATGAAATTTCAAATGAGCCAATATTTGGCATGAAATTTCAAAATGTCTCACTTTCGACATTTGATATGTTGTCTGTGTTCTACTGTGAATACAATATCAGTTTTTGAGATTTGTAAATTATTGCATTCCATTTTTTTTTTACAATTTGCACTGGGTTGTGTATATATATATATATATATATATATATATATATATATATATATATATATATACACACACTGTGTATGTATATATATTCTTTTTTTTGTAAATGATTATAACATACTGTAGAGGTCCCTTTTCGTTTTGTTCATTCCATCACCTTCAACAACAGATCAATATCACGAATGTAATGTGTACACTGCTAACTATGCTGCTCATGGAGTATTATATTTGTTTGGTATTCTGCTCTCCCAGTTTACTCTTTTCATTCTCTCTTTATTTATACAGTATATTAACTGAGAATTTAAGTATTCAATGCAAAGCAAATGACCAAATGATTCCAATTTCCTCCAATCTACTGGCAGGCTGTGCATTTTAGGAAAGGAACAGGACAGGAAGCCTGATGTGAAGTTAAACCTGAGAAGACAAGACAAGCACTATATCATTCAGGACACAGCACTGAGACAGTTTTACTTACCCTTTCACTTAGTGTGAAAATCAAAGGCGGCTTTGAAAGCACGCACACACACACACACACACATTACACACGCTTACTCAAACCACCATTGATCTTGAACTTCTGCTCTCCAAACAAACGCTGCTGGGAATCAGAGCAGGAAAATCGAACCTGGTCTGAGGAATACAGGAAGTGAGTTGTGTAGAGTTCCAGACTCTGTAAATGGAGAGAGAAATGACTAGAGGGTGATAAAAGGACATCATCTCTCCATGTGTGCAGTTTCAGTATTTAAGGACTAAAGAGATGACTCAGTTCCACCTTTTTTTGCTGTGAATATGTCTTGGACCCTTTAGCAGACACTGTTGCCTTATCCAGAGCAACATGCAACCTACCTAGAGCAGCCTGGGTGTCAGTTGAGGGTTCGATACCTCACTCAAGGGCACTTCAGCCATTCCTTCCAGTCCAGGGAATTGAACCAACAACCTTTTACTCCTAAAGCAGCTTCTCTAACCTTTAGGCTATGACTTCCCCCAATTGGTGCTTTAGTAAATACAGAATGTGTAGTTATTTTTATATACAGTATATATTTTTTCGATTTTAAAAGGACAAATGCAAGCACACACACATACAAACCAACCAACAAATTATATACTTGGTGATTTTTTTTTTTTAAACCGGAAAATTATGGGCCATACGATGTGCACACTTTAATCATAACAACGCCATTACCAGTCCAAGCTAGTATCAGCTAAATAACTAGCCTAGTTGCTGTGTTAGATGTATTACATTCAGTCATGAAGATGAGGAGATTGTTTGCCTTCGCTGTACCTTCACTGTAGAGGCAGGAAATCGAGAGAATTTGCTGTAGCCCCAGTTAAAGTAGGACATCACATCACTCACCAGTGAATGTCGCGAAAATAAACATGCTGCTATTTTTCAAAATGGCTCCTCATGCAACTTTTTCATTTACTAATTTTTTCACCTCCAGTTTGTCCTAGATGTTATGTTTGGTTGGATGATACAGTATTGTGCAAAAGTCTTAGGCACCCGATTTTTTTCATACAAACTTTGTTGTAGATTTCTATTTTATGACTTTTACATTAGGGTGGTGTAGTGGTTACTGTCGCCTCACAGCAAGAAGGTTCTGAGTTCAAGCCCAGTGGCTGACAAGGGCCTTTCTGCGTGGAGTTTGTATGTTCTCACCGTGTCTGCATGGGTTTCCTCCGGGTACTCTGGTTTCCTCCACAGTCCAGATATATGCAGGTTAGGCTAATTGGTGGCTCTAAATTGACCGTAGGTGTGAACGGTTGTTTGTCTCTATGTGTTAGCTCTGGTGACTTGTCCAGGGTGTACCCCGCCTCTCGCTCATAGTCATTTGGGATAGGCTCCAGCTTGCCTGTGACCCTGTACAGGATAAGCAGCTACAGATAATGGATGGATGGACTTCTACATTACTGAGTCAGTACAAAAACATTTTAGAGTTCCAAACATTCATTTTCCAGCACAAAATTAAATGTTACAGAAAAAAAGTTTGTATCTGAGCAGCATATTCCATAAGAGAGCACTTTTCAGGTGAAAAAAGAAAACATAATGAAGGCTGCTGGGTTTTGGTGCAAAACGAAGAAGCGAGTGTGACAGTCAAAGTGTCCAGAAGAACTGTAGCTGGTTCTGTAAGATGCTCAGTAAAACCTACAGCTCATTTCCACATAAAACTGCACTCATTATACCTGAGAGTACTATTTTTTTTTTAAAGCAAAGGGTCATCTCACACCAAATATTGACTTTGTTTCATTTATTATGGCTTACTGATTACTGCTTATAGTATTTTTTTAATGTTGAAACATTTCATTTCATTATTTTTCAGCCATTTTTGGTCAACAGCATTTCTTTACATGTGCCTAAGACTTTTGCACAGTACTGTAGTGTATATACGCTCGTCGGTCAGTGCTCTTCTGAATATTTGAACGTTTTCAACTTTGGAAGTTCTACTGTGACCAAAGAAACAATTTTAAAAACAATTGTTTAAACCGTGTTTATAAGCTGTGTTGGAAGTTGAGGAGAGAAAAAAGTCTAATATGAAAAGAGCATACTAGGAAATCCTGCAAAGGTTGCATGAAAATCAAACCATTTTTGTGAGATTACAAGCTTGCATAGCCTACCCTGTAGCATTTCGTATCCTTGCATCCGTCCTTCAACCAGAAGTTTTTTTTCTTTAATTAATTGAATGAAACCCCAGAGGTAGAAATATTAGCATTGTCAGCATGGTGTGTGAATTCTGGCTCTGACAGTTCTTCTACATCATTGCTCTTAACTAGAAACCGTTTATTTAATCCCAGTCACTTATTATAGTTATTATTTTTGTCTGTACCTGCTCACATTGCATTCTTGGGTCCTTCACCTTTCCAGTCTTGATGTGTCTGTATGCATGTACGGTAGAACACATTTCCTGTTGCTTCTGAATAATATATTTGTATTTGCTTACATCTGTAATGTAGATACGTACAGTGTATGGGAATCTCTATTCTGTCATTTATGTATGGTGTAGAAAAAAAAACAAGTTGGACAGAAAATTCATCTGAAATCCTCATAGGAAATATCAGAATTTCCTGTTCACACACAATTGTGATGTCCCAGTCAAGGTATTAACCTTTGCCCAGTTGATAAGAACATACTTTTTAAACTTATACAGTGTTACTGAAGAATGATGCAATTTCATTTGAAATGTACAAAAACTGTATTCATTTTTGATAACGGGTCAAATAAATTCTTTCCCTTTACACACACTATTCCTTCTCTTCAGAATTCCTTTCCTTTTCCTATGATACTCACTCATACTGCAAATGACATCCCAGCATTCTTGTGAAGATCCTGGATAAATATTTGCCTCACTCTGCTAACAGCAGAAAGCGGAAAAGTTTTTTTTTTTTTTAAATTTAACTCATGTTTGTCTTTTCTCCCCTTTTCAATGTTGTTCCATCCATCCATGAAGAATAGTGAAGAAGAGTGCATACTTTTAAATTGGATCAAACTTCAAATTTTTCCACTCAAATAGTTTGAAATACAAATGACAGATTTCTAACAAAAATTATTCTCAGAAGAATGCCTCGTTTTCATTCAAAACTTCATCAAAATGATTGACACTATATCCATCCATTATCTGTAGCCACTTATCCTGACCTACAGGGTTGCGGGTAAGCTGGAGCCTATCCCAGCTGACTATGGACGAGAGGCGGGGTACACCCTGGACAAGTCACCAGGTCATCACAGGGCTGACACATAGAGACAAACAACCATTCACACTCACATTCACACCTACGGCCAATTTAGAGCCACCGATTAGCTTAACCTGCATGTCTTTGGAGGAAACCCACACGGACATGGGGAGAATATGCAAACTTCACACAGAAGTGGCCTCATCAACCGCTGGACTCAAACCCAGGACCACTACACCACCGTGCCACCAACTGACACTATAGAATACTTCAAATGAATGCAGATGAACTGTACATCACAACCTAGACAAAACCAAACAATATTTTTGAGTACTTTCTCCAGAAATTGTCTTAGACACAATTCCCTGAGGTCGAAATGTATGATTTCAGAAATGTAAAATTTCTTCATCACTCACAAAAATGTTTTTAAAACAGGCAACACTGACAGGACATGCATGTAACTGATATAAAAATACACCGATCAGCCATAATATTAAAACCACCGAGAGGTTTAGTGAATAACGTTGATTATCTCATTACAATGGCACCTGTCAAGTGGTGGGATACATTAGGCAGCAAGAGAACAGTCAGTTCTTGAAGGTGACATGTTGGAAGCAGGAAAAATGGGCAAGCGTAAGGATCTGAGTGACTTTGACAAGTAGTAGAGGACCTGGGTTAGATATGTACAGTATGCACATAATTTAGGAGAGGATAACTCAACTGTTATAGGCTAATTTGAACCCAAGGAACAACTTGGGATGTGTGCCAAAATCGCTATCTTGGGCGAACAGGCCGAAAATTACCAATCCAAGATGGCTGCCGGTAGCCATATTGAAAATATAAATTTTTGAACCAATCACCACAGAAGTATATGCAATACCTCATTTTATGGGTTTTTGGGTATAGGGACTCCATTAGTGACATCATTTTCATGACTGAGGGAAAAGGGAACAAGCTATGGCCAAGGGCAAGGTAAAAAAAAAAAAAACACCAAAAATTGGCCAAAATTGCAGCTTCACAGAAAACATGAGAAAAACAGAATAACCCTACCTCAAACATGAAATCATGGACTTGGAAGACCTACGCACATAATTTAGGAGAGTATAAGAAAGCAAGCATTTGATTAATATAAAGAAATTGTATTTTCAATCATACTATTATGATCAGGGCGGCACGGTGGTGTAGTGGTTAGCGCTGTCGCCTCACAGCCAGAAGGTCCAGGTTTGAGACCCGTGGCCGGCGAGGGCCTTTCTGTGTGGAGTTTGCATGTTCTCCCTGTGTCCGCGTGGGTTTCCTCCGGGTGCTCCGGTTTTCCCCACAGTCCAAAGACATGCAGGTTAGGTTAACTGGTGACTCTAAATTGACCGAATGTGAGTGTGAATGGTTGTCTGTGTCTATGCGTCAGCCCTGTGATGACCTGGCGACTTGTCCAGGGTGTACCCTGCCTTTCGCCCGTAGTCAGCTGGGATAGGCTCCAGCTTGCCTGCGACCCTGTAGAACAGGATAAAGCGGCTAGAGATAATGAGATGAGATGAGACTATTATGATCAATGGAATGTTAACTTAAAGTGAAAAATACAAAACTTATTACTTTAGTAGACAGCGATATCTTGAGAACCTAAATGTTTAACAGCCAACAATACAACTTTTAACATCACATTATTACTGTTTATGTGTCACATAAACCAGGGTCAGGAACATGAAGAGTAACACAATAATAATAATAATACCATAATACTGGTGGACATCTTCCATCCATCATCTGTAGCCGCTTATCCTGTTCTACAGGGTCGCAGGCAAGCTGGAGCCTATCCCAGCTGACTACGGGTGAGAGTTGGGGTACACCCTGGACAAGTCACCAGGTCATCACAGGGCTGACACAGGGACAAACAAACGGTCAATTTAGAGTCACCAGTTAACCTAACCTGCATGTCTTTGGACTGTGGGGGAAACCGGAGCACCCGTAGGAAACCCACGCGGACACGGGGAGAACATGCAAACTCCACACAGAAAGGCCCTCGCCAGCCGCTGGGCTCAAACCCGGACCTTCTTGCTGTGAGGCGACAGCGCTAACCACTACACCACCGTACCGTGCCACCCCCGCTGGACATCTTGGATTGGTAATTTTCAGGCTGTTCGCCCCGGATAGCGATTTTTGGCACAAATCCCAAGTTATTCCTTGGGGTCAAATTAGCCTACAGTATAACAGTTGAGTTATCCTCTCCTAAATTACGTGCATACATGTCTAAGCCAGATCCTAAACTAAAGGGCCGAATTATGATGGCTCGATGAATGAGTCTGAGCATCTCGAAAATGGCACATCTCTTTTTTTTTCTTTGAGGATTTATCCTCAGCTCCTCCCTCTAGTGAGCATGATGCCAACTTTAGCTCCTTTTGCGCTCTTCCTTTCTTCTGCTGCCTCTCACTGCAGTCTGGAATTTCACAGAGCAGTTTTACACACACACACACACACACACACACACACACACACACACACACACACACCTAACATAACATGATTATACTAAACAGATCAATATCACAAATACCCAAGTAAAGTGTCAAATGTAACAGGCTCAGTGTAATTCTAGATTCTGATTGATCAGAAGATTAATAATAAAAACTCATTTATAGGAACTGGACCAATGAACAGTCCACAATAAAAGGATCAAAAATATGCATACTTGTTGATATGGTTGATATAAGTTTCCTGTGATGAGATTTTTATTCAACATTTTCAACATTTTATGGAAACAGCCTCCAGTGTTATCACTGGCATCACCGTCAAAGCTGGAAATTTTTCTGGCATGTTCAGGACAGAGGAGTTTACACTTTGCGGTTTCTTGGTAACATGACAAGCTGCTGTTTTGTCTTTTTAATGACAAGTGAGGTTAAAAAAAAGGGAGGATGGTGAGGAAACAGCTGTTTATAGCTGCTATGACCTAAGTGACAAAAGGAAGTGACTTGTGGATGTTCAACAACATTAAATGCAACTATATATGGATAAAATGTGTGACATATTGTTCATTAATAAATATAAGTGTGATTTACTATCAACATATCTGTGAAGATACTCAGTCATCCAGGTACATAGTAATCAGTGGTTGGTAGAAGAGAGCAACTGGACTTGCTTGAAGATTCTTGAAGACGTTTCGCCTCTCATCTGAAAGGCATCCTCAGTTCTGTCTTACTCTGTTCAGTGACGGCCGTTCCAGGTTGACAAAAATGAACGATCCTCTCTGGCTAAGATGTCTGCCAGTTTTCTGGAAGTCCTCTCATACTCCCGCACCAGTCGAAGGGATCTCATCCCAAAGTGCGTAGAAACATATCTGTGAGGATACTCAGTCATCCAGGTACATAGTAATCAGTGGTTGGTAGAAGAGAGCAACTGGACTTGCTCCCGACTGGTGCGGGAGTATGAGAGGACTTCCAGAAAACTGGCAGACATCTTAGCCAGAGAGGATCGTTCATTTTTGTCAACCTGGAACGGCCGTCACTGAACAGAGTCAGACAGAACTGAGGATGCCTTTCAGATGAGAGGCGAAACGTCTTCAAGAATCTTCAAGCAAGTCCAGTTGCTCTCTTCTACCAACCACTGATTACTATCAACTGTGGCTAGCTGACGAGTTGCAGAGACAGTAGGAATTTTGACTTTGCGCTTTTTATGCCTCCGCCACCTTAAGGTGCAGGAGGCATTATGTTTTCGGGTTGTCCGTCTGTCCGTGCGTCCGTCCTTCCCGAAACCTTGTGAACACGATATCTCAAAAAAGGCTAATGAAAGGAATTTCACCAAACTTTCACCATTTGTGCACTTTGGGACAAACCTGAACTGATTAGACCTTTTGATCTCAAAATTTAAGGTCAAGGTCACTGTGAGGTCAAATGTCTGTCCGAAAACCTTGTGAAAACAATATCTCCAAGGCAAATGAAAGGAATTTCACCAAACTTTCACCATTTGTGCATTTGGGGACAAAGATGAAATGATTAGATTTTGAGATCAAAAGGTCTAAGGTCAAGGTCACTGTGAGGTCAAATGTCTGTCCGAAAACCTTGTGAACACAATATCTCCAAGGAAATGAAAGGAATTTCACCAAACTTTCACCATTTGTGCGCTTTGGGACAAACATGAACTGATTAGATTTTGAGGTTAAAAGGTCACAGGTTAAGATTACTGTGAGGTCAAATGTCCATCCCCAAATCACAACTTAATAAGGCATGTAGTCTACCAGGCGGAGGCATCCCCATCGACGCCGTTGGCGTCGAGTTCTATCTAGTTATTTTGGACTCTTCATAAAAACACAGATGTGGTGAAATCTCTGTGACTGCTGCCCTCTCACTAAAAGTCCTCCTAAGTTTTGTTTCAAGGGCAGTGAAAGGGGCTGCTGTTGGGTTTATACTGAAAATGAAAAAGAAAAAAGCAAACATGATCTATCTTGTAGCACACAGAGGGTCTGAAGAGCTTCAGTGATTAAAAAACAAACAAGCAGAGTAGCTCGCCATCTAGTGTTCATTACTGTCATAGTTATTCTTATTTCCTTATCCATCCATACATCTCACTATACAGTGCCCTCCACTATTACTAGCACCCCTGCATTTAATAATTTGTACAACCCAGTGGGGCAGCACGGTGGTGTAGTGGTTAGCACTAGTTGCCTCACAGCAAGAAGGTTCTAGGTTCGAGTCCAGTGGCCAACGGAGGCCTTTCTGTGTGGAGTTTGCATGTTCTCCCCATGTCTGTGTGGGTTTGCTCTGGTTTCCCCCACAGTCCAAAGACATGCAGGTTAGGCTAATTGGTGGCTCTAAGTGTGTCAGCTCTGTGATGATCTGACGACTTGTCCAGGGTGTACCCCGCCTCTCGCCTATAGTCAGCTGGGATAAGCTCCAGCTTGCCCGTGACCCTGCACAGGATAATGCATAATAATGGATAATGGATGGATGTACAACCCAGTGGTGGCTGGTGCTAAAAAAAAAAAAAAAATTGGGTGGGAGTGCAGTATTGGGGGCAGAGTTATTGTAGTTTTGAAATTTTCATTAGTTTTTATCATAGAGTCTTTCAATTTGGTTTTTCATCTCAGTCTAGTTGAAGAAGTGCATATGTAGTTTCAGTTTAGTCTTTAATTTTGATCAATTAAGAGCTAGTTTTAGTTGACTTTTTATTTAGTTTGTATTAAGAGATATTCACGTTACGAGGAAAACCTTTATCTAAAGAAGCCAAAACAGGTAGGATGAATGACTGCATGCCATTAAATATGATCTAAAAAATTGTTGTTTATTAAAAGGTCCCATATTATACGCCTTAAAAACTATTTTAAAAAAAACAACAAGACACTAATGTTGCCCAAGCACTGTCCAGAAACCCTGCAACAGCAGCATACAGAATGCATGGAGTCCAATTCGACAGCCAACAAGCAGTTAACAGTGTGAAAGATGTTAAGTGTAAACACACAAATTAAAGTAACGTAAAGAGTGAAGTCTGACCATCTCAATAGGATGTCAATCCATCATCCTGCTTTGATAGCCTACAACAAAAGAAGCTCAGAGACCCAAGCTTGACGGCAGCCTCACAAATGCTGGATTGATGGCATGAAGGAAACCCTCAGAACCTATGACCTGTCTGCTACAGAAGCTGCCCACCAAGCCCTTGATCAGCATCTCCAACTCCCTGCAACACCTCAAAGTACAAGCAGAAGATAAAAGAAAGAAAGAAAGAAAGAAAGAAAGAAAGAAAGAAAGAAAGAAAGAAAGAAAGTATTGATAATATCAATATCAACTATTGATAATATCAAAAAGTTCAAAGTCCCTTCCTGTGCCAGGACCTAGTCTTCCCAGGCAGTCTCCTGTCCCAATACTAACCAGGCCCTTGAGGTGCATTGGGCAGCGCCAATCTCCATTTCAGTAGGTCTCAGCCTCTTACCTATTACATAGCTGGGGTTACAGTGGGGGACTGGTCCTCTGGTAACCATGAAAGTTTGACTTCCTACTTGCATCCACATTACAGCATGCCTCGTCAGATGGCAGTAGGTGCCATTTTGATATCAGTCTTTGGTATGACCCAACTGTGAGTAGAACTCGTGATCTCCCAGTCGAGAGGTGGACACATTAACCACAAGGCCAGCTCACGGTGGTTACTAATGTAATCAAAGTAAATTCTTACTGATCAGAGCGAGTACACAGAAGATGCCAATATCTCATCTCATCTCATTATCTCTAGCCATTTTATCCTGTTCTACAGGGTCGCAGGCAAGCTGGAGCCTATCACAGCTGACTACGGGCGAAAGGCGGGGTACACCCTGGACAAGTCGCCAGGTCATCACAGGGCTGACACATAGACACAGACAACCATTCACACCTACGGTCAATTTAGAGTCACCAGTTAACCTAACCTGCATGCCTTTGGACTGTGGGGGAAACCGGAGCACCTGGAGGAAACCCACGCAGACACGGGGAGAACATGCAAACCCCACACAGAAAGGCCCTCGTTGGCCACGGGGCTCGAACCCGGACCTTCTTGCTGTGAGGCAACAGTGCTAACCACTACACCACCGTGCTGCCAGATGCCAATATTTAGGTTTAAAAACAAGCACTACTTGAACATAAATTTTTCGCTCCTTTCATTCTGACCTGCAAATTTTTTTAATGACCTTCGGGTTAAAGTCACTAATCTGAGCCCATGTTTACATTAGACCGTATCAGCGGATCATCAGGTTAACGTTTTTAAAACGATTAGTGTGCACACAGCAACGCCAATACACGATTTGCGTGCACACAGCAACACCAATACACGGATACGCTCGGCTCCGCAGGCATCCTGCGCTCCAAATCACTCCACCCTGAACAGCGAGTGCCCTCTGGAGGGTGCGCACTCCGGCCCTGCGCAGCTCACAGAGCGCGCGAGTGGAGTGCACAAGCAGTGATTCGGGACTGAGCCGCTGTGTGTGTGATCCCAGCGCATATCACTTACCACTTGCAAGTGGAAGGATGGCAAGCCTAAAGACAATCATAACTACACAATGGGCAGTATTTGCATCAGTATTTGCAGTATTTTCATACTTTTATACTCTTTAATGAAAGGTGATACAAGGCGGAAGTCCGCGCCGTTTTTCAGCTGTCGCGTCACATGACCAACGCCAGCGAATCAGGAAGGTGGATGTCACAGTGACGTTGTCCAATGAGACGCCAGCTAGAGCTCAGCACAGCGTATCCGCGTATTCTCAATGTTTACACAGCACCGGACCAGACACGATCTGGATTGAATACGTGGACCCTGGCGGATTCCCGTTTCCCGGCGTTTCCAGGCGGTTTAATGTAAACGGACAGTGCATCCGCGAAGAAAACGAGACAGATACAGTCTAATGTAAACTTGGCCTGAGTAACTCTCTTTTCTATTGATAGCATGGTCAATGCGTTCAGCCTCTCCTGCATCTAACTGCTCAGCAATACTAAACCTGCCAAAGAAACTTAACTTCAAACAGTTGTCAAGATGGCTCTGGCTGCTGCTACTTTCATGCTGTTTGCACTTTTCAGAAAGGTGTTTAAGGTCACACTTGTCGTCTTCCACAATGTTTAGGTGCCAACACTTTGAAAAAGCAAACAGGAAAAGCAATAAAAGGCATTACTCACACCGCATCCAGCTAGCCAGTCAGCAATGTTTGTCATAACAAGAGTGGGAGAAGTCTTGAGTGTAAGCCTGTCCTCGATCACCTGCCTGCTGCTTAATGTTTAAATTGGGCTGGTCTGGTACAAGCTCCAGGTGGCACGGTGGTATAGTGATTAGCACAGTCGCCTCACAGCAAGAAGGTCCTGGGTTCGATCCCAGTGGCTGACTAGGGCCTTTCTGTGTGGAGTTTGCATGTTCTCCTTGTGTCTGAGTGGGTTTCCTCTGGGTGCTCCAGTTTCCCCCAAAGACATGAAGGTTAGGCTAATTGGTGGCTCTAACGTGAGTGTGAATGGTTGTTTGTCTCTATGGGTCAGCCCTACGATGACCTGGTGACTTGTCCAGGGTGTACCCCGCCTCTCGCCCATAGTCAGTGGGATAGGCTACAGCTTGCCTGCGACCCAGGATAAGTGGCTACAGATAATGGATGGTACAAGCTCCTTTATTCTCTTTTTTCTTCCAGTGTACACCATGCAAAAGGATGTTTCTGTAATGAAATAACAGAATTTTGTTTCTCCTCGGGTCCACTTGAATTTGCCATCTTGTGAAAGCTCCGATCTCCCGAGCAGCAGTGAGTGACAGCCACAAATATCCATAGAAAACTGTCCAATCACATGAAAAATCCCTTAAAAACAGATCCAATTGGCTGCTAATAAAAGAAGGTGTGTCTGGGGCACACTTTGCTGCACCCCAGGCCAAATGTTGAATCTGCCAATTAAAGTGCAGCCTCAGGTCACCTGATCTCCAGAAGTTTGTCTAGCCACATACACAATAATTTGGCCAGCGCCCCGGCAGGCAGAAGTAAACAGATAATTTGGGTATTCACATAAAATTTTAATACAGTTTAAAATCAAGTTTAAAATAATTAGATGGATACAGGGTGAAGTAGGATGAGTAAACAAGTTTGACTGAATAAATAATTTTCCTTAATTAATTTATGCTTAAGGGCGGCACGGTGGTGTAGTGGTTAGCGCTGTCGCCTCACAGCAAGAAGATCCGGGTTCAAGCCCCGTGGCCAGCGAGGGCCTTTCTGTGTGGAGTTTGCATGTTGTCCGCGTGGGTTTCCTCCGGGTGCTCCGGTTTCCCCCACAGTCCAAAGACATGCAGGTTAGGTTAACTGGTGACTCTAAATTGACCGTAGGTGTGAGTGTGAATGGTTGTCTGTGTCTATGTGTCAGCCCTGTGATGACCTGGCGACTTGTCCAGGGTGTACCCCACCTTTCGCCCGTAGTCAGCTGGGATAGGCTCCAGCTTGCCTGCGACCCTGTAGAACAGGATAAAGCGGCTAGAGATAATGAGATGAGATGAATTTATGCTTAAAATCACATACAGTGGTGCTTGAAAGTTTGTGAACCCTTTAGAATTTTCTATATTTCTGCATAAATAGGACCTAAAACATCATCAGATTTTCACACAAGTCCTAAAAGTAGACAAAGGGAACCCAGTTAAACAAATGAGACAAAAATATTATACTTGGTTATTTATTTATTGAGGAAAATGATCCAATATTACATATCTGTGAGTGGCAAAAGTATATGAACCTTTGCTTTCAGTATCTGGTGTGACCCCCTTGTGCAGCAATAACTGCAACTAAACATTTCCGGTAACTGTTGATCAGTCTTGCACACCGGCTTGGAGGAATTTTATCCCATTCCTCTGTACAGAACAGCTTCAACTCTGGGATGTTGGTGGGTTTCCTCGCATGAACTGCTTCCACAACATTTCAATTGGATTAAGGTCAGGACTTTGACTTGGCCATTCCAAAACATTAACTTTATTCTTTAACCATTCTTTGACTTGACTAGAATGATTTGTGTGCTTAGGGTCGGTGTCTTGCTGCATGACCCACCTTCTCTTGAGATTCAGTTCATGGACAGATGTCCTGACATTTTCCTTTAGAATTTGCTGGTATAATTCAGAATTCATTGTTCCATCAATGATGGCAAGCCGTCCTGGCCCAGATGCAGCAAAACAGGCCCAAACCATGATACTACCACCACCATGTTTCACAGATGGGATAAGGTTCTTATCTATTTTGGTCTCATCCATCCATAAAACATTTTTCCAATAGCCTTCTGGCTTGTCCATGTGATCTTTAGCAAACTGCAGATGAACAGCTATGTTCTTTTTGGAGAGCAGTGGCTTTCTCCTTGCAACCCTGCCATGCACACCATTGTTGTTCCATGTTCTCCTGATGGTGGACTCATGAACATTAACATTAGCCAATGTGAGAGAGGCCTTCAGTTGCTTAGAAGTTACCCTGGGGTCCTTTGTGACCTCGCCGACTATTACATGCCTTGCTCTTGGAGTGATCTTTGTTGGTCGACCACTCCTTGGGAGGGTAACAATGGTCTTGAATTTCCTCCATTTGTACACAATCTGTCTGACTGTGGATCGGTGGAGTCCAAACTCTTTAGAAATGGTTTTGTAACCTTTTCCAGCCTGATGACGCTTTTTCTGAGGTCCTCAGAAATCTCCTTTGTTCGTGCCATGATACACTTCCACAAACGTGTTGTGAAGATCAGACTTTGATAGATCCCTGTTCTTTAAATAAAACAGGGTGCCCACTCACACCTGATTGTCATCCCATTGATTGAAAACACCTGACCCGAATTTCACCTTCAAATTAACTGCTAATCCTAGAGGTTCACATACTTTTGCCACTCATAGATATGTAATATTGGATCATTTTCCTCAATAAATAAATGACCAAGTATAATATTTTTGTCTCATTTGTTTAACTGGGTTCTCTTTATCTACTTTTAGGACTTGTGTGAAAATCTGATGATGTTTTAGGTCCTATTTATGCAGAAATATAGAAAATTCTAAAGGGTTCACAAACTTTCAAGCACCACTGTATAAAGCTCGAGGAACAAAACACTGTTATGCTATAAATCAGGGCTTTTCAAAGTGTGGGGCGTGCCTCCCCTAGGGGGCGCAACGCGAGGAAAAATAAACCAGAATAAGTTACTATTGCGGACATTTAGCGAACTTCAGCTAGCCTTTGCCAGAGACAAAATGGATCGATTTTTAGTACCTAAAGCTACAGTGAGTGAGGAGACAGAGTCTGGGCCAAGCAAAAAAAGAAGGAAGTATGACCACGATTTTTTAAAGTTTGGATTTTCATGGACTGGATCTGAAGATGCTCCACTGCCACAGTGTGTTGTCTGCCAAGAGGTGCTAGCTAACGATGCTATGAGATGTTTAAAATGTGTAAAAAAAGATGTTTTAAAAAAGCACAGATGTTTAAAATGTGTAAAAAAGATGTTTTAAAAAAAGTACAGATGTTTAAAATGTGTAAAAAAGATGTTTTAAAAAGCACAGATGTTTAAAATGTGTAAAAAAATGTTTTAAAAAGCTCAGATGTTTAAAATGTGTAAAAAAAGATGTTTATAAAAAGCACAGATGTTTAAAATGTGTAAAAAATGTTTTTAAAAAAGCACAGATGTTTAAAATGTGTAAAAAAACGATGTTTTAAAAAAGCACAGATGTTAATATGTAAAAAAAGATGTTTTCAAAAAGCACAGATGTTTAAAATGTGTAAAAAATGTTTTAAAAAGCACAGATGTTTAAAATGTGTAAAAAAATGTTTTAAAAAGCACAGATGTTTAAAATGTGTAAAAAAGATGTTTTAAGATGAAATAAACACCGAAGATGCTTTGCTACGAGCAGAGACTGCAGGAGCAACTAAGGATGTGGAAGTTAAAGATCGAACTGGTGAAGTGTTGTGGTGTTCCTAGGGACCCCTTCTGCATCCTCAGCAGGCATCTCAGGGTCACAGGTGTTTCGCCCCTTAACCTGTACACCTCTCCTGAGTGGGGCAGCAAAGGCTGAGTTAGCCTTCACCTGCAGAAGGGGTCCAGCTATGATTCCTTGACAGCCACAGCCACCTGGAACTGGTTTCGGCTACTGTGGCTATCTCCCTGATAGCCTTCCGCAGTTGCTTGGAATCAAGCCCAATCTTCTGCAGGAAACTGTGCGACGACGTTGCAGGGAAACCCCGAGCGCCGACCTCGATTGGATAGAGGGTGGCATGCTACCCAGCAAGGCTCGCCTCTTCCACTATGTCCTGGTACTTAGCCTTCTTTGCCTGATGGGATATGGCTAGCCTGTCTTCCCAGGGAACAGTGAGTTCGGCTAGAATGATGGACTTTGAACTCCTAGAAAGAAGGATCATATCCGGTCGGAGGGTAGTTGCCACGACCTCCTGAGGAAAGACCAGCTTCTTCTTGAGATCCACATGCAGCTCCCAATCTATTGCACGGTGCAGCAGAGATGGTAGGTTGTTGGGTCTTTTTCCCTTTGGAACCTTGCTGCCCTCTAGATGGAAGCCTGTGAATCTTGGTGGTGCTGGCGGCTGTTTGTTGACGTTACCTCTCTGCAGTTCGACCCACTTGGCGACCTCGGTGAGGACTTTGTCGTGTCTCCACCTGTAGCGCCCATCCGCGAGAGCTTTTGGGCAGCTGGTCAAAATGTGGTTCAGTGTGCAGAGGCTGGCACCGCACTGACTGCAGGATGCCTCCTGCTCCTTGCCCCAAATCTTCAAATTGCTTGGTGTGGGTAGGAGATCGGCCACAGCACGCAGCAGGAAGTTCAGCTTGCCTTGGTCAGTATGCCACAGCTCTTTCCAAGACAATGGCCTCTCGAGCACCTCTTCCCACTGCATCCAACGCGCCTGGGAGCCCAGCCCCGCCGCTTTAATACGACGGTCTTCTTCGGCTGTCTCCCAGACCCTTTGCACCACCAAGTCCCTTCTATCTGGTGTGCTGTTTTTCGCCCAGCTCTTGACGCTGTAGTTGCCGAGCCCTAGACGTCCCCGACACACAGTGCCCACAATTTCCTGATGCCTCCAGTAGGCTTCTGCTTCCTTCACCGCTTCCAGGGGTTTCCACTTCCTGCCGCAACTGATAGCGGTGCTTGCATGCCTGACTTTTGTATCCTTGGAGAGTAAAAGCGTGCACGCTGCCCTTGCCTTGGTTACCTTGAATTCTTCGACGATGGAGGAGCATGGTAAACGGAGTACTGATGACTTGCTGTAGAGGTTGACTGAGCTAAACGCTGGAGGGACACCCAGCCATTTCCGGATAAACCTACTACAGACTCTCTCCATTGCTTCTACTCTGGTTAGTGGGAAGTCATAAAGCAGAAATGGCCACTGGAGTCTTGGTATGATGCCATACTGGAAGCACCACACCTTGAACCTGCCCAGCAGCAAACTCTTGTCGATTCTCCTCAGCCACTCCTGTAGTTGGGCTGAGGTGTCCTCGAGGTTCCCTCTATCCTTCAGGGTACTGTCATAACTCTTCCCCAAGCACCAGATTCGCTCCTCCTGAATGGTTGGAATCTCCAACCCCTGGATGCTGAAGGTGTTTTCCGACAGACTCCCATTCAGGAGGCACAAGCTCCTGGATTTGCCAGACTTGAACTGCATGTGGGCCCAGGTGGCCATCTTCTCCAATGAACTCAGGACCCATCGTGTCCCGAGAATGGATGGGGTCATCACAGTGATGTTGTCCATGAAGGCTCTGCAGGTTGGATGCCTTGTCCCATCACCTGCCATCGGTCCTTTGCACTGTGACTCTCCTGCTTTGAGTAGCAGGTTCATAGCTGCCACAAACAAGGAAACCGATATTGTGCAGCCAGCCATGATCCCCTTTTCAAGCCTCTGCCACTTGGTAGTAAAATCCCGGACGCTAAACCTCATCTGCAATGAGTCCATATGAGACATCACCAGCTTGACGACCTCTGGTGGTACTTGGTAATGCTCCAATGCCTTGCAGATGAGCTGGTGTGGTATGTTTGGGTAAGCCTTGGCAAGATCTAGCCAGACCACTGAGAGGGTCTTCTTGTTCCTCTTCGCTTCCTTGATGATCTGGCTGATTACCGACGTGTGCTCCAGGCATCCAGAGTAACCCGGTACTCCTCCTTTCTGGACACTTGCGTCAACATAGCCGTTGTTAAGTAAGTACGAGGTTAACCTTCTAGCAATAATTGCCCAGAAGACCTTCCCCTCCACATCCAGCAGGGAAATCTCCCTGAACTGGTCAAGGCTCGATGAATTTAGCTCTTTAGGAATGAAACATCCCTCAGCAAGTGTCCACAGCCAGGGTTCCTGCTTCTTCTTCCACAGTGTGCACAGGAGTGAGGCCAGCCTCCTTAGCAGTTGCGGGCAGTTCTTATAGATCTTATAAGAAGTCCCTGATGGACCAGGAGCCGATCCCGCACGAGCCCGTCTCACCACTGAGCTCACTTCTTCAAAAGTGAAGTCTGCCATGTTGAAAGGGGTGCTTGGATTGAGCTTTGGAATTGGGAAGGGGCACTCTCCCAGTGGTAGATCCCTGCTGGGGTCACTATGCTCTGCCTTGACGGCATCTTCCACTTCCTCCTTGGAACATGCCAGTCTTCCGCTTTTTGGCTGGCCAAGGAGGTCAGATGTATAGCGGAATGGATTGTTAAAGAATGATTTCCGCTGCTGGCACTTCTCTTTCTGTCTTCTCCGAATTGCCTCTGCCCTTTGTAACTGGAGTAGGTTTCTCCGCACCTCTGAGCTTAGCTCGCTCAGTGCTTCCTTCTCCTGGTGTTCTGCCCTCCGCCACCTCTTCTTAAATGCTTGCAGGTCTTGGCGCATTTCGGCAATTCGCCACTGCCTTCTGCTGGGGCCTGATGGCTGTTTATCAGGCTTTCCTTCCTTGACTCCAAATCTGTCGTAGTATATTTTAATAAAGCTCATATGTTTAAAATGTGTAAAAAAAAGATGTTTAAAAAAGCACATATGTTTAAAATGTGTAAAAAAAGATGTTTTCAAAAAGCACAGATGTTTAAAATGTGTAAAAAATATGTTTTAAAAAAGCACAGATGTTTAAAATGTGTAAAAAAGATGTTTTAATAAAGCTCATATGTTTTAAATGTGTAAAAAAAGATGTTTTAATAAAGCTCATATGTTTTAAATGTGTAAAAAAACGTTTTAATAAAGCTCATATGTTTTAAATGTGTAAAAAAGATGTTTTCAAAAAGCACAGATGTTTAAAATGTGTAAAAAAGATGTTTTAATAAAGCTCATATGTTTTAAATGTGTAAAAAAGATGTTTTCAAAAAGCACAGATGTTTAAAATGTGTAAAAAAAGATGTTTTAATAAAGCTCATATGTCAAAAATGTGTGAAAAAAAGATGTTTTAATAAAGCTCATATGTTTTAAATGTGTAAAAAAAGATGTTTTAATAAAGCTCATATGTCAAAAATGTGTGAAAAAAAGATGTTTTAATAAAGCTCATATGTTTTAAATGTGTAAAAAAAAAGATGTTTTAATAAAGCTCATATGTTTTAAATGTGTAAAAAAAAGATGTTTTAATAAAGCTCATATGTTTTAAATGTGTAAAAAAAGATGTTTTAATAAAGCTCATATGTCAAAAAGATGTGAAAAAAAGATGTTTTAATAAAGCTCATATGTTTTAAATGTGTAAAAAAAAGATGTTTTTCAAAAAGCACAGATGTTTAAAATGTGTAAAAGAAAAAAATAAAAATGTGTACAACAACCATTTTTTAAAAATACGAATGGAACATTAAGTATAGCAACAACAAAACTTGTGTGTGTGTGTGTGTGTGGGGGGGGGGGGGGGGGCTGTTGTTTCTTTGCTCTCTGAGGGGGCGGGGGGGCTGACTCTCCCACACTTTGGAAACCCCTGCTATAAATAATCATCTTTACACAATTTTAAACTGTGTACATAAGTGTTGGCCCTAGTGAGTAGAAAAGAATGGGCGTTTTCTCTTCTCAAGCTTTTGCTTCTGAATACAAACAAAACCGAAATTTCATAATTTTTTTTTATGCAATCTGACAGATAAATCCACCTCATGACTCCGGCGCAGTTTGGTGAGGGTTTGTTGAGTGTCGAGTCTGTGACGCAGCGCGGAAGGGAGGAGTTTTTTTCCGCTTCCGGTTCCGCGGCCGGCCGTGGTGCTGAACGGACAGCGGCGCCCGGTGCCGCCGTCCTCTTCCCGCAACGCACGCGCTCACACCGCGATGGCGATGGGCGCACACGCGAAGAAAGGAGGCTCGAGGAGCGTAGCAGTGGAACGGAAGAACCTGATCACCGTCTGCAGGTGCGGTAATAAACTTTATTAAACCCCCTACACTGTTCACTGTGTGCGCCTCGAGTCGGGATTCCCGGTTTAATCAAAGCACCAAGAAAAAATAGCATCATAACCCGCCCAAACGCCCCCGGGCTGTATTCGCGCGACTTCCGGTTTCCATTTAGATAAATTGAGATACTGTGATCTGGAGGACAGTAAAGCAAACCTAAATAAATAAATAAATAAATAAATCACCATAGTGACCGCATCACCTGGTTTACGTCATGCTTACGACGCTATTTCGACTTGTAATTCGACAACTCGCATTTTTAAATGGTCCGCTAGAGACATTTCTTTTTACAAGCAGCAACAATAATAATAATAGCTAATTAGCTAATTTATTGTAGCACCAGACCTCGGCGTTAGCCTACAGAGGCTAATATAAAAATATAAAAATATGTATATTTTATAAAAAACAGAATTTTTTTTCACAAGGTTTTTCGTAGTTCTGTTTGGGTTTGATTTGTTTTGTTTTATTTAAAAAAGAGCATTATTTATTTTCTTTTTATTTATTTATTTTTGGTGACGTGATTGATGATAGTTCCCGGATGAGGTCGTTGCCATGACGACAACCTTCCGTCAGGGTGAAAGGCGCGCGAGGAGCCGTCGGTACCAGCTGAGAGAAAGCTGTGGCTTCCTGTAGCGGGGTTTTAATAATTATTTCAAAAATAAACACGTCATAAAAATATCATTCTGGCTTGTTTTTTCTTATTTGTTAATAATTTATTCATGAATTTCAAATAATAATAATCTCATCTCATCTCATTATCTCTAGCCGCTTTATCCTTCTACAGGGTCGCAGGCAAGCTGGAGCCTATCCCAGCTGACTACGGGCGAAAGGCGGGGTACACCCTGGACAAGTCACCAGGTCATCACAGGGCTGACACATAGACACAGACAACCATTCACACTCACATTCACACCTACGGTCAATTTAGAGTCACCAGTTAACCTAACCTGCATGTCTTTGGACTGTGGGGGAAACCGGAGCACCCGGAGGAAACCCACGCGGACACGGGGAGAACATGCAAACTCCACACAGAAAGGCCCTCGCCGGCCCCGGGGCTCGAACCCAGGACCTTCTTGCTGTGAGGCGACAGCGCTAACCACTACACCACCGTGCCGCCCAATAATAATAATAATAATAATAATAATGTGTTTCAAAAAAAAAAAAAGGACAAACCCCTTCCTGTCTCCCCCATTCAACACTTTGTTCTTGAGTCAGGCTAAAATGCTAACAGGTACATTTTATGCAAAGCACAAAAGGCACTGGGCGGCATGGTGGTGTAGTGGTTAGCGCTGTCGCCTCACAGCAAGAAGATCTGGGTTCGAGCCCCGTGGCTGGCGAGGGCCTTTCTATGCGGAGTTTGCATGTTCTCCCCGTGGGTTTCCTCCAGGTGCTCCGGTTTCCCCCACAGTCCAAAGACATGCAGGTTAGGTTAACTGGTGACTCTAAATTGACCGTAGGTGTGAGTGTGAATGGTTGTCTGTGTCTATGTGTCAGCCCTGTGATGACCTGGCGACTTGTCCAGTGTGTACCCCGCCTTTCACCCGTAGTCAGCTGGGATAGGCTCCAGCTTGCCTGCGACCCTGTAGAACAGGATAAAGCGGCTACAGATAATGAGATTAAATGAGACAAAAGGCACTCCATAGGGAGGAGCAGCTATATACAGGACGGGGTACAATTTACGAGGCAGTATTGAGCTCTGAATGCCCCAGTATTGAAGAATGGTCTGCCTACAGAGAGGAGGAGATTCAGAAGCTGACAGACTGGTGTGCTGAGAAGAACTTGGCTCTGAACAGGGCCGTAGCCAACATTTTAAAATCACCGAGGTCCGTGATGCGTGCCCAAAGCGCGCGCCGAAAAATTTTCGACATATTTAAATGAGAGGGGTGAATTACACGTCACACAAGAGATCTCATCTCATCTCATTATCTCTAGCCACTTTATCCTGTTCTACAGGGTCGCAGGCAAGCTGGAGCCTATCCCAGCTGACTACGGGCGAAAGGTGGGGTACACCCTGGACAAGTCGCTAGGTCATGACAGGGCTGACACATAGACACAGACAACCATTCACACTCACATTCACACCTACGGTCAATTTAGAGTCACCAGTTAACCTAACCTGCGTGTCTTTGGACTGTGGGGGAAACCAGAGCACCCGGAGGAAACCCACACGGACACGGGGAGAACATGCAAACTCCGCACAGAAAGGCCCTCGCCGGCCACGGGGCTCGAACCCGAACCTTCTTGCTGTGAGGCGACAGCGCTAACCACTACACCACCGTGCTGCCCACACAAGAGATCTATAACTGAAATTACTTTTAATGGTGTTTGAACTGAATATCATCAGTTTTGAAAAAAAAAAAAAACATGTATGTCGCAAGAGTAAGAATAATTTAAGCTTGTTTAATGGTTTGATCTGGCCCAAGCAATGAGGACAAAAGATACCCTAACCATGTAGTCTGACGCATGCAAGATACAGACGCAGAGGGCCCAATCCCACCAAGATCCTCTTACCCTCTCTCATATCACAAGGCAAAGTTATCCAAGGCAAACATAAGTTGAAACTTTCTACTCTGTTGCTTTGGCTTATCGGATGATTTATTTTTAAAATCACAAACAAGTCAGGCTACAACTGCGCTGCTTTGAAAATGTAAATTTAACAGCTTCATGAAAGTGCGCTGATGGTTACCATGAAAAAAATGTGTCTACTGCACTGCGTTCCTCCCCCGAGTCGCACACTCATTCGTTTTTGTGTTCTTGGTCTCAGAGCCGCACGCATGAAACAGACACAGGAGACAGAATCAACGTTTAACATAACTAACAATGCACTTTTTACGGAGACATTTTAATGTTATTCTTTATTTTTTTATCCAGTTGAATCCAGCGTACAAATGTATTTTCAGGGCGGCACGGTGGTGTAGTGTTTAGCGCTGTCGCCTCACAGCAAGAAGGTCCGGGTTTGAGCCCGTGACCGGCGAGGGCCTTTCTGTGTGGAGTTTGCATGTTCTCCCTGTGTCCGCGTGGGTTTCCTACGGGTGCTCCGGTTTCCCCCACAGTCCAAAGACATGCAGGTTAGATTAACTGGTGACTCTAAATTGACCGTAGGTGTGAGTGTGAATGGTTGTCTGTGTCTATGTGTCAGCCCTGTGATGACCTGGCGACTTGTCCAGGGTGTACCCCGTCTTTTGCCCGTAGTCACCTGGGATAGGCTCCAGCTTGCCTGCGACCCTGTAGAACAGGATAAAGCAGATAGAAATAATGAGATGAGATGTATTTTCAGCTCTTAAAAATGACAGAGGTCCGGACCTCAGTGGCCTTATAGCTGGCTACGGCCATGGCTCTGAATACCAAAAAGACCCAGGAGCTGATGGTTGATTTCAGAAGGCATCAGGGGGCAGCATGGTGGTGTAGTGGTTAGTAGGGCTGCAATGATTCACTAAGAGACCGATTCAGTTCGATTCACAATTCAGACCCTTCGATTCGATTCTGCAACCAAGTATAAAGGGCAAACAAACCTCATATTTTAAACTTTAATTAACAAAATCCCATTGAAATTTGTCTGCATAGATGAAAACTTTCCAAATGAGAACAGGATATCATCATCTTCGTTTAACGTCCTTTTGTTCCCATATTTCATGGGGTTGGTCGAGCTATGAGCGTTCTCCATCTCAGTCTGTTCTAAACTATCTCTTCTTCGAGGTTAAGTTCCCTCAGATCTTCCTCTATACACTTCTTCCATGTTTTCAGGGGCGTCTTCCATCAATTACAGCTTCTGCTGCTCTCTGTACCACACTACTCTCTTCTTTTCTTTTGATATGCCCGAACCATCTCAAACGTTGTCCATCCATCCATCCATCCATCCATCCATCCATCCATTATCTGTAGCTGCTTATCCTGTCCTACAGGGTTGCAGGCAAGCTGGAGCCTATCCCAGCTGACTATGGGCGAGAGGCGGGGTACACCCTGGACAAGTCACCAGGTCATCGCAGGGTTGACACATAGACACAGACAACCATTCACACTCACATTCACACCTACGGTCAATTTAGAGTCACCAGTTAACCTAACCTGCATGTCTTTGGACTGTGGGGGAAACCGGAGCACTGGGAGGAAACCCACGTGGACATGGGGAGAACACGCAAACTCCGCACAGAAAGGCCTCGCTGGCCACTGGGCTCCAACCCAGGACCTTCTTGCTGTGAAGCAACAGTGCTAACCACTACACCACCGTGCCGCCTCTCAAACTTTGTCTTCTCATTAAATTCCGTATGCTTTCCACCTGACATCTCTCTATCGCTTCTTCACTTGATATTCCGTCTTCCCAATGTATATTTGCCATATATCAGAGCATCCAGCAATCACATCTCTTCACCATGTTTTCAAGGTTCCTAGTCAGCGGCCATGTTTCTGCTCCATATATACTATAAGTACACAGTACATGCACAGTACATTTGTACTCTACTTTTTAGGGGACTTCCTTGATTCGTCAAAAGACTAGATATCTGTCTCCATTTTGACCAAGCAGCTGATATTCTGGTTCGAACTGCTCTTTCTGCACCTTGACTGCAGTCAATAGTGTCGCCTAGGTAACAGAAGCTTTCAACTTCTTCGATGGTGCCATCATCAACCCTTATTCTGTCACGTCTCCTTATCTCGGCACCTTGTTCTCTTCTTTCCCCTCTTCTTGTACAGGCAGAGCAGACAAAGTTTTCGCCTGCTTGATTTACTCTCCTTAGTCCAGAACATCTCATGTGGCACCACTTCCTGCATTCTGTACATGGTGTAGAGTAGGCGCCTACTCCCTTTCCACAAACACTGCATGGATATCTTCCTTGATCACTGAGCTCAACCTCCTCCTTTGTCTTTCCTAGGTTTACCTTCATACCTCGCCTTTCCATCTTTCTTCTCCAGTCATTAAACATTCTTATAACTTCTTCTGTCTCTGATATGTACATGTAAAATGTTTAAAACAAAATATATAAAATAAGGATATTTTGGCAACTTGAATTGATGAATTCCTGAGCACAGAGCAGTAAGTATCAGTTACACTGCAAAAAATAAAAATCTTAGGAAGTTTATTTGTCTATTTTCAAGTCAAAACATCTAGCCACCCTTATTATAAGACATTATTGCCCAACAAGCAAAACCTCATTTAGCTAGAAAGGCTAGTTTTTAGACAGTCCATCTTAAATCTTGAATAGACAAAATGTCTTGAAAAAGTCTTATTTGGAGCACCTTTGAAAATAAAACAAGTTTTTTTTAAAACAAGCAAGTACATTTTGGACATTTGTCAAATGCGGTTCATCTTGTTTCAAGAAAAAAAACAAAGTATGCTTGTTTTGGGAATAAATGAACTTTACTGAAATCTTTGAATCTTTCATTACAATTCAACTCCACCTTACATATCCTAAGTTTACTGCGACTGTTTTCTCAGTCATTCAGAGTGAGCTCCTTCTAGATGCTGTACAGACTCTAGACCAGACAAGTGCCTTCAAAAAGGCTATGAGTGAGTGGAGGGCATTTTAGTGAGGTCTTTTTGGAATGCTGTGAGTTAAGTTCAGTGTTTGTTTGTTTGTTTGGTTGGTTGGTTGGTTGGTTGTTTTTTTTTTTGTGCCTGATCGTAAACCCCTCGTACACATGAATAGTCAGCGCCCCCAAAATGCACTGTTGCTTTGGCGTTGTGTAAGCACTGTAAGTCAAAATGCGTAGACTTTTTATTATTATTATTATTATTTTTATTTATTTTTTTTTTGGTGCCTGAGGTCCTGGGGAAGTGGAATCTTAAGAGATGTTTTAATGTTTGAATGTTGAAATGGGAAAAAAATAAACTTGTTGCAATGCTACACGTGTCGTCAACTTCATTCAAGATAGTCTCTGGTCTCATATCTAGAGTATTTTACTAATTACAGGTCACAAAAGGAGAATCTTTTAAGCTAGCAATGCTTAGTTGTAGAATTTAACAATCCTAATATTAGTATACAGTGGTGCTTGAAAGTTTGTGAACCCTTTAGAATTTTCTATATTTCTGCATAAATATGACCTAAAACATCATCGGATTTTCACACAAGTCCTAAAAGTAGAGAAAGAGAACCCAGTTAAACAAATGAGACAGAAATATTATACTTGCTCATTTATTTATTGAAGAAAATTATCCAATATTACATATCTGTGAGTGGCAAAAGTATGTGAACCTTTGCTTTTAGTATCTGGTGTGACCCCCTTGTGCAGCGATAACTGCAACTAAATGTTTGCGGTAACTGTTGATCAGTCCTGCACACCGGCTTGGAGGAATTTTAGCCCATTCCTTCATACAGAACAGCTTCAACTCTGGGATGCTGGTGGGTTTCCTCACATGAACTACTCACTTCAGGTCCTTCCACAACATTTCGATTGGATTAAAGTCAGGACTTTGACTTGGCCATTCCAAAACATTAACTTTATTCTTCTTTAACCATTCTTTGGTAGAACGACTTGTGTGCTTAGGGCCGTTGTCTTGCTGCATGGCCCACCTTCTCTTGAGATTCAGTTCATGGACAGATGTCTTGACATTTTCCTTTAGAATTCGCTGGTATAATTCAGAATTCATTGTTCCATCAATGATGGCAAGCCATCCTGGCCCAGATGCAGCAAAACAGGCCCAAACCATGATACTACCACCACCATGTTTCACAGATGGGATAAGGGTCTTATGCTGGAATGCAGTGTTTTCCTTTCTCCAAACATAACGCTTCTCATTTAAACCAAAAAGTTCTATTTTGGTCTCATCCGTCCACAAAACATTTGTCCAATAGCCTTCTGGCTTGTCCACATGATCTTTAGCAGACTGTAGACAAGCAGCAACGTTCTTTTTGGAGAGCAGTGGCTTTCTCCTTGCAGCCCTGCCATGCACACCATTGTTGTTCAGTGTTTTCCTGATGGTGGACTCATGAACATTAACATTAGCCAATGTGAGAGAGGCCTTCAGTTGCTTAGAAGTTACCCTGGGGTCCTTTGTGACCTCGCCGACTATTACACGCCTTGCTCTTGGAGTGATCTTTGTTGGTCGCCCACTCCTGGGGAGGGTAACAATGGTCTTGAGTTTCCTCCATTTGTACACAATCTGTGTCTGTGGATTGGTGGAGTCCAAACTCTTTAGAGATGGTTTTGTAATGTTTTCCAGCCTGATGAGCATCAGCAACACTTTTTCTGAGGTCCTCAGAAATCTCCTTTGTTCGTGCCATGATACACTTCCACAAACATGCGTTGTGAAGATCAGACTTTGATAGATCCCTGTTCTTTAAATAAAACAGGGTGCCCACTCACACCTGATTGTCATCCCATTGATTGAAAACACCTGACTCTAATTTCACCTTCAAATTAACTGCTAATCCTAGAGGTTCACATACTTTTGCCACTCACAGATATGTAATATTGGATCATTTTCCTCAATAAATAAATGACCAAGTATAATATTTTTGTCTCATTTGTTTAACTGGGTTCTCTTTATCTACCTTTAGGACTTGTGTAAAAATCTGATGATGTTTTAGGTCATATTTATGCAGAAATATAGAAAATTCTAAAGGGTTCACAAACTTTCAAGCACCACTGTATTTATCTTAAATTCAGTTTTTACTGCTAAGACTTTGTCATGAATTTAAGTGAAATACCCTTAAAATGAAATAAATAAAAATGACTTGAATGGCTAAATGTAAGAAGTACGATCTTGTTATAAGAACTATTTTGATTATTTTGAGTTAATCAGATCTCGCATAATAAGTTCCCCAATCTTATTTTGGAATTATTTCATCTAAAAACAGGTTAGATTTTTCATCTTACTTTAAGAAATCTTACCAAGTCAAATTTGACTAATTCCATTGGCAGATTTTTTTTCACCTGATTCAAGCAAATATGCTTTGTTTTAATCTTTTATTTCTTATTTTTGAAAGGCCATTTTTTGCAGTGTACTCTCACTCACAAACACTTTCCTCTTCAAAGAGAGTTATTTAATATTTATGCATAGTGTACTGTGAGTACACTAGTACAAGGAACAGTCGTAACTCAGCAACGTGTAAAACTGTTTTGTAACTTCGGCTCTAAACTTTAACTGGTAACAGGTAAAGTAAATCACATCAGTCAGTTTTAACTGTCCACACATACCTGGTTTTACTACTTTCGTAACACTTTCAGTTTTCAATTCGGCGGGACTTGCTTCATTTATATCCAAGTTGCGTTTTCACTTTAAATGATTTGCGAGGTTTGTAGTTGACCCTCCCTTATACTTCACATCAACATAACATGTGCGGAACGTTGCAATGTCCTTCGTGTGTTCTCGAAACCCAAAACGTAGCCAAACTTTCGATTTAAGATGAGACGAAGAATCTTTAAACTTGGCTTCCGCCATTTTGGTGCCCAGCAACGGCGTTGCCATGTAAAGTATAGGCTACTCTGATTGGACAAGAGCAAGGACCCAAACCAATCAAATTGCACATTTTATTTTGAAGCAAAGCTCTGGCTGATCGCTTTCTCGCATCGATTTAACAATGTAAGTGTAATTGTTGCGCGGTAAAAGTGCATTTATAAATCAGTAAAAATTGAAATAAAAAAATGTCGCCGAATCGAGCCGAAAATACAGCTACATGGATCGATAATCGGTATGGCGGGTATGAACTCGATTTTTGGTGCACCGTGGTGAATCGTTGCAGCCCTAGTGGTTAGCACTGTTGCCTCACAGCAAGAAGGTTCTGGGTTCGAGCCCAGCGGCCGATGGGGGCCTTTCTGTGTAGAGTTTGCATGTTCGCCCCGTGTCTGCAAGGGTTTCCTGCGGGTGTTCCGTTTTCCCCCACAGTCCAAAGACATGCAGGTTAGGTTAACATTGGGCTGAAGTGCCCAAGAGTGGCGGCGCACATGTATGCACCGGCTTTGCTCTCCTATGATGAACTAAATTTCATTGTACATTTGTGCAGTGACAATAAAGGCATTCTATTCTGTTCGATCTGCCACTGAACATAAATGGAGAAGAAATGGAGAGAGTTTCCAGGTTCAGATTTCTGGGTACACACACATCGGAGGACAGAGGCGTTGCTAGACATAAAACTCTACTGGAGCACAGGCCCCCTATACCCATCTCATCTCATTATATCTAGCTGCTTTATCCTGTTCTACAGGGTCGCAGGCAAGCTGGAGCCTATCCCAGCTGACTACGGGCGAAAGGCGGGGTACACCCTGGACAAGTCGCCAGGTCATCACAGGGCTGACACATAGACACAGACAACCATTCACACTCACATTCACACCTACGGTCAATTTAGAGTCACCAGTTAACCTAACCTGGATGTCTTTGGACTGTGGGGGAAACCGGAGCACCCGGAGGAAACCCACGCGGACACGGGGAGAACATGCAAACTCCGCACAGAAAGGCCCCCGCTGGCCACGGGGCTCGAACCCGGACCTTCTTGCTGTGAGGCGACAGCGCTAACCACTACACCACCGTGCCACCCATCCCTATACCCCTATCGTTTTTTTTTTTTTTGGTTTTGTTTGTTTTTTAAAGCTTGCTGCATATGAAATGTGCTATTGTAGGCTATGTGCTTAACCAGCTTCCATCGCTTTGCTCATTATTATTGTCACTGCCATACTCATACTGGTCAAGGTAAAAATGCAAAGATACATTCATGAACATATGAGAATATTTATTTAAATAAACATGAACCTCAACAGGTTTAACAAAGTAAAGCAAATGTGCATGCAAATAATAGCAACCACAGATGCACAGAATGTGTGCCTTATATTTAGGGACAGAAAGTTGCCTACGTTGATGCACCTTGAAGCAGAAAAACATCCACTCTATTCCTGATATTATCAATCTAATTAACCATAGGCTATTTTCAGGTTATACTATCTTTACTTTTAAGCTCATGGTCATTATAAGGACCATCTGTCTACAGGCGATAATGATATAATCTATGTTTGTGTTTTTTTTTTTTTTTTCAGGACATTCTAGGTTATGATAATATTTGCATAATTACATTAGGCTTTTCTATCAAGGAAAAACATTTTGCGTTGATGAATTTTCCATGTTCTTGAATGTACGCCACTATAGGAAGCATGGCAACCGAAATATCTTTTTATACTTTTGTGTGGATTGTCTGGAATCTGGCAACATAAATATCATGATAGTGGGACAGCCTACTGTATGTCTTAGCAATAATTTATAAAAATATATCATGTACCGACATAACCATGTAAGGCCATCCTTAAAAAAAAATCCGTTTCCTGTCCACCGGGTGAGCAAAAAAATTCAGTCGGGAGGGAGGGATATATATATATATATATATATATATATATATATATATATATATGGATAAGAATAGTGGGGCAGCATAGCTAACCTATTGTGCATTTTGTGATACAAGCACCAAATTTGGCACAAATGTACATTGACATATGGCGAACATTTTCAGATATTGAGCCACTCGGAATTTTCTCTTCATGTCCGCCATATTGGAATTCAAAATGGCCACCATTTGAAATCTACATTTGCGCTTATCTGACCTAAACTTCACTTCCCTGTTGTTTCCATTCTGTGGACTGTTACATGAAGAATAGATATTTTTATATTCCAATTAAATTTAAGGTAATACTAGCACTGTGTTTGCAATCCAGACTGGTCCTATTGCAAGAGGATAGTGATGACCACATCAGTGGATTTTATACTTTTCCTCATTAAATAATATTTGGTGCAGGTGATGACCTAATCAATACCTCATTAAGTAAAATGAGATGTGTTAGAATCCCAGCACAGACACTGGAATGAAATGGCTGCCGTACACAGAGATGCTGATTTAAGAAAAGATTTAAGTGGTCTCTTATTTCTTTTTTTTCCAGAGCTGTATGTCATGTCTCTACACAAAATAGCCCATATTATTGAGAAATGGATTGATCAGTATAGTTTGCAAAATTATTTACAAATAAAAAAATTAATTTGTCAACTATTCACCCTCCATTGGTGTAAAACCCCTAAATTAGTTATGGTTAAATGAGCTGAAAGTTTCCAGAAACTATGAGGTGATTTCCATTCTAAAGACAGTGATTTGATTGTAGAAAGCTCCAGGGTTTATTAGAGAGCATACTTAAGCAAACAGCATCATGAAAACCAATAACCTATGAAAACACATGCAGGACAAGGTTCTGAAAAAGTGTCAATTAGGGTTTCATCTCATCTCATTATCTCAAGCCGCTTTATCCTTCTACAGGGTCGCAGGCAAGCTGGAGCCTATCCCAGCTGACTACGGGCGAAAGGCGGGGTACACCCTGGACAAGTCGCCAGGTCATCACAGGGCTGACACATAGACACAGACAACCATTCACACTCACATTCACACCTACGGTCAATTTAGAGTCACCAGTTAACCTAACCTGCATGCCTTTGGACTGTGGGGGAAACTGGAGCACCCGGAGGAAACCCATGTAGACATGAGGAGAACATGCAAACTCCACACAGAAAGGCCCTCGTCAGCTGCTGGGCTCAAACCCAGGACCTTCTTGCTGTGAGGCGACAGTGCTAACCACTACACCACCGTGCTGCCCGTCACCTTCACCTACTTTAGGATAATTAGCCTATTGCTTAACTGTTGGAACTCCTTCGGGTTCCATATCAAACCTAGAACAACACAGAATCTAATCAATAACGCAAACTTGTCAAAACAATTTTTACTTCACAGACTTTGAGTAAAATGTTGTCTTGTCAAAAATACATGATGATGAATATTCATCTCTCATGAATTAAGTGGAGTACTGTAATAAAGTATGTCATTTTGAAAAATGGATACCAGCAAATATTGTCATGTACTATAAAAATATTTGACCCAGAGGTAATCACACATGTAGAATTCAAGTGGCGGCCATTTTGAAATCCAATATGTTGGCTAATTTATAAAGATACACAATGCAGATTGTAACCATCGGATTCCTTTCCTCCCAAAACATACATTTGGACACCAGAATCGAGTCAATAGCAGCATTAGACCCAAAGATAATCGAAAATGTAGATTTCAAACAATGGCCATTTTGAAATCCAATATGGCGGCTCATTGGTACAAAATATGCAATGCAGATTGTTACCATTGGATTCCTTGCCCCCCAAAACATACATTTAGACACCAGAATCGAGTCAATAGCAGCATTAGACCCAAAGATAATCGAAAATGTAGATTTCAAATGGCGGCCATTTTGAATTCCAATATGGCGGACATGAAGGGAGAATTCCGAGTGGCTCAATATCTGAAAATGTTCACCATATATCAATGTACATTTGTGCCAAATTTGATGCTTGTATCACAAAATGCACAATCCTTTTGAATATTCGAGCTAAACCGCCCCACTAGAAATCGCAATGCTGTGTTTGCTTTTTCTTTCAGTACTTTTTTTTTATTACAAAAGCAGACACATTTAATAAAATGACAGTTTAATCAACTGGAACTTGTACAAAAACTTTGAGTTGGCATTTAAAATGCTGACTGCAACATTTGCAAAACTTTTACAAAGGTACTTAAAATGTCCAACACACGGACTTTCTGTAGTTCTAAATCGGCCGTTAGGCCTAGTTCGGATGAAATTACCCTATTAAAATGATCACTGAATGATTTGTTTTTCTGAATCTTTACTATTTTGTTGTTCGCTAGAATACCATTTTGCGATTTCACACTTAAGCAAATGTTTGAAAACTCCGGATCTCCTTCCTTCATGGTGGCTGCCATTTTTTTGTGCCGCACGGCGCATGCGCAGAGCTGATTCAATTCTATATTCTACGCGGAATGCAGGGCTTTCCACAAGCGCCGGCTGCCGGCCATACAGCCGACTACACAATTAAGTCCAGCCGGCTACTTTAATGACTATTTTTGTAGCCCACAGGCTCTAAATATTAATTTTCGATTTTAATAAAATTAAATGGTTTATCTAACGGACTGACAATGTCAAACTGAACTGCACTCATTTAAGTTGTGATTCGCGCTGTTTGTACCGATAATAACCACAAATTCCCCGCCAACTTCGTTGATCAAGGGAGAGTAACTCATCTGCGGCCCCGACATGCGGTGTGTGCGTGCGCACTCGGCGGAGGCAGTAGTGTGTCGGGGCCGTCGGAGGGAACAGAAGCAGAGATGACGCTTATTTTGTCTCCGGTAAACCAGTCTTCTCTCGTTCAATTATGTGCTGGCATCAAAAGACACCGTTGGTTGTAAATGAAACCAAACTGAGTGGTTGGAGTGTATTTTCATACACAAATGGAGAAATGTTGGCTGAGTGTTTAATTGTGTAGCCCCACTGCAGACCGTTGTCGTTGTTAATTCATAGCATGCTCAGCTGCGTGAATGTGTCATGCACCGAAAATAAGAGATTTACAAGCCAGGAACGCCTCATGATGCAATACGCAAGAAAAGAAAGAAGATTTACTGCCATTTTACTTTGTATTTGAGTAAAGTGAATAAATAAATGGTCTGTGGAAAATACATTTAATCCTGGGAACTGCGTGCACAGGAGTTTATTTTGTGTTTACTCCCCCCGGCTGGCTACTTATTTGTCATGGCTGGCTAGTATGAGCCTTAGTGGAAAGCCCTGGGAATGCGTAAATGTCAAGTTCGATTTTAGATTTATGAACCCGAAAAAATGTCAAAAAATCTGGGGGCGTCGTGGCTCAGGTGGATAAGGCACCACACCATAAATCCGGGGACCCGGGTTCGATTCCGACCCGAGGTCGTTTCCCGATCCCTCCCCGTCTCTCTCTCCTGCTCATTTCCTGTCTCTACACTGTCCTATCCAATAAAGGTGAAAAAAGCCCCAAAAATATCTTTAAAAAAAAAAATGTCGAAAAACCGGCGTTAAAAAAAAATTTCAACCGCACAAACGGCACTCACCCGGCCGGTGGACCGGAAACAGAACATTTTTTAATAATGGCCTAATGTAAGCTACATTAGAATATCAGTCCGAAGTTGGAGACAAATTGTTGCTGTAATTTTCTGTTGCTGTAATTTCAAAACCGGATTACTTGAGAAAGGTGAAAAGCATGGATGAATACTTTCTACCATTCGAAATGATAGGGACTGCTGTTTATTTTGATTTATGGTTTGTCGTGTAAACTCAGGAGTTAGTGAGGTATTGCGCTGACAAGAACGGGTGTGGAGATGGACGCAGAGCTGGATGCAGAATGTGATTAAATTTGATGTGAATTCATTGATCTTAATTTTATCACAAACCGTTTATCACAGCAATTAGTGGGTGGCACCGCTGGGAAGCTCAAGCCGTGTGGTTTCACGTGATATACGTGTGTTAATTGTATGATGAGTATTCCGCAAGCAGTTTAATAGAGACGAATGGGTGCGGTTTGGACGCATTGGTCGTATACGGTTATTCCGCAGTGCCAAAGACATTACTGTTTCTGAAATGTGATCAGGAAATTTAACTGGGGCACAGCAGATGTATACTGGGGCACGTGCCCCAGTAAAATGGGTCTGGTGACGCTGATGTCTGAAGGCCCGACATGGACATACAACAAAGACTACAGTGGTGCTTGAAAGTTTGTGAAACCTTTAGAATTTTCTATATTTCTGCATAAATATGACCTAAAACATCATATTTTCATACAAGTCCTAAAAGTAGATAAAGAGAACCCAGTTAAACAAATGAAACAAAAATATTATACTTGGTCATTTATTTATTGAGGAAAATGATCCAATATTACATATCTGTGAGTGGCAAAAGTATGTGAACCTCTAGGATTAGTAGTTAATTTGAAGGTGAAATTAGAGTCAGGTGTTTTCAATCAATGGGATGACAATCAGGTGTGAGTGGGCACCCTGTTTTATTTAAAGAACAGGGATCTATCAAAGTCTGATCTTCACAACACGTTTGTGGAAGTGCATCATGGCACGAACAAAGGAGATTTCTGAGGACCTCAGAAAAATCGTTGTCGATGCTCATCAGGCTGGAAAAGGTTACAAAACCATCTCTAAAGAGTTTGGACTCCACCAATCCGCAGTCAGACAGATTGTGTACAAATGGACGCAATTCAAGACCATTGTTACCCTCCCCAGGAGTGGTCAACCAACAAAGATCACTCCAAGAGCAAGGCATGTAATAGTCGGCGAAGTCACAAAGGACCCCAGGGTAACTTCTAAGCAACTGAAGGCCTCTCTCACATTGGCTAATATTAATGTTCATGAGTCCACCATCAGGAGAACACTGAACAACAATGGTGTGCTTGGCAGGGTTGCAAGGAGAAAGCCACTGCTCTCCAAAAAGAACATTGCTGTTTGTCTGCAGTTTGCTAAAGATCACGTGGACAAGCCAGATGGCTATTAGAAAAATGTTTTGTGGACGGCTGAGACGAAAATAGAACTTTTTGGTTGAAATGAGAAGCGTTATGCTTGGAGAAAGGAGAACACTGCATTCCAGCATAAGAACCTTCTCCCATCTGTGAAACATGGCGGTGGTGGTGGTAGTATCATGGGTTGGGCCTGTTTTGCTGCATCTGGGCCAGGACGGCTTGCCATCATTGATGGAACCATAAATTCTGAATTATACCAGCGAATTCTAAAGGAAAATGTCAGGACATCTGTCCATGAACTGAATCTCAAGAGAAGGTAGGTTATGCAGCAAGACAACGACCCTAAGCACACAAGTCGTTCTACCAAAGAATGGTCAATGAAGAATAAAGTTAATGTTTTGGAATGGCCAAGTCAAAGTCCTGACCTTAATCCAATCGCAATGCTGTGGAAGGACCTGAAGCGAGCAGTTCATGTGAGGAAACCCACCAACATCCCAGAGTTGAAGCTGTTCTGTACAGAGGAATGGGCTAAAATTCCTCCAAGCTGGTGTGCAGAACTGATCAACAGTTACCGCAAACGTTTAGTTGCAGTTATTGCTGCACAAGGGGGTCACACCAGATACTGAAAGCAAAGGTTCACATACTTTTGCCACTCACAGATAAGTAATATTGGATCATTTTCCTCAATAAATAAATAACCAAGTATAATAATTTTGTCTCATTTGTTTAACTGGGTTCTCTTTATCTACTTTTAGGACTTGTGTGAAAATCTGATGTTGTTTTAGGTCATATTTTTCCAGAAATATCGAAAATTCTACAGGGTTCACAAACTTTGAAGCACCACTGTATATTTCCTGAGAACTCTCAGGAAAATCAACCTTTCCCTACAGCTGCTGATGTCCTTCTACCGCTGTACCATTGAGAGTGTCCTCACAAACGGCATCTTGATATGGTATGATAACAGCTCTGCAGCAGATAAGAAGGCACTGCGAAGAGTCCTAAAGACTGCAGAAAAAATCATCAACAAGCAGCTACCTGCTCTTGAGGACATACATGTCCCGCTGCCCGCAGAAAACACACTGCGTCCTAAAGGACTCGTCCCACCCTGCCCATCAGCTGTTCGAATGTCTGTCCTCAGGCAAGCGTTACAGAACAATCAAAGCATGCACCACAAGATTCAAAAACAGTTTCTATGTCAAATCTATCACCACACTGAACTCTGCTCTGAAGTCACACACACACCACAATCAATAATGTGTCAATCGACCCATGTCTTGTGCAATATTTATACTTCTGGCTATTTATCTGTTATCAAGTGCATTATCCTCTATTGTGCAATTCCGCGAGTTGGCCTAGTGGTTAGTGTGTCCGCCTCTCGGTTGGGAGATCGCGAGTCCTACTCACGGTCGGGTCATACTAAAGACCATCATAAAAATGGTACCTACTGCCGTCTGGCAAGGCACGCTGCAATACGGATGTGAGCGGGGAATCAAACTCTTGTGGTTACCAGAGGACCCGCCCCCCACCGTAACCCTAGCTATGTAATAGGCGAGAGGCTGAGGGCTACAGAAACGGAGCTTGGCTCCGCCTAATGCGCCATACGGTGCGGGAAGGACTTTAGTGCAATACCCTTCACAAGTGCTCAGTGAATGTCTGTACATTAGTATATCTTTCTTGTTTGTAAATGTTGTCCATATCTTATAAATTTGAAAACCCTTATACCTGTACATCTTCATGTTTGTAAATCTTGTATCTTTTATGTATACTAGTGCATCTCAAAAAATTAGAATATTGTGAAAAAGTTCAATATTTTCCATCAGGGGGCGGCACGGTGGTGTAGTGGTTAGCGCTGTCGCCTCACAGCAAGAAGGTCCGGGTTCGAGCCCCGTGGCCGGCGAGGGCCTTTCTGTGTGGAGTTTGCATGTTCTCCCCGTGTCCGCGTGGGTTTCCTCCGGGTGCTCCGGTTTCCCCCACAGTCCAAAGACATGCAGGTTAGGTTAACTGGTGACTCTAAATTGACCGTAGGTGTGAATGTGAGTGTGAATGGTTGTCTGTGTCTATGTGTCAGCCCTGTGATGACCTGGCGACTTGTCCAGGGTGTACCCTGCCTCTCGCCCGTAGTCAGCTGGGATAGGCTCCGGCTTGCCTGCGACCCTGTAGAACAGGATAAAGCGGCTAGAGATAATGAGATGAGATGAGATTTTCCATCAGTTATTTAAGAAAGTGAAAATGTTATATATTATAGACTCATTACACATAAACTAAAATGTTTCAAGCATTTTTCTATTTCAATTTTAATCAGTATGGCATACAGTACAAAAACAAAAAAAAATCTCAAAATATTAGAATATTTCATTTCGAGTTTGAGTAAAACAGTATGAACACAGTGTATCTCTCAGTCTAGTTCAGTACACACAACCACAATCATGGGGAAGACTGCTGACTTGACTGTTGTCCAGAAGATGATCACTGATGCCCTCCACAAGGAGGATAAGCCACAAAAGGTCATTGCTGAAAAGGGTGGCTGAAAAAGGTGCACAAGCAACAGGGATGGCTGCAGTCTTGAAAGGATTGTCAAGAAAAGTTGATTCAAGAACTTGGGAGAGCTTCACAAGGAGTGGACTGAGGCTGGTGTCAGTGTATCAAGACCCATCACGAACAGACATCTTCAAGAAACGGGATACAACTTTCGCATTCCTACGGTAATATCAAGCTATTCGTGAGCCAGAGACAATGTCAGAAGTGTCTTATCTGGGCTAAGGAGAGAAAGAAATGGACTGTTGCTCAGTGGTCCAAATTCCTGTTTTCAGATGAAAGTACATTTTGCATTTAATTTGGAAATCACAGTTCTAGAGTCTGGAGGAAGAGTGGAGAGGCACAGAATCCAAGGTGTTTGAAGCCCAGTGTGAAGTTTCCACAGTCTGTGATGATTTGGGGTGCCATGTCATCTGCTGGTGTTGGTCCACTGTATTTTATCAAGTCCAAAGTCAACACAGCCATCTACCAGGAGATTTTAGAGCACTTCATCCTTCCATCTGCTGACGAGCTTTTTGGAGATGCTGATTTCCTTTTCCAGCAGGACTTGGCACCTACCCACAGTGCCAAAACTACTACCAAATGGTTTGCTGACCATGATATTACTGTGTTTGATTGGCCAGCCAACTTGCCTGACCTGAAACCCATAGATAATCTATGGGGTATTGTCAAGAGGAAGATGAGAAACACCCGACCCAAAAATACAGATACGCTGAAGGCCACTATCAAAGCAACCTGGGCTTCAATAACACCTCAGCAGTGCCACAGACTGATCACCTCCATGCCACACCGCATTGATACAGTAATTCATGGTAAAGGAGCCCCAACCAAGTATTGAGTGTATAAATGAATATACTTTTCAGAAGTTGGACATTTCTGTATTGTAAATCCTTTTTTTTTGATTGATCTTAGGGAATATTCTAATAATTTGAGATACTGGATTTCTGATTTTCATGAGCTATAAGCCATAGTCATCAAAATTAAAACAAAAAAGGCTTTAAATATTTCACTTTACATGTAATGAATATAGAATATATGAAAGTTTACCTTTTTGAATTAAATTATGAAAAAAAAAGGAACTTTTTCATGGTATTCTAATTTTTTGAGATGCACTAGTATATTGAGGACCGTTTTGTAAGGCAGTGCACTGAATTTTGTTGTGTATCTTACACAATGACAAAGCGATCTTGAATCTCTTGAATACAGTGCACTACACAGGGTGTAGAAGCCGACATATTGGGTGGTTTTCACTTATGTAGGGAATCGCAAGCTGTCAGTGGCTCAATATTGGACATAGTGCTGCATTAACACTATTATTTCACCCTTTGTGAATCACAAGCTGTTCTCCAGAGGAAGAAAACGCCAGTGTTTCATTCTGAATCTTGAATGACTCTTAAACTCCCCCGTGCCTTATCTAGTGCACTTAAACAGCGCCCTCCACAATTATTGGCACCCCTGGTTAAGATGTGTTAAAAGCTTTAAAATAAATTCAGTTTTTATTGCAGAAGCATAATCTCACACTGAAAATTGTAGAAAAATGTAACCCTTAACTCAAGTGAATTTAAAAAAAATCCCTGACAAGAAATAATTATTTTTCATAAAATCACCTGTTCCACAATTATTGGCACCCATAACAATTCCTAGAAAATAAATGTAATTGAAGCATTTCTGTCATTTCTACTGTAGTTTATAAAGTTGATCAGAGTATCTAGGAACCTTTTAATTAGTAATTCATCACATCCTGTTTCCCTGGGGTATAAATATGATGTGACACAGAGGCCTATTTCTCTTATCCACTCTTCAACATGGGAAAGACAAGCGAACACACCATTCAAGTAAGGCAGACCTTCATAAGTCAGGCAATGGCTACAAGAAAATAGCCGCTCGCCTACACCTGCCCATATCTACAGTCAGAGGAATCATCAAGAAGTTTAAAACAACTGGAACAGTGGCAAACAAGCCTGGACGAGGATGCAAATTTATCTTGCCACCACGCACAGTGAGGAGGATAGTAAGAGAAGTAAAAAGTTCTCCAAAGCTCACTGTTAGAGAATTGCATCAAAGAGTAGCATCTTGGGGTCACAAAGTCTCCATAACAACCATCAGTCGCTATCGACATGCCAACAAGCTGTTAGGGAGGCATGCACGGAAAAAGCCTTTTCTCACTTGCAAGCATAAACGTAAACATCTGGAGTTCGCTAAGCGGTACTGGGACTTCAATTGGGACCGTGTGCTTTGCTCAGATGAGACCAAGATAGAGCTTTTTGGCAACAAACACTAATAAATCACAAAAGATGAGTATGCGGAAAAGCACCTCATGCCCACTGTGAAGTATGGGGGAGGATCGGTGATGCTGTGGGCCTGTTTCTCTTCCAAAGGCCCCAGGAACCTTGTTAGGGTGCATGGCACCATGAACTCTTTGAAATACCAGGACATTTTAAATCAAAATCTGGTGGCCTCTGCCCGAAAGCTGAAGATGGGTCATCACTGGGTCTTTCAGCAAGATAATGACCCTAAACATGTGGCCAAATCTACACAAAAATGGTTCACCAGACACAAAATCAAGCTCCTCGCATGACCATCTCAGTCCCCAGACCTCAACCCAATTGAAAACCTGTGGGGTGAGCTGAAGAGGAGAGTGCATAGGAGAGGACCCGGGATGATTTAGAGAGATCATGCAAAGAGGAATGGTCGAAGATCCCTCTCTCTGTATTCTCCCATCTTGTGAAATGTTATAGGAGAATATTAAGTGCTGTCTTGTTGGCAAAAGGGAGTTGTACAAAGTATTAACATCAGGGGTGCCAATAATTGTGGCACACATGATTTCATGTAAAATAATTATTTCTTAATGTGGGATTTTTTTCCCACTGAATAAATGCACTTGAATTAAAGGTTGGATTTTTCTCTTTTTTTTTTTTGCATTGTTGTCCTATATTATTTAAAAAAAAAAAGAATTTATTAGAAGCCTAAGAACATATCTTACCGAGGGGTGCCAATAATTGTGGAGGGCGCTGTATAAGGTGCAGGGAGTCATCTGGAATTTTCACTGAAGCAGTGACTGACGTCTGGCAGATTTGAAAGGCCGAATGAATGTCACAGCTGGTTTGTTTTTCTCATTTGGTACAGTCCTGTGTGGTGCTCAAGGGGGCATTGTTGTTCCAGGAGACGGCTGAAGGTGACATCAGTGCCACGTTCTTTCAGAATAAGCTATGCCAGAGTCATGGCTTGGCTTTGCAGTATCAGATTTCTCCCCTTCCCCTTTTCTTTATTATTATTATTATTATTATTATTATTATTATTATTATTCTCCCGCTCTGAAGGGGGGAGGTGTGTACTGGTTTACCTCTCTCCGTCCGTCCGAAACACCCTTTGTCTCAGCAACCACAAATCATTGGCGCTTGGGGTTCTATTTCGTGTGTACCGTTTTCGGGTCTGTCGCACATCGACTTCCTGTTTACCGACTGAATGTATTTATGAAACATATAGCGTGGATTTACAACATTTTTGTAACATTTTTCTCAGCAACTACAAATCACAACTGCTTGATATTTGGTATCGAGCTTCAGTTTGGGGTTCTTTACCGTGTGTATCGTTTTCAGGTCTGTCGCACATCGACTTCCTGTTTACCGACTAAATGTATCGCGTGGATTTACAAAATTTCCTAACATTTTTCTCAGCAACTACAAATCACACCTGCTTGATATTTGGTACCGAGCTTCAGCTTGGGGTTCTATACCATGTACACCGTTTTCAGATGTGTCACACATCGACTTCCTGTTTACCGACTGAATGTATTTACAAAACATATAGGGTGGATTTTGACGCTATTTCAAGAAGCAAAATGCTATTTCAAAATGACAGTTTAGCAGGATGCTGTTTGGAATCCCTGGGGAGAGACACTGCTCTTTACTTCCTTGTTTCAGGGTTAATAATTTGTTGAAGTCAAAATTCATAATAAGTGTCCTATTCCTTGCGTTCTGATATAAGCGAGAGTGGGGGGATACGCAAGTAAGCAGTAGCTCACAGTTGATCTTGGTTTAAATGTTTTTTCTCAATTTTTCTTCCTAATTTGATCACCTATCCCAACTTTCCCCTATTATGGAGCACTTGTATGTGACGTCACATCCGCTCCAGATTGTAAGCAGTCGCCATCTTGTCGGTAAAACGCCATATTTCCGCCATCTAACCGACACTGACTTTCTTTTTTTTTTTCGCCCAAATCTTCAAATATTACCGTACCACAATGCCGGAGAGTTGTATGGCATATAAATGCCACAACAGGAGAGGTCAGAAATCAGGAAGAAAGTTTCATAGGCTGCCACGGGACCCTGACAGGCGTGCAAAGTGGATTGCTGCTATCAGCCGGGCCGATGCAAACAACAAGAACAAGGCATGGGAACCGACTGGAAAGAACGATCACTGGCGCCTGTGCATTTCATCTCAGGTTTGCCATGTATTTATTTCAGTATATCCATGTAGTTATTCGCAACATAAGTTTATGACTTGCTCTAATAAAAAATTACGGGAAGTGGGAACCTGAGAAAAGGGTTGGGGCGGGGGGGTGGATTGGGTCTTTTAGTGGTGTGACATTCAATGTAGTCTCTAGATGTAAAATAATTTTATACTTTTAGGATACTACTGATATATCTAGTATCAGCACTAGTACTCAATACTTAAGTGACTTACCCATCCAATGAGGATTGTTATTTTCTTGTTTGCAAGATGCCACATCTGAGTCGCTGACAAATCCTGAATTTCTGTAAAGATAACTGTCCAGAGATTTATAAGCACACAGTGCTTCACCACTGAACAGCGAGGGAAAGTTTGAGGTAATTATACACATCTGGGTATTCCACCTCTGGCAGTTCCATATCCACTGATACGGTCGTGAAAACTCCGTCCGGTAAGCCATAAGGGTCACTAATCCGTAGGTCGTTTATTTTAGACATATATCTAATTATCTGTTCATTAGAAAAATGAGCCGTGTAGTCCGTCGGTTGAAATTGATCCATTTTGTACATGAGTGCAGCAGTATTCAGCGGTGTTTTTTACCGACAAAATGGCGGCTGTGTACTTTCCGGTCACGTGACTGCAAGATCTCTATACCACAGCTACGAAGCAGGAAGGGTGAAGGCTAGCCCTTCTTTTGAAACACATCTTTGCAAACAACTGTTCATACTGGGTCACAGGACACTTGAAGGAAAGCACTATCTGCGCTCCTCAGCGTACATGAACTACAACATACCCACAAATCCCTAGTGTCACTTTGGATTGTGAGTTTCTATTACGCCACTCAGGAGCACAGTATCAGATTTCTGTCCTTTTCTCAGTTTCTGTTACTGGATTTGAAACGAATATTTACAAATGATTCACAGCCACGTACTGCACCATATATGGCGATTAATATCTCCCAAGATTTTATTCATATTAATATTAATTTTCTATAACCGCACGTTTCGGAAAGTAGTTCCATCTGCACGAATGATATTAATGTGCTTGTTTTAAGACATTATCATTTCTATCGTAGATAGAAAAAATATCAGGCCATTATTAAAACATGTTCTGTTTCCGGTCCACCGGCCGGGTGAGTGCCGTTTGTGCGGTTGAAAATTTTTTTTTTTTAACGCCGGTTTTTCGACATTTTTTTCAGGTTCGTAAATCTAAAATCGAACTTGACATTTACGCGTTCCCAGGGCTTTCCACTAAGGCTCATACTAGCCAGCCATGACAAATAAGTAGCCAGCCGGGGGGAGTAAACACAAAATAAACTCCTGTGCACGCAGTTCCCAGGATTAAATGTATTTTCCACAGACCATTTATTTATTCACTTTACTCAAATACAAAGTAAAATGGCAGTAAATCTTCTTTCTTTTCTTGCGTATTGCATCATGAGGCGTTCCTGGCTTGTAAATCTCTTATTTTCGGTGCATGACACATTCACGCAGCTGAGCATGCTATGAATTAACACCGACAACGGTCTGCAGTGGTGGCTACACAATTAAACACTCAGTGAACATTTCTCCATTTGTGTGTGAAAATACACTCCAACGACTCAGTTTGGTTTCATTTACAACCAACGGTGTCTTTTGATGCCAGCACGTAATTGAACGAGAGAAGACTGGTTTACCGGAGACAAAATAAGTGTCATCTCTGCTTCTGTTCCCTCCGACACACTACTGCCTCCGCTGAGTGCGCGCACACACCGCATGTCGGGACCGCGGATGAGTTACTCTCCCTTGATCAACGAAGTCGGCGGGGAATTTGTGGTTATTATCATTACAAACAGCGCGAATCACAACTTAAATGAGTGCGGTTCAGTTTGACATTATTGTCAGTCCGTTAGATAAACATTTAATTTTATTAAAATCGAAAATTAATATTTAGAGCCTGTGGGCTACAAAAATAAGTCATTAAAGGAGCCGGCTGGACTTAATTGTGTGGCCAGCAGCCGGCGCTTGTGGAAAGCCCTGCATTCCGCGCAGAATATAGAATTGAATCAGCTCTGTGCATGCACCGTGCGGCACAAAAAAATGGCAGCCACCATGAAGGAAGGAGATCCGGAGTGTCGGACATTTTAAGTACCTTTGTAAAAGTTTTGCAAATGTTGCAGTCAGCATTTAAAATGCTAACTTAAAGTTTTTGTACAAGTTTCAGTTGATTAAACTGTCATATTTTATTAAATGTGTCTGCTTTTGTAATTAAAAAAGTACTGAAAGAAAAAGCAAACACAGCATTGCGATTTCTTATCCATCTATCTAATATATATATATATATATATATATATATATATATATATATAAAAATCCCTCCCTCCCTCCCGAAAATATTTTTTGCTCACCCGGTGGACAGGAAACGGACTTTTTTTTAAGGATGGCCTCAACAAGGACTTGTGTGGTAGATGCTCAGAATAAATGGACTAAAATTGTGTGTAATTATTGATCTAGTGAAGGAGACATTTATGCGAACGTTTATGAAAAGATGCCTCAGTGTTAGTGCTTCATAACAAAAGGTTTTCAGAGATGGAAATCTCGTCAGGACAGAGGAGTTTACACTTTTTGGTTTCTCTGTAACTTGACAAGCTGCGGAGAAAAACCGTGAGGCTGGTGAGGAAACGATTCCAGGATAACAGGAGCTTGTTTGTGAATATACTCCAATACTAAATATTACTGTCAATGGATAAATTGCACGATGTGTTGTTCTTTAACTAATAAAAACGTGTGATCATCTACACGTGCTGTTATAGGAAAACGATCAACTTCAGGGCGCACATATTCAAGGGTTTTATTCCTTGTCCATCAGGCTGCTGTTGTAACACACATACAGCGATGCTGGTCATAGGACATAAATATACTCTCATCTAACAGTGTGCGAAATTGTCATGGTGTCTTTTTGCGAAGCAGGTTTTCGGTGAAGACCTTGCTGGAGAAGTATACGGCAGAACCAATCGACGACTCCTCAGAGGAATTCATCAATTTTGCCTCCATTCTCGAGCACATCCTCAGCCACCGCTTTAAAGGTAAAATAAATAAATAAAGACGAAAGCATTCTTCTTTGCAGTTACATCAGTGGAACCAATAAGTGTGGAAATGTATTGTTGTACACATTTTGTTTTCTTCTGTGATAGGAGCAGGGAGCTGGTTCGATGGCCAGCGCAGTTTCTGGGACTTCATCCGCCTGGCCTGCAGTAAAGTGCAGAACAGCTGCATCGGCAGCATCGAGAACATGGAGAACATCAGCTCGTCTCGAGCGAAGGTGAGGGTCAGGAGTTCCAGCGGTAAAGAATTCTCAAAGTATCAAAGTTTTTATTCACGAAAATAGGTGTAAATCTTATTATTTTTGCTGGTTTCTTTTTTTTTTAATTGCTGCTGCTGTTGTTGTACGGTATGTAGGGCAGAGCTTGGATAAGAGTTGCACTGATGGAAAAACGTCTGTCCGAATACATCGCCACAGCGCTGAGAGACAGCCGCACCACCAGGTCTGAATAATATTTGACCAAATATCGAAATTTCACAGACATACACGCAGTTAACTATAGGAAAAGTATCTGATATGGCACATAATAAGCCCCAGACACCGTTATAAACTAAGAAAAATATCAACTTTAAGCAAAATAACATCTTGTACTTCACTTCAGAAGCAGCTTTTTTTGTTTTTTCAACTTTTCATTATTATATGCAGTAGTTTTTGTAAAAAGCGTTTTGTTTTTTTTGAAATGCGTTTTTTAAGAAATAAAGTTGTTGTTATTATTATTATTATTATTATTATTATTATTATACAAGGGCGGCACGGTGGTGTAGTGGTTAGCGCTGTTGCCTCACAGCAAGAAGGTCCGGGTTCGAGCCCCGTGGCCGGCGAGGGCCTTTCTGTGTGGAGTTTGCATGTTCTCCCCGTGTCCGCGTGGGTTTCCTCCGGGTGCTTCGGTTTCCCCCACAGTCCAAAGACATGCAGGTTAGGTTAACTGGTGGCTCTAAATTGACCGTAGGTGTGAATGTGAGTGTGAATGGTTGTCTGTGTCTATGTGTCAGCCCTGTGATGACCTGGCGACTTGTCCAGGGTGTACCCCGCCTTTCGCCCGTAGTCAGCTGGGATAGGCTCCAGCTCGCCTGCGACCCTGTAGAACAGGATAAAGCGGCTACAGATAATGGGATGAGATTATTACACAGTTTTTTGAAGATAAAGAAAAGCCATGCAGTAAGTATGTTTCTTGGGACAAAAATGTTCTCATTTAAAAAAAATAAAAAGAAAAGAAATTAATGTGCATGCTTCAGTATTCTTTATTTTGTGTGTCGTGTGTGTACAGGAGGTTCTATGACGAAGGGGCCATAATGTTAAGAGAAGAAGCCAGCGTTCTTACAGGAATGTTAATTGGACTCGGAGCAATCGACTTCAGGTGAGATGAGATTTGACAGAATAACAGATGTCACTGGATCGAAAAGGCCAGGGTTTATGGTCAATTCGGTTAGCCAATCATAAAATAGAGTATCACAGAATAATCATCACTGTTTTTTCTTCACTTCTCTGGTTCTAGGTCCTTGATATTGATTATTATATTTTTTTCTGTAACAGCACGTCCCGACGTGGTTTATTCTTCATATACCACAGCAATTAGCCAACAATTCCAATTCTTTTTTTTTTAATTAATTAAAGAATGGTACAATATATTTACCTGTTTATATTTAATCCTCACCGGTACATATGCCCAGACTGATTAATCTATACACCTGGGGTCCACAGGGACCCCAACACTATTTATTTAATGTACTCTGTATCTATATTCAGGATACAACTGCCTCAAAATTTGTTTGAATGATGTGTGAACTTGTAAATCCACGGCGAAAACAGAATTTTTTTGCTGGTTATAGTGGTTTTATTCAAGGAAAAAAGAAATGCACAATATTTTTTACTTTTTCCACAAATTTTTGTGCTACATGAAGGGTGTTGTCATATCCTAGTGGTACTGTAATAATAAGGCAGAAGAAAATATAATAAAGATGTACAGTACAGGTAAAGCATATATTTGGCTGATTTGTCAAAATTACCCTATTGAGCACTAGTTTTTTTTTTTTTAAACCTCCTTGGTATCTGCAACAAACTATACAAAAATAGCGAAATGAATCCTGTTAATGTTGGTGAGTATATTGTTTGAATAAAGTGTGGCTGAAAATTAGAGAGTCCGGCTGGGGTCCACCATTTTATAGAAACTCTATAAATGCGTGCAACGTAATAATCTGTAGTGTGTAGAGTGGCAACCTGGTGAGTGACAACTACCTAATATAGCAGGCAAAAACATTTGGTAACATAAAATATATTACAAAATACGTAGTGCTGGGGTCCGCACGGACCTCATGTGTACTGATTAGGGTTAATATATGTAGGAGTAATTGCAATTAGTTTCAAGTGGAGTGTCTTTAAAACAAGTTAAATATTCTTTTATTTACATTATAGCAGTCCTCACCAACCTCTTATTTTCTATAGAATTAATAAGACAGCTTGTCATGTCACCAAGAAACCAAAACACATCAACTCCTCTTTACTGAAGATGTTGGAAAATGTAAAGTTCTAGCTTTACCTCTGACTGCTGCAAAGAGCTGACACTGGACAGAGGTGGCGGCAGGAAGTTTTGGATGGGGGGGGTGTGATGTGTCACATGTCAAAGGCATGCCAAATCTAGGGGGGTCCGGGGGCATGCACCCCTGGGGAAATTTGGAATTTTTAACCCTCTAAAACACTATTTTCCACATTTTGAGAGGCAAATTTTGGTGGAGTAAAGCGAAGTTTAAACAGAACCAATGATACTATCACATAATTACGTCTACTTAGTATCATTGACAGGATAACACCCTCTTACAATGGGTTTGGTCAGGGCAGCAAGCGAATTCATGTAGATCTAGAGCAGCATCAAGTTTTTGGGCGCCCAAAACTGCTTGTACGCCTCGTGAACGCGATGTAGCCATCCGGACAGGACACAAGTTATCAGTCAGATACAAATGCAGCAACACTGTCATAGCCTTGCTGTCACAGGGACCCTGCTTTGGCGCGAGGACCCAAGGAGACCAGATATGTCTAGACAGTTGCCACAGCAATGGGTTAGTTAGTCCACAAAATATTCATAAATCAGCTTGTCTACTAAAAGTGATGGGTTTTGCAGTTCTGCGTAAGCCAAATAAGGAAAATCCTGGAAAGCGGAGGAAATCGGTGACGTCAGGGCCAGGCTAATTTGCATCAGTTTTAGTGCGAATGGGTGCTATCAACCTACAGTACAAAGGGATGCCGCCGGGATGAAGGGACACAGCGGGATTTAATAAGGGGAAACAAAGGCGCACAGTGGGCTGTTTATTCATACTACTCTTTTCTTCCTTGTAAATACTCAAAAGACTCCCATCGTAACTTGGTGGGGCACAGCCGCCCCCCCCAACATAATTTTAGGGGGGGGGGGGGGCGGTTGCCCCCCACCCCCGCGCCGCCACTGCTGGAGACTTCTTCCATAAATGAAAGCAACATACAGTATAAGAATAAGTGCATTAGTACAAACCCAAGATTTGCAGCTACGCTATTGTCAGAGCTGTTGTTATAGAAAATTAATGAACATCATCTGGCCAATCAGAATTCAACAGCAGCGAGTATAGCACTGTAAGTATAGCACGTTACATTAGACTGAATTCATCCTACCTTTGAAGGAAAGGTGGGACAGGTTGATTGTGTGTTGAGAATATTTGATGCTGAGTTGTATTGTCTTCTCAGTTTCTGTTTAAAGGGAGAGGCTCTGGATGGAAAAACGGAGGCGGTGATTGACTATACGCCATATCTCAAGTTCACTCAGAGGTGCGCTCAGGTTTACGCCAGTAGTAAATATACAGAACTGTCCAAAAGTCAGGATGGCATCCTTTAGTTTTTAATCAAATGTCCATTCAGTACCTAATTATTATTATTATTATTATTATTATTATTATTATTATTTGGTGGGAATGATGGGAAAATGTACAGTACATTATACATTACAAATAGTTATGCAGCACTTATTCAAGTTCAGTATAATAATTCAAGTATAATATTTGCAGATTTCATACTCTCTTTACTGCTGTGTGATTTTTAAATGCATTTTCCCATCATTATTGCTTGAAAGTTTGTGAACCCTTTAGAATTTTCTATATTCCTGCATAAATATGACCTAAAACATCATCAGATTTTCACACAAGTCCTAAAAGTAGATAAAGAGAACCCAGTTAAACAAATGAGACAAAAATATTATACTTGGTCATTTATTTATTGAGGAAAATGATCCAATATTACATATCTGTGAGTGGCAAAAGTATGTGAACCTCTAGGATTAGCAGTTAATTTGAAGGTGAAATTAGAGTCAGGTGTTTTCAATCAATGGAATGACAATCAGGTGTGAGTGGACATCCTGTTTTATTTAAAGAACAGGGATCTATCAAAGTCTGATCTTCACAACACATGTTTGTGGAAGTGTATCATGGCACTAACCAAGGAGATTTCTAAGGACCTCAGAAAAAGTGCTGTTGATGCTCATCAGGCTGGAAAAGGTTACAAAACCATCTCTGAAGAGTTTGGACTCCACCAATCCACAGTCAGACAGATTGTGTACAAATGGAGGAAATTCAAGACCATTGTTACCCTCCCTAGGAGTGGTCGGTCGACCAACCAAGATCACTCCAAGAGCAAGGATCTTTGTTGGTCGACCACTCCTGGGAAGGGTAACAATGGTCGGCGAGGTCACAAAGGAACCCAGGGTAACTTCTAAGCAACTGAAGGCCTCTCTCACATTGGCTAATGTTAATGTTCATGAGTCTACCATCAGGAGAACACTGAACAACAATGGTGTGCATGGAAGGGTTGCAAGGAGGAAGCCACTGCTCTCCAAAAAGAACATTGCTGCTCATCTACAGTTTGCTAAAGATCATGTGGACAAGCCAGAAGGCTATTGGAAAAATGTTTTGTGGATGGATGAGACCAAAATAGAACTTTTTGGTTTAAATGAGAAGCGTTATGTTTGGAGAGAGGAAAACACTGCATTCCAGCATAAGAACCTTATCCCATCTGTGAAACATGGTGGTGGTATTATCATGGTTTGGGCCCGTTTTGCTGCATCTGGGCCAGGACGGCTTGACATCATTGATGGAACAATGAATTCTGAATTATACCAGCAAATTCTAAAGGAAAATGTCAGGACACCTGTCCATGAACTGAATCTCAAGAGAAGGTGGGTCATGCAGCAAGACAACGACCCTAAGCACACAAGTCGTTCTACCAAAGAATGGTTAAAGAAGAATAAAGTTAATGTTTTGGAATGGTCAAGTCAGAGTCCTGACCTTAATCCAATCGAAATGTTGTGGAAGGACCTGAAGCGAGCAGTTCATGTGAGGAAACCCACCAACATCCCAGAGTTGAAGCTGTTCTGTACGGAGGAATGGGCTAAAATTCCTCCAAGCCGGTGTGCAGGACTGATCAACAGTTACCGCAAATGTTTAGTTGCAGTTATTGCTGCACAAGGGGGTCACACCAGATACTGAAAGCAAAGGTTCACATACTTTTGCCACTCACAGATATGTAATATTTGGATCATTTTCCTCAATAAATAAATGACCAAGTATAATATTTTTGTCTCATTTGTTTAACTGGGTTCTCTTTATCTACTTTTAGGACTTGTGTGAAAATCTGATGATGTTTTTAGGTCATATTTGAATGAATGAATGAATGAATGAATGAACCAACCCTTTGTCACTAGTCACAAGTACCAGCGAAATTGACCATCAACCCGTCCGTACATATACACATACATACAATTGACAGAGGGGGAGTAGACAGGACAGGAAGACAGGGATGAAAAGAAAAAATACAGAGTAACATGAAGGGAGGGGAGGAGAAAAAAGCAACCCCCACACTATGCTCCTGTGAGGAGTACAGTGTGGGAACATTAGGAAACACCTCAGCACATAAGCACAAAATAACACAAGTACACTTTACAACATGAAAACTCGGGACTTGAGGGGGGGAGGTAGAGGTAACCCAGCGCAAGCAAGCAGCCGTCCGTTCCTGCAGCCATGACGGCGCTGGTCGCGCACCCGCTTGTCACACTGAGGGTAAAAGCGGCGACCGTGGGAAGTGGGGGAAGGAATGCAAGAGCGTCTCACTGCAGTGATCTTCAGGGGGAGTTGTTGTCCCAGCAACGGCCTTGACCGAGGCCAGTGCTGTCTGAGGGAGCCGAAAGCAGGTAAGATTGGGATTGTTTGGTCTTGGGGCGAGTAGACGCATTCTTTTACACGACTACTCTGTTTATCCATTCTGGTCTCCGAATTGATCCATTTCCTTTGCAAAGCCAAAAGCTTCTCCATGAGGTCATCCATGTTGCGGTTCAAGTTCTGAATAGCCACAGTCTGAGTGCCGACAGCTCTGCCCACCGCTTCAATCATGTTGGGCAGCTTTATGGGGCTTTGTACAGCTGTCACCATTTTCTGATTTCCTCGATAAACCAGGGCAATGCCTAATCCAATCAGCAAAAGTCCTGTAATCATGGTTCCGAATAGGTAGATGTCTTCAATGTCCTCCACAGAAAGAACCGCCAGGCACACGACCCGCCACTTCTCCCACGCGTCCATCATGTAGCCAGCTGCAGGACAGGCCGGTTCCCCCAAACCCAGGCTTCTCGTCGAGAAAATTGTGTCAATTGCGTTAAGAGACCAGTTTATCAATTCCATGATTTTTTTAGTTTAGAGAGCAGTGCAGAGAGAGTCTCTCAAAAGTATAGACAGTAGACAGACGAGACAAGAGGAGCAAAGCAGGGAAGATAAGGGAGATGAGAGGCAGGGAAATGTGACCGCCTTCCGTGAGAGCACGGAGAAAAGATAATGACTATGATAATTTGTGCAGAAATATAGAAAATTCTAAAGGGTTCACAAACTTTCAAGCACCACTGTACAGCTCACCTTCAAGTATTGTTCATGCTTTTTAAATTTTTAATAAAAAACATCTGTTCAGCTATGACTACCTGAGCGATGACGATGACTGCTGCAGCGTGGATAGCAGTAACAGTGACGACAGCATTCCTGAGCATCCCTACATCCCGCTGGTCACGGACGAAGATAGCTGGAGGAACAAATGTCGCAGGATGGAGCAGAGGTTCAAGATCGTCAGTGCCCAGAAGGTGAGCAGAGAGAGTCATGTTGTTTATCGTAAAATAATGAACACAATGAAGTAGAATTACTGTTCCCATCTGGAAGTCAATTCTTTTCTCATAACTGCACATTGGGAATGTTTTCTTCCTGTCCAGCAATTTACCAGTGATTACACTGATTAAAAGTACTAAATCCAATAAAACTTCTTTTACCAATGTTTAACTTTGAACTTTTATATAACACTGAAACCTAGGACTTGCAATGTAAATTTATTCAAAATATTTTTGCCTGGTCAAGAACAAAATCGCAATGCGTCATTTGGGAACTGAAAGAGTCAACTCTTATTGGTGAACCAAGCACATTGCTCTGGAATTCTCATTATTATGAACAGTGGCGGGCGGCATGGTGGTGTAGTGGTTAGCACTGTCGCCTCACAGCAAGAAGGTTCTGGGTTCGAACCCAGCAGCCAACGAGGGCCTTTCTCTTTGGAGTTTTCATGTTCTTTCCATGTTTGCTCTGGTTTCCCCCACAGTCCAAAGAGATGCAGGTTAGGTTAATTGGTGGCTCTAAATTGGCAATAGTTGTGAATGTGAGTGTGAATGGTTGCTTGTCTCTGTGTGTCATCTCTGCGATGATCTGGTGACTTGTCCAGGGTGTACCCCGCCTCTCGCCCATAGTCAGCTGGGATAGGCTCCAGCTCGCCTGCGACCCTGCACAGGATAAGCAGCTACGGGTAATGGATGGATGAACAGTGGCAAAACTAAGCAGGCAAACGCTGAACTACATTACACCAGTAGGGGGAGGTGAAGTACAATTTAAACAGGAATATTAAAAAAATGCACAGTCGTGCTAGTTTTGTACGAATTCATGTTCTTTCAAAGCAATAAAAATTTGAAGATGCCGTGGAGTAACTTGCAGAGGTGTGTGTGTAGGGCTACCTGGAGGAGCTTGTGCGATTGCGGGAGTCGCAGCTGAAGAATTTGGAGATGGAAAACAAGAAACTAAACAAGAAACTGGAGGAAATTCAGCTTCAGAGCCATCAAGAGAAAAGAGAATTGGAGTCTGTTGTATTGGAGCTCCAGGAGCAGCTGTAAGACCCACACAGTCTTTTTGTCTATATATTCAGGATTCTGACTGATCCGAAGGTGCTGATTACTTTTCTGTAACGGCAGCTCCGACAGTAGTGCAGTAGTGGATTCAGGGGGTCCTTGGTGAAAATGCGAAGCTGGGAACAGATAATGCGATATGCTGATTTTTAGTGCTTTTATTTCTCAGGACAAGTCTGATTCCAGGTGAAGCTCATCCTTTGTCTAAGGATATGTCTATTCCTCTTGTAAACCAGTGGCCATCACTCCACACCTACAACAACCAGGAAGAAAGCCAGCTCTACTGCAGGTAAGATACTGACATCTGCAGCACTGACGATGACAATACGTCCAATGTACCTACAATTTGTCAGTTTCCATCTTTACTAAACGTTGTTCTTTGTCTTTAAGCCACAGTGGAAGCTTCCAGAGTCCTGAGCTTCTCTCAGCACACATCAGCTTGGACTCAGATTCCCAGAAGGCTGAGGGGAAGCCAAATGGCCAGCCTTGGTGCAGAGCAGGTAAAACCTGAAAGGAATGATTTCACTTGGAAACGATAGTCCTCCTGCTTTTTTTGCTCAGCAGTAGTGTTGTAGTCGAGTCACTAAACCTCGAGTCCATGTCCCCAGTGTTCAAGTCCGAGTCAAGTCCAAATCATTTTAAAAAAAATAAAAAATTTGAGTCGAGTCCAACACTCCAACCGCACCATTTGTCGGTGGCTGTTTTAGCGCCATTAACATTAGTTTGTTCCTGAACATGGCGTATGAACAGGTGAATGTGCTTCAGGGAGTGTGAAGTATTCTGTCAGAGATGGTTGGGAGACGGATGTAAGTGCAGAAGGTGTGTTTATTAATCAGGGCTCGACATTAACGCTTGTCCGAGACAAGTGATCCTTTATGTCGGACAAGTTCATCGTCTCAGTTACTTGTCCGATCGGACAAGTGCCAAAATACGCCGATATTCGGGTTACATATCAAATTTATCAGTTTATTCACATGATTTCCGAAGCATCTCACTCGACATATTGTTTTGATGAATCGCCGGATGTTTCTCTTCGGAAAGAGCGATGTGCGCATGCGCAATATTCCACTTGTGAAACCGGCCAATACTGCTTCGTGTATTTGAGCTGAAAAGTAAACGGTCATTTACCAGACCCTCCAGGATTTCACGATGTTGTGATTTGCAACTTCAACGCAAATTCAACCAATCCCCGCGAATTTAGGGCAGTGTTGCAATTATATCCAATCACTGCAACTTTCCTGCAAATTTGACCAATCGTTGGCGTCGTCTTGAGGTGACGTCGACAAACTACCTTCCGCCTTACTTCCGTGTATACGTTCAAGAGAAGCAGCATGTGCGCAGTGTTGCCAGATTGGGCGGTTTTAAGTGCATTTTGGCGGCTTTTGAACATATTTTGGGCTGGAAAACGTCAGCAGTATCTGGCAACACTGCATGTGCGAGTCAGTGTTTATGTAGGCTTAAATTCTGTTACTGAAAGTGTGTTATGTTTACAGTGAAGGACTGTGTGCACTTTACATTATTTTTTTTACTTAATACAAGAAATTAATGGATGCCAACATTTTTGCCAAAATGGTATTTTATTTTCCATTGTTTAGGCAGCTTCAGCATCATACTGTGAGATTCTGTTCAAATTGTTTTTTTCTTCTATGAAGCCTGAGCCATTTATTTTATTAGTTTATAATTATTGTTTAATTTAGTCTTCAGGAGAGACTGCCTGCACACAGTACTAGTATTAATGGTTTTTTTTTTCTTACATGAAAGCTGAGGCATTTATATTCTATTTTAAGGTAACTTCATGTTGTGCTGTGAGGTTCTATGCACTTTAACTTTTGAACCAACAGGTGCATTTGGATAAGTAAAGCCTATTTTTCTGCATTTTTGTAGTCCTGGTAATCTTTTATATTGGTAAAGTTGTTTATAGGACCATTTCTCAGTGTCTGTTTTTTTAATCAATAGTTTTTCAGTAATAACTTAATATTTAACATATCACTCAATTTTAAAAACAAAAAGAGAAAATCGCAACAATTCCTCGCAACTTTCACTTCTTCCCGCAATGTAATCGCAACAAAAACCTAAAAAACACCGCAACTTTCATCGCAACCATTAAATACCATACAGGAACCACAATGAATAATTAGACAGCAACAATTAATCAGTGGAGGATATATATTCAAAGTTAATAATTTAAAAATGAAAATATACTGTATAATTTTAATTTTCTGGTTTTCAATTTCTCATAAATAAATTAATGATTGATGGAGTCCAATTTTTTTCTGCAGTGAATAGATTGTGTTAAGGTAATTCTGGTGAAATTAGTTTATTACAAATAATTTTTGTGTTTTTTTCTCAAATTTTTCTTCGGACAAGTCAACTTCACATTTGGACAAGTAAATTTCCTTTCAACTTGCCCGACAGGACAAGTGGTTTCAAAAGTTAATGTAGAGCCCTGTTAATACAAGTGAAGACACGTAAACAATCCAGAACGGCAGGCAAAATCATAAAACAGTGAAACAGGCAATAGACCGAGTGACGCACAAACAGGCTATCGTGGACTCGGCAGAATCAAAGACGAGAAACAGGAAATCAGGGCTCAGGAAACCAAACAAGGAAATAAGGCTTGTTAGTGTGTCAGCAACACGACTCAATACTTCGCAAAGTAAGTGTGTTTTCACAGTTTTTATAGAGGCGCGCTGTTTGCGCCTTAATCCTGCACAGGTGCGAGTTGTTTATGGCGCATGTGAGAGTCCGCTTGGCGTGCGCGCGCTGTCCAGAGCACGCCTGAGAGTCTATCTGATGCACACACCAAGGTGCACAGGTGTGACACTCTTACACGAAATTGGTACAAAATTAATGTGGATATAAATATCTTATGCCAAATTATGATGGCATGTTATGAAAAAATCGAAGTCCTCGTCTCCATTTTCCGAGTCCTAATGCAGTTAATGCACGAGTCTGGGTCCAAGTCATCAGTGCTCGAGTCCAAGTCGAGTCACGAGTCGGACTCAAGTACTACAAGGCTGCTCAGCAGATAACTCAAACAATAAAAAGATGGCGAGTTAAATGAAGGGAAATCTAAATGAAACACACATCACTTAGAATAGGAGTGATGAACATCATGTTTGTTTTTCTTGTCTTCCACAGATAAAGACTTCACGCCCTCCATCTTAGGGCTTTGTGGTTCCCTGAACTCGTTACCCAGCTGTAAGTCTCTGCCCAGCCTGAGGTCCACAGAGTGCCTGGTGAACATTAGCGCAGAGCCAAGTCCTGCTCTCACGCCCAGCTAGAGCCACACGCAAACACACAAACCAAACTTTTTTTTTTTAATCAGCAAAGGCACCCAAAGACACAGCGGCTGGTAATTTTCCCATTTTCAGTGTTCAATGCAAATTGTGTGTGTAGTATATTCCAGAAACCAATTATTGGCACAGGATTTCACACTCTCTCCTAATTTCTGCTACTTACTATTTCCTTTCTCCTGTTTGACTGTTTGCTGTCGTGTCTCTGGGTGTCTTTGCCATACACTTTTCCTCCACTGTGGACTATGCACCGACTGCCTAACCACCTGACACACACCTCGAGCTAAACAGTTCATGTTTTCTTAGCACCTGCCATGTTTGTTTTTTCCCTTTAATTAATCAGTGAGTCTTCTGCAAAAAAAAAAAGTGCACAAGGATATAATGTATGGTTATAGCATCATTTTGAGAAGTGGTCATAACTAGAATAGCTGCCTTTTGCCTCGTTTAATTAGTTCCATTTTTGTCTGAAGATGAACCGAACTGCCAAAAGATGGTAATATTATTTAACAGCCATTTCGGTGCCACGTAAAAAGATGCATACTGAAAATAAATATGTATATCTGTACTCTTACAGACCAGTACATATATAATCTACTGTACATGTAACTGCCAGTTGTCTTTTTGCGTTAGTGCCATCAGAATCTGTTCTAACCTCCTTATGAACACTTGGAGTTTATTGGATTAAAAAGTCTAATTAAACCTTTGTTGTGTGATTGAGGCTGAGGTTGTCATTAGACAGTCGTTTCAGTTGTAATTCTTATTCATTTTAACGTTGCAAAGTCATGTTTATGACACTACTGGAAATCTGGCTGTTCCTGTTCTAACTGCAATAAAATAACTGCCTCGTTTTGGACAACCCCCCTCCCCTTCCCCTTTTTTTCCCCTTGTGCCAGGTGTACATTGTTGTATCTCCTCATTTACAGTTGCTTATACACTACCGTTCAAAAGTTTGGGGTCACCCAGACAATTTTGTGTTTTCCATGAAAAGTCACACTTTTATTTACCACCATAAGTTGTAAAATGAATAGAAAATATAGTCAAGACATTTTTCTGGCCATTTTGAGCATTTAATCGACCCCACAAATGTGATGCTCCAGAAACTCAATCTGCTCAAAGGAAGGTCAGTTTTATAGCTTCTCTAAAGAGCTAAACTGTTTTCAGCTGTGCTAACATGATTGTACAAGGGTTTTCTAATCATCCATTAGCCTTCTGAGGCAATGAGCAAACACATTGTACCATTAGAACACTGGAGTGAGAGTTGCTGGAAATGGGCCTCTATACACCTATGGAGATATTGTACCAAAAACCAGACATTTGCAGCTAGAATAGTCATTTACCACATTAGCAATGTATAGAGTGGATTTCTGATTAGTTTAAAGTGATCTTCATTGAAAAGAACAGTGCTTTTCTTTCAAAAATAAGGACATTTCAAAGTGACCCCAAACTTTTGAACGGTAGTGTACACACAACACATAACACAAGTACTCAAGTTAGAACATTTTAGAACAAGTTAGAGCATCCATACATCCCAGTTTACAAAAGCACTCTATGCCTGAGGACTCTCCAGATCTTCTCCTTTACCTAATAAAAAGCTATTAGCAAAAGGCTTGACTGAACAGATATGTTTTCAGCCTAGACTTAAATGCTGAAACTGTGTCCAAGTCCCAGGCACTACTTGGAAGGCTGTTCCATACCTGTGGGGCTTTGTAAGAAAAGGTTCTGCCCCTGATGTTGCCTTCACTATATGAGGTACCAACAGATAGCCTGCACCTTTTGATCTCAGCAGGTCATAAAGGACCAGAAGTTAACTTAGGTACTGTGGCGTGAGACCATTCAGTGCTTTATAGGTCAATGGTAGTATTTTATAATCAATACGAAATTTGATTGGGAGCCAATGCAGTGTAGATAAGACGGGGTGTTGTGGTCATATCTTCTAGTTCTAGTAAGGACTCTTGCTGTTACATTTTGAACTAACTGGAGCTTGTTTATGCACTTACTGGAGCATCCAGACAGTAAGGCATTACAATAATCCAACCTGGAGGTAACAAAAGCATGAACTAGTTTTTCTGCATCATATATCTTAGCAATATTTCTGAGATGAAAGAAGGCCATCATTGTAATATCATTAACATGCGTTTCAAATGAAAGACTGCAGCATTAACATTTCTCTTCACTAGAACGAAAAGGGGCGGCATAGTGGTTAGCACTGTCGCCTCACAGCAAGAAGGTCCGGGTTCGAGCCCCGTGGCCGGCGAGGGCCTTTCTGTGTGGAGTTTGCATGTTCTCCCTGTGTCCGCGTGGGTTTCCTCCGGGTGCTCCGGTTTCCCCCACAGTCCAAAGACATGCAGGTTAGGCTAACTGGTGACTCTAAATTGACCGTAGGTGTGAATGTGAGTGTGAATGGTTGTCTGTGTCTATGTGTCAGCCCTGTGATGATCTGGCGACTTGTCCAGGGTGTACCCCGCCTTTCGCCCGTAGTCAGCTGGGATAGGCTCCAGCTTGCCCGCGACCCTGTACAGGATAAGCGGCTACAGATAATGGATGGATGGATAGAACGAAAAGGCCCAAACCATGACAATGCCCCTGTGCACAAAGCAAGCTCCATGAAGATTGAGTTGCCAAGGCTGGAGTGGAAAAACTAGAGTATCCTGCACTCCTGCGCCTCAACCCCCCTGAACACCTTTGGGATGAACTGGAACACAAACATCAGTGTTTGATCTCACTAATGCTCTTGTGGCTGAATGGGACATCCATACATAATCACCACTACTGTAATCAGAGCTTAAATTGAGCCAGAGCTCAGCTCCGCCTCCTCGCCTCGGCAGCACAGCCAGCAGGAGCTGAGCTCCCTCTGCTTCAGTGTTTATAATAATATAATACTTTTATTCATTTTCATCTATTCTAAAAACACCATCAATATGAGAGTTTGTCAATAATGATTTAGACAACAAAAAAACAAGCTAAAGTGAATTACACCCATCAATTTTTAAAAAAACATTTTCATTGGAATTATCATTGAATGCGCATGCGCTGCGAGAATGCGTGACATCGCACAGCATCATCATACGTTTAATGTTAACGTTGATGGACTTCAGCTTGAGAAATTGCCGCCACTGTTTTCTATCAGTCCGTCATACTTTATATTTTATGAGGATTTACAGTTAGGTCCATAAATATTTGGACAGAGGCAACATTTTTCTAATTTTGGTTCTGTACATTACCACAATGAATTGTGAACAAAACAATTCAGATGCAGTTGAAGTTCAGACTTTCAGCTTTAATTCAGTGGGTTGAACAAAATGATTGCATAAAAATGTGAGGAACTAAAGCATTTTTTAACCACAATCCCTTCATTTCAGGGGCTCAAAAGTAATTGGACAAATTAAATAATTGTAAATAAAATGTTCATTTCTAATACTTGGTTGAAAACCCTTTGTTGGCAATGACTGCCTGAAGTCTTGAACTCATGGACATCACCAGACGCTGTGTTTCCTCCTTTTTAATGCTCTGCCAGGCCTTTACTGCAGCGGTTTTCAGTTGCTGTTTGTTTGTGGGCCTTTCTGTCTGAAGTTTAGTCTTTAACAAGTGAAATGCATGCTCAATTGGGTTGAGATCAGGTGACTGACTTGGCCATTCAAGAATATTCCACTTCTTTGCTTTAATAAACTCCTGGGTTGCTTTGGCTTTATGTTTTGGGTCATTGTCCATCTGTATTATGAAACGCCGACCAATCAGTTTGGCTGGATTTGAGCACACAGTATGTCTCTGAATACCTCAGAATTCATCCGGCTGCTTCTGTCCTGTGTCACATCATCAATAAACACTAGTGACCCAGTGCCACTGGCAGCCATGCATGCCCAAGCCATCACACTGCCTCTGCCGTGTTTTACAGATGATGTGGTATGCTTTGGATCATGAGCTGTACCACGGCAAACTTTTTTTTCTTTCCATCATTCTGGTAGAGGTTGATCTTGGTTTCATCTGTCCAAAGAATGTTCTTCCAGAACTGTGCTGGCTTTTTTAGATGTTTTTTAGCAAAGTCCAATCTAGCCTTTTTATTCTTGAGGCTTATGAGTGGCTTGCACCGTGCAGTGAACCCTCTGTATTTACTTTCATGCAGTCTTCTCTTTATGGTAGATTTGGATATTGATACGCCTACCTCCTGGAGAGTGTTGTTCACTTGGTTGGCTGTTGTGAAGGGGTTTCTCTTCACCATGGAAATTATTCTGCGATCATCCACTACTGTTGTCTTCTGTGAGCGTCCAGGTCTTTTTGCATTGATGAGTTCACCAGTGCTTTCTTTCTTTCTCAGGATGTACCAAACTGTAGATTTTGACACTCCTAATATTGTAGCAATTTCTCAGATGGTTTTTTCTGTTTTCACAGCTTAAGGATGGCTTGTTTCACCTGCATGGAGAGCTCCTTTGACCGCATGTTTTCTTCACAGCAAAATCTTCCAAATGCAAGCACCACACCTCAAATCAACTCCAGGCCTTTTATCTGCTTAATTGAGAATGACATAACGAAGGAATTTCCCACACCTGCCCATGAAATAGCCTTTGAGTCAATTGTCCAATTACTTTTGGTCCCTTTAAAAACAGGGTGGCACATGTTAAGGAGCTGAAACTCCTAAACCCTTCATCCAATTTTAATGTGGATACCCTCAAATGAAAGCTGAAAGTCTGGACTTTATGTCCATGTCCATTATATAACTATAACTTGAATATGTTTCAGTAAACAGGTAAAAAAAACAAAATTTGTGTCAGTGTCCAAATATATATATGGACCTAACTATATGTCGTACGAAGTTGTAACTATCTGCTAAACACGATGCCTTAGCGAAGTAGACAGAGGTAAGTCATGGTTCTTTTGTTTATTTTGTCTTGAGTTGAGAAACTTTCTCAGGAAAAATATACTAGTGCAGCAGATGACATAAGTAACGTTAGCTAACATTGACAGACATAGAATGTTAGTCAAAAAATTCACGCCTCCATTTGCTGAAGTTCAGATCTTTTTGTCTGTAGTTCTGTCATATTTTATCTTCATTTACTGAGTTGTAGCTGTTTTCTGTGTTTTTAGCTTTTAGGTAAATATCAGAAAATTGAGTCAGCTAATTTAATGGATGCCTGCTAACCTATCTTTGCACATGGAACATCAGCAAACCGCCCTCATGATAGTGAGAACTGGCAGCCTGGACTTTTCCATTGGCTGGCGCGCTCCACTCCCAATCCAATGTTGCGTTGGTCGGCCAAAGTTATGAGGTTGTTGTGGGGGTACGAAGACTAGACTAAAGAACACAATTAAACGATTCAGACATCCCAAGTCTCCTGGACGCTCTGGGAGTCTCCCCGGGAGCATGTAGACAGAGACAGGAAAGGCAAACTTGATCTAAGTCCTATTTGGAAAGTTGTAAATTAAATTGTAATGACTGGCTATTGCTGATATGTGGTTTGATGTTGTGACATGTAAGTAAGTTTAGCAAACAATTGATTTGATTGATGTAGATTGATGGTGTGAGATGTAAACAAGTAATGCAAATAATAGTGTAGATTGATGACATGTAAATAACTATTGCTAATATCTGAATTGATGGTGTGAGATGTAAACAAGTAATGCAAATAATAGTGTAGATTGATGACGTAAATAACTATTGCTAATATGTGAATTAATGGTGTGATGTAAACAAGTAATGCAAATAATAGTGTAGATTGATGACATGTAAATAACTATTGCTAATATGTGAATTGATGGTATGAGATGTAAACAAGTAATGCAAATAATAGTGTAGATTGATGACGTAAATAACTATTGCTAATATGTGAATTAATGGTGTGATGTAAACAAGTAATGCAAATAATAGTGTAGATTGATGACATGTAAATAACTATTGCTAATATGTGAATTAATGGTGTGAGATGTAAACAAGTAATGCAAATAATAGTGTAGATTGATGACATGTAAATAACTATTGCTAATATCTGAATTGATGGTGTGAGATGTAAACAAGTAATGCAAATAATAGTGTAGATTGATGACGTAAATAACTATTGCTAATATGTGAATTAATGGTGTGATGTAAACAAGTAATGCAAATAATAGTGTAGATTGATGACATGTAAATAACTATTGCTAATATGTGAATTGATGGTATGAGATGTAAACAAGTAATGCAAATAATAGTGTAGATTGATGACGTAAATAACTATTGCTAATATGTGAATTAATGGTGTGATGTAAACAAGTAATGCAAATAATAGTGTAGATTGATGACATGTAAATAACTATTGCTAATATGTGAATTAATGGTGTGAGATGTAAACAAGTAATGCAAATAATAGTGTAGATTGATGACGTGTAAATAACTATTGCTAATATGTGAATTGATGGTGTGAGATGTAAACAAGTAATGCAAATAATAGTGTAGATTGATGACGTGTAAATAACTATTGCTAATATGTGAATTGATGGTGTGATGTAAACAAGTAATGCAAATAATAGTGTAGATTGATGACGTGTAAATAACTATTGCTAATATGTGAATTGATGGTGTGATGTAAACAAGTAATGCAAATAATAGTGTAGATTGATGACGTGTAAATAACTATTGCTAATATGTGAATTGATGGTATGAGATGTAAACAAGTAATGCAAATAATAGTGTAGATTGATGACGTGTAAATAACTATTGCTAATATGTGAATTAATGGTGTGATGTAAACAAGTAATGCAAATAATAGTGTAGATTGATGACGTGTAAATAACTATTGCTAATATGTGAATTGATGGTGTGAGATGTAAACAAGTAATGCAAATAATAGTGTAGATTGATGACGTGTAAATAACTATTGCTAATATGTGAATTAATGGTGTGAGATGTAAACAAGTAATGCAAATAATAGTGTAGATTGATGACGTGTAAATAACTATTGCTAATATGTGAATTGATGGTATGAGATGTAAACAAGTAATGCAAATAATAGTGTAGATTGATGACGTGTAAATAACTATTGCTAATATGTGAATTGATGGTGTGATGTAAACAAGTAATGCAAATAATAGTGTAGATTGATGACGTGTAAATAACTATTGCTAATATGTGAATTAATGGTGTGAGATGTAAACAAGTAATGCAAATAATAGTGTAGATTGATGACGTGTAAATAACTATTGCTAATATGTGAATTGATGGTGTGAGATGTAAACAAGTAATGCTGTATAAGTAATAGTGTAGATTGATGACATGTAAATAACTATTGCTAATATGTGAATTGATGGTGTGAGATGTAAACAAGTAATGCAAATAATAGTGTAGATTGATGACATGTAAATAACTATTGCTAATATGTGAATTGATGGTGTGAGATGTAAACAAGTAATGCAAATAATAGTGTAGATTGATGACATGTAAATAACTATTGCTAATATGTGAATTGATGGTGTGAGATGTAAACAAGTAATGCAAATAATAGTGTAGATTGATGACGTGTAAATAACTATTGCTAATATGTGAATTGATGGTGTGAGATGTAAACAAGTAATGCAAATAATAGTGTAGATTGATGACGTGTAAATAACTATTGCTAATATGTGAATTGGTGGTGTATATTGTGAATAAGTTTTACAAATTGCAGTGTAGATTGATGGTGAAATGTAGGCTTAATAAGTTGATCAAATATGTATTAAACCGATGGTGCGATAAATAAAAATGTTTTGAGAGGTATTGCCCACTGTGGGTGAAGAAGGGCTCCCCATCCTTACAAAAGCCAATTTAACCACTGACTGTAATATACATGATTTTTCTGTAAGGCTAATAAAACTTGTTAATTTAAAAAAAATGTGAAAAGTAAAAAAAAAAAAAAGGTGATGGGCTCGAGACGCATGTATTTATCGTAGAAAAAAACCCACAATGTGTTTGCATGCCCTTGATGAATAAACGAGTGAAATGAAGAGTCGACTCCAGGGAGTTAGATGCTGAAACGTTGTCTGTAAGATTCAAAGAATCGGTTCGCTATGAGTCGACTCCGTACTCCTGTCGCAGCGCGCCGGAAACAGCTCGCCTCACGCGCACATCACAGCCTGAAGACATAATTTAGTGTTAGTCCAGGCGGCAGGCTGTAGACCCCTGTGTGCGTGTGTGTGCATAAATTAAGACAAGATGCTAAAACTGGTAGTAAAACAGCTGAAGAGCCACCCGGCTGTAAGTACATTTCATTCTATTTGCTTTTTGGGGATATTTTTCATTCAACCTTTTGACATTGAAACGTCTCAAGTAGTCTTTGATCTGATTTGAAATAATGAATGAAACCAATTTTCATTTTGATATTCAATAACTAAATATGTTAGATCGAACGAACCAGTCACATTTATTATCTATTTATTCTCATGTGTATAACGGTATGAGCTGCAATGCAGAACAGCAGAGGGCTGTGCCACAAATGTACTGTACACCCTATACTGTATAAGGGCCTAGAAATAGTGGCCTACCTAGTGCACAATTTCCCCAATGGAGAGACGTTTTGATGCAGCTCGATGATCCTCATAATATTACAGTAAGTGGACTATCAATTAATAGTAATAATAATAATAATAATAATGGGAGGCATGGTGGTGTAGTGGTTAGCACTGTCGCCTCACAGCAAGAAGGTCCTGGGTTCGAGCCCAGCGGCTGACAGGGTCGTTAGGGCAGCAGAGAAAACAATAGGCTGCCCCCTCCCCACCCTGGAACAGATTTACACCTCCAGATGCCACAGGAAAGCAATGAACATTTCAAAAGACTCTTCACACCCTGGTCACTGTCTCTTCCAGCTTTTGCTATCAGGCAAGAGATACAGAGCAATGAAAACCAGGACAAACCGCCTAAAAAACAGTTTCTATCCCAAAGCAATCATGGCTTTAAACTCAAATGTGCAATAGAACTATTCTTGGCCCCATCCCCAATTTGTGTGTATATATATATATATATATATCTCATCTCATCTCATTATCTCTAGCCGCTTTATCCTTCTACAGGGTCGCAGGCAAGCTGGAGCCTATCCCAGCTGACTACGGGCGAAAGGCGGGGTACACCCTGGACAAGTCGCCAGGTCATCACAGGGCTGACACATAGACACAGACAACCATTCACACCTACGGTCAATTTAGAGTCACCAGTTAACCTAACCTGCATGTCTTTGGGGGAAACCAGAGCACCCGGAGGAAACCCACGCGGACAACATGCAAACTCCACACAGAAAGGTCCTCACCGGCCACAGGGCTCAAACCCGGACCTTCTTGCTGTGAGGTGACAGCACTAACCACTACACCACCGTGCTGCCCTCACTGTAAAAAAAAATCTTGTCAAATTTACAGTGAAAAACTGGCAGCTGTGGTTGCCATTTTTTCACCGTAAAAAATACAGTGACAGTGTATATGGCTTTACGGTAAGGTATATCAACACTTGTAAAAACAACAGTTTGAAAATGTTCAATTTTACAGGTATTCAATGTACAATAATCAGTACATAACTGTTAATTTTACGGATATTCATTGTACAATAAACAATGATTCAAAATGATGGTTACAAGCAATGATCTACTAGACAGATATATATTTTTTTTTAGAATTTTTTTGGGCTTTTTTCACCTTTATTGGATAGGACAGTGCAGAGACAGGAAATGAGCTGGAAAGAGAGACGGGGAGGGATCGGGAAATGACCTCAGGTCGGAATTGAACCCAGGTCCCCAGATTCATTGTATGACGCCTTAATTGACTGAGCCACAATGGTGGGCATGTTTTTGTTTTTTTAACAGGGCAATGATGTAATTTTAACTATCACATTCTGTTTTAGTATTACAGTTTGTCTGTGTTTAAACTACAACAATTTGTAAATTATACAAAAAAATATGATCAATTCAACATATTCTTACTGTTAAATTAACAGTGGTATTTGGTTAGGAGTTTTACAGTATATTGATGTAAATTACACACTGCTTCATTGTTTTTGTATTTACAGTTTTTTTTATGTCATGATTTTACATAAATTCACTGTTAATTCTACGGACATTTTTTACAGTGTATATATATATACTTTATTTGTTTTATTTTTTCTATAACTCATGAGTCAACAGCACCTTCAGTTTCGCTGTACCTTTGAGAAAGTGACAATGACAATAAAGACTTATCTTTCTGTGTGGAGTTTGCATGTTCTCCCCATGTCCGCGTGGGTTTCCTCCGGGTGCTCCGGTTTCCCCCACAGTCCAAAGACATGCAGGTTAGGTTAACTGGTGACTCTAAATTGACCGTAGGTGTGAATGTGAGTGTGAATGGTTGTCTGTGTCTATGTGTCAGCCCTGTGATGACCTGGCGACTTGTCCAGGGTGTACCCCGCCTTTCGCCCGTAGTCAGCTGGGATAGGCTCCAGCTTGCCTGCGACCCTGTAGAACAGGATAAAGCGGCTACAGATAATGGATGGATGGATTATATGCAGTTCTGAAGAGATGAGTTTTTAAAGATGATTTGAAACTAGACAGGTGGGTGCAGTGACGAATGTGTTTGGGGAAGGAATTCTAGAGGGAAGGGGCAGCAATGGAGAAGGGTCCACCGCCCCAAGTCTGGTATTTAGTCCTGAGAGGGGTTTGGCATCAGAAGAATGGCGGGTGCTGGAGGGAGTAAGATGGTGAAGCAGATCACTGATATAGGAGGGGACCTGCTTATGAATGGCTTTGGAGGTGAAGAGAAGAATTTTGAATTGAATTTGTTGTGGTACAGGCAGCCAGTGGAGTTTTTGGAGGACAGGGTCGATGTGATAACAGGAGCAGGAGTAAGTGAGCAGGCGTGCAGTAGAGTTCTGAATGTATTGGAGTTTATTGAGGACTTTGAATGATGCACCATAGAGGATGCTGTTGCAGTAGTGTAATCGGGATGTGATGAAAGCATGAATCAAAGTTTCAGCAGAAGAAAAGGAAAGTGAAGGACAAAGACATGCTGTTTTTTTTAAATGTATTCATTGTATATGTATAAATGTGTATTTAAATGTATTAATTATATGAAATAATAACTTCCACAGCCTGCTTAGCACACTATATGGAAGTAGTAGGGCGATGATTGGGATTGTGCCTCAGACCTGTAAACTTCCCTAACTTGCCTACAGATATTTCTGATCGAGAATTCTGTCATTAATATTTATGAAAGGCAGGTAGTACGGGGCGGCACGGTGGTGTAGTGGTTAGTGCTGTTGCCTCACAGCAAGAAGGTCCGGGTTCGAGCCCCGTGGCCGGCGAGGGCCTTTCTGTGTGGAGTTTGCATGTTCTCCCCGTGGCCGTGTGGGTTTCCTCCGGGTGCTCCGGTTTCCCCCACAGTCCAAAGACATGCAGGTTAGGTTAACTGGTGACTCTAAATTGACCGTAGGTGTGAATGTGAGTGTGAATGGTTGTCTGTGTCTATGTGTCAGCCCTGTGATGACCTGGCGACTTGTCCAGGGTGTACCCCGCCTTTCGCCCGTAGTCAGCTGGGATAGGCTCCAGCTTGCCTGCGACCCTGTAGAACAGGATAAAGCGGCTAGAGATAATGAGATGAGATGAGGTAGTGCAAGGATGCGGAGGTCAAACTCAAAAGGCAGTAGCCATCTGAGTTTGATTACAGTTACAGTTTTGATTATTACTTATTTGAGACAGCACATGCAAATCATAGAAAAAAAGTGGATTAAAAAATGAAAATAAAAAAGCCGCTGTTACAGCTACTATTTGCTCTGCTAAGGAATAAAGCGCTTCAAGATGTGCTGTTTTACCCCAAAACTTTTATTGAAAATGAACCCATTAAGGACATTAAGCAATGCCTTCTGACCAATCAGATTTGAGAAATTAAATTATACCCATCAACACAAGGTCATCAACATGATCTGGCATCATGATTTTGGTGTAGAAACGTTCAAAAAAGGCTACATGAACACACATATCCACTTAAGGCTCACTGGAATCCTTCTTTAAAAAAAAAAAAGTCCAGAGAAAATGAACTATTTAATTGCCTTTTACAATGTTTCAGTAATTACATCATTTCATAAATTATGGCAGGGGGGCAGTGATGGTTTAACGGTTATGGCTCTGTGTTACTGATCTGAAGGTTATCGGGCCCTTGAGCAAGGCCCAATGCTTCAGGAGCACTGTCATGTACTCTCTTGTTGTATGCCGCTCTGGATAAGAGCGTCTGCTAAATGCCTGTAATGTAATATGGCAAAAAAAAAAATGCTCATTCTGTTTTTGTTGTAGTTGATCCCTCTGTTTGTATTCATCGGGGGCGGAGCAACCATGTCGGTGCTCTATCTCGGCCGACTGGCCCTCAAGAACCCGGACTGCTCGTGAGTGCTTTAAAAGTAAAACAAAAGCTTGCTTCTATAGAGTTATGGAGTAATGAAAGACGATAGCTAGTGCTGGGTGATATGACGATCTAATACCAGTATTGTGATAAAACGTCTTGATCTAATTTTATTAGATATCATGCCTATTATCAATATTGAAATCAGTTTTTTATCATGGGTAGTGACTGTAATCGGGTACGTACAATCAGAAGTCAGAGGAGCAAAGCATGTCCTTTTGGAGTCGTAGACTGGAGCATCATGGGAAATGGAGTCCATCTCTGATTGTGGCATTGACACGACATGAACAATCGAATTTGATGTTTTAGTTCAGTTTCATCACTAGCCCAGTCACGGTGTATTAAACATTATTAAAATTGTATTCAAAATACAAGGCAATATGAAGCATTTCATCGAGCAAATCAGGAGGCCATGCCTCCTACCTGACAAATAAGTATGACACCTAAATCTGTGCTGAGGCAGAAAGTGGCTTCGTGATGATTTACGCATGCAAATTTTGTGCATAATACTTAACTGGAGGCCATAAGCTTCCATTACTTGTTAGCAATATTAGCATGATAGTTCCATTATACTTCAGACATCTGATTTGCATTGTGTACATTTTAGTTTTGTCTATAATGCTTCATAACTTCAAGTTTTTAACCACACAATGTGCACCACAGGTGGGATCGCAAAAATAACCCTGAACCCTGGAACAAACTTGGCCCTAATGACCAATACAAGGTGAGGAATAAAATGTTTACAGTGGTGCTTGAAAGTTTGTGAACCCTTTAGAATTTTCTATACTTCTGCATAAATATGACCTAAAACATCATCAGATTTTCACACAAGTCCTAAAAGTAGATAAAGAGAACCCAGTTAAACAAATGAGACAGAAATATTATAGTTGGTCATTTATTTATTGAGGAAAATGATCCAATATTACATATCTGTGAGTGGCAAAATTATGTGAACCTTAGTTTTCAGTATCTGGTGTGACCCCCTTGTGCAGCAATAACTGCAACTAAACGTTTGCGGTAACTGTTGATCAGTCCTGCACACCGGTTTGGAGGAATTTTAGCCCATTCCTCTGTACAGAACAGCTTCAACTCTGGGATGTTGGTGGGTTTCCTCACATGAACTGCTCGCTTCAGGTCCTTCCACAACATTTCAATTGGATTAAGGTCAGGACTTTGACTTGGTCATTCCAAAACATTAACTTTATTCTTCTTTAACCATTCTTTGGTAGAATGACGTGTGTGTTTAGGGTCGTTGTCTTGCTGCATAACCCACCTTCTCTTGATATTCAGTTCATGGACAGATGTCCTGACATTTTCCTTTAGAATTGGCTGGTATAATTCAGAATTCATTGTTCCATCAATGATGGCAAGCCATCCTGGCCCAGATGCAGCAAAACAGGCCCAAACCATGATACTACCACCACCATGTTTCACAGATGGGATAAGGTTCTTATGCTGGAATGCAGTGTTTTCCTTTCTCCAAACATAACACTTCTCATTTCAACCAAAAAGTTCTATTTTGGTCTCATCCGTCCACAAAACATTTTTCCAATAGCCTTCTGGCTTGTCCACATGATCTTTAGCAAACTGCAGATGAGCAGCAATGATCTTTTTGGAGAGCATTGGCTTTCTCCTTGCAACCCTGCCATGCACACCACTGCTGTTCAGTGTTCTCCTGAAGGTGGACTCATGAACATTAACATTAGCCAATGTGAGAGAGGCCTTCAGTTGCTTAGAAGTTACCCTGGGGTCCTTTGTGACCTTGCCAACTATTACACGCCTTGCTCTTGGAGTGATCTTTGTTGGTCGTCCACTCCTGGGGAGGGTAACAATGGTCTTGAATTTCCTCCATTTGTACACAATCTGTCTGACTGTGTATTGGTGGAGTCTAAACTCTTTAGAGATGGTTTTGTAACCTTTTCCAGCCCGATGAGCATCAACAACGCTTTTTCTGAGGTCCTCAGAAATCTCCTTTGTTCGTGCCATGATACACTTCCACAAACATGTGTTGTGAAGATCAGACTTTGATAGATCCCTGTTCTTTAAATAAAACAGGGTGCCCACTCACACCTGATTGTCATCCCATTGATGGAAAACACCTGACTCTAATTTCACCTTCAAATTAACTGCTAATCCTAGAGGTTCACATACTTTTGCCACTCACAGATATGTAATATTGGATCATTTTCCTCAATAAATAAATGACCAAGTATAATATTTTTGCTTCATTTGTTTAACTGGGCTCTCTTTATGTAATTTTAGGACTTGTGTGAATATCTGATGATGTTTTAGGTCCTATTTATGCAGAAATATAAAAAATTCTAAAGGGTTCACAACTTTCAAGCACCACTGTAATTTCCTGAGCAAATATGACAAATATGACAAGTTTAAAACTTCAGTAAAAATAGAATAGCCATTAAAATAATTTTCCAATGTTAAGTCTTTATGTTCTTAGCTTGATGCTTTGTTTCTAATTAACATAAAACATTTCTATTCCACAGGTACAGTTCAGAGTGTTAGAGCTAATGAGAGTGGTAATAAAAGAATAACTGGTGTTTGTAAAACTGACAAAAAAAAAGACATTATTTCCTACTACTCTTACTATTACTAGTAGTAGAGCTATTACTAGTGAAACCATAACACTTTTGTAAGAGGCCATGCTATACAGCTGACAGCCAGCAGTGGGCAGCAGAGGTGCGCTGTCAGAGCAGTCATTCAGAAAAACTCAGTTGCCCAGAATCCTCCAGGCTGATTAATTTGGACTGCATGCACCTGTCACACAGGATTTTTAAGGCCTGGCGAGGAAGCAGCTGGTCACTGCACCTTTGTAGCAGAGCCATGTAGAAACAGGCTCTGTGTCAGAAATCACTCACTAGTCACTATATAGTGAGTTCACCATTTTGTAGTGCTGTCCGAATGTATAGTGAGAATTATTACACCCTATATAGTGCACTCAAAGTATCCCACAATGCATCATGAAAAGTAGTGTACAACTGATGGTCACTAACCAAGCATCATGCATTGCAGTTGTGCTGAAAAAAAAAGGGTGTTGGGGTGAATGGATGGAAGAGAAACACATTATTAACGGACATTCAAGTACAATTAAAAATGGCAAGAGAACAGAAATAAGCTAAACTAGAAAAGCACTCGGAGAGTGCAGACCTCCGCCAAGAATCCTTTAAAAAATTCCAGGATCCAGAAGGTGATCCGGATCACCGCCAAAATGTAATGGATTGTTACTTGTGCCCAGTCACACCTCTGGAAAAAACTTCAGAGCAATCCGTTCATAACTTTTTCCGTAATGTTGCTAACAGACAAACAAACCAACGCTACCGAAAACATAACCTCCTTGGCGGAGGTAATAAGACAGATAAAATATAAAAATAAAAGTTACAGTGCAGAGCAAGGAATTAATCAAACGCCTCAAATTTGATTTAATAAAACGCAGCGGCATATATGTGTGTGTGTGTGTGTGTGTGTATTTTTTTTCTTATCAGTGCAATCTGTGTACACACAGAACCAATACAATACAATTCTGTTTACATTCTGTTTATACTATTTTACCAGTGCAATTCTGTATACTTTACTATTTATTTTTATACTTTATTTGTTTTTATTTTTTTTCTATAACTCATGATTCAACAGCACCTTCAATTTCACTGTACCTTTGAAAAAGTGACAATGACAATAAAGACTTATCAAAGAAGAAAGTATTCAGCCTTGACTTAAAAGAACTGAAAGATGCTGCAGACACAAAGTACTCTGTATTTATTAATGTAGGAAATACACTCAGTATAATATGAATTTATGACAAAAATACATGCATGTATTTATTATTTTGAAAACCCACCAGCCGACCGATCTGGCACGTTTTAATTGCGCTACAGTAATGATGTTAATAAAAGCACGGTGGAGTCGTGTCCGAAGGTGTTTTTTCATTTTACCAATGAGCTCACTATATAGTCCTCTATATAGTAATTCCCTATATAGCGAGTAGTGAGTAGTGAACAAGTGAGTGATTTCAGACACAGGGAGAGTCACATCAATTGGTGTCCAAAATGCTTGATGGTCACATGATTCATGTCGACTTCAGGTAGGTTCAGGAAGCTGTTGGTGGTCAAATTGAGTGCATAAACACAGAGAGAAAGAACTGTAATTTTTGGGCGTTAATAGTCAAAAATACACTGATTTACAATATTTACATTGCACACTGACGTGTATAAATGTTTTTGTTTTTTTAAGTAAAAATCAGTACTATTTGAGAATTAGAGTGAACAGGTAGCCTTACTTGCTTTGTAGGTTACAATTATTATTATTATTATTATTATTATTATTGGGGCGGCACGGTGGTGTAGTGGTTAGCGCTGTCGCCTCACAACAAGAAGGTCCTGGGTTCGAGCCCCGGGGCCGGCGAGGGCCTTTCTGTGTGGAGTTTGCATGTTCTCCCCGTGTCCGTGTAGGTTTCCTCTGGGTGCTCTGGTTTCCCCCAAAGACATGCAGGTTAGGTTAACTGGTGACTCTAAATTGAGCGTAGGTGTGAATGTGAGTGTGAATGGTTGTCTGTGTCTATGTGTCAGCCCTGTGATGACCTGGCGACTTGTCCAGGGTGTACCCTGCCTTTTGCCCATAGTCAGCTGGGATAGGCTCCAGCTTGCCTGCGACCCTGTAGAAGGATAAAGCGGCTAGAGATGATGAGATTATTATTATTATTATTGCTATTTACAACCCTGGATCAGAAAAAGTTGCGATGGTATGTTGAAACTGAAAACAATGATTTGTAAATAATCTTTGACCTGTTTTGCGCTCAAAACAATACAACAGCACATTATTTCATGTTTTACCTCATGAAATTTATAGTTTTTTTCAAAATAAACACATTTCAAGTTTGATTCATGGAACACAATTTAAAAAGTTGGGACAGTAAAGCATTTACCACTTTACAATGTTGCCATTCCTTCTCACAACACTTAAAAGATGTTTAGGGACTGAAGACACAAAGTGATGAAGTGTTTCAGGTGTTATTTTGTCCCATTCTTCCTGCAAACAGGTCTTAAGGTGTTCAACGGTACAGGGTCGCTGTTGTCATTTTTTTTTTCATTTCAAAATTCTCCACACATTCTCTGTTGGGAACAGGCACCCTCTTCTTCCACAGCCATGCCTTTGTAATGTGTGCAGAATATGATTTTGGATTGTCTTGTTGAAATCTCCCTGGAAAAGATGTCATCTTGAAGGCAGCATATGTTGCTCCAAAATCTCAATGTACTTTTCTGCATTAATGCTTCATCACAGAAGTGAAAGTTACCTTTGCCAAGGGCACTGACACAACCCCATACCATGACAGACCCTGGCTTTTGGACTTGTTGCTGGTAACAGTCTGGATGGTCCTTTTCATCTCTGGTCCAGAGCACATGGCATCCATTTCTTAAAAAAAAAAAGACTTGGAATATTGATTCATCTGGCCACAATACACATTTCCACTGTGTGATGGTCCATCCCATATGCATCCAAGCCCAGAGAAGTTGACGGTGCTTCTGGACACAGTTAACATTAGGCCTCCTTTTTGCCCAGTAAAGTTTTAACTGGTATTTGTGGATGTAACTCCATATTGTAGAGCTTGACAAAGGTTTGCCAAAGTAATCCCGAGCCCATGTGGTTATATCAGCTATAAATGAATGATGGTTCTTGATGCAGAAGGTATCTTCTGAGGGATCGGAGATCACAGGTGTTCAGATTAGGCTTGTGCCCTTGCCCTTTATGTACCAAAATTCTTCAAGATTCCTTGAATCGTTTAATGATATTATGCACCATAGAGGGTGAAATGTCTAAATCCTTTTGTATATTTCTTTGCGCAACATTGTTGTTAAACATTTGAATCATTTTCTCACACATTTGTTGACAAACTGGAGATCGTCGGCCCATCTTTACTCCTCAAAGACTAGGCCTTTCCTGGATACTGATTTTGTACCAAATCATGATTTACAATCACCTTCTGACATCAGCTGTTTCAAATCACATCATTATTTAATTGTTTTACCTCATTACTAGCCCTAAATTACCCTGTCCCAACTTTTTTGAAATGTGTAACAGGCTTGAAATGCAGGGATGGATGTATATTAACAAATGAAATGAAGCTGACCAAAAAAACATGAAATATCTTGGGTTCATTCTGTCTGCAATGAAATACAAGTCAAATTATAATTAGAAAATACCGATTTCTTTTTTTTAATTTGTATTTTACTTACCATCCCAACTTTTTTCTGATTTGGGGTTGTATGTTTATTAGCATTATTGAATAATTCCGACAGAACAGAATGTAAAGCTAAATGAAGGGTTTAAGAGCTCCACCTTCCTGTGTACTGTATTAATATTAATGTGGAAGTGAAAAGTAAAATATTAACCCAATATCTTTACTCATCCTACATGGGATATTTCAGACAACTTTAGATACCACATGCTCCACTCTCTTTAGGAGTTTTTTTTTTTTTTAAAGAGAGAAAAGCTTTTAATTGCACTCACTGAAATCACATTAACAACATTATTGAAAGATTAAATATATTTTGGCATCAACTTTGATCATAAATAATTATAAATAGAAAAATCTGACTTCAGGTCTTAGATTTTTTATTTTATTTTATTTTTTTACACAAATTGTTTTATATGTACGCTGCCAGTCAAAATTAGTAACATGATTTTAATTTGGGTGGCACGGTGGTGTAGTGGTTAGCACTGTCGCCTCACAGCAAGAAGGTCCGGGTTCGAGCCCCGTGGCCGGCGAGGGCCTTTCTGTGTGGAGTTTGCATGTTCTCCCCGTGTCCGCGTGGGTTTCCTCTGGGTGCTCCGGTTTCCCCCACAGTCCAAAGACATGCAGGTTAGGTTAACTGGTGACTCTAAATTGACCGTAGGTGTGAATGGTTGTCTGTGTCTATGTGTCAGCCCTGTGATGACCTGGCGACTTGTCCAGGGTGTACCCCACCTTTCGCCCGTAGTCAGCTGGGATAGGCTCCAGCTTGCCTGTGACCCTGTAGAACAGGATAAAGCGGCTACAGATAATGAGATGAGATGAAAAGTTGAAAACTAAGGAATAAGTATCAACAAATAAAGAAATGTTTATTATTACATGAACTGAAAAATGGGATAATACATCTAGTAATCTCTAATTAGGTTAAATTAAATCTTATATAATTGGAAAAGACAATCTTTATTAGTCTACTTTGTCATCTGTTAACATTCCCTAAATCTCCCAAGTTCACGGGGGATAATTAATTAACATGTTTTAATGCACAAGCTAATTTCAGTCAGATATGCTGATAATATACAACCCATCCATCCATCCATTATCCGTAGCCGCTTATCCTGTGCAAGGTCGCAGGCAAGCTGGAGTCTATCCCAGCTGACTACGGGCGAAAGGCGGGGTACACCCTGGACAAGTCGCCAGATCATCACAGGGCCGACACATAGAAACAAACAACTGTTCACACTCACATTCACACCTACGGTCAATTTAGAGTCACCAGTTAACCTAACCTGCATGTCTTTGGACTGTGGGGGAAACCGGAGCACCCAGAGGAAACCCACGCAGACACGGGGAGAACATGCAAACTCCACACAGAAAGGCCCTCGCCGGCCACAGGGCTCGAACCCGGACCTTCTTGCTGTGAGGCGACAGTGCTAACCACTACACCACTGTGCTGCCCCCTAATATACAATCCGATTCCTAAAATGTTTTACCCTATAAAATTGCAATACACACAGTCTATTCTGTTGCAACTCTTCCAGAACAGTTTGCCATTGCTGTAAAAAAAAAAATCCACTGGAGTGAACGGAATTGAGGCAACTCTAAATCATAAAAGATTAAAATATCTCTGATATTATATATAAACTACCCCCGAGTTGTAAGTTTCAGGACACTTTTTGTTATTTTATCTTTTTACTGTTTAATAAAGAAGGTTCCTTTGTTATACACCATTTTGGCATCTCCTTTGTTTCATTCTTCCCTACACTGCTTGGCAAAATACTAGGGGATTCCTATTCTGTAATAGCCCTTTCCTAAATGTAATACTTACTGTATGTAACTGTAAATGTAACTGTAGTTTTCCTGGTTACTGAACAGTTTCAGTGTTTCTGTAATGCGGTTCCTGGTTCAATATCAGTCACAAAAAAAATGCAAGTTGGTTGTCACTTCACGATATGAACTTATGCTTAATGATGGAGCATGTATTATATTTTTCTTTCCACAGTTCTTCACAGTGAACATGGACTACTCCAAGCTGAAGAAGGACAGACCTGACTTCTAAACCTGCTCTAGGTTTATATAAATGGCACAGTATGAAATCCAAGAGCTGCCATTTCTGAGAAAAGAAAGAACGCATTCACGATGCTTTCATACACGCTGTACACATTCATACAGAAGAAAACACTTCAACCTGCTTTCTTAACCAGAAATGGTTTGGTCAGGAAATATACTGTATAAAATATGTATGATTCCTAGAATCACGGAAAAGGTATGTTAAAATGATACTGGTTGATATTGTTTTCCCAAAATGATTTCGTGTTTATTTTCAGTTTGTATTAGCCAGGCTTCCACAGTCTCTTAATTAACACCAGAAATAAATAATTTTAAAAAACAACAACATGTATATCTGGGTTGTGTTCAATTAATTTTTAAAGGTGAAGTATTATACCCCTTTTCCACAAGTTGACACAGTTCTCTAAGGGCTTAATGAAATGTCTGTGACATGCTTTGGTCAAAATGCCACAAGTAAAAAGCACTACAGCTCCCTTCTCACCCTGTCTAAACAGCCCTGTTCAAAACAGCCGATTTGAGTGCCTGTTCCTTTAAATGATGTTACTGTTTACCCCTCTTCCGACGGCCAATCAGGTAGCACTCTCCTCATGAATATTCATTCACAAAGACAGTTCTCAAGCCATGAGTGGAGATACTCAGATGAGGGGGGCGGCATCATTCTAATGAGCTCCATTTGTGACATTCAGTGCGTTTACCTGCACATAGAAAAAATCGAATTTCTGCCGTTGCTCGACTGAAATCGAAGTTCTAAATGCCATGGAAACACCTTAGCTAGGCTGAAATTGAACCGAACTTGATTTCTCGTAATTGAGCTACACGACCTAGATTATGCGATTTTTGCTGAGCTACTTAGTGCATGTATACCCTATCGAGCTACGTAGTCGAGCTACTTACTTCAGCACTGCCCCTTCCGGAAGTGACGAGTGACGAGACCACAAGCGGGAAACACGACAGCCTCGGTCGGCATGACAACAGTAGTAGCGAGCAGCAGAAGAGGTCAGGAGGAACAAACGAAGAAGAGAAAATGGCGAGCAGAAACGTGCACTTCTGGAGCAATGAGGAGACAGAGTTCATGCTCATTCAGCTTAAGGAGTTGAATATATTAAAATTCATGGACGGGAGAAAAACGCGCAATGGAGAACACGGAGCTCATAACTTTGTTTACACTCTTGAATAGCTCTTCTTCATGATGACAACCGGAAGTGTACCAACACGATGGGGCGTGTAGCGCCACCTGTGGCTCAGGTGCACAATGTACCTCACACAATAGCTCGATTTCCTTGTGTGCATGTAGGATTGGATTTCTCTGGCACCCCTGCTGGGACCCTTAGCTCGATTACCGACAGCAGCTCGATTTGGATGTGCATGTAAATGTACTGAGTGAAAGAGGAGCCAAATCGGACAAGATGGATGGAGCACATGGTTTTTGAAATAGGCAGCCGAAAAGAAATTGACTGGGTTGACTTATTTCAGAATTTGTGGGTTGGTAGGCACTCCAGATACCCAAATGGATGCATGCAAGCACTGAAAGAATGGGTTTTAAATAACATGTCTCCTTTAAAGTGCATATCATGGGTAAATTCAGGAGCAAGATCAATGTAATTCTCCTAAACTTTGGTCAAATATCTGTAACATTCTGCATTCTCTGCAATTTTTTTTACCTCGCACAATACCAGAAAAATTCAGTTGAAATCAAGCCATTTGAGGCGAATTGGTCCACCTCTGAAAAAACTTGGCGTTTGGATTTCCCGGCAAACATTGATTTTCGTGACGTCGTGTGCGGGACGTCTCCTTCTGAGTCCTCCGTCAGTGCTGGTTTGTTTATGAGAAAACGACCTGGTGGTTTTCTGCAAATTTCTTCAATGTTATCACGTAATTATTAAAATGGTTAACAGATGAATCGTCGGAGGGTGTAGCAACACCAATCTTGATGGGATTAGTACTCATCGTTTTCCAATGAGAGAGAAATGGGAGCACTTGGTCTACACAGGCTGTGCACTGAAACCGTACAAAGCTCACGCAGCCTGCTGGCGCTTCCACAGGTAACGTCATGAATCTGGCTCCAGACTCCCTTGGGATTTTTCCAGACACGTTTTATTATTTTATTTTTTTCTGCTGTAGACAGATGGTCTTGTGCAAAATTACCCTTCTGGATGAGTGTGTAAGGGACATACTTTCATATGTATAAAAAAAAAACACGAAATTGGTCCAGAATATGCACTTTAAAGCCCAGTTATACAAGAATTGGTATTTTTGTTTGCTGTGCACTTAGCATTTGAATGTGGAGTATGTGTGTAATTGAATAAAATGTTCTAGCCACATCATATAAGCGCACATTGACCAAAATCATTGAACAAACATTTTGGCATGAGATTAATTTATTTATTTGCATGCTAGCCTGTGACAGGACTGAGGTTAGATGACTTTTGTCATCCAGAAAAGCTACAAATTTTCATTACACAGGGATAACAATGATAATGTTTCAGCCTACATTGCAATCTTTCTTTGCAATGATGCACACTCTGCTGTCAGAATGCCATTGTTTTCCTCTTAACCATGAGACAGATCACTACAGCCAGTATTGTGCATGGATACACTAAATGAGCACCATTCATTGAACGTGCTCATAATTTTGGTGAATGGTGAACTGAAGGAATCAGATTGCAACTAACGAACATGAACGTGAGAATCATTCACTCTTGCTAGAGTACTTCTTGTGCACCAGAAGTAGGATAATAGCCAAAAATTTAACTTTCATCTTGCGATATGAAATATGTTGTGTTATGATGTCTTGAGATCGCACCTTAGAAAATTATTACATGGCCATCTTGAGTTTCTCACACGTTCCTTGTCTTAACCAGTGTACAGTGTCTTGCAAAAGTATTCATCCCCCTTGGTGTTTGTCCTGTTTTGTCATATTACAAGCTGGAATTAAAATGGATTTTTGGGGGGTTAACACTGTTTGATTTACACAACATGCCTACAACTTTAAAGGTGCAAATTGTTGTTTTATTGTGACACAAACAATAATTAAGATGAAAAAATAAAGAAATCTGGAGTGTGCATTGTTATTCACCCCCCAAAGTCAATACTTTGTAGAGTCACCTTTTGCTGCAATTACAGCTGCAAGTCTCTTGGGGTATGTCTCTATTAGCTTAGCACATCTAGCCATTGGGATTTTTGCCCATTCCTCAAAGCAAAATTGCTTCAACTCCTTCAAGTTAGATGGGTTGCATTGGTGTACAGCAATCTTCAAGTTATGCCACAGATTCTCAAATGGATTGAGGTCTGGGCTTTGATTAGGCCATTCCAAGACATTTAAATGTTTCCCTTTAAACCACTCCAGTGTAGCTTTAGCAGTATGTTTAGGGTCATTGTCCTGCTGGAACATGAACCTTTGTCCCAGTCTCAAACCTCTAGCCGACTCAAACAGGTTTTCCTCCAGAATTGCCCTGTATTTAGTGCCATCCATCTTTCCTTCAGTCCTGACCAGCTTTCCTGTCCCTGCAGATGAAAAACATCCCCACAGCATGATGCTGCCACCACCATGCTTCACTGTAGGAATTATGTTCTCAGGGTGATGGGTTTGTGCCATACTTGGCATTTCCCATGATGGCCAAAAAGATCAATTTTAGTCTCGTTTTACCAGAGAATTTTCTTCCATGAAGAAAATTGGGGAGTCTGCCACATGCTGTTGGGCAAACTCCAAATGTGTTTTCATAAGCAACTGTTTTTTTCTGCCCACTCTTCTATAAAGCCCCACTCTGTGGAGTGTACATCTTAAAGGGGTACAAAATATAATATATACGGTTGCTGATGTGACAAAGTAACGTATTCTTAAGTATTCTATCAAATTTATGTACTAGAAAACAACGAAATATCTTGGTAATTGTAAACATAATACTTTATACGCTAAACCGCATGAGTCGCCATTTTTAAAAGACCGTGACGTCAGCGCTACCCACTGCACTAGCGGAACTCTCCGAAATAGAGGAGATAAGCGTGTAATCATGGTGTCGGGCGCATCAATTGAAAGCGACAACTCTGTCGAATCATACGAAGAGATCCCGCAAGACACACTGCAAGCAGGCTATGGCTTAGAAGGGTACCAGTTTGAACCTAGGAGAGGTACTCTCGACTCCGGTGATGAAATAAGAGAAGAAAGCTCGGATGACGGCGAGGATGAGACTGATGCTGACCATGGGCATGGCAAGCGTGGGGCAGAGCGTCTGCATGCAGGTGACACGGCGTGGTGCTCGTGCGGAAAATGTAACGTGGAGTTGCTCACGAGTCCAGCAGAATTTATTTGCTGCAATAAGAGAGGCGCCACCCGTGGACTTGCGAAATCGTCGCAAGAGGCAGAAACAGGTATTTCACACGTGCTATTCCCAACCTCAATGAGCTAACACAACTGGGCACATACATACGTCATGAGTGTTACGCAGAGAAAATGAACATGCATTCTGATTGGATAAAATTAATATCATGGCGGGCTGTTCAAACTGCGGAAATAGTTTGCTCGAGCTACTTTCAAAACACTATAACTTTCCAACCTTAGAACAAAAAACTTTTGTAAGTCTTGAATAAGGTTCATCAATGTGTGTTTTATTGTTATATTTACTCTATATATTGCCCTCTGTTCCCCTTTAAAGTGGTCCTATGGACAGATACTCCCATCTCTGCTGTGGATCTTTGTAGCTCCTTCAGTGTTATCTTTGGTGTCTTTGTTGCATCTCTGATTAATGCCCTCCTTGCCCGGTCTGTGAGTTTTGGTGGGCAGCATTCTCTTGTCAGGTTTGTAGTGGTGCCATATTCTTTCCATTTTGCTATAATGGATTTAATGGTGCTCCCTGGGATATTCAAAGTTTGGGATATTTTTTATAACCCAACCCTGATCTATACTTCTCCACAACTTTGTCTCTGACCTGTTTGGAGGCTCCTTGGTTTTCATGTTGCTTGCTTAGTAGTGTTGCAGAGTCAGGGTCCTTCCAGAACAGGTTGGTTTATACAGACATTGTGTGACAGATCATGTGATACTTTGATTGCACACAGGTGGATCTTAATCAACTAATTATGTGACTTATGAAGTGAATCGGTTGGACCAGCTCTTATTTAGGGGTTTCATACGAAAGAGGGTGAATACCTATGCACACTCCAGATTTCTGTTTTTTCATCTTAATTATTGTTTGTGTCACATTAAAACAACAGTTTGCACCTTTAAAGTGGTAGGCATGTTGTGTAAATCAAATGGTGCTAACCCTCCAAAAATCCATTTTAATTCCAGCTTGTAATGCGACAAAACAGGACAAACACCAAGGGGGATGAATACTTTTACAAGACACTGTAGTTTTACAGTGACGCGTTTCGATGCATTGGTTGTGACACTACTGATTTGCTTATATCAATATAATAGACTTCAAGAGCTTTCTAATGGTAGGTGAAATTTGATTTTACTTTGAATTGCTGATCAAAAAGTTTACTCATTTAAAAATTTGGAAGAAATTAATAATATAATATTAATAATATAATAATTATAAATTAATATTATAAATTAAATTGTAAAGTAATATTAATTTACAACTTACTTCCAACTGCACGTGGTCCTAGAACAAGTACAGTCTTATGAGAATTAAGTGGAAGGAAGTTAATAAGCATCCAGTGTCTAATGTCCTTTTCACATTCCTCAATTTTATTAAGTTGTTGTCTCTCATCTGGCTTTGCTGAAACATACAACTGTGTGCCATCAGCATAACAGTGGATGCTAATACCACACTTACAAATAATATCACCCAGAGGTAGCATGTATAAAGAAAAAAGCAGCGGGCCTAAGACAGAACCTTGTGGAACAAACTTATAATGAAATAAGGCCTGAGCCAGGAGAGGGCCATTCCAATGACGTTGTCTAGTTTATCAAGGAGAATGGTATGATCAGTGATGTCAAAAGCTGCACTAAGGTCAAGCAAGGAGACACAGCTCTGTTCAGAGGCCTATAGTAGGTCATTTACTACATTACAGGCATTGAGCAGACACTTTTATCCAGAGCAACATACAACGTACCCAGAGCAGCCTGGGGAGTAGTTGGGGGTTAAGTGCCTTGCTTAAGGGCACTTCAGCCATTCCTGCTGATCCAGGGAATCAAACTGGCAACCTTTTGGTCCCAAAGCTGCTTCTTTAACCATACTACTTTAACCAGTGCTGTCTCTGTGCTATGATGAGGTCTAAAACCTCACTGAGACATTTCATGGATGTTATTCTGATGTAAATATGAGCATAACTGCTGTGTCACAGCTTTTTCTAGGATCTTGGAGATAAAAGGGAGGTTTGGTATTGGCCTATAGTTGGACAGCTGACAGGGGTCGAGGTCAGGTTTTTTTAATCAGGGGTTTGATTAAACAGGGGTTTGCTAGTTTAAAATGATTTAGATATGGGGGCATTAGTTTATGTTTACCAAATGCAATTAAGTTGGTTAGTAAAATGATTGAAAATATTTTCTTAGTACTTTTGTCAATTAAATGAAGGTTCACATGAATTAAAAAAAATCACAGATTTTTTTTTTATTGCATTTTAGAAAATATCCCGACTTTTCTGGAAATGGGGTTAGTATATGCACCTTGACATGCTACTGTGTTAAACATACATTCACATCAACTACAACACAGTTTTATCAAGAGTCTCACAAAGTCATCATCTGTGATTGGATCACCGTCATACCCCTCAGAACTTGATCATGGGACATTCCACCGAATGGGTGCCATTTGCTTGTTGTACCGCTCCCAAATTAAACTTAATTTGTTGTATCTTTTCAACACTGATTATAATAACACACATATTTAACTATTCAAAATGTGTATTGGTCAACCTCAGGCTACGTTACAAGGTTTGGAAGTCAAAGATGGCTGCATTTTTTTCAGTCCTGTTACCAAAACTCTGAAAGTAACAGGACTGAGTTTTTAGCCTAGGATTAGCTAATGCATGGAATTAAGCCACATGGCGTCATCGCTAATAGCATGACCACACTTAGCACATTCTAGTGATTTACCAAAAATCTGTATTTTTAAAATAAACAAATATCATCTAAGAAATAATTTAAGTAACAAGACAGTATGTTGACATTGACCTATCAGTCAAAGTTAAAAAAATCATCAAATATACAGAAAAGTAAATGAGAGAACTAACTTTTGGTCTTCCCATGGCCTTCAGAAGACACAACTGATGTAAGTTCCTGTTGAGCATGTGATTTATGGAATGTTCCAAATTTGTCAGATGGGGTAATATGTTTGGGTAACAGGACTGAGTGAAAACCCAGGGACACGGCTAAAATGTGTATTTTAACTAAGATTTTGTGGATTTCTTATGAAAAAAATATATTTAAACCATGGATAGGATATGGAGTCACACAACAGTGCAAAAGAAATACTGTTTCTGAAGGATTTTAATCATAATATTTCACAGTTAAGTATAAAGTTAGAGTGCGGGGACAGGTAACACATGCTATTTTTCAGTGTTTTAGGTAGTTTTTATTAATCCTTACAATTATATATCTTAAATTTGAAATCAGATCAATGTGCAGGACATTCTGCGTAATAAGGAAATGTATTTTAAAGTAAATTTTTATGTGCATTTATACATATAATTTTCTAGGGACGGAAATGGCACCGATTCGGTGGAATGACTCTCATGCAACTGAATGCTTAGAGCCAAGTTCTGCTGTACTTTAGATGATGTAGCTCCACTTAAAAGAAAAATAATTAGAAAGAAAAAAAATAGCACCTTGGTATAATGATTATGCACGCACCTTAAAATAGACCACTCAGTAATTGGAATGTAAATGGCATCAAACAAAATTGGTAGCATTCAAATTAGCATGGAAGGAGAGCTTCATGAGTTCAGCATTCAGTGTTCAGTCACCAGATCTGAATCCAATAATAAATCTTGGAGATGTGGTAGAACAGGGTATTCACACCATGAAAGTACACCTGAAAACTCTGCAGGAATGTAATCATGTCAACATGGACGCGAATCTCAAAAGAACGTTTCAAATACCGTGTGGAATGCACAGTAGTTTTGAGAGCAAAAGCCTGCACTTTCCAGGATTAACATAGGGTGCAGGAGTGTAAATACAAGATTCTTTATCATCACAAAAACAGTAGCTTTGTAGTTGTCCAACAGAATCTCATTGATCGAATTATTGCAATAGTCATAAATCATGGCTCAATAAAGCAAGGGTTTTCTTGCTGTTTATGATAGCAGATAGCTTGGAGCGAGTTGCTTGGAATTCACAAACCCTTCTAGCCAATTTGTCTCACCTCCCAAGACATTTTTGTTATATCCCTGTTTGAATACAGCAACATCGGTAAAGCCAGCCAGATTTTCTAAAGAAAGTATGAGTGACATGAACCTGCTTTCAATTTCATATTTTGTTCAACCATCTTAAAAGTTTAGCATGATCCTGCAGACGTTAAAAAACATCTTTACAGGATATAATGAAATTTCAGCCGCACCAGAGAGTGTGGGGATTAGGCTTATTGTTCTAAGGGTATGAGTCTCACTTTGGGTGTGAGAGGTCCTGTGTTCATGTCCTGGACAAGCCCAGATTTTACGTAAAAAGGTCTCCTTGTTGTTGGAAAGAACTCATGGAATCATGGACTGCTGGAGACCTGGTTCTTGCTTGGCTGCATAGTTCTTTCTAGGTTCAAAAAGGTTCAAATCTCAGAAAAGTGCTTGCTTTCCTGTCAACCTGAGCTTCTGTAACATTGGAAAGTTTTGCTTGGACACCATTCAAGTAAGCCACTTTTAATGGAATCTCCTTTTTCAGGTTTCATCTCTCTCTGGGGTATACAGGTTGGCATACTAATTTCCACAGTGAGAACCTGCAAAATCTCTACATCACCACCGCTTTGTAATTAAACCAGTGCTCACCGACAACACTTGGCTCTCTGAAGACAAAAACACAAATCATTTTCACGGGAACTTATACCACAACCCTGAAATGTCTAGTGTGCTGGACTAAGGTTGGAAATTAATTGTAAAGATATGAAACTTTTCTATGATACCCAGAATCATATTGATTTTAATCCAAATGGAAATGAACAAAAACCAAATTACCTTGAGAAAACACAGAGCAATAGGCTATTGGGCTCATTGTTCTAGGGATATGGTTCTTGATTTAGGTGTGAGAGTTGCTTTTCTGTTATATCGTCCTTCTGTAACTTCAGACCCTTTTGCTCAGACACCAGTCACCAGGACAAAGCTTCCCATCATGGTTAGTTGAATACCATCTTGTGATCTTAAACATCAAGCTATGATTAGGGCGCATGTTGATGCTAATCTGTTTCTCACAAAAGTCCCTTTTCAGGGAATCCACAATTTTGGGCTGAGTATACATTTGGTTTACTGCCTTGGCATACCAACTTTAGCAATTTGAATAAAAAAATTATCTATGCACCTTCCCAGAGAAATTTTCAGTCTTGGTCCAATAGAGGAAAAATGGAGGATCTTGCACACAAATCATGAGAACAATGTAAAAGTCTGAGTTATTTCCAATTAATACTGGCTAGCTTTGTGTTCTTTGGCTTGTCCTGGGAATTGATCATGTCTCAGTTTAAAAAAAAAAAAACCCTCATTAAAGATAAATCAGTCACCAAGTATCTGCTTTGGGAATGTCTCCTTTCCAAGAGAATGTAGTTGATGGAATTATTACAGGCCTGAGAAATGATGGCTCAATAAACAAAGGATTTTCTTGCTAATTATGATCACAAATAGATTGTTGCAACTCTCCTGGGAATCACAAACCCTGGTTCACAACATGTTCCTGCCTCCCAAAATAACTTAGTTACAGTCCTGTTTGAATAGCGCAAAAGCAGTAAAGCCATATATATATATATATATATATATATATATATATATATATATATATATATATATATATAAATACACACACACACACACACAACCCCGATTCCAAAAAAGTTGGATCAAAGTACAAATTGTAAATAAATACGTAATGCAATGATGTGGAAGTTTCAAAATTGCATATTTTATTCAGAATAGAACATAGATGACATATCAAATGTTTAAACTGAGAAAATGTATCATTTAAAGAGAAAAATTAGGTGATTTTAAATTTCATGACAACACATCTCAAAAAAGTTGGGACAAGGCCATGTTTACCACTGTGAGACATCCCCTTTTCTCTTTACAACAGTCTGTAAACGTCTGGGGACTGAGGAGACAAGTTGCTCAAGTTTAGGGATAGGAATGTTAACCCATTCTTGTCTAATGTAGGATTCTAGTTGCTCAACTGTCTTAGGTGTTTTTTGTCGTATCTTCCGTTTTATGATGCGCCAAATGTTTTCTATGGGTGAAAGATCTGGATTGCAGGCTGGCCAGTTCAGTACCCGGACCCTTCTTCTACGCAGCCATGATGCTGTAATTGATGCAGTATGTGGTTTGGCATTGTCATGTTGGAAAATGCAAGGTCTTCCCTGAAAGAGACGTCGTCTGGATGGGAGCATATGTTGCTCTAGAACCTAGATATACCTTTCAGCATTGTTGGGGTCTTTCCAGATGTGTAAGCTGCCCATGCCACATGCACTAATGCAACCCCATACCATCAGAGATGCGGGCTTCTGAACTAAACGCTGATAACAACTTGGGTCGTCCTTCTCCTCTTTAGTCCGAATGACACGGCATCCCTGATTTCCATAAAGAACTTCAAATTTTGTCTGTCTGACCACAGAACAGTTTTCCACTTTGCCACAGTCCATTTTAAATGAGCCTTGGCCCAGAGAAGACGTCTGCGCTTCTGGATCATGTTTAGATACGGCTTCTTCTTTGACCTATAGAGTTCTGTTTCACTCAAGAAAGGCTGCCAGACGGCTAGCCCAGAGGGCTGGAATATAATCCGCGCATGCGCGAGTTCTGAGGTAGACTTATAACAAAACATCATTACATGAGTGTGCAGCGCTACTGCACAGTATATAAGTATGAGCGCGGCACACTATCGTCCTCTTTAATCCCTCATGCAATCTGATTAGGTTAGACTGTTGATGCTGAAAACGAAGTGCCTATTGACAGTTTGCTTCCGAGAGCTGGTAACTGCTGTTACTCCTCTCCAGGCTATCGTTTGTCAGTTTATATCTAAGTCCACCTTACAAGTGTCCTATCACCGCTTATCAATAAGGTGGCTATTTCTCCTGTAACGACCCACTCTCTGTGTCGTTGCTGATTGTCCTAGTGTGGACTTACAGTGGAACTGCCTTTCGGGACTGAATCTTCAACTGAGCTTCGACAGGTAAGTTGATCGACGGTTGAATTTAAAAGGGAACAGAGGGCAATATATATAGAGTAAATATAACAATAAAACACACATTAACGAACCTTATTCAAGACTTACAAAAGTTTTTTGTTCTAAGGTTGGAAAGTTATAGTGCTTTGAAAGTAGCTCGAGCAAACTATTTCCGCAGTTTGAACAGCCCGCCATGATATTAATTTTATCCAATCAGAATGCACGTTCATTTTCTCTGCGTAACACTCATGACGTATGTATGTGCCCAGTTGTGTTGGCTCATTGAGGTTGGGAATAGCACGTGTGAAATACCTGTTTCTGCCTCTTGCGACGATTTTGCAAGTCCACGGGTGGCGCCTATCTCATTGCAGCAAATAAATTCTGCTGGACTCGTGAGCAACTCCACGTTACATTTTCCGCACGAGCACCACGCCGTGTCACCTGCACGCAGACGCTCTGCCCCACGCTCGCCATGCCCATGGTCAGCATCAGTCTCATCCAGGCCCGGCGCCGTGGGGGGGCGAAAGGGGGCATCGCCCCCTCGTGGCTACAGCCCCGCCCCCTCAACAGAGACTCAGATCACTTAATTGTTTTCTTAATTGTTATTGTGGGTGTATGTGTGAAATGCTGACACAGCCGCGCACACACAGACCTGTGATAAGGACAAGGGGAGGGGTCGTGCGGGCGGGGGTTTTACATGTAGTCTACACTTACAAGTGCACTGTCTCTGCAATATGCAGTCAGTTTACGGGAGTAGTCTTTCCCCCACCGAATTAAACGAATTCAATCACAATATTGTGAATCCATTTTCTTTCTTTGTAGGCTAAGTTTATCTCCATTTATGTCGGTGTATGTGTTCATATATGGTCCGCTTTGTGCTCAAATAGCGTAAGAATATGTGTCGTTGACATCACCCCCCATGCAGCGGGGGTGAAAATTCATCACTTCAGAGTGTTTTGTCCCCTACACGCCTAAACTGGGATCGTGGATTAAGTGGTTAGCGTTGACTCGGTGCGAGTCAGGAAGGCTATTACTGGTGCAGCCATGGGGTCTGTTGATTTTTTTAAATTATGATTTTGGCCGCGGCAGCACGGTGGTGTAGTGGTTAGCGCTGTCGCCTCACAGCAAGAAGGTCCGGGTTCGAGCCCCGTGGCCAGCGAGGGCCTTTCTGTGTGGAGTTTGCATGTTCTCCCCGTGTCCGCGTGGGTTTCCTCCGGGTGCTCCGGTTTCCTCCACAGTCCAAAGACATGCAGGTTAGGTTAACTGGTGACTCTAAATTGACCGTAGGTGTGAATGTGAGTGTGAATGGTTGTCTGCGTCTATGTGTCAGCCCTGTGATGACCTGGCGACTTGTCCAGGGTGTACCCCGCCTTTCGCCCGTAGTCAGCTGGGATAGGCTCCAGCTTTCCTGCGACCCTGTAGAACAGGATAAAGTGGCTAGAGATAATGAGATGAGATGAGAGATTTTGGCCGCCGAGCCAAGTACCTTAGACTTGCATTGACGTTTTCATGCCGCGGAGCTATTTGTATGTATTTTAAATGTAAAGGACTTGCCTGTAGGTGTGTGTGTGTTGTTTTATGTTTGGCATCTTTCCGGTTGTAACGCGTGTCTGTGAGAAAATTGGAGGGGAGGGTTAACAGGTGGGCACGGGTGTTGATAAAGCGCAACTGCCCTGGTAATATGTCACATGATTTTCCCGTACTAAAGCAACCTTCGGGGCCGTGGTTTTGTGGTTGGCGCAGTTAATTGTTTGAAACACGTTGTCAGACCGCCATCACTACTACACACTATATGAAAAATATTTGCCCCCTTGCGATTTCTAATTGCCCCCTTAGGCCCCGGTCACACCGCTCGAACTTTCCTGGAGCATTCCTTGAACGGTAGGGAGGGGGGGCCGAATTTCGACAACGCTCGTCTCCGCACACAAAATGGGAAAAAAATTGAAAACACGGGCGTTGGCTTAGTGGTGCACCGCTGAAGCCGGCGTTGCTTTAGCGTTGGTTTAGCGGTAGCGAGCGGTAGCGAGCGTTGGTTTAGCGGTGACGCGAGTGTTGGTATAGCGGCGTTCTGCGCATGCGGGCTTTGGCTCGGCGGGGGTATAAAGTTGGTTTAGCACCAATCATAGCAAGTCTCTCAGCATCCATGGTGATACAGTTTTACTGTAACTTTGAGCAAATTTGATATAGATGAGGTCTGAACTCAACATCAGCTCGATTCCAAATGAGCTCCTGGTCCATTTCTCCCCGTATTTATAGCCAAATTCTGGTCCTGCTCCGACACCTCTATACCAACACCAAACCAAAGTTCATCGCCGCCATGGATAGCTGCTTCAATGCCCGACACCGTTCCAGCAACCCTGTGTCCGCTCGTAAAATGCTTACAACCGCTCCACCGAAGTTTGTGCAACAATTTAATCGCCGCCCAGGCAACGCTGGCGAAGCAGCGGTGGTCCAGCGTTCAAGATTTCTGCGTTGGCCTAGCGGATCCAAGCGTCCACGAACTTGCGTCTAGCAGTGCCAAACTTTGACTGGGCGTTGGTGGAGCGGGGGTGAACTTTGCCAGGGCGGAAAATTGCCCCCTCCTCACCGCTCGCAATATTTTGTGCAGCTCAAAACTTTCGGAGCGGTAGGAGGGCCCCTCGAGAAACATCAGCGGTGGCCGAGCGTATATGGCATTGCTTTAACGGGGGCCAACTTTTGTTAAACGGTGGTGAACGGTTACGAGCGGTGATGAATTTTTTTCACCGCTCCAGGAACGCTCCAGCAAAGTTCGGGCGGTGTGACCGGGGCCTTAGTAAACTGTTCCTGGCGCCGGGCCTGGTCTCATCCTCGCCGTCATCTGAGCTTTCTTCTCTTATTTCATCACCGGAGTCGAGAGTACCTCTCCTAGGTTCAAACTGGTACCCTTCTAAGCCATAGCCTGCTTGCAGTGTGTCTTGCGGGATCTCTTCGTATGATTCGACAGAGCTGTTGCTTTCACTTGATGTGCCCGACGCCATGATTACACGCTTATCTCCTCTATTTCGGAGAGTTCCACTAGTGCAGTGGGTAGCGCTGACGTCACGGTCTTTTAAAAATGGCGACTCTTGTGCAGTTTAGTGTATAAAGTATTCTATTTACAATTACCAAGATATTTCGTTGTTTTCTAGTATATAAATTTGATAGAATACTTAAGAATATGTTACTTTGTCACATCAGCAACTGTATATATTATATTTGGTACCCCTTTAAACAAGAAAGGGAAGAGACTCCAGGTAAATCTCCCTGGTTGCATCTCTTTGAAATTGCTACTCGTGTCATATCTGGCGCCGTTTGTGGCTAGCTGGTACCGTGGTGGAGCTATCGCTCCCATAAAGCGGACTGCCATGATTCTCACTCTGTCGAGTGAGTTTTTTGCCAGGCTTGTTAATTAATCCAGTTGCTTATCTAATGGTCTTGATCTTGATTACTTTCAGCTGTTGGTGTTTTTGGAAGACAGGAGAGGCAATCTACATCTCTCGCTGCATCTTGTCTTTTTGTTGCTGGCACCAGTCGGCGCCATTGTGTAATTTGGCTGGTACCAACTCAGGTGCCATTGCATTGCAGCTCTGCTGGTACCTATCATCTCTGGTACCATCATTTTGCAGCTCTGTCGGTACCATATCTGGTACCAGTTAACAGTGCTATTGATTTATGCCTATAAATCACTGGGTTGAAATAAACAAATAAATTAAAAAAAAATACTGAGTGGCTATTAAAGCAAACTGTGCTAGCCATTAACCTACCATGCCGGGATTTCACAACTGCACTAACTGCAACAGTAAAATGCCAGTGGAAGATGGACATACACTGTGTGTGACATGTCTTGGCACTGATCATGCGCTTGCTTCAAGAACAGACCCTTCCAGCTGCCCAAGCTGTCTCCCTTTCTCGGCACAGACTCTATTGAGTAGGGTGAATAAAGTTATGGGGGACAATGCATCCCTGTCTTCCCGGGGGTCCACTGACACAGGTTCACTACAGCCATCTCAGCCCTCTCCTCGGGAGCCGAGTACCTCCACAGTGACTAGCACACCGGCTTCAGGCAAAAAAAGCAAGAAGAGGAAGCATGACAATTATGATACTCTTGCCAATACAATGGCATCTCTGGTGAGAGAGGTGTCATCTCTAGCATCTAACCAACAGTGGATGATGCAACAGTTTGCCGAGCATCAAGTGACCCAGTCAGGCACCGAGCACCAGGCAGCCCCATCAGGCACCGAGCGCCAGACAGCACCATCAGGCACCGTGCGCCAGACAGCCCCATTAGAGCAGCTTGTAGAAGAGCCATCCCAGCAGTTGGCTCCACAGGCCGCTGATGATGGCGCGGAGCTGTTATCAGTGATGGCATCTGATAACCTGGGTGGTGAGGATATGGATGTCTTACAATACATTCACACTGCAAGGCTTAATGCTCAATTCCGATTTTTTTGTGAAATCCGATTTTTTTGTGAGGTCGTTCACATTAACAAATATATGCGACTTGTATGTGATCCTCAGTATGAACGAAAAGCGACCTAAAAGTGTTCCACATGCGCATTGCAGGATACGACGACATCACACGCAGTCAGGGCCGTCGACAGGGGGGGACAACCGGGTATTTTGTCCTGGGCCCAGGCATGAGGGGGGGCCCAGAACTGGTCCCTCATGAAGATGCCATTAATCATTCTGTTTTATTTCAAAATGTGTTGATTTGGGGGAGAAAAATGTGCTATATTTGCATTCAATGAATGATTTCTGGTTCTTTTGCCTTTATTGTCTTCGAAAATAGATTCAAGAACCCACCTACCACCCCTAATGCAGAAATGGTTTGGTCTTTGATTAAGGTGCCAAATAACACGGCACTATTCCATCATAACGCTTCGACAATAAGCGTGCGAGCCCGTTTGCCAACATGCACAAGTCAGGAGCAAAGAAAAGAAAAGAAAAGAGAAAAAGAGATGAAGAAGCCAAGAGCCTCAGGGGCTCACTGCATAGATATTTTAGAAAAGATTCAGATGATGCAGCAGGTGGTGAAGGCAGTGGGGCAGCTGAGCCAGGTAAGACACAGATAACTTTTTTCCAGCCCTGTAATGTAACCCCAGCACGCGCGATGCACCATTCATAATTATAAAGTAGGGGATAGCAGGGTACACTGAGTGAACACTGAAATGCACAGGGCATTGAATTATTTCATAAACATATTGGTTTAATAACACTGTGTTGCATATATCTCAATGAAGCAAAGAATAGCACATTGGCCCGCAATCATATCCAAATGTTTTAGGCACGCTTGCTGAGCTGCGCTGAGCTGGACTCCAGTTAGCTGAAAGCCCGTGGAACGCTGCCTCTTGTTAATTAAACCTTATTTTGTTGGAAATCATCCCGTGTAGATACGACGGCATGTGAAATTGTCAGCTAGATAGAGTTTAATGTAACGAATGGGCTATAAATGGGGTGTTTTGAGGTTAGTCTGTTGCAAAACATTAAACTTTCGCTTAGACTGGATACTCTTCAAACAATTCCCTTGCTCAAGTGAGAAATGATAGGCCTGTATGAAAAGCGCAATTAATGAAAGTAGCCTAATAAGCCCTAAATGAATAAAACAACCTCTGTTTTATTGTTGTTGCTTACACGTTAAGATTTTGAAATCTTCTCGGTCCAGTTCTATATCCAGGGAACGTTGTAATCCTTTTGGTTTATCCGTAATAAACGTGTCAGCCCCCAGGTCAGATAGGCTAATGTTACGTGGTTGGGAGGGTGTCAATTTTTTTTGTAACATTCTAAATCGAGTACGGAAAGGACATTTATGAAAAACAAGACAAAAAAAATACACTGAAAAACTCACTGTACACATCACTAGTGGTAATGGTTCTATGTTCAGATTTTGGGAAAGCCATAACTCCGTTCTCATTGAGGCCCAGTTCCATCCCGTAAACAATCATTTTGGTTTATCAACTACCTGTGCTCAAACATGTCACAGGAGAGGCTCAATGGGCTGGCTATGCTCTCTATAGAGCACGAACTTGCAAAGAAGCTGGACTTCAATGACCTTATTGACGACTTTGCCACAGAAAAAGTCTGGCGCATTGCATTTCGCACCTGAATAGTTGCAGACTAAGGAAATGTTCAAACTGTAAATATGTTGAAATGTTGAAATAAAATGGTTGACTGTTATAATGGGCTTGGAATACCTGTTATTTAAGGGTTGGAGTGAATGGAGACTGTGAAAAGAGGGGTTGGGTGTGGGTGGTTGCTGTGTGGCGATGTGCGTGCGCGCGTATGTGTGTGTGTGGGGGGGTACTCAGATTATTTGGGGGGGGGGCCCACTCAGATTATTTTGTCCCGGGCCCAGCCAAAGCTGTCAACGGCCCTGCACGCAGTGAGCATGGCCAGTGTTTATGGAAGTAACCTAAAGTTTCCTGTGTATGACAGTAGCCAGCATGGAGTACCTGGCAATGATGCAGTTGTTGTTGCAACGGAGCCAGAACATGCACAATAGCCTGATGTTAAGGAGGAGGTTGAGAAGGAAGAGGGCAAGGGTTTTGGCTCAGGCGTTCTGCGGGGTAGTGACTGCAACCTCCGTTCAAAGGAACATCAAAGCCATGTTGTTGTAACTTTTTTTGAGAGACCCGCCGCCTACTTCAGCTCAGAATAGTGACGTTTGTGGCTTGTTGATGACGTGTAAGTCAGATGAATGCGACCTGGCGGTTCAGACTGAAGTCGCATATGAAAAGATCGGATAGGAATCGGAATTAGGACCACATATCCAAACTGCCTGGGTCGGATTTGAAAAAATCGGATCTGTGTCATTCATATTGTCAATAAAAGATCGGATACAGGTCACATATGGGCGAAAAAATCGGATTTGAGTCACTTCAGCCTGCAGTGTGAACATAGTGTTAGCAACTTCCCCCCACCATTCTGATCTGAGCTCAGGTCATGGCTCTTCCCTGCTATCTGCTCCACCTGAAACTCCCAGCGCTTTCTCTGGTGAAGAATTCCTTGCTCTGATGTGTAGGGCCACTAAACGTCTACGTGTGGATATGCCTACAGCAGCTGAGGCCCAGCCTTCTCGTTTTGATAGGAGGAGAGAGGCTGTGAACAAACCATGTTCTCTCCCTGTCCTCCCTGACTTTGTCAAAGAAATGACATCTGTCTGGGAGCATCCAGAGGCGGCTACTCCGCCTATGAGACAGTGGGCACAGTTTGCCAACATCCACGGAGCGGATGAGGTTGGTTTTGGAGACTATCCTGCGATGGATGACTCTATTGCTTCTCTTGTTCTCCCTCTTACGGCTCTTGTGGGGAAAGACCCCTCATGCCCAAACAAACAGTGTTGCACCATCGATAAATGGTTAAAAAAGTCATTCTACAATACAGCCTTTGGGGCGCACCTCATGAACACAGCATCTGTGCTCACGTTGTATCAAATGAAGCTCATTGAAGACCTCGCTGCTGCCCATGCTCAGGAAGTGGTGGATGAGCTGAAGAAGGTCTCTGAGATCCTGGTGCACCTCGCCAGGGGTGCAGCACACTCCAGTGGAAGATCCATTGTGTCGCTGTGGATGGCACAGAGACACCTGTGGCTAGCTCAGTCGAAGCTTCCAGAGCAGGACAGGGGCATGCTCATGAAACTACCTCTTACCCCTGGGTTTACCTTTGGTCCTGGAGCCGTTGACATGCTCCGCCAAGCCAAGGAGTCGAGGGAGTCAAAGAAAGAGTGGGAGCAGCTGATGCCAAGGCCCCCTCCACCCAAACGGCATCGGCCAAACTGGGGCTACACAGAAAACCCAAGTGTGCCTTTCTCAAGAGGCTGCCCCAATATGCCGGGAAATGTGCGAAGACAGCCAGTACATGCCTCCTCCTCGGCAAGCCACCGCCCGGCGAATCCCACCAGGCCTTGGCAGCGTGATGGCCACGGACCTCGTGCCACTCCTCCCGCTGCCTCAAGGCCCTCTTCCTGACGTTCAAGGGGTGCTGCCTCGTGTTTTCTCTCACACTCAGTTGAAGATGTGGGAAACGTGTTCTCCCAGTTCTTGGGCACTTTCGACAATAAAGTTTGGTTATTGGCTGCAGTTCAGGCACCGCCCGCCCATGTTCAAGGGCATTCTTGTTTCTCATCAGCCAGACCCAAAAGCGGCAGCTGGCCTTACAGGAGGAGATAAACACTTTGTTGAGGAAAGGGGCAATAAGGGAGTTAAATCACAGCGAACGGCCGAGTGGCTTTTATTCGAGTTATTTCCTGGTTCCAAAACGAGACGGTGGATTCCGCCCAATACTGGATCTAAGGCCACTGAACCGCTACCTATGCCCACTTCGTTTCAAGATGCTGTCACTGACACAAATCTTTCAGTCAGTTCAAGGTGGAGATTGGTTCACGAGCGTAGACCTCAGAGATGCCTATTTCCACATTGCAGTTCACCCTGCTCATCGCCAATTTCTCCAGTTTGCGCTAAAGGACAGAGCCTTCGAGTTCAACGTCCTTCCCTTTGGCCTGTCTCTGTCGCCACACACATTCACGAAGTGCATGGACACAGCCTTGAGCCCACCGCACCAAAAGGGTGTCAGAGTGCTCAATTATCTGGACAACTGGCTGATATGCTCCCCATCAAGTCGGCAGGCAGTGTGGGACACAACGGTAGTAATAGACCACTTGCAGCAACTGGGCCTGTCTCTCAATTCAGACAAAAGCCAGATGACTCCCTCACAACAAATGACTTTCCTTGGAGTGAAGCTGGACTCGGTTGCCATGATGGCAGGCCTCTCAGACCAGAGAGTCGTAGCTCTACAACAATGTCTGTCTCAGTTTTTGGGGCAGAGCAATATTCGTGCTTACCAGTGTCAAAGGCTATTGGGCTTAATGGCTGCAGCGTCCCAGGTGGTGCGCCTCGGCCTTCTACACATGAGACCAGTGCAGAGCTGGTACCTGTCCAGGATGCTCCACCCGGTGTTGGACAGGAGCAAATCTGTCACTCTATCACCTGTGTGCCTACGAGCTCTCCAGTGGTGGAACACGCCACAGAATCTGTGCAATGGTGTGCAGCTAGGCAGAATCTACCGCCGCGAAGTTCTGACCACGGACACGTCTCTGTCAGGTTGGGGGGCAGTCTGGAATGGTGTGGGAGCCCAGGGAGTCTGGCATCCACCATGGGACACTGCCCACATAAATGCCCTCGAGCTGAGAACGATATATCTTGCCCTCCGCCATTTCATGCCGGTGCTTCAGAACAAACATGTCTTAATTCGAACAGACAACATGTCGGCTATAGCTTACATAAATCACCAGGGAGGTCTGAGATCTCGGACATTGCACAGAATGACCCGGGAACTCCTTCTCTGGGCGGACGCTCATCTTTGCTCAATCAGGGCAGTTCACTTGCCCGGTGCTCTGAACTCCGCAGCAGATCTGTTGTCGAGAGGCAAGCCACACCCGAGCGAATGGCGATTACATCCGGAAATGGTGCGTCTAATCTGGGCTCGTTTTGGGAAGGCACACGTCGATCTTTTCGCCTCAAGGGAGTCAACACACTGCCCACTGTGGTTCTCCTTAAGCCAAGACGACGCACTTCTAGGGGTGGATGCCCTAGCAGACAGATGGCCCAGGGGCCTTCTGTATGCCTTCCCCCCTCTTTCCATGATTCCGGCTGTGCTGGAGAAGACAAGGAGAGAGAACCTAAGTGTCCTCTTAGTGGCTCCATACTGCCCCCAGGCGCCATGGTTTGCAGAGGTTCAGGTCCTCCTCTCGGGCAATCCATGGCAACTTCCTCTGCGGAAAGATCTGTTATCACAAGCTGGGGGAGAGTTGTGGCACCCGACACCATCCGTACTCAATCTGTGGGTTTGGCCGTTGAAAGGGACACCTTCCTTGCCCAAGGGTTGTCACTCACAGTTACACAAACTTTACAGTGTGCTAGAGCCCCATCGACAAGAGCCCTATACTCTTACAGATGGCAGGTTTTCAAAACATGGTGCGAACAGTGGCACGAGTGCCCCCGGTCCTGCCCTCTAACTTCAGTTCTTGAGTTTTTGCAAGAGCAATTTGACCAAGGCAAATCCCCTTCTACTCTGAAGGTGTTTCTCTCAGCGATATCAGCCTGCCATGAGAGAGTAGGTGGCAGAACTATCGGTGCTAACCCACTGTCTATTCAATTCATGAAGGGGGCTCAGCGACTGCGCCCAAGGAGACTTCTCTCTGTGCCAGCATGGCAGCTTAATATTGTCCTCGATGCTCTGACGAAGCCTCCGTTCGAGCCCATTGGGAGCGTTGATCTTAAGTGGCTTTTTCAGAAGGTCGTTTTTTTGCTGGCTATCACCTCAGCTAAGCGTATTGGGGAGTTACATGCACTGTCTGTACATCCTGACTGCTTCCATGTCAAACCAGATGGCACCGGCGTTGTACTACGTCCTAATCCCGCCTTCATGCCTAAGGTTTTTTCAGCGCAAAACCTCAACCAAACAATTATCTTGGACTCTTACGACACTCCTTCCTCTGGGGTGGAAGGGAATGTATCACCTAATACTCTGTGTCCTGTGCGAGCCCTCCTTTGTTATGTCGACCGGACAAAAGACTTTCGAGTGACTGACCAGCTCTTTGTCTGCCATGGTGCTGGGCAGAAGGGTAAGGCCCTTTCTAAACAGAGACTGTCACACTGGGTAGTTGACACAATAAAGCAGGCCTACCAGCTTTCTGGGCTCCCATCTCCAGTGACGACGGTTGCACACTCCACACGAGGCATTGCTGTGTCGTGGGCTCTCCTGAGAGGAGTCCCCTTGCAGGATATTTGCCAGGCAGCCTGTTGGTCCTCCCCTTCAACCTTTGCTCGGTTTTATAACCTCAATGTGATTTCCCCTTCGTCCTTTGGGAATGCTATTTTGAGTTTGTGAACCACAGTGTTCAGTTTACCAGTTCAGCCCTGTTGGCACACCGGGTCTCAATAAAAGTATTGGCTATACTTTGCCTTGTGTCATTTGTACAATTGTCGCATGGTTGTCCTCCGTGACGTTGGGGCATACATATATTCCAGCCCTCTGGGCTAGCCGTCTGGCAGCCTTTCTTGAGTGAAACAGAACGTTGGGTTACGGATGTAACCTTGGCTCTGTGAAGGAAAGAAAGGCTGCCAGACTTTGTCGTCGCTCTGGACTTCGCGTTCAGAATTTTATGAGGACGATAGTGTGCCGCACTCATACTTATATACTGTGCAGTAGCGCTGCACACTCACGTGATGATGTTTTGTTATAAGTCTACCTCAGAACTCACGCATGCGCGGATTATATTCCAGCCCTCTGGGCTAGCCATCTGGCAGCCTTTCTTTCCTTCACAGAACCAAGGTTACATCCGTAACCCAACGTTTTAGCTGGCAACAGCAGATGGCATGGTGAATTGTGTTCACAGATAATGTTCTCTGGAAATATTCCTGAGCCCATTTTGTGATTTCCAATACAGAAGCATGCCTGTATGTGATGCAGTGCCGTCTAAGGGCCCGAAGATCACGGGCACCCAGTATGGTTTTCTGGCCTTGACCCTTACGCACAGAGATTCTTCCAGATTCTCTGAATCTTTTGATGATATTATGCACTGTAGATGATGATATGTTCAAACTCTTTGCAATTTTACACTGTCGAACTCCTTTCTGATATTGCTCCACTATTTGTCGGCGCAGAATTAGGGGGATTGGTGATCCTCTTCCCATCTTTACTTCTGAGAGCCGCTGCCACTCCAAGATGCTCTTTTTATACCCAGTCATGTTAATGACCTATTGCCAATTGACCTAATGAGTTGCAATTTGGTCCTCCAGCTGTTGCTTTTTTGTACCTTTAACTTTTCCAGCCTCTTACTGCCCCTGTCCCAACTTTTTTTGAGATGTGTTGCTGTCATGAAATTTCAAATGAGCCAATATTTGGCATGAAATTTCAAAATGTCTCAGTTTCGACATTTGATATGTTGTCTATGTTCTATTGTGAATACAATATCAGTTTTTGAGATTTGTAAATTATTGCATTCCGTTTTTATTTACAATTTGTACTTTGTCCCAACTTTTTTGGAATCGAGGTTGTGTGTGTGTGTGTATATATATATATATATATATATATATATATATATATATATATATATATATATATATACTAAGTAACTTTAAAAACGCACATTGATAAAACTTGCTGAATTCGTGCTGAGTTTATCTCAAGAAGAAAAGAAATATATCACAATGGAAAAATAACTTCGTTCCGCCCGAATAAGTTCCAAATCTGTGCTCAAATCAGAATTTAAGGGAGTTGTACTCAATAACGTACAATATGACTCGGGTAGTCAATGACATGGACAGGCTTTAATTTTCAAACAAATTTTGCATACACTGTACACACACAATCTTGCCTATAAATACCCGGGGGAAATGATGGGAAAATTGTCATTATTGAAGATGCCACGCCTAAGCCAAAATCAACGTGAACAGGCCATCAGGATGTTGCGTGCCGGAAGTACGTACACAGACAGAGGTCGCCTGGCACTTCGGTGTTCATCATTCGACCATTTCCCGTTTGAGTCAGCGTTACAGACAGACAGGGAGCACCAGGGATCGTCCACGCCCTGGTCAGCCTCGAGTCACGACGCCAGTTCAGGATCAGCACATCAGGCTAGCTCACCTCCGTGACAGATTCCTGACACCCTCAGTCACTGCTGCTGAGACCCCTGGACGACACAGACCCAGAATCTCCAGCATGACGGTCCGAACATGGACCAACTGTCACTTTGAATTTTTTTATTGTGAATTAATTCTTGAGTTTGACAATAAATGTCCTTTATCAATGTTTCAAGATGTGTGTGCATTACATACAATATCATAAATTTCAAATATATGCATGGATCTAAAGTGATATCGTGTTGAATTCCATTGTGCGTTTTTAAAGTTACTTAGTATATACGTATATATATATATTTAAGAAAGTGTAGGTGATTTTAACCTACTTTCTCATTTTGTGCATCCATCTCAAAAGTTTAGCATGATCCTGCAGTCATGCAACGGCATATATTTGAAAGATATTGTGAAATTTCAGCAGTGCATCAATTTATATTCATGGGCAATTTGGCCTGATATGTTATTTGTATATGGGATGTGGGAGGTGCTTGGTTCAAATCCCTGATGAGTCTGGGTTTTACATTAAAAAGTCTCCCTGTTGTTGGAAAAAAATAGAACCCTGCACTGCTGTCTACTTGGTTCTTGAGAAATACCAAAAGGTTCAAATCCCAGATTAGCTCTTGCGTTCCTGTCAATTTGTCTTCCTGTAAGATGGGGTGTTTTGTTCATACACCTTTCAGGGAAGTCCCCTTTCATAGAATACCCCCTATCAGGATTATTCTGCCTCTTTGTTAGCATTTTGGCTTACCAATTTCAGTGATGAGAACCTGCCACAAAAATGTCTACCCAGTTGATTCCACTAATTATGTACAGATCCCCAGGGCCATATTCTGAATTATTTTGTGAATTTTCAGATTTCAGCTCAAACTTGGTTGTTTCTTTAGGCAAAGCATTAATTGTTGGACACATTGATTTTCATTTTTAAAACCCTGAAAACCCTCCAAGAGCAGCAGTTGTATCTATTTTTGTAGTATAAAGAACTTCAAACACTTTGAATTTATTACTAGTTTTTTGTGTGACTCCTAAATTATGTCAGGCAAATAATAAGAGGCAGATACAGATAAAAGTGCAGTTCACTTCTTTACTGACAAATCCAGGCAAACAATCCAAATCAGCAATCAGAGTTCAAAGTCCAAAAACAGGCAAAATGTCAAGTGATCAGCAAATAGGTTATCAGAGGGGAATGTCAGACAGTCAGGAAACCAGGAGACCAGAGCAATGTCAATAACTAGGATAGCAGTCAGTAAACAGACAGGCTTGGCATGAACAGTCTACCAGTACTGATTATTGATTTGAAATGTGTATGTGTGAGTAGAGAGTCCTTTTAAAGGCTCAAGAGCAGGTGTGAGGAATTAGTATGCAGGTAAGCTTGAGCTTATGAAAGTTTGTGATTATCGCTCAGAACTGGAGTTTGTATCGCCATGTTAGTACGCTGTGTATGCTCCTGAACTAAGATGACCATTTTGAGCTGTGAGACATGGGCTGCCTGGGCTGATCCAGCTTATAAATCAACTCACTGATTTGGTGTATAATTTTATAGGAGCCAATGTAATAGGCATTGAGCTTTCTGTAGCCGGGTAAGCCACTGGATGTCCCTTGTAGCTAACCATACCCAGTCTATGAAATTGAAATCCTTGGTGGCAACCAGCAAGTTGCTTGTTGGTTTCTGCCATCTGTTCCAAGTGTCAGTGCATGCACTCCCAAACCTGCTCACAACATCTGAACCAGAACATCAACAGCAGCCAATTCTGTGGGGCCAGCATTCCACAGGAACAGGCACAGCTGATATCCAAGCATGCAGTGAAATGCAGTGAGGCATGTGGTGGAATGGCACACGAAGTTTGGGCGTACTCCACCCATAGGAGAAACTGAGCCCAGTCACCTTTGTTTTCGGAGCAGAATGTCCTCAGGAAGCAGCCAATGTCCTGGTTGACAATCTCTACTTGTCTGTTGGACTGGGGATTGTAGCCAGACAAGAGATTCACTGAAACCCCTAATTTCTCCATAAAACTGGACCATACCCGGGATGTGAACTGATCCTCACCCCCCACTCTGTTACAGATAATATCCTTCAGCTATGACACTTGACCATGTGATTGATCAAAGATACCCATGTAACCTCTGATGTTTTGAAGGAAGTAGGCAGTGCCAGTAATGGGATTTCCTATTATGGCTATCTTGCTATCAAAGAAGAATCTATTGATGGAACCAACTGCCAGAGGACATTAAAAATGCTCCTGCTGTTGGCAGCTTCAAATCTAGGTTAAAGACCAAGCTGTTTTCAGATGCATTCTGTTAAATAATTAATATTGTCTTCTTTACGTGTTTTATAATCTGTACTTTTACAGTTTCTGCATGTTTCAAATTTTACTTAACTTTTATTCTATTTTATTCTGCTGTTTTTTTTCTCCCCCTATTTGAACTTCTACTTCATTTTATTATTTTATTTCTACTATTGTTTAATTCTTATTATATTTTTTCCCATTTATTTTATGTAATTTTATTCTCTATTGTTTACTGTTTTGCTTTTACTTCTGTAAAGCACATTGAACTGCCACTGTGTATGAAATGTGCTATATAAATAAACTTGCCTTGCCTTGCCTTGCCTTGATGAAACAGGAAGGCAGATGAATGGTTTCTGGACCTAATAGGAGGTTCTGAGTGGGATACATGTGGGATAGGGGGTCAGCCTTGGCAATTTTAGACCTATAGTGGTATGACAGAGTGAAATTAAACCAGGTAAAAAAGGGACCAGTGGTCTTGCCAAGGGTTTGAGTGTTTGGCAGTGTGGAGGTATTCCAGATATTCAGGATCAGTGATAACAGTAAATGGGTGTGCAGCACCCTATAGCCAGTGTCTCTGTTCCTCTAGTGCAAGCTTGACTGCCAGCAACACCTGGTTACCAATATCAAAGTTCTACTCTGGAGGGAGAGCTTCCTGGAAAAGAAAGCTACTGGAAGTAACTTGGGCTTCTCACTAAAGTGCTGTGAAAGGACAAACCCCCAGCCATGATTCCGAGGCATCCAGCTCCACTACAAATGGTGTGGTCAGATCTGGATGACATAGTATAGGTGCTGTGGTAAATGCTGAGTTGTGCTTATGGAATGCCTCCTCAGTGGCAGTGTTCCATGAAAGTTTTTTGGTACCTTACTTTAGAAATACTGAATGCAGTGCAGCAATTGAGCTGAAACCTCTGAAGTGCTGGAAGAGGTTCACAAAACCCAGGAAATGCTGTAAGTCATTAAAATGGGCTACTCAGTCACAGCTTTCACCTTGGTATTATCCATGATTTTGCCTTCCTGATTAATGATGTACCCCAGGAAGGAGACAGTGAGGATGTGGAACTTGGATATTTCACCTTTGATATAAAGCTGGTTCTCCAGAAGACACAACAGCATCTTTTGCTGTGGGTGACATGAATTTCCATGGAGGGGGAGTATATTAAAATGTCATCAGTGTAGGTGACCATGAATTTCTCAAGCATATCTCTCAACACATCATTAATGAAACACTGGTACGCCAAGGGGGTGCAAGAGAGCCCATGAATGACCATGTACTCATAGTAGCCAGAGGTGGCGCTAAAGGCCATCTTCCACTTGTCCCCAATCCAGCTGAAGCAGGGGAGGTGGAGGGAAGGATGTATCCTTGCTGAAGCACCATATGAACATATTCCTCCATTGCCTTTTGCTCAGTGAGGGACAGAGAACATATATGGCTGTGCAGTGGAGTGGTGCCTGGAAGCAGTTTGATACCACAGTCAGAGGGGTGATGGTCTTGCAGAATATGTCTTTGAATTCAAAATACTCCTCTGGGATGTGGACAGGGGAATGCTGGTCAGGGCTTTCACAGAGGTGGTTGTGAGGATTGCGCAGGGCTGTTATAGGCAGTGACAGAAGCAGTATTCAGACCACTTCATGATTTCCATCCCAACTTTTTTCTAATTTGGGGTTGTATACTTGTACTACCCAGTACCACCCACTGAGGATGGGTTCCCTTTTGAGTCTGGTTCCTCTCAAGGTTTTTCCTCATGTCATCTTAGGGAGATTTTCCTTGCCACCTTGCCTTCTGGCTTGCTCATTAGGGCAAAAATTATAAATTAATATATGTAAAATTTATATCCGGAATTTAAATATTTCTGTAAAGCTGTTTTGTGACAATGTTCATTGTTAAAACTGCCTTACAAATAAAATAGAATTGAAGAAAATCACTTCTTCATAAGGCTATGCAGAAGAAAATCTTTCAATTTGCTAGAGAGCATAAAGATTGAACTCTGGAGCAATAGAAAAAGGTCATGTGGACTGATGAGTGTAGATCTACCATATTCACATCAGGATAAGAAGGCAAGCACATGAAGTGATGAACACATCATGCATAATGGCCACTCTATAAATCTGTGGAGGCAGTGCTTCAACTGGTCAGGTCTAGGCTCATCAACATTATGTAGCAATAAAATGAAGTCAGCTGACTACCTGAATGTACTGAATGACCAGTTTATCTCATCAGGGTGGTGTAGTGGTTAGCGCTGTCGCCTCACAGCAAGAAGGTCCTGGGTTCGAGCCCTGGGGCCGGCGAGGGCCTTTCTGTGTGGAGTTTGCATGTTCTCCCCATGTGGGTTTCCTCCGGGTGCTCCGGTTTCCCCCAAAGACATGCAGGTTAGGTTAATTAGGTGAGGGCCATATGTATATTATCATGTGATATTTCATGCCACCCTCGATAAATAAAGTTCATTATTATTATTTTTCTTCCTTGACGGCATAGGAATATTCCAATGTGACAATGCCAGGATTCTTTGGGCTCAAATTGTGAAAGGGTAGTTCAAGGAGCAGGAAGAATCATCTTCACCTCTGAATCGGCTACAATAGAGTGATTGAAAGTCTTTGGGATGTGCTGGAGAACACTTTACTGAGTGGTTTGACTTTTCAAGTTGTCAATACAACGTCTCACTGAAAAATTAATGCAAGTCTGGACAGAAATAAATGTTGTGAGCTGCATAAGGTTATTGAAACAATGCCATGGTGAATGCATGCCATAATCAAACTTAGAGAGTCCAACAAAATATTAGGGCTTGTGACTTTTTTGGCTGAGTAGTGTATTAAATAAAATAAAAATAAACTCTTGTGTTTTGTAAAACTTCACATTTATTGCTTTCTTAACTGCTCCACAAATCCATGATGAACTAATCAGTAGAATAATGCATGCATGAACCCAATAGTCAGTATAATCGGCAAGTACTATTAGCTCTTTATATGTGACTCAGAGAAAGATGACTTCCATTTGTAAAATTGACAAGGTGGAAAATTTGTACATAGTGTATCTATATTTTTGTAATTTGTATCTCAAACAACAAACAAGTTCATCACAAACTGAAGTCAAATAAGTATGTTAGGTCAGTGCACTCTCAGCTACCAAAGATTATGCCCAGCTGTCAAAAAAGAATCCTGGTTTAATCATTTTGCTTTTTTTTTTTTGTCTGCATGTATTACTTCAATGCTGGATTAAAGTTGGCCATGTCTTCTTCCTGTGGAAAAACTTTTTGATGGTGTTTTTCAGGATAAACACGCACACACACACACACACACACACACACACACACACACACACACACACACACACACACAATGATTCAGAAGGGTGGGGATGTTTTCACTTTGTTGTTGTGGTTTCTCAAAGGGTGTATTTGGTTTCTAATAAAATTCATTACTTGAGTTTTAAATGGAAATACTTTGAAATGGAAGACAAGAAATTCCCTCATTTTGTAATAAAGTAACAAAATAAGTTTTTCCATCGTAGATGTATTTTAATGTGGTGGCTAGACAGACTAATTGCATTACTAAAATGGTACTGGATGTATTTGCCCTTATATTGCATCAACAGTGACAACAGTGGCCTTATCCATTATGCAATTATGCCTCATTGTACTTGAAGGATTTTAAGAAGTAGCAACACTTAACCAATCCACAACCAGGAGTTTCCCAAAGGCCCATGTTATGATATCATTTAATTATATTGCTTACTTTATTTACTTAATACCATAAAGTTCACATAGATTATGCATTATACTTGTGTTCTTATTCTTGTTAAGTAGTCCATTGTTGACTACTTCTCTCAGGATGTTGGACCACTATATTAAGACTGTGTTGGCCCTCAGCCTGTGGCTGTGCCACTGGGGCATAAAATCACAATGATGGGCTTGACCTTCAGCTACTAAAAGAACTCTGTGTGCTAAAACTTATATTTGTTGCTGTGAAGACACTGAGAAATGGTATACTGTATAGCCAAAAGTATGTGGAGACTTGACCATCACATTCATGTTCTTGTTTAACATCCCATTCCAAATCCACCAGCTTTAATGGAGATTCATCTTTGCTGCTATAACAGTCTCCACTCTTCTGGGAATGCTTTCCACTCGTTTTTGGAATGTGGCGGTGCCCATTCAGCCACAAGAACATTAAGGAGGTTGAGTACTGATGTCGAGCAAGAATGCTTGGCACACAGTCGGCATTCAAACTTATCCCAAAGGTGTTCAGATCAGGGCTCCCTGTAGGCCACTTGAGTTTTTCCAGTCAACCTTGGCAAACCATGTATTTGTGTACAGAGGCACTGTCATGCTGAAACAGGTTTGGGCCTCTTAGTTCCAAGACCATAGAAATACTGGCTGGGTACCCAGCAGGGTGATAGTCTGATCCCGGTGTTCTTACCAGGGGAGAGGAGCTAACAGGTGATGCTGTCAGCTCTAGAAAAACTCTCATAACCCTTTGATGAGTGCATGGCAAGGCGGGTAGGGTCACCTTCAAATAAACCATGTCCTGCACTTGGTGGAAGAGCTGAACCTCAGCCAACGGTGATTACAAAGTAACAGGAGATGGGTCAGTGATCCTGACATCTGGCTTCAGTACTGCAAAGTGTGGAAAGCAATGGGAAACTACCACACTAACTCTTCCCTAGTACAACTACATGGAATGATGTCTCAAATGAGTGTCGTGAATGGTGTAAACAGGTCTTTTGACACCAGTGACAGGGTTGTGCCCAGCAGTGATGCAAGTGAGGGCTCCTTGGTTGTTATCCAACGAACTCACAACAATAATTTAACATGTCTACAAGTAGGAACATGGAATGTAAGAACAATGAATAGTAGTGGTAAATTGAAAAATATCAAGATAGAGATGGATAAGACAAAACTAGACATCTTGGGACTATGTGAAGTCAAATGGAAGGGTACAAGAGATTTTGTAAGTGGCAAGTACCAGATGATTTACTCAGGAGGAGATGCATGAGAAAGGGGCATAGGAATAGTGTTAGGCCCCAGAACTAGGAGCAGTGTGCTGAGTGTCACAAATATCTCGGACAGAATTACGAAAATCTGATTGAAAGGAGAAGAAGTGGACACAACAACAATGTTGGTTTATATGCCAACAACTGACTACTCTGATGAAGAAATAGAACAGGAATATACCAAGTTAGATAACCTCATCAATGAAGAAGCAAGGAAAGGAAAATGCAATCGGATTTTGATGGGAGACTGGAATAGTATTGTTGGAGAAGGTGCGGATGAAAAACATGTGGGAGACTATGGACCTGGAAGAAGGAATGAACGTGGAGAGAGAATGGTGAGGTTTTGTAAACAGCATAATTTAGTGATAGCAAACACTTGGTTCAAACAACATAAGAGAAGGAGATATACATGGAGAAAAAAAAAACAGGAGATACAGGAATATACCAGATTGATTACCTCATTGTGAAACAGTGGTGTAGAAATACAATAAAAAAAATGCAAAAACCTACCCAGCAGCAGATGCAAACTCAGGACTAGTTGTTATACAATATAGAATAGTTCTAAAGAAGATTAAAAGAAAAAGTATCAGAAAAAAAGTGGAACTTGGAAACATTTAAGGAGGAAATGGTAAGGAAGAGTTTTGGTGAAAGAGTAAATGAAATATTGAAATCTAAACAAGAGATTAACATGAATGACAATGTTGAAAGAAGATGGAATAATCTTAAAATTAGTATGAAAAAAGCATCAGAGGAGGAAATTGGTTACAGTAAACACCAACCAAAAAAGCCCTGGGGAAGGATTGGAAGAAGGAACAAAAATGGAAAAATGGAAAGTTGAATAACCAGTTAAGAAGAGAGACTGATAAAGCTAGAAAAACTTGATTAGAACAAGAGTGCAAGGAGATAGAGGAGATGGAAAGAATAGGGTGAATTGATATAGCATACAAAAAGTGAAAGAACTGACCACTCAGCAGTAAATGAGCGCAACTGTCAGGAGTGACTGGAGATAAGCATGGTCAAAAGCTAACAAACAAAGAAGAAATAAAAGAGAGATGGGTAGAACACATTGAGGAATGTCATGTTAAAAAAGACAAACCAGAGGATATTGAACTCCAAGAACCCTTATCCCTCGATGATTTAGGGCCTGACCTTTTGACACAAGAAATATTACAGACTGTCAAAGAATTAAAGAATGGCAAAGCAAGAGGAGTGGATGGTATACCAGCAGAAATTATAAAAGCACTAGAAACATTTATAATACAGGTGTATGGCCAGAAGATCTCATCTCATCATCTCTAGCCGCTTTATCCTGTTCTACAGGGTCACAGGCAAGCTGGAGCCTATCCCAGCTGACTATGGGCGAAAGGCGGGGTACACCCTGGACAAGTCGCCAGGTCATCACAGGGCTGACACATAGACACAGACAACCATTCACACTCACACCTACGGTCAATTTAGAGTCACCAGTTAACCTAACCTGCATGTCTTTGGACTGTGGGGGAAACCGGAGCACCCGGAAGAAACCCACACGGACATGGGGAGAACATGCAAACTCCGCACAGAAAGGCCCTCGCCGGCCACAGGGCTCGAACCCGGACCTTCTTGCTGTGAGGCGACAGCGCTAACCACTACACCACCGTGCCGCCTGGCTAGAAGATTTTCTTAAAAAAATAATGACACCAATCCCAAAGAAACCAAACACAACCAAATGCTCAGAACACTAAATGATAAGTCTTATATCCCATACCTCTAAGATAGTACTAAAAATACTGACAAGGCACCTAAATCAAGTAGCTGAAGACTACCTGGGAGAAGATCAGTTTGGATTCAGGACTGGCCAAGATACAAGAGAAGCAACTGGGACAGTGAGAAAGCTGTCAGAAAAAGTAATTGATTATAATTTTGAAATGTATGTTTGTTATGCAGACCTTGAAAAAGCATTCGATACAGTGAACTGGACAATCACACATCACACATCACATTATCTCTAGCCGCTTTATCCTTCTACAGGGTCGCAGGCAAGCTGGAGCCTATCCCAGCTGACTACGGGCGAAAGGCGGGGTACACCCTGGACAAGTCGCCAGGTCATCACAGGGCTGACACATAGACACAGACAACCATTCACACTCACACCTACGGTCAATTTAGAGTCACCAGTTAACCTAACCTGCATGTCTTTGGACTGTGGGGGAAACCGGAGCACCCGGAAGAAACCCACACGGACATGGGGAGAACATGCAAACTCCGCACAGAAAGGCCCTCGCCGGCCACAGGGCTCGAACCTGGACCTTCTTGCTGTGAGGCGACAGCGCTAACCACTACACCACCGTGCCGCCTGGCTAGAAGATTTTCTTAAAAAAATAATGACACCAATCCCAAAGAAACCAAACACAACCAAATGCTCAGAACACTAAATGATAAGTCTTATATCCCATACCTCTAAGATAGTACTAAAAATACTGACAAGGCACCTAAATCAAGTAGCTGAAGACTACCTGGGAGAAGATCAGTTTGGATTCAGGACTGGCCAAGATACAAGAGAAGCAACTGGGACAGTGAGAAAGCTGTCAGAAAAAGTAATTGATTATAATTTTGAAATGTATGTTTGTTATGCAGACCTTGAAAAAGCATTCGATACAGTGAACTGGACAATCATGCTTCAAATTCTACAAATCGTAGGAGTGGATTGGAGAGATAGAAGACTGATTAAGAATCTGTATTGCAATGAAACAGTGTGCATATGGGTATTAGATGAATTATCACAGCCAGGCGCCATTGGAAGAGGAGTGAGGCAAGGATGTCCTCTATCCCCATTATTATTTAATATAAGTGGCGCTTGAAAGGTTGTGAACCCTTTAGAATTTTCTATATTTCTGCATAAATATGACCTAAAACATCATCAGTTTTTCACATAAGTCCTAAAAGTAGATAAAGAGAACCCAGTTAAACAAATGAGACAAAAATATTATACTTCGTCATTTATTTATTGAGGAAAATGATCCAATATTACATATCTGTGAGTGGAAAAAGTATGCGAACCTTTGCTTTCAGTATCTGGTGTGACCCCCTTGTGCAGCAATAACTGCAACTAAATGTTTCTGGTAACTGTTCATCAGTCCTGCACACCAGCTTGGAGGAATTTTAGCCCATTCCTCCGTATGGAACAGCTTCAACTCTGGGATGTTGGTGGGTTTCCTCATATGAACTGCTTGCTTCAGGTCCTTCCACAACATTTCGATTGGATTAAGGTCAGGACTTTGGCTTGGCCATTCCAAAACATTACCTTTATTCTTCTTTAACCATTCTTTGGTAGAACAGCTTGTGTGCTTAGGGTCGTTGTCTTGCTGCATGACCCACCTTCTCTTGAGATTCAGTTCATGGACAGATGTCCTGACATTTTCCTTTAGAATTCGCTGGTATAATTCAGAATTCATTGTTCCATCAATGATGGCAAGCTGTCCTGGCCCAGATGCAGCAAAACAGGCCCAAACCATGATACTACCACCATCATGTTTCATAGATGGGATAAGGTTCTTATGCTGGAATGCAGTGTTTTCCTTTCTCCAAACATAATGCTTCTAATTTAAACCAAAAAGTTCTATTTTGGTCTCATCTGTCCACAAAACATTTTTGCAATAGCCTTCTGGCTTGTCCACGTGATCTTTAGCAAACTGCAGACGAGCAGCAATGTTCTTTTTGGAGAGCAGTGGCTTTCTCCTTGCAACCCTGCCATGCACAACATTGTTGTTCAGTGTTCTCCTGATGGTGGACTCATGAACATTAACATTAGCAAATGTGAGAGAGGCCTTCAGTTGCTTAGAAGTTACCCTGGGGTCCTTTGTGACCTCGCTGACTATTACACGCCTTGCTCTTGGAGTGATCTTTGTTGGTCAACCACTCCTGGGGAGGGTAACAATGGTCTTGAATTTCCTCCATTTGTACACAATCTGTCTGACTGTGGATTGGTGGAGTCCAAACTCTTTAGAGATGGTTTTGTAACCTTTTCCAGCCTGATGAGCAATAACAATGCTTTTTCTGAGGTCCTCAGAAATCTCCTTTGTTTGTGCCATGATACACTTCCACAAACATGTGTTGTGAAGATCAGACTTTGATAGATCCCTGTTCTTTAAATAAAACCGGGTGCCCACTCACACCTGATTGTCATCCCATTGATTGAAAACACCTGACTCTAATTTCACCTTCAAATTAACTGCTAATCCTGGAGGGTCACATACTTTTGCTACTCACAGATATGTAATAGTGGATCATTTTCCTCAATAAATAAATGACCAAGTATAATATTTTTGTCTCATTTGTTTAACTGGGTTCTCTTTATCTACTTTTAGGGCTTGTGTGAAAATCTGATGATGTTTTAGGTCATATTTATGCAGAAATATAGAAAATTCTAAAGGGTTCACAAACTTTCAAGCACCACTGTATATATTTGATTGAACTGGCAACATTTTCTCACCAGACCAGCCTTTCACAGAGCTGCTGACCCTGAAGAATTTTTGTTCATTTGTGAAAGTGTATCTGTGGTAATTCTGTGTTGTTTGTGCTGATTGTTACCACTGCAAACTTTCTTGGAGGAGATTATGTTTTTGCCTCCATTTGTTTGTCTGTTCCCAACGTAACTCAAAAACTCAAGCTGAAGAAATTGAGCTTTCTTTAGTGTTCTCAGAAAGTACAACTGCTGTTGTGCCTTCTTGATGAGAAGAGACCAAATAACATGTAGAACATGTATGGAATTATGTGGTTAACAAAAAAGTGTTATTTTATTTATATATATCACATTTTAGATTCTTCAAAGTAGTCACTGTTTACCTTGATGACACTTTGCACACTACTGGCATTATCTTAACCAGCATCATGAGGTAGTCACCTGAAATGCTTTTCAATTAACAGGTGCCTCATCAAAAGATAATTAGTGGAATTTCTTGCCTTCTTAATGCGTTTGAGATCAAACAGTAAATAATAAATAATAAACTAGAACTGTGAGTAAAGTCACTATAGAATACCCCCCACTCGCAACAAAATTTGTCAACTGGAACTGTGTGTGAACTTAAAAACAATACCCCTGCAACACCATGATTCAAATTCCTATTAGTCATTTATCTCAATAATATATGGGGTCTAAATCCATTTGGTACAATTTCATGGAGTGGAACACCAGCCACATCACCAGATAATGACATACAGTATGTATAAGAAAATAAGTATCTTTAAGACCTTGGTTCGGGATTATTTTTCTTCATGCACATCTTCAGGTGGTATACTGCAACTGTGTAAAGTTTCATCAAAATCCATTTTGGAGGAGTTTAAGAAGAGTTGAGTTTACAAGACACATGAACAGACAGACGGACGGACAGATGGACGAACGGACAGGGTGATTCCTGTATACCACCCAAACTTTGTTTGTAGGGGTTATAAATATAATAAATAGCCCTATTTGAGAACTGTAGTAATCCATATTATGTCAAAAACCGCTCAACTAAGTAAAGAACTCCGCTCTTGTGGAGGATGGCCCCATATAAAAATACACTTAGAAGCTGGCTCTGGACACATAAAGTTTTGCTATAATGGCTTAGGACTACTATTGCCATGATAACTTTAAGACTGCAGTTGTCATGAACAGTCTTGCACTGAAGTCTCCATCAATGATCAGTTGATAACTTCAGCAAAATAGACTTCATGTTAAAACTAGAAGGGCACTCGATATAATGCATACCTCAGCCAAGCCACATGTTCAGAGTTGCATCAAAATCTAATCAATTGTTCCTTGGTCCATGGCCCAACTTTCCTCAAAATTTCATCAAAATCTGTTCACGACTTTTTGAGTTACGTTGAGAAAAGCAAAAAATAAAAATAAAAATTCCGGATCCACATACATAACCAGATTTGTATCAAAATCTAATCAATTGTTTTTTGGCCCATGGTCCTAAATTTATTAGGGATAAATTTATTAGTTCATATGTTTACAACATTTATTTTTCTGTAAAGCTGCTTTGTGACAATGTCTATTGTTAAAAAGCACTATACAAATAAATTGACTTGACTTAAAGAGAAAAAACAGTCCATTTTTACTTTAAGACATGATTCCTTTTAATTAATAAAAATAAAGAAAAAAACACTGAAGTAGGTGTATCCAAACTTTTGGCTAGTATTGTATACTTCATACCCTTAGAGAGAATGGCTTTATTGTCCCTGCATAATGAAATTTAGTTCATCATAGGAGAGCAAAGCCACTGCGTACATGCACGCTGCCACTCTTGGGCACTTCAGCGCAAGACCATCCCATGTTAACCTAACTGCATGTCTTTGGACTGTGGGGGAAACCAGAGCACCCAGACAGAGGGAAAACATGCAAACTCCACACAGAAAGGCCCCCATCAGCCACTGGGCTTGAACCCAGAACCTTCTTGCTATAAGGCAACAGTGCTTACCACTTACACCACTGTACCACCCTCTCCAGCGTTGTTTCAGACCTATCACAAGAATAATGCTCGCTTACTGTGGTAGATATAGGTGTGTGTGTGTGTGTTGGCTTTTGTTTTCCTGTCGTCCACAATGAGCTCTTTGGTTTTCTTGGTATTCAAGTCCATATGGTTTTCTTTGCACCAGGTCACCAAACATACAACCTCCTCCCTGTAGGTACACTACCGTTCAAAAGTTTGGGGTCACTTGAAATTTCCTTATTTTTGAAAGAAAAGCACTGTTCTTTTCAATGAAGATCACTTTAAACTAATCAGAAATCCACTCTATACATTGCTAATGTGGTAAATGACTATTCTAGCTGCAAATGTCTGGTTTTTGGTGCAATATCTCCATAGGTGTATAGAGGCCCATTTCCAGCAACTCTCACTCCAGTGTTCTAATGGTACAATGTGTTTGCTCATTGCCTCAGAAGGCTAATGGATGATTAGAAAACCCTTGTACAATCATGTTAGCACAGCTGAAAACAGTTGAGCTCTTTAGAGAAGCTATAAAACTGACCTTCCTTTGAGCAGATTGAGTTTCTGGAGCATCACATTTGTGGGGTCGATTAAATGCTCAAAATGGCCAGAAAAATGTCTTGACTATATTTTCTATTCATTTTACGACTTATGGTGGTAAATAAAAGTGTGACTTTTCATGGAAAACACAAAATTGTCTGGGTGACCCCAAACTTTTGAACAGTAGTGTAGACTAGTCATTGACAGCTATTCGGCCTACCACCGTGGTGTCATCTGCAAACTTGATGATGTTACTATCATGTAAAGCTTTGCTGTCATTGGTGAAGAGGGAATTGAGACCCTAATGCTCAGAGTTAGGATGACAGAGGTTTGATTACCCAACCTAATTTTAAATCCAACCTACGTGTATTTTTTATTATTAAACTTAGGTTATATCAAGTGATGCAGGACACTCAGACTAAGGAAGAGATGACACAATTGTTGGTTCTGAAGAGTCATAGGGAACTTCTGTTCCATGCAGCTCATCATAATCCCATGACTAGGCATTTGGGGAAGGATGAAACACTAAACCATCTCATGGCCGATTTGTCTCATGGCCAGGCATTCATGCCAGTGTTCACAAATAACAGTTGGTGAATCCACTGGCCACCCAAAAAACACCACTGTGCCCTCTCCCACTGAACGAGGACCCCTTCAAAAGAATTGGTATGGACCTCATTGGATCTTTAGACTGGACTGCATGAGGGCATGATTTGTAAGTTCATTCTTGATGATGCACAGAATTGGGATAAGTGACTCAAACCCCTATTATTTGCAGCTTGAGAGGTCCCACAAGCCTTCACAGTGTTTTCCCCATTTGAATTATTGTATGGGCGCAAGCCTTGTGTTAGAAGGAGGGACATTCTAACAACAAAAATGAGATTCAGTACATAGTTGATCTGAGAGCAAAACGTGACACTGTAAGTCACTTAACCCAGGAGAATTTGCTACAGGCGAAAGAATGTCAATCCTGGCTGTATAACAGGGGAACTTGGCTACAGGAGTTTTCACAAGGAGATAAAGGGCTCATTTTACTACCCATATCAAGCTCTATATTGTTCAGCAAGTGGCAAGGATCCTCTGAGGTCACACGGCGAGTCTGAGAGGCCAGGCAAATGAATAGAGGTGATGCACTTCAAATATATCACCTCAAGCTATTGAAACTGTGGAGAGAGGAGGTTCCTGCGGCTCTGGTGACAGTTCCCAAGAGGGAGGAGCTGGGAATGGAGGTAAGTCCAAAAAGTGCACCCAGTTCACCCCAATTCCCTGTGGAAAACACCTCTCACCATCCCAGAGAGCACAAGTTGGCAGGTTTTCCTCCAGAATTGCCCTGTATTTAGTGCCATCCATCTTTCCTTCAGTCCTGAACAGCTTTCTTGTCCCTGCAGATGAAAAACATCCCCACAGCATGATGCTGCCATCACCATGCTTCACTGTAGGAATGGTGTTCTCAGGGTGTTGGGTTTGTGCCACACATGGCATTTTCCATGATGGCCAAAAAGTTAAATTTTTGTCTCATTTGATCAGAGAATCTTCTTCCATGTTTTTGAGGAGTCTGCCACATGCTGTTGGGCAAACTCCAAATGTGTTTTGTTAAGCAATTACTTTTTCCTGGGCACGCTTCCATAAAGCCCTGCTTTGTGGAGTGTACAGCTTAAAGTGGTCCTATGGACAGATACTCCCATCTCCACTGTGGATCTTTGCAGCTCCTTCAGTGTTATCATTGGTGTCTTTATTGCATCTCTGATTAATGCCCTCCTTGCCCGGTCTGTGAGTTTTGGTGGGTGGCCTTCTCTTGTCAGGTTTGTAGTGGTGACATATTCCTTCCATTTTTCTATAATGGATTTAATGGTGCTCCCTGGGATATTCAAAGTTCAGGATATTTTGTATTACCCAACCCTGATCTATACTTCTTTACAACTTTGTCTCTGACCTGTTTGGAGGCTCCTTGGTTTTCATGTTGCTTGCTTAGTAGTGTTGCAGAGTCAGGGTCCTTCCAGAACAGCCTGATTTATACAGACATCACGTGAGAGATCATGTGACACTTTGATTGCACACAGGTAGATCTTAATCAACTAATTATGAGACTTATGAAGTGAATTGGTTGGACCAGCTCTTATTTAGGGGTTTCATACAAAAGGGGGTGAATACCTATGCACACTCCAGATTTCTGGTTTTTCATCTTAATTATTGTTTGTGTCACAATAAAACAACGATTTGCATGTTTAAAGTGATAGGCATGTTGTGTAAATCAAATGATGCCAACCCTCCAAAAATCCATTTTAATTCCAGCTTGTAATGCAACAAAACAGGACAAACACCAAGGGGGATGAATACTTTTGCAAGGCAAGATACACAATTCTGATTGAGTTGGATTTCTATAGGTCTAATGCAGGTTATTGTTTCAGCAGAAGTGTACTGAGAATAGACAGTGGAGACAACAGCCCTGTTGCTCAGCTCTCAGGCTAGTTATGTGAGGAAACCCACCAACGTTCCAGAGTTGAAGTTGTTCTGTATGGAGGAATGGACTAAATTTCCTCCAAGCTGGTGTGCAGGACTGATCAACAGTTACTGGAAACGTTTAGTTGCAGTTATTGTTGCACAAGGGGGTCACACCAGATACTGAAAGCAAAGGTTCACATACTTTTTCCACTCACAGATATGTAATATTGGATCATTTTCCTCAATAAATAAATGGCCAAGTATAATATTTTTGTCTCATTTGTTTAACTGGGTTCTCTTTATCTACTTTTAGGACTTGTGTGAAAATCTGATGATGTTTCAGGTCCTATTTATGCAGAAATATAGAAAATTCTAAAGGGTTCACAAACTTTCAAGCACCACTGTGTGTGTAGACACAAGCACACGAATCCTAGACAGCATAATGAGTAAGAGTCTGTCCAACACCATAATTACAAGTGAGAAAAACACCATTTTATGCAGCAACTCCACACCTTAGCTTCGGATCCCTAATAATATGTGACTGGCTCCATCATTTTCAGTCTCTTTGACCACATTTTCAGTTATATACGCTGTACATTGCTGGAACGAGGGCAGCCTCTAACCATGATTTAATCAAGGTTTGAGTGTTATAAAACACATGCAATCTTGAAACACTTGCAGAAAAAGGAGGAGAAGAACCGTCAGGGCCTTCTAGGCCTTGAGAGAAGTCCAAAACATATCAGCAAATTTCAAATATTATATTTAATTTCTTTCATTCTTTATTTGCTTTCATTATTTCATAATTTAATTATAATTATTCTCTTCTAATTCTAATTTGGCCTCTTTTTCTATCAAATTTGCTTCAGAAATGAAAGCGTTACTATCCTGAAAACATTAAAATCGAGTTATCCAATGAGATCTTTTTGGTTTGTTGTCTCTAGGCTGAGAAGAGTTTAGCGCTGGCTCACTCATTGGTTAGGACTTCATTGCCAGGACAGAAGGCCATGGCAGTGTATGTTTATGCAGGAAGTGACAGATGAATTAACCAATCAGATTTTGATTTATAATGGGAGGGACCAAAAATGTATTGCCCTAGGCCTCCTCGAAGGCCAACGTGAGCTTAACCATGAGTCAGCGCTGTCAGTGCAGCAGTGAAGTCCCCTTCCAGTCAGTGTAATGTTCATCAGTAATGTTAGTGAATGCTAATAAAGTGGTCAAGCCAGTGCTATCAAAAGCAAGTAGCACACGCTAACAACCGAGAAACTATGATTTCTGTCTCCAGACTCTTCTTCTATGCACGCTCGCCACAGTATTTTTCAGTCAGACTTAAGTATTCATTTCCTGCTGTAATTTACTGAGTTACTTTTAAAATCAACATCGACAACTACACACAACGGAGCAATCTGGCAGCCTGCTGCTAATCCCTTGCAAAATCCTTTGTCCTGTTGCTTTTTTGGTGTCTGGCTTAGTTTTGGTTTTGGCTGAGCTCAAGTCCCAGGTCTAATGGTAAGGGTTCGGTTTCACCACTGATATATATATATATATATATATATCTCATCTCATCTCATTATCTCTAGCCGCTTTATCCTTCTACAGGGTCGCAGGCAAGCTGGAGCCTATCCCAGCTGACTACGGGCGAAAGGCGAGGTACACCCTGGACAAGTCGCCAGGTCATCACAGGGCTGACACATAGACACAGACAACCATTCACACTCACATTCACACCTATGGTCAATTTAGAGTCACCAGTTAACCTAACCTGCATGTTTTTGGACTGTGGAGGAAACTGGAGCACCCAGAGGAAACCCACACGGACATGGGGAGAACATGCAAACTCCGCACAGAAAGGCCCTCGCCGGCCACGGGGCTCGAACCCGGACCTTCTTGCTGTGAGGCGACAGCGCTAACCACTACACCACCGTGCCGCCCCTATATATATATATATATATATATATCAGTGGACTATATTCTTTTAGCTATTTCTCTTTCTTTTAAATACTTGATCATTTTAGTGGTTTTATTTTCAAGTAGAGTTTTTATTTCATCCTCGGTTGGTTCAGCAACACACTCCGCCATTTTGCTTTTCTCTACTCATGGTATATGAGCTGATAGCCTAGTAGTATAGTCAATCACAGCATGTGATCGGTCATATCCAGTGAATGTGGATATTTTTATATATATATATCCGCATCCATATATCCAAATTTATCCGCATCCATTATCCATAACCGCTTATGCTGTGCAGGGTCATGGGCAAGCTGGAGCCTGTCCCAGCTGACTATCGGCGAGAGGCGGGGTACACCTTGGGCAAGTCACCAGATCATCACAGGGCTGACACATAGATACAAACAACCATTCACGGTCAATTTTGAGCTACCAATTAGCCTAACCTGCATGTCTTTGGACTGTGGAGGAAACTGGAGCACCCAGAGGAAACCCACACAGACATGGGGAGAACATGCAAACTCTACACAGAAAGGCCTCTGTCGGCCACTGGGCTCGAACCCAGGGCCTTCTTAATGTGAGGCGACAGTGCTAACCACTACACCACCGTGATGCCTACTGAGTTTATGTATATATAAATATCCACATTCATTGGATATGAGCAATCAAGCACAGGATATGAGCAATGGATATTATATGGTTGCATGAAGATATGAAGTTTATCTTCGAGTGGTGAACATATTCATGAGTGAGCAAAGCGAATGAGCAATATATTTTTCAACATGAGTAGATAAACTTCATATCTTCACGCAACCATGTAATGTTCTTTATATTATATGGACATATCCACACACAAAAAAAAAAAAAAAAAAGTTAATCAAAAGAATTTTAATTTTGAACTGTTTCACCATTTTGATAGCATGCGTCCAGTCAGCGGGAAAACACTGGGAGTGATATCATCAGAGTGCAATATCAAGAAATACAGTGCCTTGCAAAAGTATTCATCCCCCTTGGTGTTTCTCCTGTTTTGTCGCATTACGAGCTGGAATTAAAATGGATTTTTGGGGGTTAGCATCATTTGATTTACACAACATGCCTACCACTTTAAACATGCAAAAAAAAATTTTATTTTTATTGTGACACAAACAATAATTAAGATGATAAAACAGAAATCTGGAGTGTGCATAAGTATTCACCCCCTTTCATATGAAACCCCTAAATAAGAGCTGGTCCAACGAATTGACTTCATAAGTCACATAATTAGTTGATTATGATCCACCTGTATGCAATCAAAGTGTCACATGATCTCTCACGTGACGTTTATGTAAATCAACCTGTTCTGGAAGGACCCTGACTGAAGGCAAGATGGATGGCACTAAATACAGAGCAATTCTGGAGGAAAACCTGTTTGAGTCAGCCTGAGGTTTGAGACTGGGATGAAGGTTCACAGTCTAGAAGGACAATGACCCTAAACATACTGCTAAAGCTACACTAGAGTGGTTTAAAGGGAAACATTTAAATGCCTTGGAATGGCCTATTCAAAGCCCAGACCTCAATCCAGTTGAGAATCTGTGGCATAACTTGAAGATTGCTGTACACCAACGCAACCCATCTAACTTGAAGGAGTTGGAGCAGTTTCGCCTTGAGAAATGGGCAAAAATCCCAATGGCTAGATGTGCTAAGCTAATAGAGACATACCCCAAGAGACTTGCAGCTGTAATTGCAGCAAAAGGTGGCTCTATATAGTATTCACTTTTTTTTTGGGGGGGGGGGGTTTGAATACTTATGCACACTCCAGATTTCTGGTTTTCCATCTTAATTATTGTTTGTGTCACAATAAAAAAAAAAAACAATATGCACTTTTAAAGTGATAGGCATGTTGTGTAAATCAAATAGTGCTAACCCCCCCAAAAATCCATTTTAATTCCAGCTTATAATGCGACAAAACAGGACAAACACAAAGGGGGAGGAATACTTTTGCAAGGCACTGTGTGTCAATCAGATCTGCGATGTATTTTGTATGAAAAATTCAAGCTTTTCAACACGAGAAGATAAATTTCGTATCTTCAAGCCAATGTGTGATTTTCTTCTTATTATATAGAGACACTCACAAACAAAAAGTACCTAAATTTATCAAAACTATTCATCGATTTCTTCTCAAGTGACACTGAAAAACACGTCACGATTGTGGTTCTCCATGTCCTGGATATAGTTCTTATGAAAAATACAAGTGGCGTATTTCCCAGTAAAACATCCCTTCATTACTTGTCCCTGTCACTGAAATCACAACTGTGTTTTGTGCATGTACATAGAAAATGAACACTTTCCTGCTGCTTTCTGACTCATTAGTGTGAACACAGGGATAGAATAGAATAGACAAAAGGAATCTTTAAATGTATAAATCTAGAGTGTTTATACTGTTTATATTGTCTGAGTGTTTAGTCTATGTCTAGTTCTTATCTAGTGTTTATACTGTTTATATTGTTTGTTTGTTTTTTCAATTATTCTATTTTTATTTTTATTTATTGCATTGCCTGTTTGCACCGTGGGTCAGAGAGGACTGAAATTTCATCTGTGCTGTATGTCGAGCATGTATAGCATATTTGACAATAAAGTTGACTTATATATATATATATATATATATATATATATATATATATATATATATATATATATATATATATATATATATATGATTTGCATTATTTTCATTTTTATCAAACAATCCAGTGAGCCACTGTGCCCTATGGAAGTGGATCTTGTCATGTTGGAAGAGACAACTCCCATCAGAATGAATATGTTTTATCATAGGACAAAGGTCATCAGTCAGAATAACCTTATATTTGTATTGACTAAAAATGAGACGAGTCTAAACTACCGTATATCAGCAGAATGCTTAAAACAGCATTACAGCCACATTTTCCATTTTGTTAAAAGCATTCTAAAGATAAACATGAACCGAGTTGAATGGTGCAATTCTTGGTTGCATGTGCTTTTTTTAAAACAAGAAAAAAGGAAGAAAATAACTGGAGGATGAATCTGAGAGTGAGCTTCGAACAGTCAGATATACTTCTCAGCAATCTCATGATCTCATGTGTGGACCAAATTCATAAACACATCAAGTGCTGACGAAAAACCATCTCTCAGACGTGTCCTAGGCCACTCCACCCACAGAAATCTCTCTCCTACTCAGTTTTAATCCTTGGCTATCTGTCAGGAATGAGTTCACACCACCGTAGTAACAGAGGGTGTTACCAATTCTCCACTTAACATCTGGAAACATCAACAACATAAACAGCTACAGTGGCCATGATGTATTTTTTTAATGAGAAGACATTGCCTTTTTTTTTTTAATTTAAAACCTACAGTTAAAACTGAGACAAAGTAAGAAACACTGCAAAAACCTGTATTTTGCAGTGGTTAAATATATAGTACTTAAGTTCGTCTTTCCTGTTTTTAGCCCTACTGTATGTGCCTTGGTGTTTTTTCTCTGAGAAACACGACAGAAACTATTCTTTTAAATGACACAAGACCTCAGAAAGGAATTTCATTGCAGCACTCTTCTTTCTTACCCCAAACACACAAGCATGCACACATGCAAGCACGCACACACACACACAAAATATGTTCAAAAATATCATGGAAGGAGCAGCACAGATGCAGGCTGGGAAATGCCTTCTGTATTTCCCACCCAGTTCTCTAGCATTCTGTTAAAATGCCACATTAAGCTCTTCCTCTTCCTCTTCAGCCAGTGCTTAAATCAGAGGGAAAAGAGAGAACTATCCTCGACATTTCACATAAACATAAGGAACACAAACAGCTGTTTTTTCGGTTGCCTCTTAAGCATGTTTGGATCCTTCCTCTTTCTCTTTGTCTGTCATTTGTGCACAGTCCATGACTGTGTGTGTGTTTTGACCAGAGACTCCGTCTACATGGGAAATGGGAAGGTGTAGCTGGAGCTTTGCCAAGAACCAAGACTAGCATGCTGCTTCTGTGCTCCAGTCAGAAGAGAGCAAGAAGGGCATGGTCTCAGTCAGCCACTAAACAGAGACACACACACACACACACACACACACACACGCACGCACACAGGCACACACGCACACACAAACACATCCATGTTGGCTCTATCTCCATCAACCTGAGACCAAAACCACAGGGGAACAATTCCGTGTGTGGCTGCTGGAGGGGCTGCTTTAAAGGACAAAGCAACAGATGTATCTGAAAGACTGGAAGAATTAGAAGTCCTATAAATCCACGTAACCCAGAATGCTGGAGAACTGCAAGACCTTCTCAACAAGTGTGACCATCTCAGTCAAGTGAGCTTGCTCTGAGTTCATCTTCCCCCACCAATGGCAAGAATGAAAAGGGACCGGTTCCTGTTGGCCATCACTTTCGTTGTCATTCTGACAGTTGACGTCTACTTTATTCTGCTTCCCAGGCTGAAAGCCTGGTATGACTTGTCCAGGGGTGGTTGTAACTGCATTGGCATTAATGGCAGTTTTGGCTATACTGAACAGGTTCCTCACAAAAAGACCTCGAGCTCCAAACTTGTCTCTCAAAAAGGATCCAAGTTGAAAAGGCTTTTTGGCCATCCACTGTACAATATTCATCTGCCAGAGCTAACTCCAGAAGAGAGATTGCTGGAAGAAGAGGAGCTCATGGAATATTACAGGAGGAAAGTGACCCGGTGGGAGAGGTGAGTGCAAATGTTTAATTCACCCAGTCTTAAAACAGTGAAATGTGTTGAAAGGGTGGGGGGTTTGTCCCAAACATGCTGCGTTGTTTTTTGGCCCTACAATCTTACAACCCCAATACCAAAAAAGTTGGGATGCTGTGTAAACTGTAAATAAAAACAGACTGTGATCATCTGCAAATCTCAGAAACCCTATATTTCATTGACAATAGTACAAAGACAACATATCAAATGTTGAAACTGAGATACTTTATTGTTCTTTGAAAATATATGCTTATTTTGAATTTGATGTCAGTAACACATTTCAAAAAAGTTGGGACAGGGGCATGTTTATCACTGTGTTGCATCACCTCTACTATTAACAACACTCTGTAAACATCTGTGAACTGAGGAGACCAATTGCTATAGTTTGGAAAGAGAAATGTCCCATTCTTGCCTGATATGCAATTTCAGTTGCTCAACAGTTCGGGGTCTCCTTTGCTGTATTTTGCGCTTCATAATGCGTCAAATGTTTTAAATGGGAGACAGGTCTGGACTGTCTAGCAGGCCAGTTTAGCACCTGGACTCTTTTATTACAGCGCCATGCAGTTTTAATATGTGCAGAAAGCAGTTTGGCATTGTTTTGCTGAAAGAAGGAATGCCTTCCCTGAAAAATATTTTGTCTGGATGGCAGCATATTGCTCTGAAATGTGTATATATCATTCAGCATTAATGATGCCTTCCCAGATGTACAAACTACCCATGTCATGTGTACTAATGCACCCTCATACCATCACAGATGCTGGCTCTTGAACTGTGCACTGATAACAAGCCGGATGGTCCCTCTCCTCTTTAGCCTGGAGGACGTGATGTCCATGATTTCTAAAAAGAATTTCTACCTTTGATTCGTCAGAGGGGCGGCACGGTGGTGTAGTGGTTAGCGCTGTCGCCTCACAGTAAGAAGGTCCTGGGTTCGAGCCCCGGGGCCAGCGAGGGCCTTTCTGTGTGGAGTTTGCATGTTCTCCCCGTGTCCGCATGGGTCTCCTCCGGGTGCTCCGGTTTCCCCCACAGTCCAAAGACATGCAGGTTAGGTTAACTGGTGACTCTAAATTGACCGTAGGTGTGAATGTGAGTGTGAATGGTTGTCTGTGTCTATGTGTCAGCCCTGTGATGACCTGGCGACTTGTCCAGGGTGTACCCTGCCTTTCGTCCGTAGTCAGCTGGGATAGGCTCCAGCTTGCCTGCGACCCTGTAGAAGGATAAAGTGGCTAGAGATAATGAGATGAGATGATTCGTCAGACCTTGGGGACAATTTTCCACTTCGCCTCAGTCCATCATAAAAGAGCTCCGGCCCAGAGAAGGTGGCGGTGTTTCTGGATATTGTTTATATCTGGTTTTAACTTGCATTTGTGGATGCAGTAATGAACTGTTTTCACAGACGATGGTTTTCTGAAGTGTTCCTGAGCCCATACAGTGATTTCCACTACAGACACGTGTCTGCTTTTAATGCAGTGTCACCTGAGGGCCTGAAGATCACAGGCATCCAATTTCAGTTTTCAGCCTTGTCTCTTGCATACAGAGATTTCTCCAGATTCTTTGAATCTTTTAATGATATTATGTGCCATAGATGACGTGATCCCCAAATTCTTTGCAATTTAATATTCTCATCTCATCTCATTATCTCTAGCCGCTTTATCCTTCTACAGGGTCGCAGGCAAGCTGGAGCCCATCCCAGCTGACTACGGGCGAAAGGCGGGGTACACTCTGGACAAGTCGCCAGGTCATCACAGGGCTGACACATAGACACAGACAACCATTCACACTCACATTCACACCTACGGTCAATTTAGAGTCACCAGTTAACCTAACCTGCATGTCTTTGGACTGTGGGGGAAACCGGAGCACCCGGAGGAAACCCACGCGGACACGGGGAGAACATGCAAACTCCACACAGAAAGGCCCTCGCCGGCCCCGGGGCTCGAACCCAGGACCTTCTTGCTGTGAGGCGACAGCGCTAACCACTACACCACCGTGCCGCCGCAATTTAATATTGAGGAACGTTATTCTTAAATTTTTGCACTGTTTGCCCACACAGTCTTTCACAGAGCAGTGAACCCCTCCTCATCTTTACTTCTGCGAGACTCTGCCTCTCTGGGATGCTCTTTTTATACCCAGTCTTGTTACTGACCTGTTGCCAATTAACCAAATTAGTTTTTTTGTTGTTGTTTAGCATTACACTTTCCAGTCTTTTGTTACCCCTGTCCCAACTTATCTGAAACGTGTTGCTGACATCAAATTCAAAATGAGCATACATTTTTCAAAAAACAATAAAATTTCTCAGTTTTAACATTTGATATGTTGTCTTTGTACTATTGTCAATGAAATATAGGGTTTCCATGATTTGCAAATTATCGCATTCTGCTTTTATTTACAGTTTACATAGCATCCCAACTTTTTTGGAATTGGGGTTGTATAATAATCTATGAAGACCATACATTATTAAATATTATTGACGAGGAGTATTAATAGGGGGCGGCACGGTGGTGTAGTGGTTAGTGCTGTCACCTCACAGCAAGAAGGTCCGTGTTCGAGCCCCGTGGCCGGTGAGGGCCTTTCTGTGCGGAGTTTGCATGTTCTCCCCGTGTCCGCGTGGGTTTCCTCCGGGCGCTCCGGTTTCCCCCACAGTCCAAAGACATGCAGGTTAGGTTAACTGGTGACTCTAAATTGACCGTAGGTGTGAATGTGAGTGTGAATGGTTGTCTGTGTCTATGTGTCAGCCCTGTGATGACCTGGCGACTTGTCCAGTGTGTACCTCGCCTTTTGCCCGTAGTCAGCTGGGATAGGCTCCAGCTTGCCTGCGACCCTGTAGAACAGGATAAAGCGGCTAGAGATAATGAGAGAGAGAGAGAGAGAGAGAGAGATGAGAGTATTAATAGACATATCATGCATATTGCAAATATAAGCACTTGTTGTTTGAGTTCATTCCTTCAGACAGCAGCTGCAACAGCACCCACATCCTATAACAGACAATATATCATTTGTTTATGCTTCATTTGACTTGTATAATGATGTTATGCTTTTGTCTGTTCTCTGAAAGGAAAAGAATATAATTTGGCAGTGGGTGGTGGGGGGTGAAAGTTACAAGGTAAAGTAAGGTGACCGCTGGACCAACAACTCTGACTGCAATCTAAATAAACACACACCATAGTGCGTGGAACATGATCCTCAAAAGAGTAACACTGAAGGCATAATGCCTTTTAAAAATGCTAAAATGTGTATTACATCTTAATATAAAGGAATATCTTTCAGAATATTGTGGTTATATTGTATTACAACATGTATGTGGGTGATTTTAAAATGCAATTAAAATATATGTTTAAGCATTGAAATATTGAAATATTTAATTCTCAAAACATTTCATTTCAAATGCCAAATTTTATCCGTTAAATGTGTTAATAAAATCGAATAACCCTATAGGACCATATCTGCTGATTTTACTTCAAAAGTCAAGGATAGCCAACACTTTTTGCGTTCACATTGTGAAATTCATTTTAAATTATATTTAAATGCAGTTCATGGTATGGTAAGCTGCTAAAAATTCTCTTATGCTATCTTTTCTTGTGTTTCTTATGTTTCTTATTGTTTAGCTTTGCCAACTACCAGAAAACTAATTTAGATTGTTGGGGGGGGGTTGTTTGTTTTTTTGCAAACTATAGCCTGTGATTTGTGGATTGAGGTCAGCTTTACTGATTGCAAGAGTTCCCTGAGGCACCCAAGAAGCACCTTTTTGGGAGCTCATGGCCAATCAGAGAATTACTTCCAAATTGTTGTGCCCACTGTGTGGTGAGGAAGACATCGTCATAACTAAAGCCAATTACATAACTATAGCCAGGTCTCATTTGGGAAAAGAAAAAAAAAAGTTTTAACTCATTGTGAATGTATACCTGGCTTGTAAAGGTGTTCAAGAAGTCTTGATAATTGATGAGCATGACTATTTAATGTGGTTTGATACATACACACTTATGACCCTCAGCTTGTGTGTAGGAAGAGGTAATGTATTCAAAGATGTCAGGTTGACAAATTTTTGGGTCACTTAGCGAATATTTGAGGTCAGATGGATCAATACATTGAGGCAATGGTGCAAGGTCTGCCAGAAAACATGTTTATGACAGTGTCTTGCAAAAGTATTCCTCCCCCTTTGTGTTTGTCCTGTTTTGTTGCACTACAAGCTGGAATTAATATGGATTTTTGGAGGGTTAGCACCATTTGATTTACACAACATGCCTACTACTTTAAAGGTGCAAATTGTTGTTTTATTGTGACACAAACAATAATTAAGATGAAAAAAACAGAAATCTGGAGTGTGCATAGGTATTCACCCCATCCCCCCCAAAAGTCAATACTTTGTAGAGCCACCTTTTGCTGCAATTACAGCTGCAAATCTCTTGGGGTATGTCTCTATTAGCTTAGCACATCTAGCCACTGGGATTTTTGCCCATTCCTCAAGGCAAAACTGCTCCAACTCCTTCAAGTTAGATGGGTTGCGTTGGTGTACAGCAATCTTCAAGTTATGCCACAGATTCTCAATTGGATTGAGGTCTGGGCTTTGATTAGGCCATTCCAAGACATTTAAATGTTTCCTTTTAAATCACCTCAGCGTAGCTTTAGCAGTATGTTTAGGGTCATTGTCCTGCTGGAATGTGAACCTTCGGCCCAGTCTAAAAATCTCTGGCCGACTCTAACAGGTTTTCCTCCAGAATTGCTCTGTATTTAGTGCCAGCCATCTTTCCTTCAGTCCCGACCAGCTTTCCTGTCCCTGCAGATGAAAAACATCCCCACAGCATGATGCTGCCACCACCATGCTTCACTGTAGGAAAGGTGTTCTCAGGATGTTGGAATTTCACCACACATGGCATTTCCCATAATGGCCAAAACGTTCAATTTTAATCTCATTTGACCAGAGAATCTTCTTCCATGTGTTTGGGGAGTCTGCCACATGCTGTTGGGCAAACTCCAAACATGTTTTCTTAAGCAATGACATTTTTCTGGCCACTCTTCCATAAAGCCCCACTCTGTGGAATGTACAGCTTAAAGTGGTCCTATGGACAGATACTCCCATCTCCACTGTGGATCTTTGCAGCTCCTTCAGTGTTATCTTTGGTGTCTTTGTTGCGTCTCTGATTAATGCCTTCTTTGCCCGGTCTGTGAGTTTTGGTGGGCGGCCTTCTCTTGTCAGGTTTGTAGTGGTGCCATATTCTTTCCATTTTGCTATAATGGATTTAATGGTGCTCCCTGGGATATTCAAAGTTTGGGATATTTTTTATAACCCAACCCTGATCTATACTTCTCCACAACTTTGTCTCTGACCTGTTTGGAGGCTCCTTGGTTTTCATGTTGCTTGCTTAGTAGTGTTGCAGAGTCAGGGTCCTTCCAGAACAGGTTGATTGATACAGACATCATGTGACAGATCATGTGACACTTTGCACACAGGTGGATCTTAATCAACTAATTATGTGACTTATGAAGTGAATTGATTGGACCAGCTCTTATTTAGGGGTTTCTTACGAAAGGGGGTGAATACCTATGCACACCCTATATTTCTGGGGGGGGTCCATCTTAATTAATGTTTGTGTCACAATAAAACAACAATTTGTATCTTTAAAGTGGTAGGCATGTTGTGTAAATCAAATGGTGCTAACCCTCCAAAAATCAATTTTAATTCCAGCTTGTAATGCAACAAAACAGGACAAACACCAAGGGGGATGAATACTTTTGCAAGACACTGTATATACACTCCATGAAGGAAATCACCAAATAATCAAGAAAGTAACATGGCCATGAACATCCAAATGTGTGTATAAATAAATATTATATGAGCATAGAATCTAGACTGCCCCTAAAACAATCTTTAATAAATCCTTCATAAAAACTTTTAACTCTTCTGCTGGTGAAAAATCTCCAGTATTATCCTGACAATTTCCAATATTTCTTTGGAAAATTGTGGGTTAAAATAAATTCCTATAGTAATAATATATTTCCTGAAATCTTTCAAACATGGGTTTATTATGAGATTTGTGACACCTGACATATTATGAGATGATGACACCATCACAAACTTTGCAAAAACTATACACATTGTCAGCTTTAAAAATTGGTATATAAAAGCAAAAATATCTTCTCCACAGACAGCAGAAGTTCTACATTGAGGCCGCAGCAGCATCAAACATCTCATTGCCTGAGCCCCCTGTAAAATTTGATCCTGATGCAAGCTGGGTAAAATTCCATTTGGGGATCAACCGTTATGCACTGTACTCCAGAGATGACCAAAGCATTGATAAGATACTGCAAGATATGCAGAGTGCCACTATCATTGGAGCAGGTGGTTATTTGTCCAGTTGCTAGAATGTTGACGATTTATATCCTATAATGGGCATGTTGGGAAAACACTTGTGTACGCTACCTTTCCAAAGTTCCGAATCACCTAACATATATCATGACAAGTCATTATTCTATTCATGAATCTTATATAGTCTCATATAAAACCCATATCAAAAAAGTTGGGATGGTATGTTGAAATTGAATTTAATACTGAAAACAATGATTTGTAAAGAATCCTTGACCTGTTTTGCAATCAGTACAATACAACAGCACATTATTCAATGTTTCACTTCATGATTTTTATTGATTTTTTTTAAATAAACACGTTTCAATTTTGATTCTTGCAATACATTTAAAAAAAAAGTTGGGACAGTAAAGCATTTACCCCTTTATAATGTTGCCATTCTTTCTCACAACACTTAAAAGATATTTAGGGACTGAAGACACCAAGTGATGAAGCGTTTCAGGTGTTTTTTTTCCCCTATTCTTCCTGCAAACAGGTCTGAAGGTGTGCAACAGTACAGTGTTATCTTTGTCATATTTTTGTTTCAAAATTCTCCACACATTCTCTTTTGGGGACAGAGGGACAGGCACCCTCTTCTTCCACAGCCCTTCCTTTGTAATGTGTGCAGAATGTGGTTTTGCTTTGTCTTGTTGAAACATCGCTGGAAAAGACATCGTCTTGAAGGCAGCATATGTTGCTCCAAAATCTCAGTGTACTTTTCTGCATTAAATGCTGCCATCACAGAAGTGTAAGATACCTTTCCCAAGAGCACTGACACAACCCCATACCATGGCACACCCTGGTTTTTGGACTTGTTCCTGGTAGACAGTCTGGATAGTCTTTTTCATCTTTGTTTTGGAGCACACAGCACCAATTTCTTCCAAAAAAAAAGCCTGGAATACTGAATCGTCTGACCACAATACACATTTCCACTGGGTGATGGTCCATCACAGATACCTCCAAGCTCAGAGAAGTTGACAGCGCTTCTGGACACGCTAACATAAGGCTTTCTTTTTGCACAGTAAAGTTTTAACTGGCATTTGTGGATTGTAGAGCTTGACAAAGGTTTGCCAAAGTAATCCTGAGCCCATGTGGTTATATCAGCTATAAATGAATGATGGTTCTTGATGCAGTGCCATCTGAGGGATCGGAGATCACAGGTGTTCAGCTTAGGCTTGTGCCCTTGACCTTTATGCACCTAAATTCCTCCAGATTCCTTGAATCATTTAATGACATTATACACCGTAGAGGGGGAAATATCCAAATCCCTTCCTATATTCCTTTGAGGAACATTAATTTTCTCACACATTTGTTAACAAACTGGAGCTCCTCGACCCATCTTTGCTCCTCAAAGATTAGGCCTTTTCTGGGTACTGATTTTGTACCAAACCATGATTAGAATTACCTGTTAACATCACCTGTTTCAAATCACATCATTATTTAATTGTTTTACTTCATTACTAGCCCTAAATTATCCTGTCCCAACTTTTTTTTTTGGAATGTGTTGCAGGCCTGAAATGCAGGAATGGATGTATATTAAAGCTGTACAGCCTTTTGATTTCATAAAATTGGTGAAATTTAGTTCCCTCTAAATTTTGGTCATTGTGATATATTTTTATTTCTGCAATATCCCACAAAATATCAGGCCATTCTGTGGCTGGGAAGATATTTAGCAAATAATGTGCATGAAATCGTTCGCTTTGTGCAATCATGCAGACAGAGGAAGTCCGGTATGCGCATGTGCAGGTTTACCTTCTTCTTTTCATTCTTCTTTTGGGTTTTACAGCAGCTGGCATCCACAGTGTTGCATTACTGCCATCTACAGGTTTACCTTTGACGGTGCACTGACAGTTCCATCATTCTGTCGCTAAACGAACAGCTGATCACACCGAGGTGCTCGCTGACCGCCGATATTTATATTTATTGGTCTTGCGTTTCCTTTCCTTCGCAACATAACATCTTTTCTTCTCACTTTCCGTTACTGTGTTCAGTCTTTCACGTTTCATTTGCATCCTCCATTTTTCTCTCCTGTTTCAAATTTGTATCCCACAATGCCTTATGTGAACGGGGAAAGCCCACCATGTGATGCATGACAAAGTATCTTAAATTGGGTCATAGTGAAGCAGGAAAAAATAGTGGAGAATTTAGGGCCATGTGGCCTTAAATTCATTAATTGTTCTATTTTTAAAAGCCTAATAAAATTGGAAGTCTGTGATTCGAATTCAGTAGCTTTCGGTCCACTAAACAAAAATAACTGGGTGTTGGGGAAAACTCTTTTTATGACTTACACTTGAAAAATCTGAAAGGCGGTCTAGCTTTAACAAATGAAATGAAGTTGACCAGACAAAACATGAAATATCTTGGGTTCAGTTTGTCTCCAAAGTCAATTTAGAAATCACTGCTTTCCTTTTTTTATTTGCATTTTCCATACCGTCCCAACTTTTTCTGATTTGGGGTTGTAGAATGTATATATGAATTTGTAGATATAACATAAACCAGGCACTAAAAGATATTTAGTGCTTTCGTTTAGTATATATTACTTTTACCTATATATAATAATTTGTCATTAATGTCCACGCTTCGATTTGATGACTGCCCTCAAAAAAAGTAGATTAATTTTTATATTGATATATTTATATGCATAATGTTTTATGGCTTTCCATGTATAACATGAAACCTAAGTACTGTAGTACTGGAATAATATTAAAATTAATTTATAGCTATATATGGAACAAAATGGAGTTCATATTACCTTTGAATCCAAACTTTTGCGACAATTCTGAACTTCTGAATGGTAGTATAATTACTAATTACCATGAAATAATGTACCATGAGCAAATATAAATTGTAAATACAGGGTGTTTCAAAAAAAATTTTATATTATTTGAGGTGTAAATATCCCAGAAATTGAATAGTCTAGGCAAATGAAACTAAACAGGCTTAATGTTGAGCAATATAAGATTTATTTCTCAAAATTTGAATGAGAAATTCAAAAGGTTTGTGGATTCCATGAACGATTTCACAAATGTTCAATATGTGCACCGCCTGAGACCCAGCACTCTAACACACAAAACGCCTTTTCTTTTCCAACGAATGGCATTTCTATACCTAAAAAGATTTTAAAAAACATTAAACATACAATTTTGACCTGTTTCCACACGTGCTGTTAAAATTTGAGGTCAATTGAACGAGAATTGGCAAAGTTATTAGATTGTGAAATTATATAATTTTTTTTTTATGAAACACCCTGTATGTTCTATTTCAGACAAGATTCTAGTGTGCTTAATCTCTGTAGGATATCTGAAATTTTTAAGACTTAAAATGAAATAAAATTTTTTATTTGTATTTGGCTCCATGTTTACATGTAATAATAAGTTTTTGTTCAGTATGATCTGAAGCTTAAGCAGACAATGACAGAGTGATGCGAATTATTGGCTGCCTGAAAAGCAACAGTCTGATTGATGTCTACAAATATTTTAGATTACACTCAAGATGAGAAAGCCTTAAAGGGAGCATGTGACTGTTCACAAGGTAAGTTTGTATCTCTTTCTTTTCAGCTCGAACCCGACGGGGAGACTTCAATGATATTTGGCAAGACTTCAATGATATTTGATATTTTCTATATTTTGCCTTAGGAAATTTTATAACCCACAAACAACTCATCTCAGAAGAAGAAATTAATATTTCTTTTGTTTGGTCTAAAAATAAGACGCTATAACCCAGAGGCAAAAAAGGGAAAAAGGTGGTGGTGTAGAGCAAATAGCTGCTGGGTTTTGAAAGAATGAGATCATGGCACTGTGCCCTTTTACAGCTACTGGCTGGGGTGCAGAAACCTAAAAGCTACAAACAATTGCCATCTGTGAAAACCACTTGCCCTCGAGAAAGGCTTTATCCAGCCCTGGTATCGTAAAGAGTGTAGTTTAATAAAGACATTCTTCCAAATCAAAATCACACACATATACAGTGGGTAAAGTTTAAATATCTACTTTTTCCATCCTTTTTTTTTTTTTAAATCTCTCCAAGGTATATCCCTCCAAACACAAAGGAATCCTTTACTGAAGTAAGCAAACATGACTAAAAACAGATAAAAGTTTTACAAATTAATATTTTTGCCTGGGTTATTCTTTGCTGTTGTACTATTTCTCCTGGCATCCTAAATGTTGTTGTTACACATGAATTTTATATCAGCTTCGGACTTTGTTTACAGTGACTGAGGTCGTGAAAATACTGACTGGGCCAAGGTCGGTATTTTCAAGGCCGAGGTCACAGTATTTCACGATACAGAACGACCTTAAGCTGGTAAATAATATATTTATTTCTTTCATTACCAAATTCTAACAGAAAACGAGAGCACCCGAAAGGGAAACCATATTTAGAACAAACCTGCTAAAAGCTCGTTTTCAGCTTTCTCCTGAAATGTTTTCTTTTATTTCGTCTTCCTCAGGGTAGTAAAACTCACTTTCGCTGTGAACACTGTCGTTATCGCTATCCATGCTGTAAAATTAATGCTATTATACTGAGAAATGCGAAAATAAATGTTGACAAAAAATTGCTACTATGTTTGTTGTTGTTGTTGTGAACGAGCGAGTCGCCAAAGGTCCGTAACCAGGGTCCAGATCGTAGGATTCCGGACTGCTCGCTAGCCAATCAGAGTGCACGATTTGATGGAAACCGGACTGCGAAAAAAATAAGATATGATATGATATATTACAGTGTGGGAAATAAGGAATTTTAAGCAGACTGTCACAGGACAGACAAGTCTGAAATGTTGTCTGTCCATCCAAATTTCAGTCTGTCTGAATGACAAGCCAAAGGCCCGGAACAATGTGGCCAGGGGTCCGGTGCCCACCTTAGGGCCCCAGAAACTGAAGGGCTTTAGATGCCTGGAGATCACTTCTCAGCTATTTCCAGGCACATTTTTGTGATCTTCAATGGTCAAATTACGCTAGACATTAGTTGCTAATTAAACTACAAATTGAATATAATTTACAAGAAAATGTCAGAAGATTCAAGAAAAACATGGTTAAAAGTTCTACCCAAGAAAACAGTAGCACACACAGGTCAGTTCCATGTCTAGAAAAAAGTATGGGGGGCCAAGGATGTTCCTACTGCTTACTGGTACTCATATACAGGTACTATAATAACACTCATGAAACATTATGTCAACAATGACTATTTTTATGCCATGTTTATAATAAGTCTATAAGAAATTTAGTAATTAGCAACACAACTATTCTTACATAACAGAGTTAAAATTTTGAGGATGAGATTCCAAGTAGGGGCGGCATGGTGGTGTAGTGGTTAGCACTGTCGCCTCACAGCAAGAAGGTTCTGGGTTCGAGCCCCGTGGCCAGCGAGGGCCTTTCTGTGCGGAGTTTGCATGTTCTCCCCGTGTCCGCGTGGGTTTCCTCCGGGTGCTCCGGTTTCCCCCACAGTCCAAAGACATACAGGTTAGGTTAACTGGTGACTCTAAATTGACCGTAGGTGTGAATGTGAGTGTGAATGGTTGTCTGTGTCTATGTGTCAGCCCTGTGATGACCTGGCGACTTGTCCAGGGTGTACCCCGCCTCTCGCCCGTAGTCAGCTGGGATAGGCTCCAGCTTGCCTGCGACCCTGTAGAACAGGATAAAGCAGCTACAGATGATGAGATGATGAGATGAGATTCCAAGTAACTTTGCAACAAAATGACTTTTAAAACGACTCAAAACTAGACATGGGAACATCATTTGGCATTCAGACTAAAATCTGATGGACTAGAACTTAGAATAGAAAAATAAAATAGAAGATAGAAGAACACACTGCGAGAGAGAAACCAATCGAAACCGAAAAAGTGAAAGTGATTATTATGCCGTTACCATGTGAATAGTCTTTTATGAATGCATAAGTACTCCGGCGTGACTGAGCAAGGTAACAAGTCTTTTGTTTCATCTAATTTAGGTCATTTAAAAACTATAATGTTATTTGGCACTGGGCACGTAGGAAAGTGTAAAGTATGAAGTTTCTGTCAATATGTTTATCATGCTTGTATGATAAAAAACCCACGAAGATATTTATCTAAATATGTGACCTACTCATTCTAAACCTGTCAAGCTTCGCCGGAGAAGCTCTCAATCCCAGAGGGTTAAAATACAATGGAAAAAACACTGTCAGGGTTCAAAACCTGTAGTAGAGCGGCGGCTACAATTATCGACAGTCCATAATTATCGACACCTTTTCAGATTTACCAATAAAAAACAATTTTACAAAGCTGAGTTTCAGTTACAACAGTTATTATTGGTTAAGTAATCAACCAGAAGACCCGCCTCACCCTTTGGGCTTATCGTATGATGAGACAGCTCGTTACCGGAGATGGAATTTTTAGGAAAACCCGGACATTGTCATCATAGGTAAGCATGGTGGAAAGATCATGGACATGTTTTTACTTATCAAATTCACCAATATTTCATGATCTCCTTGTCGAAACCTACTTTGTTTCTTACTCTTTCATTTGACAGCCGCCATTTTGTATCTAAATGTGCATTTGAGAAGTCACGTGAAGTGTCGATAATAGTGATCACTTTCACCGGTGTCCACCATTATCGACACCCTGTGGAATTAAGTGACATTTACAACGGTTATGGATCGATCTTTGTGTAACATTGTTGAAGTAGATGAAGTACTTTAAAAAAAATAAAAGTGCTGTGATTTATAATAATTTTTTTTCTGATTCATAACAGAATGGAATGTTTACAGAGTATTTGGAATCCGATTGCAATAAATAGAATTAGAGCAGAATTAAATTCCGAGCATATAAAAAAAATTACAAGCTTGAAATATTCAGATTTTTCTATTCCATTCAGCATTTTTTTTACAGTTTGTTGTAAATATCTACCACATATTACAATATCAGTAGGCATTTTATATTTTTAGATGTAAAAATATAAAGTTTTGGTTTGAGGAATGACATGCGACCTTTGACCTGGATTTTCATGTGGTTACAATGTCAATTGCCTGTTGATATTTATTGGTAAACGACAAAACTAGACATGAATACAAACAACAACGAATGAATAACAAAATGTGATCTACGAAAATACTTAGAAAGTGGGTAGAAAGTGGAACAAAAAGATTTTCTGATGCAGGTTAAACATTATCAGTTCATTTGTTGACAAACATTAGAATTACTTCCTCATTTACGTAAGCACCGACATCCATATATTTATATAAAAGATCTTTTGTACTAAATATAAGTCGATGTAAAACAAGTGTTAAACAAAAACTATGTTTTGTTAACTTAATACCACATACCGATTATTATTTTTTTTTATAAATAATCATCTGGATGTCAATACTTGTGGAACGGTATCATGTGATCTGATACACTAAGTAATCAGGAATCAACTCATTTTTTTCCAGTGGAAGTTTGAATAATTATTCATGCACAATTTACATATTGAAAGTCTTTTCTACTTTTGCAACGGCCGAAAGATCGTTAAGGTGTCGATAATTGTAGCCGCCGCGCTAGTCTATTTTCTTTGAACATTAGTGGTATACTGTACCTACCCAGCTGATAACTAGCATTGTATCAGGCCAGAATGCACTCCTGCTGGCTGATGAGAGGCAACTTGTCGTTCATCGAAAGCGTCCGCGATCGGCCAATCATAGGCCGTGTTACGACATAATGTATTCGCCCAGTGTAATATTTGGAAGAAAATTAGAAGTAGATTAGACCCATGATATCTTTACAAATTTCCATGGGCTATCCAATTTGATGCTTTTGAAATACAGACAGACAAATGCAAAAATTACTGGTCAATGTCCGCCTGTCCGGCCTTATTTCCCACACTGATATCATACGACATAAAATGCTCTAAGGAGGTTAAAAAAACAGTATAATTTCATTTGGAGTCAAGGAATGCTACAGCCTCAGACACGAACAGGGCATACCAACCACCAGTTTAAATAAAACCCAGCCCTATGTAATTAAGCTATCACTCCTTGGCCATAAAGAGAACTTTAAACCTCTAAAATTTGTTACGTTATGCATTACGCCAATGCAGACAACTCCAAGCAGAAAGGGAAAAATAAGATGTACAGTTGTGGTCAGAAGTTTACATACAGTGACATGAATGTCATCTTGGATATGAATGTTATGGCAATATTTGGGCTTTCAGTAATTTCTTTGAACTATTTTTTTTGTGGGGCAGAATGTACAGCATACAGCTTTAATTTAAAAAACACTAGAATTTGGTGCACAAGTTTTAATTTTCCTTGGGTTTTCTGAAATCAACACAGGGTCAAAATTATACATACAGCACACCTAATACTTGAGTAAAATGTCTCTTCTCAAGATTCACCTTGACCAAACATTTTTGTTTACCATGAACAAGCTTCTGGCAGAATTCTGGTTGGATATTTCACAACTCTTCATGGTAGAATTGGTAGAGTTCAGTTACATTTTTTTTCTTGGCATGGACTCAACTTATAAGCACGGTTCATATATTTTCAAAACAGTTGAAGTCAGGACTTGTTTTAAGCTTAATATTAGCCTGCTTTATCCTCCAAAAGCAGCTCTGATGCGTGTTTGGGTTCATTGTCCTGTTGTAACTCCCAACTCATGTTCAAGTTTCTGATGGTTTATGCTGAAGAATTCTGAGGTAGTCCTCCTTCTTCATTATTCCATCCACTTTGTGCAATGAACGAGTTCCACTGATGCAAAACAGCTCCAGAGCATGATGATCCTACCACCACCAGCAGCTGGTACAGTGTTCCTCTGTACATGGTGGTCATTGTGGCCAAACAACTCGATCTTTGTCTCTTCTGACCATACAGCTATCCTCCAGAAGGCTTTTTCTTTGTCCGTGTGGTTAGCTTCAAACTTTAGTTAAGCTTGAAGGTGTCAATTTTGGAGCAGGGGGTTATTTCTTGGATAGCAGCCTCTTAGTCCATGGTGATCTGAACTGTAGACAGTGATCCATCAGCTTCCAGTTCATGGCAGGGCTGTGCCATGGTGGTTTCCAGCAGGGCTTTGAACCGGTTCAAGGAACGAAAACGAAAACCGGGAACTTTTTCTATTTCACATGGAACAGAAACGAAACCAGAAACTTTATTATTTTTTATGTTCCGGAACAGAAACGCTTATTAAAAATAATGGTAACCGGTTAATACCGGTTTTTATTTCGTTCCTCAAAGTTTCCGTAGCCTACAAATAAAAAAGCCATTCTTCTCCTGTGCAAGTTTCTATGGCCCGCTGGGGTTCACTTCCTGTGTGACGTTCGCTGACTGAATGGAGAGTGCGGGAAGGTGGACTACTATCATGTCTCCACATGATAAGTGAGTAAGTGCATTACTGAGTGTCTGAGCAAAGAAGAGCCTGAACGATGCAACCTCCCTATTGGCTGTTTGTAAAAATGTATCAATTGTTGCCCTTCCCACGGGAATCATCGCGGGCTCGAGAGACGAGACCTGACGAGTTAGTTCGTTGGTAGCAGAACAAAATGTCTGGACACAAATCGGGTTTTCAGAAAAGGAAAGAAAATAAACGGAGGGTCGAAAATACAAAAAAGGAGGCAGAAAATGCAAAACGAGTTTTAAGGTAGGACAAATGGTTACTTTTCTGAGGCAGCCCGCCATGGCTGCAGGCTTTCAGTTGTCATTGAATGGTTACTTTTCTGAGGCAGCCCGCCGTGGCTGCCTGCAGGCTTATTTATTATAGCCCATTTAGTTAAAATAGTTGATATAAAATGTTTATAGTTATAGTTATGTGATGGTTGTCCTGATTTAGACTGATGTTTTTTTTTTTTTTTTGGGGGGGGGGGGGGGGGGGGGGGGGTTGCGCGATGTTGGACCCAGGTCCAGATTAGGGCAGAACCAGCCCTGGCTACATTTCAGGTGTAGTTTGTTTTATGTATGTATGTACTTGCATAGATGTGTACTTGGTCTTCCAATATGGCGCCTAACAAAATCTCGCGGCGCGGTGACGTCATGCGGTAGCGCTCTATAGGGCCTGACTAGCCTTTGGTAACACACTAAACGAATTATCTTTCATTTTTGGCACTTTTTCTGTTTGTGTAAATGGGAAGACATACTGAGAATCCAAATCGCCAACATTTGAAATAATGATTGTTTTGAATTATTTCTTGTCTTATTTAATGAAGGCTGTAATAGAATTAGCCTACATTTGGCTTAAGCTGGATGAGACAGAGACATAATTTTATAGCCATTTGTTAAACAGCTGACAGGGAACGTAATTAACCGTTCCGGGAACTAAATTTTTTTGTTCTAACCGGTTCGGGAACGTCTATTTAATGGTGGAACCCAAAACCGGAAACGTTAAAATTCCGTTTCTGTTCGGAACGAACCAATAGAAAAAAAATTCTGGTTCAAAGCCCTGGTTTCCAGGTTGTTCCTGACCATCTAAGCCAATTTCCTTTCAGCTGAGGGTGACAGTTTGGGTTTTCTTGAAGCAAAGTGGCTTGGCAAAGTGACTACACCTCACAATAACTTGCATACAATTGTTTGAACTGATCTTGGAATTTGCAGTTGTTTAGAAATGACTCCAAGAGACATTCTGGAGTTGTGTATATCTGCGATCCTCTTTATCAGATCTGCACTGAGCTCCTTGGACTTTCCATTTTACTGTGTGTTGGTCAATCCAATGAGTGCTGTAAACAAACCCTTTTTATGAAGGCACAGAGAAGCTACCAGCTGTAGTCAATCATGATCACTAACAGGAAGTTAAGAGACCTCGGCCTTGGCAAGATAAGAGACATTTTGGAAGTTTCAGCACCTCTGAATTCATAATTTAAGTGAGAGTATGTAAATTTTTGACTCTGTATGTATAATTTTGACCCTGTGTTGATTTCAGAAAACCCAAAGAAAATTAAAACTTGTGCACCAAATTCTAGTGTTTTTTTTTTTATTAAAGATGTATGCTGTACATTCTGCCACAGAAAAAGAACAGTTCAAAGAAATGACTGAAAGCCCAAATATTGCCATGACGTTCATATCCAAGATGACATTCATGTCACTGTACGGTATGTAAACTTCTGACCACAACTGTATGTGACTCACTATATTAATGTGTTTTGATAGGACACTTTGCATCAAACAAAACCACCTTATACTGCATAATAAGTGACCTTAATTAATTTTTAATAAAGAGATGAAAAAAATTTTCTCTTACTTATTCCAACAGTGGTTAAGCCAAGTGGCCATCATCTGAAACTTGCACTAAAGTTGCAAGACTTTGGGAAAGCTATGTTCAAACCTATGAGGTAAGCCTAAAAGTAAAAAGATCTAAGAATGTATCCTCGATGTGTGATTTTATAATGTAAGAAAATGTAAATGATTGGTTTTTAGACAGGAACGACATGAAGAGACACCTGAGGACTTCTTTTATTTTGTTGATTTCCAGAGACACAATGCAGAAATTGCCTCTTTCCACCTAGACAGGTATGATATACAGGACAGTACTGTGCAAAAATCTAAAAATCTTAGGCGCCCTGTTTCTTTTTTCATACAGACTTTGTTACAGATTTCTATTTGATGACGTCTACATTATCGAGTCGGTACAAAAACATTTTAGAGTTTCAAACGCTTGTTAATTTTTTTTTTCAGCACAAAATTAAATGTTACAGAAAAAAAAGTATGTATCTGAGCAGCATATTACCTAAGAGAGCACTTTTAAGATTAAAAAAGAAAACATAATGAAAGCTACTGGGTTTTGGTGCAAAATTAAGAAGCAACTATGACAGTCAGTGTCCAGAAGAACTGTCGCTGGTTCTGCAAGATGCTCAGTAAAACCTACAGATCATTTCCGCATAAAACTGCACTCATTATACCTGAGAATATATATAATTATTATTATTATTTATTTTAAAGCAAAGGGTCATCTCACACCAAATATTGACTTTGTTATATTGATTTATCATGGCTTACTGCTGTTTATAGTATTTTTTTTAAATGTTGAAACATTTCATTTCTTTATTTTTAAGCCATTTTTGGTCTACAGTATTTCTTTACATGTGACAAATACTTTTGCACAGTACTGTATGTTTTCAGCTTGTTGTTTCTTGCTTTGAAACAGCTTTCAAATTAACAATCAAGCATAACATTTGACTCTATACATAAATGCAACAGTACTTATCCATCTCTTCTGAGCTTGAGTTAATAAAAAAAAAAGACCAATTTACACAATGTTGTTGCAGCTTTGCACTTGCTGGCAAAGTCTCTAAGACATTAAGCGTTTATTCACAGCTATAATGAATGTTTATCTGTCTCACGGTGTAATCCATGGCTCAGCTCCACCTAAAGGTGTGTCAGTCTTAAATACTAAAGCTACATAATTGCCATATCACCTACGCACACTTAAAATTACCAAAGAGGGAGGAATTGTTTCTTAAAGCTGCAAGCAAATAAAATTCATTCTCACGTGTCAGGGCTTTAAAGAACACTGAAACCATTTGCAGAATACCTTAAGCATGTGGAGACAAAAAGAATTCACAGAACGAAAGCCATTTTTGACTAATCTTTTGCAATAGAGTTGCACAACGAAGGGAAAATATGAAGCTGAAGCATGCATATTGTGTTACACGTTAGAGTGCTTTTATTATAAAATGTAGTCATTATTGAATAAAAAAATGCATGTATTAATATGCATTATTATTATCCATACAGGACACTTTTTTGATGGAATAAAAACATGTGATCTATTCCCTTCTAGTTGGTTTCCATCATTTAGTTTGATAGCATGCAATATTGTTAGCATATTGCTTATCCTACATGTATGACATCACTCTACCCAGTGGAGAATGAGCGTTGAATATCGTTTACGATATTGCATGGTTGTCACGTCAGAGACGTACAGTAAAACTTCTGTGCTAGTGAGTGACTGTGACAATTTGTAAACAAACATGGCCGCCATGTTTCCTTTGTTAAATATGGGAGATTTTGAGAGAATTTTGAAAGAGAAAGACGCATTGAATAACCGAAAGGAATTTTTAATAATAATAATACTAATAATAATAATGGCAGGCGGCACGGTGGTGTAGTGGTTAGCGCTGTCACCTCACAGCAAGAAGGTCCGGGTTCGAGCCCCGTGGCCGGCGAGGGCCTTTCTGTGCGGAGTTTGCATGTTCTCCCCGTGTCCGCATTGGGTTTCCTCCGGGTGCTCTGGTTTCCCCCACAGTCCAAAGACATGCAGGTTAGGTTAACTGGTGACTCCAAATTGACCGTAGGTGTGAATGTGAGTGTGAATGGTTGTCTGTGTCTATGTGTCAGCCCTGTGATGACCTGGCGACTTGTCCAGGGTGTACCCCGCCTTTCGCCCGTAGTCAGCTGGGATAGGCTCCACCTTGCCTGCGACCCTGTAGAACAGGATAAAGCAGCTAGAGATAATGAGATGAGATAATAATGGCTTTTTTTCTTGGTATATCAGCTATATTCCATTCAGCTACTCGTCTTCACTCATTCAGTATCATGCTAGCTGAATGGAATATATCTGATATACCACTCAAAGCCAGCCAACATTATTTAAACAAGAAGACAGAGTCATCTATATCCCCCGCCCTATATACCAACTATATACAAAGTTTTAGGATATTATTTGTCACATTTTTCAAGTTCTGCTGCAGGAAACCAACCCTACCTCTTTACACTGACCTCAGCAGCCCATGGGACCTTTGGTCCAACTGAGCTAAAAATTAAAATTTCTCACATTTCTTAGTATCAAAAGGCACATATACATCACTTAATCAACACATATACCAACTTTCAAGACCGCACCACTCATAGTTTTCAAGTTCTGCTCCGGAAACATAACCTACCCCTAAGACTAACCTGAGAGACAAAGTCTGAAATTGTCTCATCTCATCTCATTATCTCTAGCCGCTTTATCCTTCTACAGGGTTGCAGGCAAGCTGGAGCCTATCCCAGCTGACTACGGGCGAAAGGCGGGGTACACCCTGGACAAGTCGCCAGGTCATCACAGGGCTGACACATAGACACAGACAACCATTCACACTCACATTCACACCTACGGTCAATTTAGAGTCACCAGTTAACCTAACCTGCATGTCTTTGGACTGTGGGGGAAACCGGAGCACCCGGAGGAAACCCATGCGGACACGGGGAGAACATGCAAACTCCACACAGAAAGGCCCTCGCCGGCCCCGGGGCTCAAACCCGGACCTTCTTGCTGTGGGGCGACAGCGCTAACCACTACACCACCGTGCCGCCCTCCGTGGAAACATGAAAAATTTAAATTTCTCAAATGTCTTAGTATGAAAAGGCACATCTACATCACCTTGTTAACATGTATACCAAGTTTCAAATCCGTATCATGAATAGTTTTGGATATATGCTCCCGAAACGAACATTGCTCTTAGAAACTAAGCCAAAATGTATTTTTTATGTAAAAATTTGAAAAATACTTTTTTTCAAAAATCCAAAATAGCAAAAGGCACCAGTTCACATGTTACTTGATATGTATACAAAGTTTCATGAAGCTATCTTCAGTAGTTTTAAAGATATGGCCCGGAAATGAAAACGTGACTGGATGGACAGCCGGCTGGCCAGACGGAACCCGTTTCTATATCCCCCGCCAAACTTTGTTTGGGCGGGGGATAACATGAATATGATGCATACTAGTCTAGCTTAGAAATGATGACAAGTTAGTTCAGTGAGTCACTGCTGGTGTTCAAGGGAACAAGCATGTTAAATGGGTTGGCCATATGAAATGTAACAGAATTAAAAAATAACAAATTGTCAGATTGTCTTTTGGAAATAATTTCTCATGACTTATCTTTTCATTTTTAATCATTTAATTAAATTACTTTAATTACTGTCTTATTAATTACTTTATTCTACTGCATACAAGTAACCAAATTCACACTTTGGCTTCTAGCATCTTATAATTCCACAGCTTTAAAAAAAAAAATACAGCCAAAATATTATTTGTCTTTTTTCATCCACTGAAATAGTGTTGTGTAATTTGTCTTGCTCAGAGTCCTTGATTTCCGGAGAGTTCCCCCTGTGGTTGGGAGACTCATTAATGTCACAGGCGAGGTATTGTACACCACATACAATGAGGAGCTCCGTAGTGTCTTCTTTACCTCACCAGGCAAGCACTTACGTTCACACACAAAGGTTAAATTAGCATTTGCTACACTGTGCTTATAATTGTAAGGTAAAGAATGTATGTAAAAAATTAGCTTTACCATTACTCTATCTTAGATGTCAGTATTATGATTATGTGTTTCTGTACAAAGTTGTAAACTCTTTTTTTAAATGTCCATATCTGCTATCAGAGATACTGTTACATGCGCCATCTAGACAGTCACGCCATATGGAGCTTTTTCGTCCAGCCCTTGGCCGGACAAATATTAGAAGCAATCATATATTGGTTAGGGCGCAGATCAAATTTAACCATCTCCAGAAACGTAATGACATTGATTTATTTACTTCTTTGACTTGTTTTAAGATGAAATGTAAAAGAATTTTATTTTAATTAAAGTTTTTTTAGTCTGATATGGACAAGTATTTTTACTATATCGATTTACCTGAAACCACTATATACATGGTTTAATTTTATTTGGTATATTTTCACATTTTAAGTCATGTTTGGTCTCATAAATTTTTACATTATGTATTTTATAGATTACTGTTTTACATCTGTTACGTTTTAGTGTTTGGTTTTATGGTTTTATGTTTTAATTGTTACCATTGATGTAAATGGACCCACAGGGTCTGTTGATGATGAATTAATTAATTATATAGGCCAATAATACATTATTGCTCTTGTGCCGGGCGTCACAGTGGTGTAGTGGTTAGCACTGTCGCCTCACAGCAAGAAGGTTCTGGGTTCGAGCCCAGCGGCCTGTGAGGGCCTTTCTGTGCGGAGTTTGCATGTTCTCCCCGTGTCCGTGTGGGTTTCCTCCGGGTGCTCCGGTTTCCCCCACAGTCCAAAGACATGCAGGTTAGGTTAACTGGTGACTCTAAATTGACCGTGAATGTGAGTGTGAATGGTTGTTTGTCTCTATGTGTCAGTCCTGCGATGATCTGGCGACTTGTCCAGGGTGTACCCTGCCTCTCGCCCATGGGCCATGGTCAGCTGGGATAGGCTCCAGCTTTCCCGCAACCCTGCACAGGATAAGCGGCTACAGATAATGGATGGATGGATGCTCTTGTGCCTTTAGCCAAAGATACCTAATTTGAGAAACATCTCAAGCCTAGGGTTAGGGTTATCCTATTAAGCCAACAATAATATTAAGGTTACTCTTAAGTTGTAGCTATAATTGATCCATAATAAAGACATTATATATGTATATTCTATTGTAGCTGAATTAAAATTTGCTTCTTTCTTTCCTTTTCAGCTAACAACACATGCTTCTTTGCCAAATGTCTATATGTGTGTAAGACGGAATATGCAGTGTGTGGGCATCCAGACCTTCTGGAAGGATCCATGTCAGCCTACCTGCCTGGACTGAGTGTAGCACCCCGTATTTCCATCCCCAGTCCCTGGATCCGCTCTTATACCTTTACTGGAAAAAAGGAGTATGCTTAAGCCTGACAATTAATAAGAAATACTTCGAGGACTGCTAACATGGGAATCAGTGGATGTAAAATGTGGAGTGATATATTTGAGAGTGATAGCTGGCCTAATACAGTAGTTTCTCGTTTTGATGGGTTGGACCCTAAGTAATGAAGCTGAAGTTACAAGATTTTGGGAACACTGTGTTTAAGCCTAACATTAATACTAGAAATGTGTTCAAGGAACACGAGACCCCTCCCGACAGCATTTTTGTAGGTGGTCATACAGCTGTTATGAATGGTCAGTTACCTAGATTTTTTTATGATTTTTTTTTTCTGGAAGTTTAATCACATTTTCTGTCAAAAAGCTTATTATGGCATTCAAAGAAAAAAAAAAGCAGATCAGTCTGCTGACTTGTCATAGTTCTTTGTCATTTTCACCGTAGAAAGCATGGAGGCCAAAGAATGGAGGCCAATCTATAATGTCAATTAATTGGACAACATATGCCATTAGCCTTATAATTACACAGTGTCAATGAGATCCAGAGCATTACATTACGATGCAGAGCATGCACAGTGTAAGAGGAATATCAAGTGTTTCATATTTCAAGTTTTTTCAAGGCATTTTTGGCATTTCAGCAGAAATAATCCCCAACATGTAAACCAAGAAGACAAATGGAATATATTCTCAGAGAAATCCAGCCCGTTCAGCTACTGCCATGGCGGCTCAATAGATGCCCGGTTCATTAAATAAAAGTCACTTTTTATGTATGAAATCTTGACAGATTGTATCCAAACTGTAGCCAGGTCGAGAAAAGGGCATCCCAATATATTTCCGCCCATTAAAGCTCGCCCTACGCCTTAGTATTTCCTGGAGTTTGGTGACAAGAATGGTCATGAATCCGCACAAATGAATCTCTATATAAATGTGTGGTGACGAAAACCAGTTGATGGAATAAAAGTCAGTTTTCTGATATTAGATGTTGACAGTTTGTCATCAAACTGTTGCCAGGTCAAGAAAAGGGCATTCCGAATATACCTGCACCCATTAATGTGCGTCCCACACCTTAGTATTTCCTGGAGTTTGGTGACAAGCATTTTTGAAAGTGAATATATATAGAGTCCCCGTGGGGGCCTATAAATACACTACCATTCAAAAGTTTGGGGTCACTTTGAAATTTCCTTATTTTTGAAAGAAAAGCACTGTTCATTTCAATGAAGATCACTTTAAACTAATGAGAAATACACTCTATACATTGCTAATGTGGTAAATGACTATTCTAGCTGCAAATGTCTGGTTTTTGGTGCAATATCTCCATAGGTGTATAGAGGCCCATTTCCAGCAACTATCACTCCAGTGTTCTAATGGTACAATGTGTTTGCTCATTGCCTCAGAAGGCTAATGGATGATTAGAAAATCCTTGTACAATCATGTTAGCACAGCTGAAAACAGTTGAGCTCTTTAGAGAAGCTATAAAACTGACCTTCCTTTGAGCAGATTGAGTTTGTGGAGCATCACATTTGTGGGGTCGATTAAATGCTCAAAATGGCCAGAAAAATGTCTTGACTATATTTTCTATTCATTTTACAACTTATGGTGGTAAATAAAAGTGTGACGTTTCATGGAAAACACAAAATTGTCTGGGTGACCCCAAACTTTTGAACGGTAGTGTAAATAAATAAATAAATAAATGATTCAAGGACTGATAACATAGGAATCAGTGGATGGAAAATAGCAGATTGAACTACTGTAGCATGATAGCTGGGTTTTTATAGGTTGATCTATTCATTTAAAAATTCTAAATTGGCTACAGTAGAAAGGTGTTTGCCTTATTGTCAGGGAATTGAAAGTTTGAATCCTGATGATGTCACAGCACTTGGTTTCCAAAGGTGAAGACAGGAAAATTGGCCATGCTTTCTGGATGTGAGGGATGGCAAACTCTCTTTTCCCTGTCAAACATTATAATACCAGCCTCTCTTGGGGGTTTACGGTTATTTAGCACAAAAGCCTTTTAGCACAAGTCTAAAATCTTTTAGCACAAATCCAAAGTCTTTTAGCACAACTCTAAGTTCTTTAGCACAAGATCCAAGAACACTTATTTTCACACTACTGTGGATATCATAGTATATACATCCATTTCTATTCATCGAGTGCTCAATTAACAGAAAACAATAGGATTAGAGAAGTGAATTTTTTTTGCCATCTATCCCATTGTTATTTCAATGACAGGTTTAAAGAACGGTGCAAAAACACAATAGACTTTATTATTATTCAAATAAAGTGCAAGCTGTTCTTGATCTGATCGACTTGTGAGAATTGTCTAATCTGTGCACTGCGGTTTTTTCACACAATCTACAAATGAGTGTTTGTGGTTTCTTGATTTGATAATTTCATCTCATCTCATTATCTCTGGCCGCTTTATCCTGTTCTACAGGGTTGCAGGCAAGCTGGAGCCTATCCCAGCTGACTATGGGCGAAAGGCGGGGTACACCCTGGACAAGTCGCCAGGTCATCACAGGGCTGACACATAGACACAGACAACCATTCACACTCACATTCGCACCTACGGTCAATTTAGAGTCACCAGTTAACCTAACCTGCATGTCTTTGGACTGTGGGGGAAACCGGAGCGCCCGGAGGAAACCCACGCGGACACGGGGAGAACATGCAAACTCCGCACAGAAAGGCCCTCGCCGGCCACGGGGCTCGAACCCGGACCTTCTTGCTGTGAGGTGACAGCACTAACCACTACACCACCGTGCCGCTGATTTGATAATTTAGTGTTAAATAATGTTTTATAGCGGTTGATAGCATTGAACAAAAAAAGAAATATTGAAATCAAGTATAGCATGCTGTAACAAAGTGAATTTCCCTGTAAACTCGCCACAGCTTCGAGACTTGTCTTGATGATCAAACAACCCTTAGCGTCATCTCTTCTTCCTTCACAATTGCTGTATTATAAACAATTGCTATATTAATTTTGGTTGTTTTGTCATTCCTGAATGTTTATATTGCACTTTTATTTAATTGCCATTCATTTTAGGATGCTTTTATGGACATTTCTTTTCGTTTGTTTACATATTGCAACTGTTGGTTACAAAGGAGACATGTTTCTCATTTTTCTCATTGAAATTGGTCTTTTTTCGGTGAAAGACTTTGTAGCTTTATTAGTCAAATACATATGAAAACAGTAATATGTGATATCAAATGGACTTTTAATAATTTGAGTAAGTTTTTAGGAATAGAATCCACTCTTAGTCGGCAAAACACATGTTGTCAAGCAGGTCAAGAGACATAATCCCCCAGTTAATTAATTCAACAAATGCGTAATTATTGACAGTCAGTTGAGTTTGTGATATGATCAGAAGTGACTGAAGTTATCTATGAAGGTGCCCACAATTCAAGGTTTGTTATGGTTTAACTACAAATATCCAAAGAATCGGATTTTCAGTCCACGTTTCAGGGATCAACAACTGATCCTTAACATGCACAACAGCAGAAATTCCGGCTTCCAGTCCGTAAGCAATCATAACAAACCCCTTCCTATATCAAGATGAGTGTTTTTTTTATTATTGTGACCATAATCCAGAGTTGTGCTAAAGAACATAGAGCTGTGCTAAGAGACTTTACAGTGGTGCTTGAAAGTTTGTGAACCCTTTAGAATGTTCTATATTTCTGCATAAATATAATCTAAAACATCATCAGACTTTCACACAAGTCCTAAAAGTAGATAAAGAGAACCCAGTTAAACAAATGAGACAAAAATATTATACTTGGTGATTTATTTATTGAGGAAAATGATCCAATATTACGCATCTGTGAGTGGCAAAAGTATGTGAACCTCTAGGATTAGCAGTTAATTTGAAGGTGAAATTAGAGTCAGGTGTTTTCAAATCAATGGGATGGCAATCAGGTGTGAGTGGGCACCCTGTTTTATTTAAAAAACAGGCATCTATCAAAGTCTGATCTTCACAACACATGTTTGTGGAAGTGTATCATGGCACGAACAAAGGAAATTTCTGAGGACCTCAGAAAAAGCGTTGGTGATGCTCATCAGGTTGGAAAAGATTACAAAACCATCTCTAAAGAGTTTGGACTCCACTAATCTACAGTCAAACAGATTGTGTACAAATGGAGGAAATTCAAGACCCCAGGAGTGGTCGACCAACAAAGATCACTCCAAGAGCAAGGTGTGTAATAGTCAGCAAGGTCACAAAGAACCCCAGGGTAACTTCTAAGCAACTGAAGGCCTCTCTCACATTGGCTAATGTTAATGTTCATGAGTCCACCATCAGGAGAACACTGAACAACAATGGTGTGCATGGCAGGGTTGCAAGGAGAAAGCCACTGCTCTCCAAAAAGAACATTGCTGCTCGTCTGCAGTTTGCTAAGGATCACATGGACAAGCCAGAAGGCTATTGGAAAAATGTTTTGTGGATGGATGAGACCAAAATAGAACTTTTTGGTTTAAATGAGAAGTGTTATGTTTGGAGAAAGGAAAACACTGCATTCCAGCATAAGAACCTTATCTCTTCTGTGAAACATAGTGGTGGTAGTATCATGGTTTGGGCCTGTTTTGCTGCATCTGGGCCAGGACGGCTTGCCAGCATTGATGGAACAATGAATTCTGAATTATACCAGCGAATTCTAAAGGAAAATGTCAGGACATCTGTCCATGAACTGAATCTCAAAAGAAGGTGGGTCATGCAGCAAGACAACGACCCTAAGCACACAAGTCGTTCTACCAAAGAAAGGTTAAAGAAGAATAAAGTTAATGTTTTGGAATGGCCAAGTCAAAGTCCTGACCTTAATCCAATCGAAATGTTGTGGAAGGACCTGAAGCGAGCAGTTCATGTGAGGAAACCCACCAACATCCCAGAGCTGAAGCTGTTCTGTATGGAGGAATAGGCTAAAATTCCTCCAAGCTGGTGTGCAGGACTGATCAACAGTTACCGGAAACGTTTAGTTGCAGTTATTGCTGCACAAGGGGGTCACACCAGAGACTGAAAGCAAAGGTTCACATACGTTTGCCACTCACAGATATGTAATATTAGATCATTTTCCTCAATAAATAAATGACCAAGTATAATATTTTTTGTCTCATTTGATTAACTGGGTTCTTATCTACTTTTAGGACTTGTGTGAAAATCTGATGTTTCAGGTCATATTTATGCAGAAATACAGAAAATTCTAACAGGTCCACAAACTTTCAAGTACCACTGTAGAACTTGTGCTAAGAGACTTTTGAACTTGTGTTAAAAGACTTTTGTGCTAAATAACCAGATACCCTCTTGGGCATCTATCAGTTCATGTATGCAGATGAGGGCAGATAGCTTTTTCCTTTGAGTGTGTTATGCTGCACTGTGATGCTGTATAAGTAGAAGTTCAAAAAGATGTGGTTCCTGGCATCACGTCTCAGTTGAAGCATGTTAGCCTTCAACCTCCTCGGTTGGCTGGTGGGTGGGAATTGGCAAATGATCAAATTAGGGAGATTCGAAATTGGTTTCTGGACACCTGACCTGACAATTATATGTGTACCTTCACCAAACTGTAGCCACAAATTTTGACAACTCTCTCTCTGTTTCTCTCTCTCTTCGTGTTGTAGATGGGAAGTAAATCCATCATACTGTGATACCATCAAAAGACTATACCCCTACAGCTCTGGAAATAGACTACTGAATATCATTGACATGGCCATATTTGATTTCCTTACCGGTATGTGAATACAACACCTGTAACTTTTTCATTGCGATTCAAGATTTACATGCATAACTAACTACAGCTAATACTTAGTAACTGCAATGTACCTAATGTCTTATCATTAGCTCTTACTACTACAAGCGATTCACAGCAATATACAGTATGTTGGGTTGTCTGATTTTTTTTAAAGGTATAGTGTACAAATAACTGTCTATGCATTATGTATAGGACATAATGCTATTTTCTATGTTGCTTTTTTACTTTAGGAAACATGGACCGGCACCATTATGAAATTTTTACCAAGTTTGGTGATGAAGGCTTTCTGCTTCACCTTGATAATGCAAGAGGGTATGCCAGTATTTATTTATTTACTTACATTATTATAATACCAATATTTTTACTGATGCGTTTTTCTTCCAATCCAATCACTTATATTTGCTTGTGTGTCTCAGGTTTGGAAGGCACTCCTCTGATGAAATGTCAATTCTGGCACCACTGACCCAGTGTTGTATGTATGTATTTCCCGTACAGTTACAGTATACATAATTAACCTTTCTAAACAAGTTAGTGACAAAAGAGAATGAAGGAAAAAACACTGGAGGTCTCTATGGCTGAATTATGTCAGTTAGCAAAACAACTGGATTTTGATCAAAATATTTTTGACACCTCAACTTTAAACCTCAATTTTTTACTTTTTATCTTTAAAAAGCATAAATATACAGTGGGGTCCAAAAGTCTGAGACCATGAATGAAAATGCTTCTACTTTGCAGTCTTTTCTTATTTAATACAACAATTTTCATTACAAATGTATTGACAACTTAATTGGAAAGTACAACCCCAAATCAGAAAAAGTTGGGACGGTATGGAAAATGCAAATAAAAAAAAAAGAAAGCAGTGATTTTCTAAATTTACTTTGACTTGTATTTCATTGCAGACAGAATGAACCCAAGATATTTCATGTTTTGTCTCATCAGCTTCATTTCATTTGTGAATATACATCCATTCCTGCATTTAAGGCCTGCAGCACATTCCAAAAAAAGTTGGGATGGGGACAATTTAGGGATAGTAATGACGTAAAACAATTAAATAATAATGATGTGATTTGAAGCAGGTGATTGTAATCATGATTTGCTACAAAATCAGTATTATCTTTGAGGTGCAAAGATGGGCCAAGGATCTCCAGTTTGTCACAAAAAATGCATTAGAAAATAATTGAAATTTTTAAAAACAATGTCCCTCAAAGAAAGATATGAAGGGATTTGGATATTTCGCCCCCTATGGTACATAATATAATTAAATGATTCAAGGAATCTGGAGGAATTTCAGTGCATAAAGGGCAAGGGCATCTATAGCTGATATAACCACATGGGCTTGGGATTACTTTGGCAAACATTTGTCAAGCACTACAATATGGAGTTACATCCACAAATACCAGTTACAACTTTACTGTGCAAAAAGGAAGCCTTATATTAACTGTGTCCAGAAGTGCCATTGTGGCAGCGGGGGCGTGGCTGAGTGGCGGTTTGTGAATAGAGGGCGGAGTCATGGAAGGTGAGTGGCCAAATCGCTACACCTGTTGTCAATTAATGTGTGTTTGTGTGTCTTGCAGTGACGGCGCTCCATAAAAAGGAGTAAGAGAGCAGAGGACGAGAGATTGGGAACAGAGCACGATGCTGTGTGTGTGTCTGAGTGTCCCAAATGAGAAAAAGTATTATGCTGAAAAGCCAAAATAAACCCAAATCTAAACGTTAACAACGGCCTGCCGTACTTCTGTGCTCCACCCACATCCGGACAGCTTCTACAGTGGTGCCGAAACCCAGGAGTACAGAAGAGAACCCCCCCCATGGAGTCCTAGCCCTTTAAAGACCTCATCCATGCCCTCGCCATGGCACAGCAGAACCAGCATCAAACGCTGATCACCCTCCAAAAGGAGCAGGAACAATGGTTCGAGGCCTTGATGCTGGCCCAACAAGTTCTGGCACCTACTCGCATCAGTGGGGTCCACGACCGCCACTGTAGCTGACCCTCCCCACCTCACCCTAACAAAAATGGGTCTGCACAATGATCCAGAAGCCTTCCTCGCGCTCTTTGACCAAGCAGTGGAGGCGTGGGGTTGGCCGGTTGAGCAGCGCGCAGCACACCTCCTCCCCCTGCTGACTGGTGAGGCGCAGCTCGGCGCGCTGCAGCTCCTCGCCGACAGCTGGTTCGTATACATGGACCTTAAGAGAGCCATCCTCCAGTGTGTCGGCCGCTCCCCGGAGCAACAGCATCAGCACTTCCACTCACTGCGCTTGGAGGAGGTTGGCTGGCCATTCGCATTCGGCCAACAACTCAGGGACGCCTGCTGGCAGTGGCTGAGGGCCGAAGACCACAACGCCATGGGAATTTTTGACCTGGTGACACTGGAACAGTTCATCGTGTGACTTCCAGAAGGACCAGTGGAGTGGGTCCAGTGTCATCGCCCGGCGTCGCTGGATCAAGCCATCGAGCTGGCAGAGGACCACATGGTGGCGGTTCCGATGGCAAGAAGACATGCTTCTCCTTCTCCTCTCTCCTCTCTCTCCCTCTGCTTCCTGTCCTTGCCCCATTCCCCCACCACAGAGGCGGGGGCTGGCTCCCCCCCAGCTGGTCCAACACACCCATGGTGTCCTCCCGTTTCCCCCTTCCTTGTCTGTGTCTTCTCCCCCCCAGGTGAGTGATGTCTGTAACTCCAGTGCAGAGGGAGAGCCTGGGCTGGTGTGCTGGCACTGCGGGGAGCCGGGACATCTCCAAAATCAGTGCTCCGCGATGGAGGTGGGCACCGTGGTCTGGGTCCCCAATGTGCCAGAAACCGCCCTCGATCAGGCCAGAGTGTATTGCATACCGGTAAGTGTCCAAGGGGATACATATCAGGCCTTGGTGGATACTGGCTGTAACCAGACCTCAATCCACCAAAGCCTGGTGCAAGGTGAAGCATTGGGGAAAGCACAAGTGGTGAAGGTATTGTGTGTGCACAGGGATGTTCACAACTACCCTTTAGTATCCATCCACATTCTATTTCAAGGAGAAAAGCATAGTGTAAAGGCAGCGGTTAACCCTTGTCTCACCCACTTGCTGATTTTGGGGATGGATTGGCCAGGATTTAAAGAGTTAATGAAACACATAGTAAGAAGTGGGTCCTGTAGTAATACGTCTTGGGAAGATCCTGGACTAGCATTGTCAGGAGAAACTGTCACAGAGCCGTCTACGTCAGCACCGTGTCAGGGTGATACGCGGAGCGAGATGCACCCTGCCCCTCATCCCTCTCTCAGGGATTCCCTTGAGGATTTCCCGTTAAAGCAGTCATGAGACGAGACTCTGCAGCATGCATTTGACCAAGTGAAAGTAATCGATGGTCAAATTCTCCAGCCAAATGCGACGCCAGTCTTCTCCTACTTTTCTATTATTAAGGATGTTATTGAGTGACACAGGACACTCAAACTGGTGAAAAGATAACACCGTTATAAATCCCAAAGAGCTGTAGGGAACTCATATTCCAGGCGGCTCACTTTAATCCCATGGCCGGACACCTAGGGCAAGACAAAACACTAGCCCGAATAACGGCCCGGTTCTCTTGGCCAGGGATTCGCGGGGATGTCTGTCGGTGGTGTGCAGTGTGCCGCGAATGCCAATTAGTAAATCCCACGGCCACTCCAAAATCGCCTTTGTGCCCCCTCCCTTTAATCGAGACCCCTTTTGAAAGTATTGGGATGAATCTCGTCGGGACATTAGATTGGTCAACACAGGAATATCGCTTTATTTTAGTTCTGGTGGACTATGCAACGTGATATCCAGAAGCAGTGCCTCTCCGCAATATCTCAACATGCAGTATTGCAGAAGCGCTCTTCCATATTATCTCCCGGGTCGGGATTCCGAAAGAAATCCTGACAGACCAAGGCACTACATTTACGTCACACACACCACGCGAACTGTATGGGTTATTGGGGATTAAGTCTATCCGCACCAGTGTCTATCACCCACAAATGGATGGCTTAGTGGAATGCTTTAATCAAACACTCAAAAACTACGTGAAAATCGGGAGGAGGGACCTTCACCTAGTAAGAATGAAATTCAATATATTCTCAACCTGCACACCAAACTCCACACACTCATGCACTTAACCCAGGAGAATTTGTGGCAGGCCCAAGAATGTCAAGTCCGACTGTATGACAGGAGCACACACCTTAGAGAGTTCACGCTGGGAGACAAAGTGCTCGTATTATTGCCCACGTCGAGCTCCAAATTAATCAAGTGGCAAGGACTCTTTGAGGTCACACAGCAAGTCGGGGACATCGACTATGAGGTGAGGGGAATGGACAGGGGTGGGGCATTGCAAATTTACCACCTCAATCTGTTAAAACACTGGAATGAGGAGGTCCCTGTGGCACTGGTGTCAGTAGTCCCGAAGAAGGCAGAGCTGGGGCTGGAGGTACAAAAAAAAATTTGACATCTCCAACCACTCCGGTCCCTTGTGGAGACCACCTCTCCCTGGCCCAACTCACGGAGGTAGCCCAGTTGCAGAAGGAATTTTCCAATGTGTTCTCACCCCTGCCCAGCCACACCCACCTCATAAAACACCACATTGAGATGCCCCTGAGGGTGGTAGTGCGCAGCCCCCCTTACCACCTGCCCGAACACACAAAAAAAGTGGTCCGGGATGAACTCAAGGCCATGCTTGAAATGGGCATAATCAAGGAGTCCCACAGTGACTGGAGCAGCCCAGTGGTCCTGGTTTCCAAGACCGATGGGTCGGTCTGGTTCTGTGTGGACTATAGAAAGGTCAACGTGGTGTCTAAATTTGACGCATACCCAATGCTTCGTATTGACGAGCTGCTTGATCGATTAGGCACTACTCACTTTTACTTGACACTGGATTTAACGAAGGGATATTGGCAGATCCCCTTGACTCCTCTATCCTGAGAGAAAACGGCCTTTTCCATACTGTTTGGGTTACACCAGTTCGTCACACTTCCTTTTGGGTTGTTTGGGGCTCCCACGACATTCCAGCGGCTCATGGACAGGGTTCTCCACCCCCACGCTGCCTACACAGCCCCATACCTCAATGACATTATCATCTATAGCAATGATTGGCCACGGCATCTCGAACACCTTAGGGCCATCCTAAAGTCGCTGAGGCGTGCGGGTCTCACAGCTAACCCAAAAAAGTATGCAATTGGGCGGGTGGAAGTACAGTATCTGGGTTTCCACTTGGGTCATGGGCAGGTGCGTCCCCAAATTAACAAGACTGCAGCGATTGCGGCCTGCCCAAGGCCCAAGACCAAAAAGGGGGTGAGACAGTTCCTGGGACTGGCTGGCTACTATCGTAGGTTCATACCTAATTATTCGGACGTCACCAGCCCTCTGACTGATCTCACTAAAAAGGGAGCACCAGATCCGGCACAGTGGATGGAGCAATGCCAACAGGCTTTCTCTAAGATAAAGGCTGCACTGTGTGGGGAGCCACTTTTACACTCCCATGACTTCTCTCTCCCCTTTATTTTATAGACGGACGCATCGGACAGGGGGCTGGGGGCCATTCTGTCCCAGAAGGTGAAGGGGGAGAAACGTCCCGTGCTGTACATTAGCCGAAAGTTGTCACTGCATGAAAGCAAGTCCAGCACGATAGAGAAAGAGTGCCTGGCCATCAAGTGGGTGGTCCTCGCCCTCCGGTACTACCTACTGGGACACCCTTTCACCCTCTGTTCGGAACACATGCCCCTCCTGTGGCTCCATTACATGAAGGATGCCAACGCGCGGATCACCCGTTGGTATCTCGCCCTCCAGCCGTTCAAATTCGAGGTGGTCCACAGGCCAGGGGCACAGATGGTGGTGGCGGATTTCCTGTCCCGTCGGGGGGGTCTGCTGCAGGCTGGATGGCTCCCTGGCCTGAGTCGGGTGGTGGGGGTATGTGGCAGCGGGGAGAGCGAAGTCAGGGAAGGTGAGTGACCAAATCACTACACCTGTTGTCAGTTAATTTGTGTATGTGTATCTTGCAGTGACAGCGCTCCATAAAAAGGAGTAAGAGAGCAGAGGACGAAAGACTTGGAACAGAGCACGACGGTGTGTCTGAGTGTCTGTCCCAAATGAGAAAAAGTATTGTGCTGAAAAGCCAAAATAAACCCAAATCTAAACATTAACAACAGCCTGCCATACTTCTGTGCTCCACCCACATCTGGACAGCTTCTACAGCCGTCAACTTCTCTGGTCTTGGAGGCATCTGAGATGGACCATGACACAGTGGAAATGTGTATTGTGGTCAGACGAATCAGTATTCCAGGTCTTTTTTGGAAGAAATAAACACTGTGCGCTCTGGACTAAAGATGAAAAGGACCATCCAGACTGTTACCAGTAACAAGTCTAAAAGCCAGGGTCTGTCATGCTATAGGGTTGTGTCAGTGCCCTTGGCAAAGGTAACTTGCACTTCTGTGATGGAACATTAATGCAAATATGTACACAGATTTTGGAGCAACATATGCTGCCTTCAAGATGACATGTGGAATGGAGGATGGCTCCATGAGGACAGTTGAAAGTCACACCTGGAGGACGCTCTGGACACTTACAGTAATGCTTTTATGGCTGAGGACTACAGTTGACTTGCTAACTTTAGGACTGCAGTTGTCATGAACAGTTTTGCACTCAAGTTTCCGTCAGTGAAGAGTTTATAACATCAATGAAACTGACTTCATGTTAAAACTGTTAATGTTATAGTCATGTTGTCTGTTGTTGCCCAAATGAGGATGGGTTCCATTTTGAGTCTGGTTCCTCTCGAGGTTTCTTCCTCATGTCGTCTGAGGGAGTTTTTCCTTGCCACCGCCGCCACAGGCTTGCTCATTGGGGATAGATTAGGGATAAAATTAGCTCATGTTTTCAGTCATTCAAATTCTGTAAAGCTGCTTTGCGACAATGTTTACTGTTAAAAGCGCTATACAAATAAACTTGACTTAACATCTTTTCCAGGGAGATTTCAACAAGACAATGCAAAACCACATTCTGCACACATTACAAAGGCAGGGCTGTGGAAGAAGAGGGTGCCTGTCCCCTCTGTCCCCAATAGAGAATGTGTGGTAAGCGTAGAAAAAAAATGACAACAATGATGACCCCATACTGTTGCACACTTTAAGACCTGTTTGCAGGAAGAATGGGACAAAATAACGCCTGAAACATTTCATCACTTGGTGTCTTCAGTCCCTAAACATCTATTAAGTGTTGTGAGAAGGAATGGCAACATTATTAAGGGGTAAATGCTTTACTGTCCAAAACTTTTTTTTAATGTATTGCAAGAATCAAAATTGAAATGTTTATTTTGAAAAAATAAAATAAAATTCATGTGGTAAAACATCAAATAATGTGCTGTTGTATTGTTTTGATTGCAATAGAGGTCAAAGATTATTTACAAATCATCGTTTTGAGTTTTAATTTCAATTTCAACATAAAGTCCCAACTTTTTCTGATTTGGGGTTGTAGGATTTTCAAAATATTTACATGAATTACAGTTCCAAATATTTGAATTGAGTTCCATAGTATTTGGTATGTTCCACTTTTTGCCTTAATGACTGTGTACTTAAGTTTATGTTTGTGTAAAACCTTATGGTCCATTTTAGATCAAATCCAAAGTCTGAACACCTGACCCTTTGTACAAAGCAGTTAACATAATCAATATCACACATTTGCTTACATTGAAAGACCTAGAAATAGCGTGTCTTAAATATTAATAAACATATTTACTTTCTATTTTTTAAATAGATCAAAATTAAACCTTCTGTTTATTTCCTCGTTTGTTTTAATGGAAAAAAAAATCCAGATTTTTAGTGTGGTCTTTTGGACCCCGCTGTATATTTTGTCCAAACCATTATGGAAATATTTTTTCTTTATTTTTTAACCTAGGCTATCTTCCTTCTAGGATCATGGGTAATGTGTCAGTTTAATAAACACAGCGATTTTTGAGATCCTGTTTATCACATTTTATCGACCAAGATAAATTATTTCTTTAAAGAATTTATCATCAATAGACAAACTTGCAAATAAAACATAATTTTAGGTTTTTTCCACCTTTTTAAAACGTGTCCAATTTCTGTGTCCAGTGTTTAGACCTGAACAAAGATGCTGTTCATTCAGAAAGAAAATTTATGTAGGCTAGAAAGACATGATACAGTTCAGTGAATGGGCATAGTAGCTGTCATGTTATTAACTGCTTTAGCTTTTGATCTGATTATTCTTGTCTGATTATTCTCCTTCAGGATCAAGCACTCTACGTTGCTGAAGCTGCAGCTGTTGATGCAACCTGAGTATCGTCTTAGTGATGTGATGAGAGAGTCTTTGGCTCGAGATCCACTTCGACCCATTTTGACTGAGCTCCACTTGCAGGCTCTTGATCGGAGACTAGAGCGTGTGGTCAGGTCTGTGAACAGATGTGTGAAGAAGCTTGGGGAAGCCAAGGTGGTGATCACAGACTTCACGGAGGCGTCCAGTGCAGTTACAGAGAGGAACAACAACAAAAAAAAGCAGGTGATGGATGCTGGCAAGAGAATAAAAAAATAAAGGAAAAACGGAAAGAAAGTGGACTTGGACTTTGTAGAGGCCTCTGGTAATTATAGACAGAGAGGCCAGGGCAAATGCAGGTGATGGATGCAGACATGTCTGATAAACATCAGAAGGATCAAGCCAAGGAATGTTCGAAAAACACTGGATCACTGACCTGTAGATATACCTCATGATTCTGATCTGTCCAAGCAAGACCTTTTATATTTCAACAGAGGTGGACACAGTACCCAACTTCATTACTTAAGTCAAAGTACAGATCCCACTGGTCAAATGTTACAAGTGAAAGTTGTCCAGTCAAATTTTTACACAAGTTAAAGTACTGAAGTACTTGCTTTTAAAAATACTTAAGTATTAAAAGTACATTTTCTGTCAATGCAGTGTTGTATTATTGCCACAACACTTACAAAACCTAACACCTCTGAAGCAACTGACTGGATTTACAAAATGAACGTATGCTGTGCCATCATGGTGGTTTAACGTTAAGCTAGCTAGTCAGTGACGCTCCACCTGACATGCTAACAAACTCTTTTCAAACTCGAAATCGTATTAAGTAGCTAACGGTACTAGAAAAGAAAGATTTCTACATTGTTTATTTGGCAAAATTATGCTAAAAGATTTCTGAAAGCACTACAGATAAGTTAACGTTATTCATGCTAGCGTAACTCTCTTTTTACATGCTAACTAACAGTGTCCAAGTTAACTAGCTATGTGTTAACATTAACCGTGGACAAGGCTACGGCAACTTGGTGGGCAAATCCATAGAAAGTCATTTGACTAACCAGACTGCATAGCTATTGTAGCATTATCGCTAGCTCTAAAAGCACATACAACTTCACTGTAAGCTTTCTCTTGGAATAAAATGTTTACATCCCTCAATATGTTCCCGCAGGTTGGACGGCGAGTTTTTGTAGGCTGTGATGTGCTCCGTTTTAGGCAAACAAATCAAACATTTAAAACGAAATGAATTTTTAATCCTTTCAGAAAACTGAAACATGGATTCTAGGTATGGTCCCAGGTGCGTGTGTTCTCCAGAAGAACCGCCTCCTTCTATTCTGCCATCAACTGATCGTGTTCAAATAATGCTGCAGAGAAATAATTGAACTTGATTTTATACAGTCTATGGATGTGATGTGATTTTAGTGATTACTGATAGACTGTCTCAGTGTCACCTGTGGAAAAACCAATCACATTTTAGAAAGGAAAAGAAAAAACATCCACTTTCAAAGCTGCTTCATAGTAACAGGGACCTTGATAGAAATGTAGTGGAGTGAAAAGTACAATATTTGTTTCTCAAATGTAGTGAAGTTAAAGTCATAAGTTTAAAAAAAATACTCAAGTAAAGTACAGATACTTGAGTAAATGTACTTCGTTACTGTCCACCCCCTGTATTTCACCTTATAACAGTTGCCTATGAGAGGAAAATGCGCAAGTGTTTGTAGATGTGCACATATTGTACCAAATTGCTGCATGATGGACACTTCTTTGTCGGGGAAGATATGTCTTCAGAATTGTGAAATTGCCAGCAGACGACATGTTCCTGAGAAACAGTTGAGGGATTTATGGTGTACTTTTCAACCAAACATATTTGTGTGGAACGTTCAAACATGCCCCTGATTACCTACAGTACTTTTTTCTGCAACATTTTAAAACAAATATTCATTAGAGAGAGAGAGAGAGAGAGAGAGAGAGAGAGAGAGAGAGAGAGAGAGAGCACAGAGAGCAGTGAAGAGCTTGATTTCTTCAGAGAAAAGTATATGCCATTAAAACGTCTAAACCAGATTGGATTTGTGGCTTTCGGTCCAGACAGCGAGCAAGCATATAATCCTTGGCTGTCTCTTCGCTTCACAGTTTGGAGGCTTTAAAAGTGGAATTTCAAACTTCCCAGAAAAAAAAAAAAAAAAAATCATCTGAACTATTTACAGGCAACCCTTCCTTTGCCAAAACTTTGTTCCAACTTGTGGTATGCACTATATTGCAACACAAATATCAAAAGGTAGAAGGTAGTTTTTGGAACAGGCTGCAGCATGTCTGTATTTAGAGCTGGTTTGCTTGTTCTTAGTGACAGCTAAAATGCTTCTTTTTAAAAATCTGTAAAAGAAGTGACTATTGCCACAACGCTTACAAAACCTAATACCTCTGAAGCAACCGACTGGATTTACAAAATGAACGTATGCTGTGCCATCATGGTGGTTTAATGTTAAGCTAGCTAGTCAGTGACGCTCCACCTGACATGCTAACAAACCCTTTTCAAACTCAAAATCATATTAAGTAGCTAACATTACTAGAAAAGAAAGATTTCTAGTAATCAAGCATGTTTTTGAGTCTGTTCATGAAACTATTAGTGAAAATTAAGCAAAAATAGTTGAATCTGGGCAGCATGGTGGTGTAGTGGTTAGTACTGTCACCTCACAGCAAGAAGGTCCTGGGTTCGAGCCCAGCGGCCAATGAGGGCCTTTCTGTGTGGAGTTTGCATGTTCTCCCCGTGTCTACATGGGTTTCCTCCGGTTTTCCCCACAGTCCAAAAGACATGCAGGTTAGGTTAACTGGTGGCTCTAAATTGACCGTAGGTGTGAATGTGAATGGTTGGTTGTCTCTATGTATCAGTCTTGCAATGATCTGGCGACTTGTCCAGGGTGTACCCCGCCTCTCGCCCATAGTCAGCTGGGATAGGCTCCAGCTTGCCTGCGACCCTGCACAGGTTAAGCGGCTATGGATAATGGATGGATAGTCATGACCGGCAGCTGGTTGAGAGGCTATATATGGGGCAAAGTGCGAGAGTCAGATTGAACGATGGCTTGACAGACCCAGCAGTGATTGGTCGTGGCACAAGACAAGGCTGCTCATTGTCCCCCATACTTTTCAACATATATGCTGAAGCCATGCTAAGAGATGCTTTAAGCGATATGAACGAAGGTATTCGAGTAGATCATCTCAAAGACAGTGCGTCATGTAGGTGATCAAGCAACCTTAGCCAGTTTGGTTGAAGGTCTACAGCTCATGATGGATAAAACGCAGGAGACCGCAGTGGAGTATAGTATGAAGATCAACATTAAGAAGACCAAAGTAATGAAAATCAGTAAGAGACCTGGTGAGGAATTTGCGATCTTCCTTGGGGGCAACCAACTAAGCTAAGTAACACATTTCAACTATCCTGGGAGTCTGATTACCCAGGATGGATATTGTGAGAAAGACATCAGATCAAGAACAGACCGTGTGAAGGACGCATTTTCTAAACGAAAGGAGTTGCTCACAAAAGCCTTCAGCCTTGATCTGAAGAAGAGAATTATTAAGACTGTCATCTGGAGTGCTCTACTGTATGGGGCCAAATTGTGGTCTTTGAAGAAAGAGGATGTGCGGAAGCTGGAGAGCTGTGGCTTTGGAGAAAAGTCTTGAACATCTCTTGGTCGGACAAAGTAAACAACGAAGAAGTACTGCGATATGTTGGTGAGAAGAGAGCTATCATATCTATTATCAATCGAAGACAGAGTAGATGGCTTGATCATTCTTTACGGTATGGTGGTGATCTCCCACAAGTAATCGAGGCCTCCTAGAAGACCCCGAACAGGAATGTTAGAGTAAAGAATGGCGGCCCCCATTTAATGGTCAAGAGACGCGCCGTGGAACGGAGCTATAAGGAAGGACCTGCCTGTAGACAGAAAACACACAACAACAGGATGGATAGTTGAATCAGTTCTAAATCACTGCTTTCAATGAAGTCCTGTGTCAAAAAAAAAAAAAAAAAAAAAAGTCTGGTCTGTATTTCCTTTTTAAGAAAAACTACACTGCTTCATTGTAAGATACAGAAAAAAACTAGTTAGTCAAGGTTTTCCTGTCCTTATGTGCTTTTGCAATACTTACATGGTATTTCTGCATATTAGCAAGCTTTCCTTTATTCCACACAATCAAAACAGTTCAGTGCAAGTCAGTGCAGTTTCGGGGGGGGCAGTTTTATGCAAGTTTACCTTCCATTTCAAAACTCAGTCCATTTCAGCACTCTAAACTAGTGTCAATCATGGATACCAAACACTTCACCATTTTTCCTGATTTAACAAACATGAAGCTAGTAGTGCAAACAACTAGAGATAACTTAGAGTATGCTCGTAATCTAGAAGCCACTGCTCACTTTAGATATCTCATCTCATTATCTCTAGCCACTTTATCCTGTTCTACAGAGTCGCAGGCAAGCTGGAGCCTATCCCAGCTGACTACGGGCGAAAGGCGGGGTACACCCTGGACAAGTCGCCAGGTCATCACAGGGCTGACACATAGACACAGACAACCATTCACACTCACATTCACACCTACGGTCAATTTAGAGTCACCAGTTAACCTAACCTGCATGTCTTTGGACTGTGGGGGAAAGCGGAGCACCCGGAGGAAACCCACGCGGACACGGGGAGAACATGCAAACTCCACACAGAAAGGCCCTCGCCGGCCACAGGGCTCGAACCCGGACCTTCTTGCTGTGAGGCGACAGCGCTAACCACTGCACCACCGTGCCGCCCCCCTACAGTCTGGGAAAGAAGGATTTGTCATACGATCTCGAAAACTACCTTTCAGTCGAGTTCCCCAACATCTCGAACTATCTGGTGTTGCAGACATCCTTCTACACCGCAAAACAAGTGAAAGCGTGGAAGAGTATGGAGGCTTACAACTTTTTTTTTGTATGTGGCTGGGTAAAGGACCTCGGTATCAAGTCGTTGCCGAATTAATCCTGTATTGTTTTTGCCCGTGTAAGTATTTTTAAAAAGCTTTACCGTATGTTCACGTCTTTACAACAAAGCGCTGCACGTTGAAGTGTAAACAAACAGTTGGCTTGAGTCTCACTTGTGTTGGCTCTTATCTCTCAGCTAAATCATTCACAAAGATCATCAGAAACCCCTTTAAAGACCTGGATCTTAGTTAAACAAGACGGAGAAGTGATCACGGTGCACTGTAACTGTACGGCTGGGGAAGAATTTATATGGACTTTGTGAGGAGTAAACAAAGAAACAGCTGGGGACTTTAGCGCTTTGTGACTAAAAAAAGTACCATAAAATAATGACACATAGCAAGAAAAGTACTTGGAAAACACTAAGGACAGAGCTGAGAGGGATACAAACCCTTCACCAAGTGATCACTACAAACTCGAGCGTGCTTCGACTCGGCTCCCTTCGATTTCAGTGAGAGGTTCAAAAGCCGCCTTTCTCGACATCTTTTTGTGAAATCCTGTGTTCGTTCACCCTTTTTTATTAGTTCACGGGGAACCCTGAAGAAACTTCTCAGTTTCATGGTTTGATCGATTCAAACAACGCAAGCGTAAGACATTTTTTATGCGAGCAATGCACATTCTCCGTACAAACGCTTTGTCAACTGAGCTTTGGTAGACCACCAGCTAAAGTTTTGAATAACTAACGTGGCAGATGTGACAGCACGTGAAACCCAAAAACTGCCCCCTTGTGGCAGGAATGCATTATGACTCGATCTTAATGATGCATCTATTTGGCTTACACAAGATGAAACACTGGATGACTAAAATATTTAAGCACTGAGTGATGTAAAGTTAGAATTGAGTATGTGCTGGTTATTAGGACAACATAGGGAAAAAAAAATGAATACAAAGATTTCTCAGCAACTTTTTATTGCTTAAACTGCCATTTATGACAAGCTATACCAAAAATCATGACACACTAGAAATCAAAGCAAAAGTGATTTTTTAAAAAAGAAAAGGAACATGTGGTCCACCGTTTATGGTACATGCAGTTCTAATGACTGCAAGTGTCACGATACTAGCTCAAGGTTTGGGCTAGCAAGAGTATAGAGATTTTAGTAACAAAAGCCAAGCAAAGCAAGATTAATATACATTTTCATACATAGAAAGAGATGATCTGTGAGTGAGAAACTGTACCTAAGGGCAGAAAATACTATTTAATAAATATATAAATGTGAAGGAATAAAGTGTAATAATGACCAAGGGCACTGCGTGTTCTCTATGGCTGAACCTTCCGCTTATGCGCTTTAAAAACGGATATCCTGTAAATACAAGGGAGAGTCAAATGAAAACCTTTACTTTTTTTTTTTTTAAATATATTTTGGTTATTTCAAACAGGTGTCACAAAAAAAAAAAAAAAAAAAGTGTATAATTTAACATAAAACTCCATTTAGTTCAGTGCAAGTGTTCCAGTGTTTGTTTAGTGCCCGGATTCTTTTAAAAACAAACTGTCGCAATTTTAAGGTTTTCATTGGACTCAACATCATATAATTGTTCATGTTTTATGTATTGAAATTGTGCTATTCATCTCTACATTACAAACATGGAATAACAAACATATTTTGCACAAAACCAAAAAACAAAATGTTGTTGCGTGAAGCATGCATTAATTAAATATGGCACAAAGCTCCTAAAGTAAACCTGAAAACAAGATGCAATGAAATTTAAAAAAAAAAAGACAGCATGGAACAACTTACTGAAAATGGCACTGCTAATACTGGAGTTATGGTCAAGTCTCGCTATTTTGCTTAATCTCTAACATGATAACTAAATATTTCCTTGGCTGGTATTAGGACTGTATTATTTTAAGTAAGACTTCTTGTTGTGACTTGCATTTTGGCACTGGCTTTGAATCCTCGTCAAACTACCGCTTTCATTCAAATAAAGCCTTGGTGCAAATGAAAGCGAGATCATTCCTAGCAAGATGGACGCAAGATCAGTGTAACAGCTGAGAAACTAGAATGGTGTGGGGAACAAATTTACATTTCCGGACACCTCGTTCATGCAGTGATCTCATCAGCCAATCATTTGTGCCTAAAATCATGCTGATACAGACCAAGAATGGGGGGGGGGGTTGAGATCTCTGGGACTTGTTTGTTGGTGCCAGATGGACTGGTTTCAGAAACTGCTGACCTCCTGGAATTTCCCCACACACACACAAACAAACAGTCTCTAGAGTTGACACAGAATGGTGCGAAAAACAAAAAACATTGAGTGAGTGACAGTTCTGTTGGTTGGTGGTTCTTGGCGCTGCCAAGAACAATATAGTAACTCAATCACGTTCATTACCATGCCATGGTTAATAAAAATCACAGAGATCACACTCACGGAAGCTTTTGGCCTGTAATGAGCAGGTGTACAGGTGTGCTTTCTAAAGTGGACACTAAGTGTATATACAGTATTGTGCAAAAGTCTTTGGCACCCTGTTTTGTTTTTTTCGTACAAACTTACTGATTTCTATTTTATGACTCCTACATTATCAAGTCAGTACAAAAACATTTTAGAGTTCCAAACGTTCGTTTGGGGCGGCACGGTGGTGTAGTGGTTAGCGCTGTCGCCTCACAGCAAGAAGGTCCGGGTTCGAGCCCTGTGGCCGGCGAGGGCCTTTCTGTGCGGAGTTTGCATGCTGTCCGCGTGGGTTTCCTCCGGGTGCTCCGGTTTCCCCCACAATCCAAAGACATGCAGGTTAGGTTAACTGGTGACTCTAAATTGACCGTAGGTGTGAATGTGAGTGTGAATGGTTGTCTGTGTCTATGTGTCAGCCCTGTGATGACCTGGCGACTTGTCCAGGGTGTACCCCGCCTTTCGCCCGTAGTCAGCTGGGATAGGCTCCAGCTTGCCTGCGACCCTGTAGAACAGGATAAAGCGGCTAGACATAATGAGATGAGAAACGTTCATTTGTTTGTTTTTTCAGCACAAAATTAAACATTACAGAAAAAAATTTGTATCTGAGCAGCATATTACATAAAAGAGCACTTTTCAGATGAAAAAAGTAAACATAATGAAGGCTGCTGGGTTTTGGTGCAAAATTAAGAAGCAAGTGAGACAGTCAAAGTGTCCAGAAGAACTGTGGCTGGTTCTGTAAGATGCTCAGTAAAACCTACAGCTCATTTCCGCATAAAACTGCACTCACTGTACCTATGATTTAATTATTTTTTTTTAAAGCAAAGGGTCATCTGACACCAAATATTGACTTTGTTTCATTCATTATGGTTTACTGCTTACAGTATTTTTTTTTTACATGTTGAAACATTTCATTTCTTTATTTTTAAGCCATTTTTGGTCGACAGTATTTCTTTACATGTGCCTAAGACTTTTGCACAGGACTGTACGTCTATAATTCCTTCACGTCAAGGGATGCTACGTATAAAGGATATCTTAGTGATGTGAATATCTTCAAAAAAAGTTACTTCGGTAGGGGCAATATATATAAAGATTGATAAAGCATGCTTACAGTTTGTGTATGAATGCAATATGGAAAGTTCTCACGAACTGTTTTTATAGAATGCTAATTCAGTTCGTATCTTACAAAACTATTTTTAGAAAACTACTTCAGCTACAGCAAAGCAAGCTAAAAAGCAAACATGCTTCTCGAATAGACTTTTTAAAAATATAATCTCACCCCTTCATTTGTCTTAAATAGTTAAATGTAAAAATGATGCCCAGTAAAAGCTGTGGATTCATCTTCAGTAAGCTTTGATTGTCGGCTCACTGGTACGTCAACGCTGAGAAAGAACAGATGCCGTTTTGCCGTTTTTAGAGCAAGTGCAATGTTCAAGTGCAGATGAATTATGCTCGTATCAGGGAGCAATAAAAGAACAGTAAAAAGGAAATAAAAGCCAACTGTATGAGTGGAACCCCGTTATTATAGAGTTTTGTACGTGTTCAGACGGACAGTGACACAAAGCTGTTGTACTGCTGGATGTTGCGTTTAAGGATGTCTGAGCAGGGACCAAGCACTCGTTCGAAACGTGGCCGGTCTAGCTTAACACACTTCAGTGGGCCTCGGGCTACTACAGTGGCAGCACGTGGTCGATTCATTAACAAGGCAATCTCACCTAGAATCACACAGAGGAGAGAGAGAGTGCACACGATTACAGTTAGTACCAAATACAGTGTCTTGCAAAAAGTATTCATCCCCCTTGGCGTTTGTCCTGTTTTGTCGCATTACAAGATGGAATTAAAATGGATTTTTGGAAAATCAGCACCAGTTGATTTACACAACATGCCTACCACTTTGAAAAGTGCAAATTGTTGTTTTATTGTGACACAAACAATAATTAAGATGAAAAAATAGAAATCTGGAGTGTGCATCAATATTCACCCCCTTTTCATATGAATCCCCTAAATAAGAGCTGGTCCAACCAATTCACTTAAGTCACATAATTAGTTGATTAAGATCCACCTGTGTGCAATCAAAGTGTCACATGATCTGTCACATGATGTCTGTATAAAATCACCCTGTTCTGGAAGGACCCTGACTCTGCAACACTACTAAGCAAGCAACATGAAAACCAAGGAGCCTCCAAACAGGTCAGAGACAAAGTTGTGGAGAAGTATAGATCAGGGTTGGGTTATAAAAAAAATCCCAAACTTTGAATATCCCAGGGAGTACCATTAAATCCATTATAGGGCAATTCCATGTAAATGTCAACCTCACCATGCAAAAATAAAGCAACATGTAATACATCAAAACCACTCCCAGAGATATCACCTAGGCCTGTATTTTACAGATGTGAATAAATTGAACCAATTTGTAACCAACCTAATGTACCACTGTCAGTCTTTCTTTCTTATAATGTAAAACCCAAGCTAAAATCAACTTTGATCATGTACAATTCTATATTATTGCCACAAGCCACAGAAATGTATGCTAAAATCCACAAAACAGCAAAACAATAGCCATCCTAAATATTATTTAAGAACTTTGATAGTTTTAGCTGATATTTAGAGAGTTTTTCAAAGGGTTATGGTGGTTAAATTGCTGATTTTCTAAACATATGCCATGTCTATTTCAGACGCATCACATCCATAACGGAATTTCGTCACATCCATAACGCTGACTTTTCCTTCCAAAACTCTGCATGAAATACAAAATATTTTAAACAAAGATTTTTTTAATATTCACCTTGGACCCCTCTATCAAATGGATATCTCCATTTCAACATTAGGTTTACAATTTCACAGAGTTTGATAAAAATGTACAGTCACCCAAGAAAAGTGATACTTTTTCTGTCACGTCCATAACGCATCTTTTATTGGCGTTTTCTGGCATGCCCTAGATGTACTATGGGAATTGTTCTTGTTCTATCACTTCTCCAGTATGGTACAGCCTTAAAATATGCAACACCTGTTTAAATACTGGGAGACAATAAAACATGCACTGGGTCATTTGTTGCCATTTTGAGTTCAAGTGTCACGTCCATAACGCTGGAATTGCTCTCTAGCAAAATGGAAAGAATATGGCACCACGACAAACCTGACAAGAGAAGGCCGCCCACCAAAACTCACAGACCGGGCAAGGAGGGCATTAATCAGAGATGGAACAAAGACACCAAAGATAACACTGAAGGAGCTGCAAAGATCCACAGTGGGGATGGGAGTATCTGTCCATAGGACCACTTTAAGCTTTACACTGCACAGAGTGGGGCTTTATGGAAGAGTGGCCAGAAAAAAAAGTCACTGCCTAAGAAAACACATTTGGAGTTTGCCCAATAGCATGGGAATGGAAGAAGCTCCTCTGGTCAGATGAGACTAAAATTGATCTTTTTGGCCATCATGGGAAATGCCATGTGTGGCGCAAACCCAACACCCTGAGAACACCATTCCTACAGTGAAACATGGTGGTGGCAGCATCATGCTGTGGGGATAGTTTTCATCTCCAGGGACAGGAAAGCTGGTCAGGACTGATGGAAAAATGGATGCCACTAGATACAGGGCAATTCTGGAGGAAAACCTGTTTGAGTCAGCCAGAGGTTTGAGACTGGGATGAAGGTTCACGTTCCAGCAGGACAATGACCCTAAACATACTGCTAAAGCTACACTGGAGTGGTTTAAAGGGAAACATTTAAATGTTTTGGAATGGCCGAGTCAAAGCCCAGACCTCAATCCAATTGAGAATCTGTGGCATAACTTGAAGATTGCTGTACACCAACGCAACCCATCTAACTTGAAGGAGTTTTACCTTGGGGAATGAGCAAAAATCCCAGTGGCTAGATGTGCTAAGCTAATAGAGAGTGGGGGGGTGAATACCTATGCACACTCCAGATTTCTGTTTTTTCATCTTAATTATTGTTTGTGTCACAATAAAACAACAATTTTCATCCTTAAAGTTGTAGGCATGTTGTGTAAATCAAATGGTGCTAACTCCCCCAACAATCCATTTATATGTAACTGCACTTGTAATGCAACAAAACAGGACAAACACCAAGGGGGATGAATATTTTTGCAAGACACAGTCATAATTTTGGCTAGAGCACAATAAATCTGGATAAAATTAAAAATGTTAAAAAGACAAAAACGAAATACTGCCCACAGCATATAGTACATCTCTGAAAGAGATATTACTTGAACTGCCAGTAGGAGATAATTACAGACTCCCAGAGTTTATAAACGTCTGACTCTTATAACTATAATCATTAGTGTGTAGCTTCGGCAAAACTGTAATTTCTGAGAACCCATAACACCTTTAAAACAGCTGAGCCTTACTATCAGGAGCCTAAGCTATAATTACAGAGAAACATAATACCTCCAAAGAGGTACTGTAATTTATCTTGCAGAAGATTTCAAAAGTACTCACCAAAGTAGTCTGAAGGTCCCAAGCGACCCACTTCTACAAACTCCTCGTTCTCAGATCGTCTCTGCAGTACAGCTGCACATCCCTGGCAAAACACACACGAGCTTTAAAGATGCATGCAAACAGAGATGGTGGAAATCAGTGCAAGTTTAGGAAACACCCAAGCACCTCCAGGATGATGAAGAACTCATCCCCTGGTTCTCCCTGTACTACAATCTTCTGGCTATCCTCAAACTGCACCGGCTCCAGAGCATCAGCCACCGTCAGACGCTCCCATTTATCCAGTGACTCTGTGAACCAAGACCAAACAAACACGCCAAAGCTGCAATTAAGGATTTTAGATGATAACTACGTAACCTTTTATGATTTAAGGTTCTGTGTTTGAAAAGAAAACACATTTTAACCAAAACCTGTTTCTTAATGCTCAGAGATACACTACCGTTCAAAAGTTTGGGGTCACTTTGAAATGTCCTTATTTTTGAAAGAAAAGCACTGTTCTTTTCACTGAAGATCACTTTAAACTAATCAGAAATCCACTCTATACATTGCTAATGTGGTAAATGACTATTCTAGCTGCAAATGTCTGGTTTTTGGTGCAATATCTCCATAGGTGTATAGAGGCCCATTTCCAGCAACTCTCACTCCAGTGTTCTAATGGTACAATGTGTTTGCTCATTGCCTCAGAAGGCTAATGGATGATTAGAAAACCCTTGTACAATCATGTTAGCACAGCTGAAAACAGTTTAGCTCTTTAGAGAAGCTATAAAACTGACCTTCCTTTGAGCAGATTGAGTTTCTGGAGCATCACATTTGTGGGGTCGATTAAATGCTCAAAATGGCCAGAAAAACGTCTTGACTATATTTTCTATTCATTTTACAACTTATGGTGGGAAATAAAAGTGTGACTTTTCATGGAAAACACAAAATTGTCTGGGTGACCCCAAACTTTTGAACGGTAGTGTACATGGCTTATAGCCGACAAGGCGCGCATCAGCTCATGTACGATTCGATTTTGTGGAATAACTTAAATATTTAACTAGCATAATCCTATCTGCTTTATGCATAAGCAATGAAGAGACCAAGGGTAATGCTCAGCGTGCTACCACCACCATGTTTTACCATACGGCACACGGCAAACAAATTGGGAAGGAAGGAACAAGCTCAAAATAGTGTTGCCAGGCAAAACAAACCTCGCCTGGCAGCACTTCTTCTATACCTATATGTTGATAATGGTAATATTTCTCAAATCATCAGCTGCCAGGTTATAGTCCTATGAAAATCCATGACCTTGAGTTTGACATTTCAAAGTCATTCAAGGTCAAAGGTCATGGCAGCAACTGAAAGTCCATATGGCACTTCCTACAAGTTGATGATGGTAAATATCTGTCTACCATCAACCGTTTTCAAATTACAGTCCTCTGAAAATCCATGACCTTGAGTTTGACCTTTCAAGGTCACTCAAGGTCAAAGCTCATGGTGCCAAATGAAAGGTCATATGGGGAGTTCCTATATGCTTATAATAGTAAACATCTGTCTATTGACAACTGTTTTTGAGTTATAATGAGTTATAAAATATTTTGGCCGAAAGGTTGACCTTTTCCGGTGACCTTGACCCAATTACCCCCAAAATTTAATCAGGTAATCTACGGACCATTGCCCACCTACCCTGAAAATCCCAAGTCAATCGGTACAACCATCTAGACACTAGATTGTTAACAGACAGACACACAAACGAACAAACTGCACTGATAACAATACTTTGCCCCGCTTACTCTGTCGCGGGCGAGGTAATAAAAAATTCAAATTCTACATTCTGACCAGTAAAACCAGAACCTCCAAGCATTGTAAAATTCTATCAGAGTACTCCGCAGTGAAAAATGGGTGTTAACAAATAAACAATGATTATATAAAATTGTGCTGTCACAAATGTCGCGTTATTAACGCGTTAACTTGACTCAATTTTAATGGCGATAATTTTTTTATCGCGAGATTAACGCTCTGTGACATGATGTAGGTTTTTCATAAGCTTTTGAAACCGCCAGGAACTTGGAACAGAGACTTTGCTTAGAAAACCGATAGCAGCTAGACTGTAATGCCCCGCACAGCCAGAGTCCTCTGCCCTCCTCCCCCAAAGAACCAGCGCGGGCAGGGCGCGCTAGTAGAGATGGGATTTATGGCTCTTTGATGGGATCCGCATCTTTGTGATCCGTTCTTTGAAAAGAGCCGTTCAAAAGACTGGCTAATTTGGCTCTTTTTAAATATTTATTCAGTTTTAAGAAGACAGCGTCTAAAGAAGCCAGATCCCTCTGAACTGTAAACTCAATGCTATCCCAGAAATCCTTCCTGTAATATGCAAATTTGGCCGCCTCTGATTGGACAGCGCGACGCATCAACAGGCAGAAAGTGTAAAAGTACAAAATGTGTTAAGTGAGCTGAAACAGTAAAGATCAGATTCAGTGCAATATTTATCAACGAACAACTTAAACTTAATATAATAGTGTACTTTATATTATAATCAAGCATGTCAAGCCTACCGTCACTGTGTAACCTATCTCTCTGATTAGAGTTGTAGACTAACTCACAGTAGATCATTTCGCTCATGGTTCTCTTGCTAGCCCCGCGCCAGTGCTCGGCTTAGGTTTTACTTTGCAGTGGCTGTGTCAAGACATGTTATGCTTTGCAATAAAAAAAAAACAAAAAAACATTGGTACAAAGCAAGCCCATTCACTTTTTTATGCTGATAAGAGAATTACAATGGTCTTTTATGTGACAAAAATGTGCGATTAAATTGCGATTAATCGCAAGTTAACTATGACTGTCGCGACATTAATTGCGATTAAATATTTTAATCGCTTGACAGCACTAATATAAAACCTTTATACAATCCATTATTTGAAACGCACAACAGTACAAATGTATTTCAAAAACACAACTGCAGTTTTAAACCAAGCAAACCCTTCTGCTGTTACTAATGTTTCCTCACTCTCAAAAACAAACAAACAAAAAAACTAGGCAACACTTACCGAGAATGGATACTTTACTAAGGAACTCTTCATACATCTTCCTCTTTCTCAGAGTACTTCCCTACAAACACACATGGGTGTTCATTCAAAATTGACAAATGAGCAAAGAATCGAAAAGCACTTCATCAGTTATAGCCTTATTTCATTACCATCAGTATTCTCCTGTAGCTGTCTCTGTCGATTCCCCACAGTTTGACGTTGGTCTTCGCTCGGACAGTGGCCGCACGTGGAGTACCATAGATCAGTGCCAATTCACCAAAACTGCCACCTTCGCCAATGCTGGTTGCCCACTCGTTGTTCACATAAACCTGTTCCGATCCACAACCCAAACCGAAAGAACATTTACTACATACGAACCATCAGTCCAAAGGAAATGGTCATAGCATACCAGTCATGTTTAACCTTATATCACAGTTTACTGGACACAATCTGGCACATGCTGTAATTGGAAAATAATCATTATAATAGGATGGCAACTGTAACACCACTTTGCAGGTTATTGTTAATTATTTTCCTCTAGCAGTATGCACAATCTGCATATGCACAAAACATTACGTAGTATTATACATACAGGACACTTTTTCGATGGAATAAAGACATGTTCTATTCCCTTCTAGCGGGTTCCATTCATTTGGTTCGATAGCATTCAATTTTGTTAGCATATCGCTTATCCTACATGTATGACATCACTCTACCCAATGGAGAATGAGTGCTGAATATGGTTTACGATATTGCATGGTTGTCAAGATACCATGACGTCACACGTCGGAGCTGATGCGAATATTCAAGAGAAAAAAGTTTTCTGCTGCGCATATGCAGAAGCATTTCTTTGTTTGCCGGGAAAGAGAAAGACATTTTGAACACCTGAAAGGCTACCAAAACTTCATTAGATATTCTTCACACGTTTACAAAAGAAAAACATACCAACGGACATCGAAAAACTGGAAGTGTGTGTATGTAGTATTATAATAATAATAATGGCTTTTTTTCCTTGGTATATATCAGATATGTTCCATTCAGCTACTCGTCTTTGACCCGTTCAGTATCATGCCAGCTGAATGGACTATATTTGATATGCCACTCAATGCCAGCCAATATTATTTAACTATTTAGATCACATGGCCAGAATAGATGCTTACATCCATTTCGCCCTGGTCAATTACGTAGAAGTTGTCACCTTCATCACCTACGGGAAGTGAGATATTTAAAAAAAAAAAATTTGCATTCAGGATCAAATACAGAAACAAATGAATACATTTTATTAAATTTGGTTTAAGACTGGAAATGTCATACCCTGCTGAATAACAGTCTCTCCAGCGATGTAAGTGACTGGGAACATAGCATCAAATATATCACTGTGTGGGGGAAAAGAAAAACAGTTAATCGGTTACAACCTGGAATTCCAAATGCTGCGTCCAAAAGTTCTTATTTAAAAAAAAAAAATTCCTACCTTCTTTCATTGTCATCCAAGTGGGAGAAAAGCACATTCTTTTCAATAGCTTTGGCTAGGGCTGCCATGGTTTTGTAGTCTTTAGGAATAACCTTTAAAAGCAGAAATTGAGCAGTGAAAAATCAGAAAATAAGATGACCCGTTTTAACCCTCTGGGGTCGAGAGCTTCGCCGGCGAAGCACAGCAGGTTTAGAATGAGTAGGTTATGTATTTAGATAAATATCTTTGCGAGTTTATCATACAAGCATGATAAACATATTGACAAACTTTATACTTTACACTTTCCTATGTCCCCACTGCCAAATAATATTATAGTTTTTAAATTACCTAAATTAGATGAAACGTAAAACTTGTCACCTTACTCAGTCACACCGGAGTCGGAACGCTGAGCGCACACTTACGCATTCATAAAAGACTATTCACATGGCAACGACATGATAAATCACCTTCACTCTTTCGGTTTCGATTGGTTTCTCTTCCGCAGTAGGAACGCCCACCGTAAACAGGATAAAATCTGTCAAATATAGTTCAGGTTATTTGGAGGTAAAACTTGTGTCAAGATGGCATGTGGATTTTATGTGCTTCAGATGATTCAGGACAGCGATTCAATTTCAGGACAGCAAATCAATTCATGATTCAGGACAGCAATTCAATTCAATCTTGAGAACTGCGACACTGATTAGCGGTGGCTTTTTTTTAAAAAATACTTTGACTTGATCCAGCCAAAGATCAACTCGAGTAAATGTTTCTCCTATTTCTGATGAGTGTATCAGTTGATATGCATGTGCTATTGTACAAAAACAGGAAAAATGACTGAGCAATTTTTCCAGAGTTAAAAGTATTTTCCTCAAAAATAGTTAATTTTGCTCGATTTTGAGTTTAGAGAGTAAAATTTGGAGTTGGAGTAAAATTACAGAGTAATTGTGTAACAGAGTTGGGTTGTGGCTCTGAACGGAATAAAAGAGTTAATTTCAAGACGCACTGAATCGAGTCAAATACCAGATAAATGAAGCTGTTGTAAAAAGCAGTTTTAGAACTATGTTGGAATGTGTGAAAAACATGACCTTACCCATTGGGACTCGACCTGATGGGATTAAGAGTTGGCAGTGGGAGGGGTTTTCACTCTTCTCATTGAATGGAATGGAAATTTTTACTCTTCTCATTGAATGGAACGGAATTTTTTTTTTACTCTTCTCATTGAATACCCCTCCCACTGCAAACCCTTTATCCCAAAACAATAGGACATAATTTTTTTAATGGCCAATTAATTGTCCAAATCAGTGGAGCAGATTTAAGATTTGTGCTTGATCCATTCCTAAGACTGAACAGAATCACCTCAAGTGACCAAACGGTTCGTCACAATGGGTAAGGTCATGTTTTTTTCCACACATTCCAAAACTGCTTTTTACAACATCTTCATTTATCTGTTTTTTTTTAAGTACAAATCATGACATACATTCTACATAGATATTATTGTAGCTGAACTTGTGCTGAATACAAAAAAAAAAAAAGTCGTCATACAACTTTGAAAATACTGTTTAGATTTGTTGAAAGTGACAAAATCAGAGCATGCCAAAATCATTAGAGTGCCAGAAGATACCCTCAGACCCCAGAGGGTTAAAGGGCACTTTTGAAGATTACTAGTGTCCTGGGGCGCCTATAATGGTCATTAGGGCTGCTGACCTTTCTCACATAGGAGGCAGCATCCTCTTCGGTGTAGACCTCAGCGCTGATGGCTCCTCTTCTCCTACGGCCTTTTACCACTGGGTTCATGGGAGGAGAAACCTCATCCTCACGCGAGTCTGAACGTGAGCTTGCCTTCTGTTGGTTAATCAACTGCTTAGCCTGTTCCTGCAAAGACCATTTAGTAAGAACCACCAAACGATCAGTAATGACTATACATCTGTATACATGTTTATTTATATAGGTGTGGTAATAGTTAAATAAAAGTACACAAATGCGCCAGAGAAACAGTATGTTATGGATTAAAGACCTTCATCAGCCGAACAAACAAATCTGAGGCTGTAGGATTTGAAACCAGTAGATATTCAAAATTGTTGAGGATATAAAATGTAAAATTCCATGAGTGTCCCGTTTGGAATACCATAAAGCAGGGCTTTTCAAAGTGTGGGGCGCGCCTCCCCTAGGGGGCGCCAGAGTTCTTCGGGGGGGGGGGGGGGGAACGTGAGGAAAAATAAACCAGAATAAGTTACTATTGCGGACATTTAGCGAACTTCAGCTAGCCTTTGCCAGAGACAAAATGGATCGATTTTTAGTTCCTAAAGCTACAGTGAGTGAGGAGACAGAGTCTGGGCCAAGCAAAAAAAGAAGGAAGTATGACCACGATTATTTAAAGTTTGTATTTTCATGGACTGGATCTGAAGATGCTCCACTGCCACAGTGTGTTGTCTGCCAAGAGGTGCTAGCTAACGATGCTATGAGATGTTTAAAATGTGTAAAACAAGATGTTTAAAAAAAAAAAAGCACAGATGTTTAAAATGTGTAAAAAAAAATGTTTTAAAAAAAGTACAGATGTTTAAAATGTGTGAAAAAAAGATGTTTTAATAAAGCTCATGTGTTTTAAATGTGTAAAAAAGATGTTTTCAAAAAGCACAGATGTTTAAAATGTGTAAAAGAAAAAAAAATGTGTACAACAACCATTTTTTTTAAAAATACGAATGGAACATTAAGTATAGCAACAACAAAACTTGTAAGAGGGGCGCTGTTGTTTATTTGCTCTCTGAGGGGGGGCTGACTCTCCCACACTTTGGAAACCCCTGCCATAAAGCATTAGACACAAAAGTCATTTTAAATTATTTTAACAACATTTTGCAGAGTCCGCTAAGCAAAACAGTTTTTGCAGTCTACGCAGATTCTCGCCTTGACTTATGTCTATGACTTGGGCATCATGAAGGTAGTTATGTGCTTGGGAAGGAGCAAACCCAAAATCTGTGCGTTTCTTTTGAACCATTCACGCTCATCTCACCCTTGAGTTGCGCATTTTTCATCTACACACTTCTGAAGGCTGGAGGAAATCAAGCACCATTACATGGAGAAACACCATACTGCCTTTTAAGTTGGCTGTAGGCCTACATTTAATATTTACAAATAAAGGGTCAAAAATTCCTAAATTTGTGCATCATTTGTTTTAAAGGGATAGTTCGGGATTTTTGACATGAATCTGTATGGCATCCCCATCAATAGTGTCGTGCAAACACACTGACTTACCCCTGACAGCATCCTGTGAGTCCAGTTCTCGTCCAGTTTTGGTCCAGACGAAAGTAGTCCGGCAAGTTTGTTGGGGTCACGAAAGTAAAACGTTTTTCGTCTCAAAACAGTATGTGTTCAAAAGAGTGATATATCTGCATCACAAAACCGTTGCCAAATAAAAAGTCAGACCTCGAAATCGCTTGGCACTATTTTCTCTCCCTCGGTATCACTGCGCGCTGTCATGTTGACATCTGCGCAGGAATCAACACCTTTCCCATTGTTTGGCAGTGATTAGGAGTTCAGATCAGCGGCGCTAACAAGCTAATTTGAGAGCAAGAACAGCGACAAATTTATCACCTTCTATAACCTATACAATAATATATTTGTGAAAATGGTACGCACTTGCGACTATCCAGGCTGTAGCAACAAAGATGTGGCTGAATCTCCGCACACATTTCACCGTCGTAGTCAGACATGTTGTCGCTAACTTTGCTAGCAGTAAACAACGTAGTGATGTGTCGGTCGCGAACGATCCGGTTCAAAGAGCCGGCTCTTTGAAGTGAACGACGGGAGCCGGCTCTTCGGTGGGAGCCGAGTTAGTTTTTTGTCCTTAGGTGCCTCAGAGAGAGAGACAGAGTTCAGCTCAGCTGAAGGATGATTGTCTATTTGACAACCATGATCATTGTTTTGTTGCCGTGAATTCCTAAAGCTCATGATATAAATTGTCGCTCATAAATTGACAGGTTCGGTCGGCAACCGCCTTGGCATGGCCAGATTAATCTGCGGTATACAACGAGACAGCAGTCATTATAACGGGAGCATATTTGCTGTTCCAGCGGCTTCTCATTACTGGTGGAGCAGAGTGCGGCACTTTTTTCTCTTTTTACATGCGCTCAAGGTGCCACATATTTTGTTGCACATTGTTCTGTGTTTGTTAAAATAATTTCCCACTTTGCTTCATAGTTTCTTAGGCCTGATTTATACTTCATAATTTATTTTGTGGCATTTTGTTCAAGGTCGAGTGTGAAATAAAGCCATAAAGGATAAACAGTTGATGTCTTCTGTGTATTTTATATTGGTAATATAACACAGTTTTGCATTATGTTTGTGAGAAAATAATTTATTAATTGGTAAGTAAGTTTTGTTTCTATAGCTAGAACATTGTTACACTGCTATACTTTACAAAGCTTTACAATGGCTACAAAAACTAAAAAATAAAATGGAAAACATCCTATTGATAAAATATAAATAATAATGTAATTAATTAACTAGTTAATTGCAGCAATTAAATCAAAAATAAAATCTCAGGAGCCGTTTGGGAGCCGAAAGAGCCGGCTCCTTATAGTAAGAAGAGCCAAAAGAGCCGAAATTCCCATCACTAAAACAATGAATGAAACAGCCGTGGCTGTCACCTGGCGGCAGCGCGCAGTGATAAGAAGGGAGAGAAAATAGTGCCAAGCGATTTCGAGGTCTGACTTTTTATTTGGCAACGGTTTTGTGATGCAAATATATCACTCTTTTGAACACATACTGTTTTGAGACGAAAAACGTTTTACTTTCGTGACCCCAACAAAGTTGCCGGACTACTTTCGTCTGGACCAAAACTGGACTCACAGGATGCTGTCGGGGGTAAGTCAGTGTGTTTGCACGACACTATTGATGGGGATGCCATACAGATTCATGTCAAAAATCCCGAACTATCCTTTTAAGCTACAATAACATTTCTTGTTACATGACATTGTTAAACAGAAAAAAAAAAAAAAGTTTTATATCACATGGTGGTGTGAACAAGCCTGGTAAATAGGACTGAACTCTGATCAGTGTTTGTGTCTCCTTGCTTGTGCTGCTTGACCTTAATGCAGCTTTTGACATCAATGATCATACTATTCTACTTAACAGACTAGAAAACGTTGTTGGCATGAAAAGAACGGCTGATGACACACCGTTGTACGTTTCAGGAAAACTAGATGAGACACAGCAGCTGAAAAACTGAGGACTGTGTACAGAACATTAGACATCGGAAGCTTATTAACTTCCTTCAACTTAATTCTGACGAGACAAGTACTTGTACTAGGAGCAAATGCTGCTAGAAGTAAGCTTTCTGATTACGCAGGAACTTTGGATGGCCTTTTTGTTTCATCATGTGCGACAGTACAAGATCTCTGTGCGATTATTAACTCCAGCAGATCTGGAAGCTTCTGGGGTGTAGAGCGTTTTGGTAAACGGAGATGCTTGGATGCGGACACCCATCCTCCCATATTCACTAAGGTTCGTTGACGGTGGAGTGGCTGGCTGCTGTGTGTCCCAGGGCTCCCTCATGTCTGTGTTACCTTCCGGCTCTTCCTTTTAGTTATGCTTTTCCTGCTTGCACTCAGCACACAATGTACACTGTTCTTAACCATTACGTGACAATGGGCATCTCTCACAATCTCTCTCTCTCAAGCTATAAATACCACTCCTGAGATACCAGTGGTGCTGACCTTTTCTGCTCTCAGGACCTGCCTGATCCATCCTGATGCCCTACTTCCAGCTGGAGGTATCATCGTTTCACTCCTGCGGAGGATGGCTCCATACGGAGAGTCGAAAGAGACACTTAGAAGATGGCTTTGGACAAGTAATAGAAACAAACAGTTTTGCTACAATGGCTTAGGACTACAATTACCATGATAACATTAGGACTGTAGTTGTCATGAACAGTTTTGCACTCAAGTCTCCATCAGCGAGCAGTTGATAACTTCAACAAAATATATTTCATATCAAAACTATAATGAATTTCTTGGATACATGATTGCACTATTTGACTGTATAGAACACAGTTATAAAAACGGAGTTGTTCTATACCCCAAATGACGATGGGTTTCTTTCAGAGTCTAGTTCCTCTTAAGGTTTCTTTCTCATGTTTAAAATGTAGAGTGTCTTGCAAAAGTATTCATCCCCATTGGTGTTTGTCCTGTTTTGTCGCATTACAAGCTGGAATTAAAATGGATTTTTGGAGGGTTAGCACCATTTGATTTACACAACATGCCTACCACTTTAAAGGTGCAAATTGGTGTTTTATTGTGACGCAGACAATAATTAAGATGAAAAAACAGAAATCTGGAGTGTGCATAGGTATTCACTCCCCAGAGTCAAAGTAGAGCCACCTTTTGCTGTGATTACAGCTGCAAGTCTCTTGGGGTACGTCTCTATTAGCTTAGCACATCTAACCACTGCAATTTATGCCCATTCCTCAAGGCCCAGTTCCTTCAAATCAGATGGGTTGCGTTGGTGTACAGCAATCTTCAAGTTATGCCACAGATTCTCAATTGGATTGAGGTCTGGGCTTTGACTAGGCCATTTCAAGACATTTAAATGTTTCCCTTTAAACCACTCCAGTGTAGCTTTAGGAGTATGTTTAGGGTCATGGCCCTGTCAGAACGTGAACCTTCGGCCCAGTCTCAAACCTCTGGCTGACTCAAACAGGTTTTCCTCCAGAATTGCCCTGGATTTAGCACCATCCATCTTTCCTTCAGTCCTGACCAGCTTTCCTGTCCCTGCAGATCAAAAACATCCCCACAGCATGATGCTGCCACCACCATGCTTCACTGCAGGAATGGTGTTCTCAGGGTGTTGGGTTTGCGCCACACATGGCATTTCCCATGATGGCCAAAAAGTTCAATTTTAGTCTCATCTGACCAGAGGAGCTTCTTCCATGTGTTTGGGGAGTCTGCCCCATGCTGCTGGGCAAACTCCAAATGTGTTTTCTTATTTTTTTCTTTAAGCAATGGCCACTCTTCCATAAAGCCCCGCTCTGTGGACTGTACGGCTTAAAGTGGTCCTATGAACAGATACTCCCATCTCCGCTGTGGATCTTTGCAGCTCGTTCACTGTTATCTTTGGTGTCTTTGTTGTATCTCTGATTAATGCCTTCCTTGCCCAGTCTGAGAGTTTTGGTGGGCGGCCTTCTCTTGTCAGGTATGTTGTGGTGCCATATTCTTTCCATTTTGCTATAATGGATTTAATGGTGCTCCATGGGATATATAAAAGTTTGGGATTTTTTTTTTTTATAACCCAGGCTTGGTTATGATTTGGGGCTGCTTTGCTGTATCTGGCACAGGGTGCCCTGAATCTGTGCAGGGCACAATGAAATCAAGACTAAATCAAGGCATTCTGGAGTGAAACGTACTACCTACTGTCAGAAAGCTCTGTCTCAGTTGCAGGTCATGGGTCCTCCAACAGGATAAAGACCCAAAACACACAGCTAAAAGCACCCAAAAATGGCGAAAAACAAAACATTGAACTATTCTGAAGTGGCCTTCTATGAGCCTTGATCTGAAGCCTATCGAATATCTCTGGAAAGAGCTGAAACATACAGTGTGGAGAAGGCACCCTTCAAACCTGAGACAGCTAGAGCAGTTTGCCCAGGAAGAGTGGGCCAAACTACCTGTTGGCAGATGCAGAAGTCTCACTGAGAGCTACAAAGATCGCTTGTTCGCAGTGATTGCTGCTAAAGGTTGTGCAACAAAATATTAAATTAAAAAGGTACCATAATTTTTGTCCATGCCATTTTCATTTGTGTTATGTAAAATATTCAGTTGAATCAAAAATCAAAAGTCTGATTTTTGTTAAACATGGAATAAACAATGATGGATGCCATTAACATTTGTCAGTTTCAAGTTATTTCAGAGAGATAGTTGTGGGTTTTTTTTTTCCCCTGTGGAAGAGTACCAACAAATTTGTCAACATCTCTATGCTACTTCTGGGTAATATTATTCATAAGTATGGTATTAACTTCAGCTGTTATGCTGAGGACACACAGTTGTATGTTTCAGCAAAGCCAGATGAGAGACACCAGCTTAATAAAACTGAGGAACGTGTAAAGCGCATTAGACACTGGATGCTTGCTAACTTCCTTTTATATATTTTTTTTGGGCTTTTTCACCTTTATTATTGGATAGGACAGTGTAGAGACAGGAAATGAGCGGGAGAGAGAGACGGGGAGGGATCAGGAAATGACCTCGGGCCGGAATCGAACCCGGGTCCCCGGATTTATGGTATGGCACCTTATTCACCTGAGCCACGATGCCCCCAACTTCCTTTTATATTAATTCTGACCAGACAGAAGTACATGCACTCCGACCCCAGGAAGCTAGAACTAAACTCTCTCATTACATCGTATCTCTGGATGGCCTTCATTTCATCATGTGCAGCAGTAAAAGCCCTTGGTGTGATTATTGACTCCAGTCTTTCATTTGAAGCTCATACAGATATTACTAGGATAGCCTTCTTTCATCTCAGATTGCTAGTTAAGAAGTATAATGTCACTACATGATGAAGAAAAACTAGTTCATACCTTTGTTTCCTCTAGGTTGGATTACTGTAATGCCTTACTGTCTGGATGTTCCAGTAAGTGCATAAACAAGCTCCAGTTTGCTCAGAATAAAGCAGTAAAAGACTTTACTAGAACTAGAAGATATGATCATATCATCCCTAGCTTACCCACACTGCACTGGCTCACAACCACATTTCACACAGATTATAAAAATACTACTATTGGCCTATAATGCCTGTGTGTGTGTGTGTATATATATATATATATATATATATATATATATATATATATATATATATATTTTTTTTTTAAGAGGTCTGTGCGGGACAGAATTTTCAGTCCCGCTCCCGCATTGTGCAGTCCCGCTCCCGCAAAGAATTATGATTTTCAGTCCCACTCCTGCCCGCGCCTGCCATATTTTGTCCCGCTCCTGCCCGCAAATCCCGCATGATGCAGACGTTCGCGTTATTTCTCACGAAAGTTCTTGTCATTGGCTTGGGGAATTGTTGTCCTTTTAAGACAGTACATACATGGCGATTCAGGCCTGATGTACCTGATCTATGGCCGTTGTACGTCAGAACCTTTTGGCACTTATCACAACAAGCAAAGGGCAGCTGATTTCCCTCTGCATCGTACACGAGTGAGAACGACTTCCAAATGTCTGATTTCAGGACTCTTGACTTTTTAACGGTAAATGTACATCTTTTTAAAGCAGCACTTACTTCTGAAGCACTGTGAGCTTCACTAGAGGAGCTCTGCTCTTCTGCCATGATCGGAGATCTCAAACACGGAAGAGTGGAAAGGAATCGGAAACGTACACGAGATTAGACCACATCCGCAAATTTAGGCATCTTAAAATGTTTTTATTAATGCCAAATAAAATATCCAGCACAAATGATATATGATAGACATAAATTAATAATTTATAAATTTTATTTTAAACACGTTTTTAGTTAGCGGGACTGCAGCTCATCACCTCTCCCGCCCGCTCCCGCATTGTGCACTCCTCCTCCCGCCCGCACCCGCAATGAGCTTTCAAAATTTGTCCCGCGCCGCACTGCTTTGCGTTGGGTCCCGCGGGACTCCCGTGGGAGTGCAGGACTCCAATATAAATAAATAAATTATATCAGGGTACGCAAGCTAAAAATCACATTTAACACTTATTATCTTCAATATCAAAAGGCTTGACTAAATAAACTTGGTTGTTTATTGTAGCCCTGTGATAGCTCTATTTACCATGAAAAAAAAAATTCGTGATAACGTTATTTTTGGTGAATGTATGGCAATATGTGTCATATTTAGCAAAATTACTCGTGTCATTTAGAAAAAGTGCTTTTTTGACCACAGGTAGCTCCAAAAGGGATGCACTTACATCATTCTTTATACCATAAAACACATATTTGGTTCCATATCATTAGAAACATAGTTAAGTTTTAATGCTGAATGCCAGTAAGTTTTCAGACTATTTTGATCAAATTAGTATGTAACTGTGTCAAAAAATGTCCTCTCCGAGACAGCTAATTTTCCAATATAAAATAACATATCTAAAATGATTATTTTCATCCTAAAATGTGGTCAAGATATTGGGACATAAATATTAGAGACAGCTAACACAAAGCTTACAGCCTTATATTTAAAAGCACTATGGAAGTAGTGGATTCTGAATTGTCAAAAAAAAAAAGTCCTCTCCGAGAATCACTTCATTTGTTTCTCCCATCCCTGCTTAAAGCTACACTTAATCTTATAATACAAACTATTACACATGCCTATCTGTTCTTTAACTTGTCCTTCACTTAAAAACTGGTACAAGAACCAGTTTGAATCCATTTGAATTTTGGACCCCTGTGACACAAACTTTGTACCCTAATTGTAAAACAACCCATATATATATATAAATTAATTTCACTTAATTTAAGTCTTTAATTTTCTGTAAAGCTGCTTAGTGACAATGTCTGCTGTTAAAAGCGCTATACAAATAAACTTGACTTGACTATAAAAGCACTGAATAGCCTCACACCACAATACCTGAATGAACAGGGGCTTCAAAGTTTGGGAGAATAGCAGGGTACAAATAATTTACAGCAGGGTGCAAAATGGTAAAATGTCTGCCAGCGGCAGACATAATGCACACAAAGCGTGGAGGGAGGGACGGATATATATATATATATATATATATATATATATATATATATATATATATATATATATATATATAGAGAGAGAGAGAGAGAGAGAGAGAGAGAGAGAGAGAGAGATGCAAGTACGAATTTTTCATGGGGCAGGATGGTTTGGAACAGGCCATCTAAAATTGGGATAACGTTTACCCAGGACGGGTATTTGAGGCGGGTCGTCTAGCTTAAGATTGATTAGCGTTGTTACGCATGCCAGTGTTTCCCACAGAAATTTTGGAGACTATGGGGGAGGCGCGGGGGTTGTTTAAAATTGAGTGATATGTTAAATATTAAGTTATTACTGAAAAACTATTGATTAAAAAAAACAGACACTGAGAAATGGTCCTATAAACAACTTTACCAATATAAAAGATTACCAGGACTACAAACATGCAGAAAAATAGGCTTTACTTATCCAAATGCACCTGTTGGTTCAAAAGTTAAAGTGCAGAGAACCTCACAGCACAACATGAAGTTCCCTTAAAATATAATATAAATGCCTCAGCTTTCATGTAAGAAAAAAGCTATTAATACTAGTACTGTGTGCAGGCAGTCTCTCCTGAAGACTAAATTAAACAATAATTATAAACTAATAACATAAATGGCTCAGGCTTCATAGAAGAAAAAAACAATTTGAACAGAATCTCACAGTATGATGCTGAAGCTGCCTAAACAATGGAAAATAAAATACAATTTTGGCAAAAACGTTGGCATCCATTAATTTCTTGTATTAAGTAAAAAAATATGTTGCCAGATACTGCTGACGTTTTACAGCCCAAAATATGTTCAAAACCTTCCAAAATGCACTTAAAACCGCCCAAATTGGGCGGGAAAACGCACAATCTGGCAACACAGGCGGCAGTAATGGCTGCACTCGTGTCGAGGATGTAAACACAGTTGACGCGGCAACGGACATACATGACATAGTGGATGTAATTTACATTCACAACTTTTTTTGCTGTCAGAAATATTTAATATTAAATTTTGTGACTCGACTGACAATAGCCGGCGGCATAACAAGCCATAGCCGGCGATTTGCCGCCGGTGACCGGCTACTTTTGAGACCGCTGATGAACTTCTGGTCATTTATTACCCACCATGCCTAGTTAGCTCAAAAGTTGCAGACTATGTGTTGGTACCTCAAAGAGTGAAAACTACATCGGGGGCAGAGCCCTTTTTTTTTTTTAAATACAAAGCCCCTCAGTTATGGGACAGCCTTCCAAATAGTATTCGGGACTCAGACAAAGTGTTTAAGTCTAGGCTGAAAAACATTTGTTTAGTCAAGCTTTTTATTAGATCTGGAAGATTCTTGGGCATAGAGCTTTAGGTAAACTGGAACGTTTGGATGTTATTTCCCCCTCACTCCCACACGTTCACTTGGGTTTGCTGACGGTAGAGTGGCTGGCCGCTTTATGTCCCAGGGCACCCTCATGTCTGTGTTACAATCTGGCTCTCCCTTATGTTTTCATAGTTACTCTTGCTGGAGTCCCTGCTTGCACTCGGTGCACAATGTACACTGTTCATAACCATTACTTGACAATGTTAGATATGCCCAATCTCTCACCCAAGCGATACATATTACTCCTGAGAGACCAGTGATGCTGACCTCTCCTGCTCTCCAGACCTGCCTCAGGGTTCTCGCTGGCGTTTGTCACGCTCGTCACTGACGAACATAATCCATCAGCGACCAAGATAAAATTACTAGCAGTCGTCACAGTGACGAATGTATTCATCATCATCATCTCATCTCATTATCTGTAGCTGCTTTATCCTGTTCTACAGGGTCGCAGGCAAGCTGGAGTCTATCCCAGCTGACTACGGGCGAAAGGCGGGGTACACCCTGGACAAGTCGCCAGGTCATCACAGGGCTGACACATAGACACAGACAACCATTCACACTCACATTCACACCTACGGTCAATTTAGAGTCACCAGTTAACCTAACCTGCATGTCTTTGGACTGTGGGGGAAACCGGAGCACCCGGAGGAAACCCACGCGGACACGGGGAGAACATGCAAACTCCGCACAGAAAGGCCCTCACCGGCCACGGGGCTCGAACCCGGACCTTCTTGCTGTGAGGCAACAGCGCTAACCACTACACCACCGTGCCGCCCATCATCATCATAAGTCATTTTTTCTAGAAATTCCTCTATTTGCCGAAACCCAACCCCAGTGAAGAAACGACAGGAAGCCAGAGTGTAAACAACGAGCACGTGCTTGTGACCAATAAAAATCAACTACACAAAGACCAAATGGGCACCAAACTTTTGACTAATTGCAGTGAATCTTAATCAGCCTGGTGTGGTGGTGTAACTATCTCTGTGTGAACCGAACAATGGTGCAGTCTAAGGTGACGAAGTTTTTTGGGCGGGTCGAGTTCTTCAAGCACTAAAGATGATTTAAGGGTCGAAACAGCCACAGGGGAGGCACATTCAGAGCCCCGACAGTCTCCTAGCACACCAGACAGTGTCAATAATACAGGGGTTTAAAAAAAAAAAAAAACCCTGCCAAAGTTAAAGTGCTGTCAGCCGGCAAGTGACTAAAGGGCTCGATGTTTCAAGCAGCATGGCGTGTCCAGTTCCTGTAGCTAACACTGTGGCATCGTTAGGTCCCATCACTTGGGGCTATAGCCCCTGGTATTTTCACCCTCAAAAAAAGTAAGAGATTAACAGAAAACAACTGACTTGGAGGTCATCTGGGATTCTGAATGTTGTAATATAATAAAAGTAGCTGAGAATCGGTGTCTCTGTGGTCCTAAAGGAGAGATATGAGTGAGAAATTTTATATATATATATATATATATATATATATATATATATATATATATATAATTAAACTGATTAATTTTACTTGTGATTATTTATCAAGTCAATTGGCACATGCAGGGCGGCACGGTGGTGTAGTGGTTAGCGCTGTCGCCTCACAGCAAGAAGGTCCGGGTTCGAGCCCCGTGGCCGACGAGGGCCTTTCTGTGTGGAGTTTGCATGTTCTCCCCGTGTCCGCGTGGGTTTCCTCCGGGTGCTCCGGTTTCCCCCACAGTCCAAAGACATGCAGGTTAGGTTAACTGGTGACTCTAAATTGACCGTAGGTGTGAATGTGAGTGTGAATGGTTGTCGGTGTCTATGTGTCAGCCCTGTGATGACCTGGCGACTTGTCCAGGGTGTACCCCGCCTTTCACCCAGTCAGCTGGGATAGGATCCAGCTTGCCTGCGACCCTGTAGAACAGGATAAAGCGGCTAGAGATAATGAGATGAGATGAATTGGCACATGCCTCAGTTTCCTGAGACATTATGGGTGTTGATGATAATTTAATATTAAGGAGACAGAAACTGACGTGAACTACATACATTTAAAAACAGCAGTGCAAAAGTCACTAATAAAGATGACATAACCTTTGAATGTGTGTGGGTGATATTTCTTGTAAAGTTAGATACAAGCTCGCCAACCTATCTGTGCCAACCTGGTCTTTTCAATGGACAGAAATGCACCTGGTCTAACTAACGGTATGATGTAAAACGCCGTGTCATTCTGTGTTCGGTTCGTAAATCGACAGGAAATTCGGATTCCTTCACTGTTCGTTGTTCCAAGATTCTTCTTGACTCTGGTTCAATTGTAAATCAAGTGTTGAAGTAAAGGCTAAACAGAGTCCTAATACCTCTTTTGAAGAATCCCCTGCTAAAATAACCTTCAGTAAACTCAAACTAAAGAGGTTTATTTTAGCTCGATGGTGCACAGAGCGCCCAAAATCAATTCTTTCTGAATAGAGAGTCTGGACTGGAGCCCAAATGTTATATGTAATGGAGAGGCCTAGCTGTATCTGTACAAATATTTGAATTGTGCCAGTTTCGTTGGTATAAACCTGTATTAAGTCCACTTTGATACGCCGGGAACTAAGAAAAAAATACAGACTAAGAAAAAAAAAAAAAGTGAGAAATACTTATTTGACTTTATTTTTCAAGGAAAAAAGTGGAGAATATTTTTCAGAACCCAGAGGGAACCCTGCTGTCTGATCTACCCTGATGCTGTACTTCTTACTTCTGGAGTTCTCACCGCATCACTCCTGTGGAAGATTGCTCCATATGGACAGCCTAATGAAGCACTTAGAAGATGGCTTTGGACCATGAATCCTTGACTCGCAAGTGACGTCAAAGTAAAATAGAAACCTGGATGTCGGCCATGTTGGTGGAGATACAAATGCGGGGTCGAGCGACATTTCATACAAAAACAGTCATGCACGCAACGCTCTGTTTTTCCACTGCTTTAAAGGAACAGTCCACCGTACTTCCATAATGAAATATGCTCTTATCTGAATTGAGACGAGCTGCTCCGTACCTCCCCGAGCTTTGCGCGACCTCCCAGTCAGTCAGACGCGCTGTCACTCCTGTTAGCAATGTAGCTAGGCTCAGCATGGCCAATGGTATTTTTTGGGGCTGTAGTTAGATGCGACCAAACTCTTCCGCGTTTTTCCTGTTTACATAGGTTTATATGACCAGTGATATGAAACAAGTTCAGTTACACAAACTGAAACGTAGCGATTTTCTATGCTATGGAAAGTCCGCACTATAATGACAGGCGTACTAACACCTTCTGCGCGCTTTGGCAGCGCATTGATACGGAGCTCAGATATCAATGCACTGCCGAAGCGCGCAGAAGGTGTTAGTACGCCTGTCATTATAGTGCGGACTTTCCATAGCATAGAAAATCGCTACGTTTCAGTTTGTGTAACTGAACTTGTTTCATGTCACTGGTCATATAAACCTATGTAAACAGGAAAAACGCGGAAGAGTTTGGTCGCATCTAACTACAGCCCCAAAAAATACCATTGGCCATACTGAGCCTAGCTACATTGCTAACAGGAGTGACAGCGCGTCTGACTGACTGGGAGGTCGCGCAATGCTCGGACAGGTACGGAGCAGCTCGTCTCAATTCAGATAAGAGCATATTTCATTATGGAAGTACGGTGGACTGTTCCTTTAAGCGTTCTTTTAGCTCTGCCATATCTTTGTGCTGTACATGGTTGTGGTCACAACAGTACTTGTGACCATGGCACGTTCGGATTTTTTAAGAATTCCGTCCGTGATTCGGGAAGAGGGCGAAGAAACTGAGGCTTAGTACGGAGAGGAGACGAGCACGACTGAACAACATCAGCAGGGCTGATCTAACAGAGACTAAAACCAAAACAGCTCGTGTTTGCAGTAATCGTTTTATCTCCGGTGAGATTCAAAAGCTTTCTCGATAACATCATGGAAGAATTTTATTTCGTGTTGATAGAATTTTCTATAAAATGAGCGTTCTCTTGTCGTGGTCCACTCGGTCATTGTTATTTTAACATGTGTATTACCACTTCGCTTCTAGGAGCGCCAGCAAAATTACACGATAGAAACAATCCAGACTGGGAACCCGCTCAGAAAATGGGCTATGTTTCATCCAAGGTCGGATTTGATTCTTCGGCAGCCAAACCAGATAGAACGCGATATCTGGGTACTCGATGGTCAGTAGAAGCGTCTTATCTTTAGAAAAGTCAGACTTTTTAAAAAGAATATGGGTCAAACCCACACATATCCATCTTCTCTTTGTATCGAATCTTCGCTCGAGCGTTCAAATCGTAGTAATAGTGAGAAAATTCAGTATTGTTTACAGACATGCTTTCAGCGGCTGCCGTCCGAGTTGCTTTGTATATCCACCATCATGGGGCCATCCTTTAAAAAAAAAAAAATCCGTTTCCTGTCCACCAGGTGAGCAAAAAAATTTTCAGTCAGGAGGGAGGGATTTTTTTTTTATGGATGGATAAGAAATCGCAATGCTGTGTTTGCTTTTTCTTTCAGTATTTTTTTTATTACAAAAGCAGACATTTAATAAAATGACAGTTTAATCAACTGAAACTTGTACAAAAACTTTAAGTTAGCATTTTAAATGCTGACTGCAGCATTTGCAAAACTTTTACAAAGGTACTTAAAATGTCCGACACACGGACTTTTTGTAGTTCTAAATCGAGCGTTAGGCCTAGTTCGGATGAAATTACACTATTAAAATGATCACTGAATGATTTGTTTTTCTGAATCTTTACTATTTTGTTGTTCGCTAGAATACCATTTTGCGATTTCACACTTAAGCAAATGTTTGAAAACTCAGCATCTCCTTCCTTTATGGTGGCTGCCATTTTTTTGTGCCGCACGGCGCATGCGCAGAGCTGATTCAATTCTATATTCTGTGCGGAATGCAGGGCTTTCCACAAGCGCCGGCTGCCGGCCGTACAGCCGACTACACAATTAAGTCCAGCCGGCTACTTTAATGACTATTATTTTTGTAGCCTACAGGCTCTAAATATTAATTATCAATTTTAATAAAATTAAATGGTTTATCTAACGGACTGACAATAATGTCAAACTGAACCGCACTCATTTAAGTTGTGATTCGCGCTGTTTGTACCGATAATAACCACAAATTCCCCGCCGACTTCGTTGATCAAGGGAGAGTAACTCATCTGCGGCCCCGACATGCGGTGTGTGCGCGCACTCAGCGGAGGCAGTAGTGTGTCGGAGGGAACAGAAGCAGAGATAACGCTTATTTTGTCTCCGGTAAACCAGTCTTCTCTCGTTCAATTACGTGCTGGCATCAAAAGACACCGCTGGTTGTAAATGAAACCAAACTGAGTGGTTGGAGTGTATTTGCATACACAAATGGAGAAATGTTCACTGAGTGTGTAATTGTGTAGCCACCACTGCAGACCGTTGTCGTTGTTAATTCATAGCATGCTCAGCTGCGTGAATGTGTCATGCACCGAAAATAAGAGATTTACAAGCCAGGAACGCCTCATGATGCAATACGCAAGAAAAGAAAGAAGATTTACTGCCATTTTACTTTGTATTTGAGTAAAGTGAATAAATAAATGGTCTGTGGAAAATATATTTAATCCTGGGAACTGCGTGCACAGGAGTTTATTTTGTGTTTACTCCCCCCGGCTGGCTACTTATTTGTCATGGCTGGCTAGTATGAGCCTTAGTGGAAAGCCCTGGGAATGCGGAAATGTCAAGTTCGATTTTAGATTTACGAACCCGAAAAAAACGTTGAAAAACTGGCGTTAAAAAAAAAATTTCAACCGCACAAACGGCACTCACCCGGCCGGTGGACCGGAAACAGAACATTTTTTAATAATGGCATGGTGGACGTTCATGACGCAGCACATTTTGATCACGTGGCTGTAAGTCATCTATACAAACAGTTTTGCTGCAATGGCTTAGGATTACAATTACCATGATAACTTTTGGACTGTACTGTAGTTGTCATGAACAGCTCTGAACTTAGGTCTTGATTAGTGATAACTTCAAATGAAATAGATATCCTGTTAAAACTATAATGAATATCCGGGTTACGAAAATGCACTTTTTGTCCATATAGGACACAGTTAGAGAGCATATACAGCTATATACGCATGTATATAGTCTTTCTTTACCACGTCACCTTCGGCTTGCTCATTTGGGAAAAATTTAAATGTTTCAAATTGCTATTTTTCTGTAAAGTTGCTTTGCGACAATGTGTACTGTTAAAAGCGCTATATAAATAAAATTGACTTGACTTTTGTTAGCTATGGCCCCAAGTTTTTAAAATGAAAGAAATGGGTCCTGCTTCTAAAATGTCTAACATTAAAATATTTTAGTAGCCAGCAATTATGTTCTTACTGGTTGCATAATGAAATATTTGTGATAATGTGAGAGAATTATCTAAATGTTACTCTCTCAAATGTCAGCTTATTAGACAAGTAGACAGAAGGGGTGTTCACACGGCACATATTTGCACCGATGTATTTTGTTGCGATATATCTTACACCGGTGTAAATTTTGTGGAGCGTTCACACGTCACAAACCTGCTTACTAGAGAGAAGCGTGTTAGCACCGGTGCAGCCCCACTTGCGTTCACACGGCAGTTTTTGCGACCGTGCTATAAGATAGTAATAATGCGGAAATGAAATATGCGCATGCATGAAAATGTACTTCCTTTTCCCAGTTGTCATGGCATCACCAAGCGCCGGGAAAACAACGTGGATGAAGACACCAGTGTTGCCAGATACTGCTGACGTTTTCCAGCCCAAAATATGTTCAAATCCGCCAAAATGCACTTAAAAGCGCCCAATCTGGCAACACTGGAAGACACGCAGTTCTGTTGTTGTTGATATTGGCCATTTTGGAAGCGCAAAATACCAGGATGCAAATTATGCAATGCTCGTATGTAATCAACTCTCCTCACGCGTAGCGAGTCTACCCCGGTAGCGTTCAGACGTCCCATTTTATATCGGTGCTGCCCCGCAAACTAGCATTTACTCCGGAGTAAATTTCTTAAACCACCTCCCGAGCAGGGTTAGATTTGCACCGGTTTAAGCAGCTTTCAGGGGCTACACCGGTATAACTTTGTACCGTGTGAACGCTCTACCGGGGCAGCCCCGGTGCTACACTGGAGTAAAAGTTGCCGTGTGAACACCCCTAGAGAGCAGAAAGAGGAGAGTAGAGAAAAAAAAATGACTAAGAGTGATTCCACGCTTATGGGTACTGAAATAGGGACATGAACTTATTTTTAAAAATTCACCTAAAACCATTTCTTTTTTTTACCATCAGGTCACAAAACATGTAATCTTTAATGAATGATATGTTAAAAGATAACTTTAATTTTCTGAGATGTAATAAAAACATATTTATATGCCAAAGTCAGAACGTAACAGAAGTGTTGTGGACATATATATTCTCAATTTTAACAATGTAGAATTACTTTTTGAAACATAGGAAGGTGATGTTTTAGCAAATATAATTAATAAACATGTGTAGTAGAATAAACATACACATTCTTTCAATAAGATTAACATGGTATATAGCTAGATTGTAATTAATCTGTAACAGACGCGAGACGGACAATCGTAACAGAAGTAATGTAACAGACATCATTTTGGAACTCATAGGCTTGACTTTGGCATATGTTTTTATTACATCTCAGAAAATTAAAGTTATCTTTTAACATATCATTCATTAAAGATTACATGTTTTGTGACCTGATGGTAAAAAAAGAAATGGTTTTAGGTGAATAAGTTCATGTCCCCATTTCAGTACCCATAAGCGTGGAATCACTCATAAAATAAAAAGTAAAAAAAATTAATTATTAATAACATATCTACAAATAATGCATTTATACTAGAGCTGGGAAAAATTACAGTAATAGCCATATCATGATAAATTAATCTCACAGTCCACCCGTCTTCTCTCAGTTATTGCTGGATCACTTCATAACATTTTTATAAATGCAAATATTTTTGATTTGACCTTAAACTGAATCTTTAAATTGATCAAATGCTTTTTAAAATGACAGAATTGGATTTTCTCCCCTCCTCCTTTTCAGTGTTAATTGTTTTTGCTGACAAATATTCAAACTCTATTTTGTCTTCAAGAATCCTGATAATTGATTTTTATGGATATTAATAAGTAATTTTTAAAAATATGAAATAAAAGGTGATGCTGTGTCACTTTATTTCAATTTTTTTAAATTACCTATTGATTTTCACTCTGACTTCCAGGTACAACAAAACCCTTCACCCCACAGCTGCTGGAAAAAAAAAAATCCTCGAGGAAACAATGGAGTCGTCTTCTCAACTACCAGTTCCTTCCCTGTTTATGGAGTGACGTCAAATCAACACGGCCATGCACACGGTCAACAGTGTAAATTTTCCCTCCTCTACTTTTAAATTGGCGTAAAGCAGTATTGGCTTTCGATCCGTTAAGACACACACAATGTTTGGTTAAATCTATTACACTGGCCATACTAATCACTGTTTTGAAGAGGTACCCAACATTAGGAGTTATCACTAATGTTAGCTAGCTAGCTTTTTGCGAACGGTACTTGCTATAGGCCAGTTCAGCTTAAGCGAGGTCGAGTTCGCGCGCATGCGCACACTATAGCAGAAACAAGAAATGGTGGTCAGTTGCTGTGTTGTAGGACGCACAAACCGATTTGTGAAAGGAGGTGATATAAAGTTCTTTCGCTTTCCCTGCGGGAAAAGGCATCGACAGCTATGGATTAGAGCACTGAACAGGAAGAATTGTGTACCTTAGGTTTTGTACGTAAAGTGCCCATTTTGTAAGTGGTTGGCCAGGCTTTGTGAACCCAGAAGACATTGACTATTAACTTACCCCTTTTCCACCAAATCAGTTCCAGGGCTGGTTCGGGGCCAGTGCTGGTTCACAACTCGTTCAACTTGCGAGCCAGCTGAGAACCAGTTTGCTTTTCCATAGCTCGCGGTGCTAAGGGGAGCCACGTCATTACGTCGCTGTATACGTCAGTTACGTCGCTGCGTTTGCATAAACCTTGGCGCGAATATCAAAGCAACAACAACACGGAGAATAAGAAGAAGCAACAACAATAATGGATGACTTCGCGTTTGTGCAGCTGCTGCTTCTCGGCGCTTAAAAATGGCGACCTTTCACGGTCTTGCGATTGTTGTTGGTCTTAACAACTCCCCCCCCCCCCCCCCCCCCGCTGACGTAAGCGGTTCTTTCCTCTGGCCCAGCAAAGAGTTGGTGGTAGCCTGGAACCGGTTTTTCTGGCCCCAGAGCCAGTTCTTTGTCAGTGGAAACAGAAAACCCAGTTCCAAACTAAGCACTGGCCCCGAACCAGCCCTGGAACTGCTTTGGTGGAAAAGGGGCATATGTGCCTTCAGTATTGACTTACAAAGAAAAATCTGTCACCCCATTGCAGGAAAAGAGATCTGAAAGCGCAACTAGATGACATATAGTGAAGGTAAGCTCCTACTGTCACTGTTTAAAACATTTCAGAGGACACGATTAAATCGGAGAGCTGATAATCAACATGGGTAGTCTTCATTGTTGTCGTTTCTTTTCATGTATACACGTAATGAGGTATTAGCCATGTAGTGTTCTTGTTATCAGAAAATGAGGTCACTTTTTCCTCCTTTACTCTCCACAGTGTCTTTTCACTGATGATAAACCTCCCCCACAAATTTATGTACCGGTATTTATAGGTTAACACGGGGACTAACCTCACTACACGCCAGCTCTTGGATGTCATTTTCATCAAAGTGTTTAATGCCACTTGCTGTTCCAGCCACTGTTTTCCACAATGTGGTCATATACGTGAACAAATTTCACTGGGGGAATGTAACTGGTTTGGCTTGTAGCTGACATCTTCGAATCTCTCGGATGAGTGAACAAAACTTGAGGTACGAGATCGCTTGTCTCTCGCCGACAGGTGTTTGTTTACATGTTGAAGCAGCCATGCTGTCTACCTTCCGCCGTACAAGCTGGCTAGTGCGCCTACGCAGCACAATTCTCGCGATTTCTCAGCCTTAGACCAAAAGGGTCTATTGTCCACTGGTAAGCTTGCTGCTAACGCTATTCACTATTATCCACTGTCGCTGGTGTACTGCAATTTCGGTCCAAACTGTTACATGAACGAGTAATAGAAGAGTACCAACAGCCAGTTGAGCCTGTAACTGTGAAAGTGCCATTAAAGTAGCTTTTTATGAACTTTACATACTCTGACAGGCAGCACGGTGGTGTAGTGGTTAGCACTGTCGCCTCACAGCAAGAAGGTCCGGGTTCGAGCCCCGTGGCCGGCGAGGGCCTTTCTGTGTGGAGTTTGCATGTTCTCCCCGTGTCCGCGTGGGTTTCCTCCGGGTGCTCCGGTTTCCCCCACAGTCCAAAGACATGCAGGTTAGGTTAACTGGTGACTCTAAATTGACCGTAGGTGTGAATGTGAGTGTGAATGGTTATCTGTGTCTGTGTGTCAGCCCTGTGATGACCTGGCGACTTGTCCAGGGTGTACCCCGCCTTTCGCCCGTAGTCAGCTGGGATAGGCTCCAGCTTGCCTGCGACCCTGTAGAACAGGATAAAGCGGCTACAAATGATGAGATGAGACATACTCTGACAAAACAAACAAATGACACACTTTCATGAAGGTGTCCATGTTTTTCCCCCCAGTTCAAACATCCTGCATTAGGAAATAATAATAATAATAATAATAATAATAATATCTTGCAGATTACCATGAATGCAGTATAATGGCCTGTGTGACAAATGCTAGAAAACAAGGACACAATTAACCAGTAGCTATGTGTGAATAAATGGGGTGAAGAAGCGGGAGAGAAAGCCTTTTTCCTTCAATTATCTTTTATATCGTGAATATAAAAAAAATTAAAAGCAAAACAATGTTCATGTCAATAAAATAAAGCCAATGGAGCACAGATTTTCTCATGGAAACAGTGTTTAGGGACAGTTTTATAGATTAAACTGTATCTTAAAAATTAATTACATTTTTAAATAGCCTGCCCGTTAAAAAAGCTTGGACACTGCCTTTGATGGAATCTTCACAACAGGCAATAATCGTAAAAATAATTGAGGATTGTTTGTGCTTCCATTCGTAGGATTAATTTTCTAAGCATTTATAAGATTTTATAGGCATGAGACTATAAAATCTGAGCAGATTTTTTATTTGGGGCGGCACGGTGGTGCAGTATGTTAGCACTGACTTCTTGGATTGGCTCCAGCTTCCCCCATGACCCTGATAGATAATGGATCAGGGTTTCTGCAGGCTTGAACAAGTTCAATTTAAGACTTTTTAAGACCTTTTTAAGACCACAACAGGTTAAATTTAAGACTTATGCCGCACAAAAAAAATAAAGAAAATTGGGAGAGCCTGAATTACTTTCAAAATAACAAAATTTATCATCATTCACCAATGAACTCATTACATCCCGAGGGTGCGCCCTTGCATTAATGAGGAACTCAGACCCCGTCCACACGTAGCCGGGTATCTGCTAAATCGAAGATATTTTTCTACGTTTTGGCCTGTCATCCACATGAAAACACATCAAAAACGAATATTTAAAAAAACTCCGGGCAAAGTGAAGATTTTTGAAAACTCCGTGTATGCCTTTTCGTGTAGACAGAGATAACCGGAGGTTTGCGTTTTAGAACGTCACAATCTGCGCCAAAAAAATGACAACAAATCTGCCCTGACGTCAAACGTGCGACCTTTGTTTACTGCAGAAGCCAGATTAAGCATGGACTTAAGCTAGCCGCACACCACGGCGATCCACGCGGTACCGAACCGACCCATTTCAGAGCCGACTCCCGACAGGGCACGCACATATCCCCCGACTGTTGACGAGTGCAGTCGCGATTGAAGCGACACGTGACAACTTAATAGCTTTGTGATTGGCTATTGGATATAGTTACTGTTAAATCCAACACTTGAAGATGCTACAGGCTGAATTACAAATGACACAACATGGAATATGTAGCGCACTATCTAGGCTGCATGAGCTATTATTCCCAACCTTAAATAGTGCACTTATATAGGGGAGTTAAAGCGACTTGGAATTCAGCCACACAACTTGAGCAGAGTGGCTTTCCAGCCCACTGTGTCTATGGATAAAGCTTCAGTCTATGGAATTACAGTATATACCTGCATTAGGTGCTACCAACACGTATTTCTCGCGCTAGAAATTGTGTTTAATGATGTCACGTGTTATATGCGAAAGATATGATTGGCTATTGCTAGCGACTCTCGCCGATCAGTCTGGCTCCCGATTAGTTTTTCGAATCGGCTGTGAGATGAGTCGGTACCATCGAAAACTAGTCTTTACGCCTGACTCGCGACTTCAGTTGGCTCGGTACGCTGAAAATCGGCGTAGTGTGCGGCTAGCTAAAGAGTAATGGATCGGAGTAGTGCCTTGAAAGCGTTAATTATTGTGCAGGTGCTTAATTTTAGAAGCCCAACTACTGCTCCAAGAGCACAGGCGATGTGATTAGGGGGTAGGATTTGGGGAAATAGCCATCTACAGGTTTGGAATGCTTATGAATGTGATTGAAAACGCAGATGTTCGGTTATGTGTGGAAGGGATTTTTTTCGAAGACGAGGTGGTGTGGATAAAACATTTTTATAAACGGAGGGGGGGAAAATGTTCGGTTTTAAAAATACCCGGCTACGTGTGTACATGGCATAAGTTGCAGTGGAGCCAAAGACATCCCGCAAATCACTTGAGGATGAGGCATTCGATTCCGTACGGTTTGTGTTGTAACGTGACAGTTTGCATGGAGTTAGCTGATACACCGTCTTGAGATGTGCTTGGACCTGACAACGGTGAACAAAATTGAGTGATGGCATGCGATTGTTGCAGACTTTTATGGGCAGCCTGGTGCTTCTCCGCTTCCGCGTGCGATTCCGGTGCCTTTACACCCAGGGTGCTGAGTTTGAGTGTTCTTTTGCATAATGTGCAGTACGCCTCAAACGGATTGTTGGGTACACGTTTTAACCAGTCTACGAAATCATTGCGTTCAAGCCAGCAGTCGTTAAACTTGCATTTGCCCATTTTGCTACAAAATGTGACAATCTCCCTCGCTTCTTTTAGGCTCTACTGTCCAAATGCGCGCGTACCATGCCCTGCGCATCACCATGCCAACCGGGCTAGACGCCGGATTCCACTGTGTCTCATTTGTAGTTTGCAGCGTAGCCTACTGATACTAAGTAGGCCTAGCCTATATGACTAATTATGAATATCACCAACGCATTTAACAAAAAAAAGCAAATGGGGTAAATGGACGTAAGGATTTAAGACTTCACAAAATTACGTTTAAGACCTACAATGCAAAATATGCTCGTATTTTAGACTTTTTAAGGCCTTAAATTAGGATTATCAAATTTTAGACTTAAGACTCCGCGGAAACCCTGTGGATGGATGGATGGATAGTGCCCTCCACGATTACTGCTTCCCCCGTAAAGATTAGTAAAAAGGGTTAGGAAAAAAAAATCCGCCTTTTGGTGAAGTTGCAACTTTTAATTGAAATAAGTTTATTCAGAGAAAAACAAATCCCTCATCAAGAAATTATTATTTAACAATGACAAAAAAAAGCCGTGCAACTATTATTGGCGCTCCTGGAAATTATAGTATGAATGTAACTGAAGCATGTTTCCCATTTAAACTGGGCAGTATTTTTGAGTTGACTGGAGTGTGTAGGAACTTTCAAGCTGTAATCCAGGACTTCTATGGAATCAATTTTGTGCCAAAATGTTCATACAATACTTTTTAAATATCAAACAAAAACGACAAATCAAAATACACAAAAAGAAAAAAAAAAGTAAATTTTTTTTAGACTGGCAAACAAATTATTCGTGTAATCGTGCAAAATATCAGTCTATTACTCTTCAGAAACCTTTTATTTTTGTTCCGCGTCTTTCTCAGTTTTGTTTGACGTAATTTATTTTGGTTGCGATTCCAGCTTTCTCGTTTGCGCTCCCTGACTTTTTGCTTGCAGTTTTGGCACAAACTTGACGTGTGGGTGGGCTGTCCAGGAATGCATTCCCATTGGCTAACTTGTGTTTGACTGACAGCTACGCTCAGCCATTTCCTACTCGGATTCTGGCGGACTGTTTGACGAGTGACCGATCCATTGACGGTAAACAAGGATCGAGTGGACTTCAGTGGCGACTATGATACTGAATTAATTCAACAAAGTGTAAATTCAATATCATAGTCGCCACTGAAGTCCACTCGATCCTTGTTTACCGTCAATGGATCGGTCACTCGTCAAACAGTCCGCCAGAATCCGAGTAGGAAATGGCTGAGCGTAGCTGTCAGTCAAACACAAGTTAGCCAATGGGAATGCATTCCTGGACAGCCCACCCACACGTGAAGTTTGTGCCAAAACTGCAAGCAAAAAGTCAGGGAGCGCAAACGAGAAAGCTGGAATCGCAAGCAAAATAAATTACGTCAAACAAAACTGAGAAAGACGCGGAACAAAAATAAAAGGTTTCTGAAGAGTAATAGACTGATATTTTGCACGATTACATGAATAATTTGTTTGCCAGTCTAAAAAATTTTTTCTTCTTTTTCTGTATTTTGATTTGTCGTTTTTGTTTGATATTTCAAAAGTATTGTATGAACATTTTGGCACAAAATTGATTCCATAGACTTCCTGATTAACTGGGGAACAAATATGAGGCGACACAGAGGCCAAATTCACTCAACATCAACATGGGAAAGATAAGTGTGTTGATCTTCATACGTCAGGGAATGGCTATTTTAAAAAAAAAAAAGAAAAGCTACTCACCTGAAAAATTTCCATTTCTACTGTTAGGGCAATAATAATAATAAAAATAATAAAAGTGGACACCAACTGGAACTGTTACAAACTCACCTGGAAAAGGATGCAAGTTTATTTTGCCCCCACGTACAAAAAGTCCCCAAGGCTCACTGTTCGCAAATTAGAAGAAAATGTAAAATCTTGTGGTTTCCAAGTCTCCAAAACCACCATCAGACTCCACCTCCATGCCAACAGATTATTTAGAGAAAGTGTGCCAGAAAAAAGCCTTTTCTGTCAGTTAACCACAAACGTAAGCACCGGAAGTTATGAAACAGTACAACAAAATTTGACTGGAACTGTGTTCTCTGTTCTGATGGAATAAAAATGGAGCTTTTCGGCAATAAACACTTGTGGTGGGTTTGGTGTAAAAAGAAAATGGCTGTAATGAAAAGAACCCGATCCCAACTGTAAAATATGGTGGAGGTTCTGTGATGTTTTGAGGCTGTTTGTCCTCCAAAAGGCCGTGGAAACCTCGTCAGGGTACACGGCATCACGGACTCTATGAAATACCAGGACATTTTAAATCAGAATCTGTCTGCTTCTGCCAGGAAACTAAAACTGGGTCGTCACTGGAGCTTCCAGCAGGACAATGATCTGAAGCATTTGTTTAACTCGAGACAAGCACAGAATCAAGCTTCCGTCCTGGCCATCTCAGTCCCCTGACCTGAAGAGGAGAGAGCACAAGAGATGGCCGAGGACCCTGGATGATCTGGAGAGATTGTGTAAAGAGGAACGGTCTCAGATGTCCTGCTCTGTATCACCAGCCTTATGAAATGTTATCGGAGAACCTCGGTGCTGTTTTATTGGCAAAAGGAGGGTGTATAAAGTTAAATGCAAGGGCAAGGATGCTGATAATAGTGTTGAAAATAATTATTTCTTGACGCGGGATGTGTTTTTCTTTGAATAAATTTCAATTAAAAGGTTGGATTTCTCTCATTTTTTCAGCGTTAAGGCCTCTGCATGCTCTTGCGACAAGGCTTTCGCAGACAGCTTTTCGCAGACAGTTGTAATTTATCGTTGAGCGGGGAGTAATAGGCGTGCGCGATGTTATTCGCCGGCACAACGCAAGGGGGCGTGAAGTCGCTAGGAGTAGTTGGTGGGTGTGGTTAGTGGAGTGTTTATCCTCCAGTTACTTATAATGACTAGAACTTTTTTTTTTTATAATGACTAGAACTGGAGTCGTATAGATGTACGTACTTCCTCAATCAACCGCTCTTCATGCTGCTCCATCTTCGCTCGTGGTTTTAAAAATGCCGGTCGTGGGGGCGTCGTGGCTCAGGTGGATAAGGCGCCATACCATAAATCCGGGCGACCCGGGTTCGATTCCAGCCCGAGGTCATTTCTCGATCCCTCCCCGTCTCTCTCTCTCTCCCGCTCATTTCCTGTCTCTACACTGTCCTATCCAATAAAGGTGCAAAAAGCCCAAAAAATATCTTTAAAAAAAAAAAAATGGCGGTCGTGAAAACAAACCAAACCGGGAAAGTAGGGAAGCGGAAGTGCATGTACAGCGGATGTAGAGTGGACCAATCAGAGCCCTCTTGTCTGCGACGCTGTCTGCGAGGCTTCTGCGGTGGTCACAATTTTTGGGAGGTGCGCGCAGAGCGTCTGCGAAGGTGGGGGGGGCTACGCAGACACTGTCTGCGACGCTATCTGCGAGGACTGGGTTGTCAGCATAAATTGGCCTTGAGATGAAGCGACTTCACCGAAAGGTGGATTTTTTTTTTTTTTACGACTAATCTTTACGGGAGGAGTAACCGTGAACCGTGGAGGACACTAAATGCGAGTAGGCGGATCATGGGGGGGGGATAATCGTGGAGGACACTGTAATTGCGAGTAGAAAGGTGAAATACGAGTAGGCAGATCTTTACAGGGGAGGGATAATCGTGGAGGACACTGTAATTGCGAGTAGAAAGGCGAAATGCGAGTAGGCAGACCTTTTCAAGTCTCTCGAAGTATTCTCGGAGGAAAGCCATGGGCCTCTCAGGCCGCGCCGTGCACAGCTGCACAATGCAGTCTTTCAGCAGCTGCTGGATGTTGTGCTTCTGCACATAGAGCTCGCACTCGCGCAGGCTCCTCTCCTCTTCACTGCTGGATGCCATTCTGACCAAGCTCTCGTCAGACCTTCTGATCTACAGGCACAAAAAAAAAAAAAAAAAAGCCAGTTAAGTGCAGGTGGAAGAAAACACAGCAAGAAAATACGAGCGCAACGATGAAAACAAAGCGGGTGAATACCTTACAAAAACGACACAACGTCAATTTGCACGAAGACACAGCTAACAGACGTAATGTCTGCTTAGTTCATAACGAGGTCACCGAAAGTCACGTGCATCTTACAGACCACCTTACTGTGCATGCGTCACTGCAAAGTAACCTGTGGGACTGTTTAGTGTTGCAACAAATATTTTAGAAATCAGATACTTTCACAACTTGAACGAAAAACATCTAACTTTTATGGACAGGATGGCCTCGCTGCCAGACTGTGTTCTACTTTCTAACACGGTGTGCTGCCAGGAAAATATTTCCCTTATAACATCCAGATGGTTTTATCGCCTGATCACACTCAGCTGGCTCGATCCAGCTTACTGAACTTTGAATAAAATCAAGACGGTCGATATGAGAACATCGGAAGGTTGTGACGTCTTTAAAAATTCATTAACGTTCAATTGTTTTTAGAGCTTTTCTCCAAAGCGATAATTAAACGTCAATAACGGGTGCAATCCCGCCACAGTCCTGCTACCGTGCTCCAGCACCAGACGTTACTAAAAACACACAACGTGACAAGGTTAAAGGTGTTGATTTGAACATTTTCGCATGATTTAGGAGAAGGCTCGTCACAAATTCAATCTCAAACATGAAGTTACAAACATTCCAAACTGTTAATTCGGATTGAACCTCCTGGAGATTTAGCGTAACTGCTTTCTACTATTTTCTGTCAGTCATTCATTCAGAAAACGTTTTAGAAATGGTCACACAATATTTGAGGATTTTTTTTTTCATAGAATAATTTACAATAAATAATAGATATTATTTAAAGTGACTAATGTCTCAGGTCATGACTAATGTCATGACCTATGGTCATGAGCTTTGGGTAATGACAGAAAGAACAAGATCGCGGATACAAGCGGCTGAAATGAGTTTCCTTCGCAGGGTGGCTGGGCGCTCCCTTAGAGATAGGGTGAGAAGCACAGTCACTCGGGAGGAGCTCGGAGTAGAGCCGCTGCTCCTCCACATCGAGAGGAACCAGATGAGGTGGCTCGGGCATCTTTTTCGAATGCCTCCTGGACGCCTCCCTGGGGAGGTGTTCCAGGCATGTCCCCCCGGGAAGAGGCCCCGGGGAAGACCCAGGACACGCTGGAGGGACTATGTCTCTCGGCTGGCCTGGGAACGCCTCGGTGTTCTTCCCGAGGAGCTGGCCGAGGTGTCTGGGGAAAGGGAAGTTTGGGCTTCCATGCTTAGACTGCTGCCTCCGCGACCCGGTCCCGGATAAGCGGAAGACGACGAGACGAGACTAATGTCTCTAAACCACACAATCGTAATGTTGAGTGACCATGTGTTTTCGAACCATAGCTGATCCAAGAGTCCATAAATGAACATAAAATCAATAAGATCAGCCGATTTTCACCCGGAAGATCCCGAAGGGGTGCGTGACGTCACACGTGTAACAATCCAGGCATTAACTTCATTCCTGCGCGCAGCAGTGGTTAGACCAGTCTTGATATGGAATCACGTTTTAGACAGAATTCTGATAGTGACTGGGATTCTTATATGTCGGACGAAGGAGCAGATGATTATCAAGGATATTCCGGAGTAAATGGTTATCCTTTCAAGCCCCCAAGATAAGAAACGGATGCCAGTTCACGACAGTCCCGCTCACCGCCGATAGCGCACCACCAGCCAGAGAGAACTGGAAACACAGACTGGTTTGTGGATTTTTATTCTAAGCCGGCCGCTGCAAGATACAGAGAAAATATTTACATGTGCCTCAATAAATATAGAAATATAATCTTTAAAACATACACGTAATTTTTACAGTGTAATTATTGAAAGAAAATATGAAGTGGGTGATAACTGGTCAATCGACGAACTGTCCAAATGTCAGATCAAATGTCATTTATTAAATCAATGGGTTTCTTTTTTGCTCCAGTAATTCCCATGTGGTCGTTCTGGTGGTGGTGATCACTTGATGAATCAGATTTATTATTAGTAGGCGACACGAAATCTGCCCGCTTCGTTTGCACAAACCTCACCCACTGTAGTGTCATTTCTCGGAAATTCGTGAATGGAATGTCCTGTTGTATATGGATTTGAACATCCAAACCCAACGCAACGCTTTCACATCGTTATTTTTGTAAGAGTGCAACAACAATATCCAATTTCAGCGAGTAAACAAGCACGGAGTCAGATGAACGGAAAGGACCCAGATAACCAGAGTTCCACGCGTGACATCATGCAAGATTAGCCTTCAGGCAAGGCTGCCTTTTTCCAGGATCCAGAAGCTGAGATTTATCAATAGTTTTGTGTTTGATGATAAAATAAATAATTTATATTTTTCCCCCACTTTATTAATTAATTTTGGTCGTTACTAATGTATATTCATTTTAAAGCATTAGAAATCAGGCATTACATACATTTGAACAATTATTTCCCAAAGGCGAAGTGAATATTGGTGAATAACAGATTACGTCGAGGTTATTATTCACCAATATTCACTGGGCCTGAGGCGGGTAATTGTTTTCGTATAAATACACAGGTGATTGAAATTTTAAAATATATATATTTTTTAAATAATCTTCAAAAGCAGCATGCAAATGTAATAAAGGTACGGCGCAGACTTGTTGCTTATCTACGCCGACTCACATAAAATACTTTGTTTTGAAATCGATAAAATAAAATCACAACACCTTACCTTTGAATAGTTTTAGCCCAAACTTCGTAGCATCTTTAGTGCTTTTAGGAACAGCATTTTCTTTCATTTGTAATCCTTCCTTACTTACGGTGATGAAGCGATTGGCTGCCATTTTGCCGAGTCGCTCGAGATGACTATCGAGAGATAATCTGAATCTCTTGACCAATCGATCGTGTGCGATTTTCTATAAATCACCTGCGTATTTATATTAAACTTGCTGTATTTTCATCTTGAATTTTTGACTTACCAGGTTTGCAGAGGGGTAGGAGAGTATAGTGTGATCAGGAAACCTCAATTTGCTTCACATAATTGTACAGGATGTCTTTGTGTTCTGTAGCGTTACAGGTTCCCTTCACTGGAACTAAAGGGTCTAAACATATTCCAGCATGACAATGCCTCTGTGCACAAAGTGAGCTCTAGGAAGCTCAGACATGGTGTGTTAAGGTTGACGTTGAAGAACTCGAGTGTCCTGCACAGAGCCCTGACCTCAACCCCACTGAACACCTTTGGGATGGACTGGAACACCGACTGCACCCCAGACCTCCTCACCTTACATCAGTGCCTGATCTCATGAAAGCTCTTCTGGCTGAATGAACACAAATCCCCAAAGCCACGCCCCAAAATCTAGTGGAAAGCCTTCCCAGAAGAATGGAGCTTATTATAATAATCTAGAATGGGATTTTCAAATAGCACATATGGGTTTGATGGTCAGGTGTCCACAAGCTTTTGGCCACATGTTGCATTTTCAGGTTATTCAGGTGCATTTCAGTGTCTGTTTAGTTTTCTCAGCCATCATGGCACGATATAGTTTAGCAGGACTGAGTTTTGGTTTTGTGCATCTGTTGATGTCTAGGCTTCAGAGATCCACTGCAGCAAAATTTTACAACCCCGATTCCAAAAAAGTTGGGACAAAGTGCAGGCTGGCCAGTTCAGTACCCGGACCCTTCTTCTACGCAGCCATGATGCTGTAATTGATGCAGTATGTGGTTTGGCATTGTCATGTTGGAAAACGCAAGGTCTTCCCTGAAAGAGCCGTCGTCTGGATGGGAGCATATGTTGCTCTAGAACCTGGATATACCTTTCAGCATTGATGGTGTCTTTCCAGATGTATAAGCTGCCCATGACACACACACTAATGCAACCCCATACCATCAGAGATGCAGGCTTCTGAACTGAGCGCTGATAACAACTTGGGTCGTCCTTCTCCTCTTTAGTCCGAAAGACACGGTGTCCCTGATTTCCATAAAGAACTTCCAATTTTGATTCGTCTGACCACAGAACAGTTTTCCACTTTGCCACAGTCCATTTTAAATGAGCCTTGGCCCAGAGAAGACGTCTGCGCTTCTGGATCATGTTTAGATACGGCTTCTTCTTTGAACTATAGAGATTTAGCTGGCAACGGCGGATGGCACGGTGAATTGTGTTCACAGATAATGTTCTCTGGAAATATTCCTGAGCCCATTTTGTGATTTCCAATACAGAAGCATGACTGTATGTGATGCAGTGCCGTCTAAGGGCCCGAAGATCACGGGCGCCCAGTATGGTTTTCTGGCCTTGACCCTTACGCACAGAGATTCTTCCAGATTCTCTGAATCTTTTGATGATATTATGCACTGTAGATGATGATATGTTCAAACTCTTTGCAATTTTACACCGTCGAACTCCTTTCTGATATTGTTCCACTATTTGTCGGCGCAGAATTGGGGGATTGGTGATCCTCTTCCCATCTTTACTTCTGAGAGCCGCTGCCACTCCAAGATGCTCTTTTTATACCCAGTCATGTTAATGACCTATTGCCAATTGACCTAATGAGTTGCAATTTGGTCCTCCAGTTGTTCCTTTTTTGTACCTTTAACTTTTCCAGCCTCTTATTGCCCCTGTCCCAACTTTGAGATGTGTTGCTGTCATGAAATTTCAAATGAGCCAATATTTGGCATGAAATTTCAAAATGTCTCACTTTCGACATTTGATATGTTGTCTATGTTCTATTGTGAATACAATATCAGTTTTTGAGATTTGTAAATTATTGCATTCCATTTTTATTTACAATTTGTTCTTTGTCCCAACTTTTTTGGAATCGGGGTTGTATAACATTGAACACGCTCTGTAACTGTTGAGATGGTCTTTGATTTGCTTTTTCAGAATCTGTGTCTAATTCATTAATAGCTAACACGCTACTAGAGCTGCAGCTATTGGATATACAGTATTAGTATAAATACGCAAGTGATCGTAGGGAAACGCACACACTGGTCGAGAGATTCGGAGTATTTCTCGATAATCAAGCAACTTGGCGGCCAATCACTTCGTCACCGTAAGGGAGAAAGAATCACAAATGATGAAAGAAAACGCTGTTCCTAAAAGCACTAAAGATGCTATGAAGTTTGGGCTAAAACTATTCAAAGGGAAGGTGGGACTGGGATTTATTTTATTGATTTCAAAACAAAGTATTTTATGCAAGTCCACAGAGATAAGGGACAAGTCTGTGCCACACCATTATTACATTTACATGCTGCTTTTGAAGTTTGAAATAAATTATTTTTATTTATTTTTAAAATAAATCACCTGTGTATTTATACGAAAACAATTACCCGCCTCAGGCTCAGTGAATGATTATTCACCTCACCTTTGGCGAACAATTGTTAAATAAATGACAAACAAACCAGAGATCAATATACCGTTACATTATGTTATGCTTGATGGATGGCAGGATTACCTCGTGGGCTTACTCTATAACTTTTCATACTAAATTGTGTTGTAATTGTGTAACATAAACATGACCTGATTTACAATATACAAAGCCAGTAGTTATATTTTTATCCACATTTATATTTATATAAAAGGTGAAAGTTAGTTAATAGGTTCGGTGTCCGGTGGTTTAGCCCCAAGTACATTAGCCCCATGATTAAATGTGAATAAAGTTGATCAAGCAGGCTCTAGGGAGGTCGCTCAGCCACGGGCGCAGGCCCGAGCTCAGCCACGGGCGCAGGCCCGAGCTCAGCCACGGGCGCAGGCCCGAGCTCAGCCACGGGCGCAGGCCCGAGCTCAGCCACGGGCGCAGGCCCGAGCTCAGCCACGGGCGCAGGCCCGAGCTCAGCCACGGGCGCAGGCCCGAGCTCAGCCACGGGCGCAGGCCCGAGCTCAGCCACGGGCGCAGGCCCGAGCTCAGCCACGGGCGCAGGCCCGAGCTCAGCCACGGGCGCAGGCCCGAGCTCAGCCACGGGCGCAGGCCCGAGCTCAGCCACGGGCGCAGGCCCGAGCTCAGCCACGGGCGCAGGCCCGAGCTCAGCCACGGGCGCAGGCCCGAGCTCAGCCACGGGCGCAGGCCCGAGCTCAGCCACGGGCGCAGGCCCGAGCTCAGCCACGGGCGCAGGCCCGAGCTCAGCCACGGGCGCAGGCCCGAGCTCAGCCACGGGCGCAGGCCCGAGCTCAGCCACGGGCGCAGGCCCGAGCTCAGCCACGGGCGCAGGCCCGAGCTCAGCCACGGGCGCAGGCCCGAGCTCAGCCACGGGCGCAGGCCCGAGCTCAGCCACGGGCGCAGGCTCTAGAAGGACCATAGACGCAGGCTCGAGAATGATCAATCAGAGAAGCATGTTCTAGGGTGATCATTCGAGAACATGCATCTCTTACTGATCATTCTAGATTTAAAGAGAACAGAGCTTTTTAAAGGAAAGTCTGAACTTGAAGTTTTTGACTGGACTTTTCATTTGACTTCTGTAAACTAGAAGTAGCTCAAGAAACTCTGATTAGCTCCCTGGATCAAATCAAGGGTTTGCATATTTAAATCTCTGCAGAGCAGTTTCAGAGCGCATTGTAAAGAGGGGACCGTCGTTCTAAGAAACACATTCCGGGAGGAATAAACCACTGGGGGGGAAACCACCGTAAACCAAGGTGGAAATAAGTAATAGACAAATATAAGGGACCAGCTGACAGTCATCTTCTCCTGGTTTAGGAATACATCACAGCTTCTCACTTTACACACACAAAAAAAAAAGACAGACGGAAACTTGAACATGTTGCACGAGATTTAGTTTAACATCCTGTTCTTGGAGGAATCAGAACATATACAATACACACTTTAATACAGTGTTTGGCCCACAGAAGCGACGCCATCTTTTTATTTGTCTCATAAACAAGACAGACTGGCCGAATCCCAAACAGCTCCCGATTGGACAGTAGTGCACTCAACGTGTTGCAGATCCTATTATTATTATTATTATTATTACTGTTTCACACCCTGCGTTAGTGCATTCCCATCAGAAGTGGGCAGCGATTTGGGAAGCAGCCACAATCACACTCACTGCACAGGTTAGCAGTTAGCCATTCAGCTACCTGAACACAGGTTAGTTCAACCTCAGTTTACTGCAACACCGACACTAAACTGGAACAACAAAAAGCCAACACCCAACCTTACCAAACTAAAGTCCTTTTACCTCGGATTTTTGCGTCTTATTATTTTCTCTTCAACTGTCGAACGGTTTCTCTGCTGCACCGGAAATGGCCGAAACCAATCCAACACTGCCATTGACGTCAATTCGCCTCTTTGACACGGAAGCTGTAACCATTGGCAACCTTAAAGTGAGCGCTGCACCTTTTTTAACTATATCTAAATCATTTTTTTCTATACCGTTCAAAAGTTCGGGGTCAGCCAGACAATTTTGTGTTTTCCATGAAAAGTCACTTTTATTTCCCACCATAAGTTGTAAAATGAATAGAAAATATAGTCAAGACCTTTTTCTGGCCATTTTGAGCATTTAATCGACCCCACAAATGTGATGCTCCAGAAACTCAATCTGCTCAAAGGAAGGTCAGTTTTATAGCTTCTCTAAAGAGCTCAACTGTTTTCAGCTGTGCTAACATGATTGTACAAGGGTTTTCTAATCATCCATTAGCCTTCTGAGGCAATGAGCAAACACATTGTACCATTAGAACACTGGAGTGAGAGTTGCTGGAAATGGGCCTCTATACACCTATGGAGATATTGCACCAAAAACCAGACATTTGCAGCTAGAATAGTCATTTACCACATTAGCAATGTATAGAGTGGATTTCTGATTAGTTTAAAGTGATCTTCGTTGAAAAGAACAGTGCTTTTCTTTCAAAAATAAGGACATTTCAAAGTGACCCCAAACTTTTGACCGGTAGTGTATTGATAAATGTTTTTTAATGGAGTCATAAAAAAGGAGTGCCATAAAAACATAAATCAACAAAAGAATAACCAAATACATGTTGAAAATAAATAAACAAATAAAAACGAGGCAGTGGCACGACCCACTACGCTACACAGCCACTTATTTACATGGAAGGAAATAACTAGTCATTTTAAATGAGAAAATAATGTAAGGGAAACGGAACACTGCAGGAGCGACATTAAAGAAAAGACTAAAACTGTAAAAGAATAAATAAAGGCCAGTGTACAAAGAGAGGAAAAAAATCCTCTCCATCTATCTCAATTCAAACTACTACAACACTCACACTGTGCAGAACAGGAGTCGCTGTATACAGGAAGTGACGACTCAGCCTGGGCAGGAAGACCCGCCCACTACTTATTGATTGACAGTTTGGCCCCTCGAGCAAACGAAAAAGCAACAGGGAAAAATAAAGAGCAATAAGTACAAGCGTTTATTTTGTTATTCTTTTGCAGATTTAGTCTTTTTTAAATGACATTCCTATGATTTCATAGTTTTTAATTAAAATAAATTAAAAAAAAGAATAAGAAAATAAATGCATTTCTTTATTGCTTTTTCTTTTTTCCATATTGCTTGCCTTTTTTTTTTTTTGCAGGGCCAAAAAAGCGACTGCTTAGCATACTGGATATACAGTAGTCATCGCCTCTGACATCAGCTTGCATTCTTTTATTTATTATTTTATTTCTGCATTTATTTTCCTATTTTTAATTTTTTTTCTTATTCTTTTATGGGTTTTTTTCTGGGGGGAGGGGCATATCATGAATATACCAATACTCATCTCATCTCATTATCTCTAGCCGCTTTATCCTGTTCTACAGGGTCGCAGGCAAGCTGGAGCCTATCCCAGCTGACTATGGGCGAAAGGCGGGGTACACCCTGGACAAGTCGCCAGGTCATCACAGGGCTGACACATAGACACAGACAACCATTCACACTCACATTCACACCTACGCTCAATTTAGAGTCACCAGTTAACCTAACCTGCATGTCTTTGGACTGTGGGGGAAACCGGAGCACCCGGAGGAAACCCACGCGGACACGGGGAGAACATGCAAACTCCGCACAGAAAGGCCTTCATCGGCCACGGGGCTCGAACCCGGACCTTCTTGCTGTGAGGCGACAGCGCTAACCACTACACCACTGTGCCGCCCCATCATTAACATATAATTTAAAAGTTTATTTATAACTTTTGCTATTTGAATCTGAACTGTGCTTTATCTGAATAACAAACGTGGTACACCGAAAAATTATAACCCTTTTGTCATCTGTCATTTTGTGTAATTTGTACTTTGATAAGATAATGTATGCTCAGTCTATCAACTTTCAGTTTCTCCTCCAAATATATTTAAACGGAAAAATAAAGATAGAGGAAATAATCCGCTTCTTTCACATTCATTACAACTGAGACTGCATCTGTAACATGCCTACTGGTGAGGTATTATGGAAACCTCATCAATATGAGCTAGAATATACACCAAATCAGCCATAATATTAAAACCACTGAGAGGTTTAGTGAATAACTAATTTTTTTTTTTCGTTTCCGTTTCTGGTTGAGAGTACGTCGTGCGCGTTCTGGCTGCCGCTTCTCACCAGAGCTTTTTTAATTTTATTTTCTTTCTTTTTCAATTTTCTTTTTTTTTTCTGTGTGTTTGTGTAGTTTGGTGTTTGTTTGAGTGTTTTGTCCGCCGGTTGTGGTGTAGCTCTGGACCCAGTTTTGGGCGTCGGTTCCCTCCAGGCCTTGATTCGCTGTGGGTGATGCCTGTGCTCCCAGCTATGGACTGCAGTGAGCTCGTTGCTCATGTTAACATCGTGGTTGTCCAGCGCTCTGCGCTTTAATGCTTGGCGTGATGTTCCGAGCAATGTTGCTCGGTGGCGTCGCGGCGGCTGTGCAGGCGGTTTGGGACACACCAGCGCTCTGCGTGGCGGAACTTCTCTGCTCACTTTGTGGAGCCACGGCGTGGTGTTCTAGCAATGTGGCTGACGGCGTCACAGCGGCAGTGCTGGAGATGTGGGACTCGTTTTCATGCGCCTTTTGGTGGGACTGTGGTTGCTACACCACGGGAATCACATCCTGACCCCTACTTGGTGGACTTTTTACTTTTTATTTTTTATTATTTATTCATTAAATTTTTTTTCTTTTTTTTTTTCTTTGTTTATAATTGTAAAGCGTCCTTGGGTTTCTTGAAAGGCGCTATATAAATTCAACTTATTATTATTATTATTATTATTATTAATAACAATGATTATCTCATTACAATGACACCTGTCAAGTGGTAGGATATATTAGACAGCAAGAGAACAGTCAGTTCTCGAAGTTGATGTGTTGGAAGCAAGAAAAATGGGCAAGCGTAAGGACCTAAGCAACTTTGACAAGGACCAAATTGTGATGGCTAGATGACTGGGTCTGAGCATTGAACAAAATGGCACATCCTGTGGGGTGTTCCTGGTATGCAGTTGTTAGTGCCTACCAAAAATGGTCCAATGATGGACAACCAGTGAACCGGCGACAGGGTCATGAGTGTTGAAGGCTTATTGATTCACATGGCACACAAAGATTAGCCCATATGGTCCAATCCCACAGAAGAGCTACTGTAGCACAAACTAGTGAAAAAGTTCATGTTGGCTCCAACAGAAAAGTGTCAGCATTAACTTTTTCAGCAGTTAACCCACAGACGCTAGATAAGTATCACCCTTTTATCCAGCCTGTTACAAACACATCAATTCCAAAACATTTTTTGAGGCTTTGAGATTCAAATCAGCAAATCAAAGCCTATTATCAATATGTGGCTTCACACCAACAGATGTTCTGTTCTCCTTAGAACCTGTTGCATGCTGCAATATTGCATTTTATTAACTTTAACGTATGGTAATTACTTCTGCATAAACAGACCACAATGTTGCATCTGTATGCAAACAAGTTCTGCTTGCATGTCTGATCTCTGGCTTTCAGAAACAAGGATATAGCATATTGCTGCTTCATTCTGTGGGCTCATTGTACATTCGATGTGTCAGTGAATTTTTGTAAGTGTCCCATTTCCCCCAAAAGCCATAACACAGCCCTAAAGCAGCTGTAAAAGCTGATGATTCAGACAAGTGGAGGATCCATATGCAAGAAGTTTAATGACAATCCCAATAACTAAACTAAAAAAAAATACCAGTCTAAGTCAAAGACACAATAATCACAGATTTGGTCAGGTACGAAATAATTTCCAAATGACAAAGTGAGAAACACCAGAAGAGTCAGTACAAAGTTGATTAGATATGCAGACAAATCCAGAGGACAAATTAAAGAGGTATAAATATAGGACTAAGCCATACACAGCACAGCAAACAAGATAAGTCACCAGCTCAGAACTCATACAGTTGAACTCGCCAACAGTAAGGCTTCACAATTACAGTAAGTGTTCTTGTACTTTATATACATTGGTAACAGAAAATTGAAATGACAACCAAGGAAAAAGTTCAAAACTCAATGGAAGGTGCCCTCTGGCAGCTTGGCAATGAACTCTCTGTGACAGGCATGCTAAACATACTAGTGCATCTCAAACAATTAGAATATCATGAAAAAGTTCAATATTTTCCATCAGTTATTTAAGAAAGGGAAAATGTAATATATTCGAGACTCATTACATGTAAACTAAAACATTTCAAGCATTTTTCTATTTTAATTTTAATATTTATGTCAGGCGGCACAGTGGTGTAGTGGTTAGCACTGTCGCCTCACAGCAAGAAGGTCCGGGTTCGAGCCCCGTGGCCGGCGAGGGCCTTTCTGTGTGGAGTTTGCATGTTCTCCCCATGTCCACGTGGGTTTCCTCTGGGTGCTCCGGTTTCCCCCACAGTCCAAAGACATGCAGGTTAGGTTAACTGGTGACTCTAAATTGACCGTAGGTGTGAATGGTTGTCTGTGTCTATGTGTCAGCCCTGTGATGACCTGGCGACTTGTCCAAGGTGTACCCTGCCTTTCGCCCGTAGTCAGCTGGGATAGGCTCCAGCTTGCCTGCGACCCTGTAGAACAGGATAAAGCGGCTAGAGATAATGAGATGAGATGACATCTCAAAATATTAGAATATTTCATTTTGAGTTTGAGTAAAATAGTATAAATACCGTGTATCTCTTGGTCCAGTTCAGGACACGCAACCACAATCATGGGGAAGACTGCTGACTTGACAGTTGTCCAGAAGACGATCATCAACACCTTCCACAAGGAGGGTAAGCCACAGAAGGTCACTGCTGAAAAGGCTGGCTGGAAAAGGTGCACAAGCAACAGGGATGACCGCAGCCTTGAGAGGATTGTCAAGAAAAAAAGTCAATTCAAGAACTTAGGGGAGCTTCACAAGGAGCGGACTGAGGCTGGTGTCAGTGCATCAAGAGCCACCGCGCGCAGACATTTTCAGGAAAGGGGCTATAACTGTGGGCGGCATGGTGGCGTAGTGATTAGCACTGTCGCCTCACAGCAAGAAGGTCCTGGGGGTTCGAGCCCAGCAGCTGACGAGGGCCTTTCTGTGTGGAGTTTGCATGCTCTCCCTGTGTCTGTGTGGGTTTCCTCTGGGTGCTCCGATTTCCCCCACAGTCCAAAGCCATGCAGGTTAGGCTAATTGGTGGCTCTAAATTGACCGTGGGTGTGAATGTGAGTGTGAATGGTTGTTTGTGTCTATGTGTCAGCCCTGTGATGACCTGGCGACTTGTCCAGGGTGTACCCTGCCTCTCGCCCGTAGTCAGCTGGGATAGGCTCCAGCTCGCCTGCAGCCCTGTAGGACAGGATACGCGGCTACAGGTAATGGATGGGATGGATGGGCTACAACTGTCACATTCCTAATATCAAGCCCCTTCTGAACCAGAGCTAACATCAGAAGCATCTTACCTGGGCTAAGGAGAGAAAGACCTGGACTGTTGCTCAGTAGTCCAAAGTCCTCTTTTCAGATGAAAGTAAATTTTGCATTTCATTTGGAAATCAAGGTCCTCGAGTCTGGAGGAAGAGTGGAGAGGCACAGAATCCAAGGTGTTTGAGGGCCAAAGTTTTTCATGATGTTCTGTTTGAGATGCATTAGTACTGATGGTGTTCACGGCAAAAAAAAAAGAGCACCAATAGCATCTGCTCACCTGCTAGAATCCCAAATAAAACAATACTGATTTACTTCCTACCGCATATGACTCTAAACATACCCTTTATGTATATGTTTAAAGAATGTATTTCATTCCATATGTAATAGTTATACATTGAGAGGAATGGCTCAGACAAATGACTAGCACTGAGAGTCTGAGATGGTAACACACCTCTTTTCATGCTTTAACAGTGACGATGTGGATGCTTTGCATCTCTTTCTTTGCTTACATGGTACAAGAAAGATATACATATTGGTGAACGAGCTTTTTCTTCTCAATATCTTGTAATTTCTTGTGATTTCAATGCACCACTTGACCAGAAGTATTTCCTTTTGTTCTGACATTAGCTAATTAATAAATTCTCATAATGATGCTGACACTCATGAATGCAAAATGCTAACTTTATGTAAAGGAGAAAGGACAGTATGCATACTCCTTGAGCTCTCAGTTAAGAAAATGAGCTGAGAAAATAAGAAGCATGAAAAACATACTAACCAGCAGTATGATTACAGGCCTACTTGACTGCAGTTGTTGATTTTACTAAACCTAACCTGTAAACTATACGCCAGCTGAATGCCAGATCAGATAAGAGGAGAAGAATTTTTAGAAATCAACAGCACCAGATGTGGCTATGGTTTCAGCTTTCTTATATACAATCTTCCCAAAACACATGGGTTTGATTTTTGATTCTCATGTTCTTGGCAGCCCTAGTCACCACTCCCAAGGCCATGGATGTAGCCAAGTGGATAGAGTTAGGCTCTTGTCTCTGTGGTTTTGAATTGGTTTTGAATTCTACGTCTGCCAGTCAGGGATTTGCTACGAGCATTGCTTTCTTATGGTTTGGCTATGGTAGAGAAAGGCTCTTTCCAAAGTCTTTAAATGGTGACTTCACTCTATTATTATGCACTATGTCTGGTTGTGGCAGCAGATTTCACCTTTTGCCTCAACAGTCCTGTTCTGCCTGACTTCACTTGAAATTGCAAGTGCGCCTCTTTCTACCATGCCTTCATCCCCTTCCCCTTCCAACTTGGGAGTGCACCACTAGTGAAAATGCTTCAAGTTTGCATTCTGTTCTAATTTAATACAACACTTTTCATTATAAATTATACTACTGACAACAACTTGAATGAAACGTAGAATCTTTTGAAATATTTCCATGAATTTTAGAGTTTTAGTATTTTATATTGTCCCCTTTGTGCTTTAATTCAATTCAATTTTAACAATTGACATTGTCACAAAGGGACAGCACGGTGGTGTAGTGGTTAGCACTGTCGCCTCACAGAAAGAAAATTCTGGGTTCAAGCCCAGTGGCCGACTGGGGTCTTTCTGTGTGGAGTTTGCATGTTCTCCCCATGTCTGCGTGGGTTTCCTCCGGGTGCTCCGGTTTCCCCCACAGTCCAAAGACATGCAGGTTAGGCTAATTGGTGGCTCTAAATTGACCATAGGTGTGAATGTGAGTGTGAATGGTTGTTTGTGTCTATGTGTCAGCCCTGTGATGACCTGGCGACTTGTCCAGGGTGTACCCCACCTTTCGCCCATAGTCAGCTGGGATAGGCTCCAGCTTGCCTGCAACCCTGCACAGGATAAGTGGTTAAGGATAATGGATGGATTGTCACAAAGCAACTTTACAGAACTATAAAAAAACAGATAAAGTTTACATATATGAATTATTAAATTTATCCCTATTCAGCAAGCCAGAAGGTGACAATGGCAAGGAAAAGCTCCCTGAAATGACATGAGGACGAAACCTTGAGAGGAACCGGGCTCAAAAGGGAACTCCTCCTCATAACAATGCGTTATGTAGTTAAAAGTGCAGTCATGTAGCCTGGAATTTCATTATAGTTTTAACATGAAGTCTATTTTGGTGACGTTATCAGCTGTTCACTGATGGAGATTAGAGTGCGAGCTTGTTCATGACAATTGTAATCCTAAGACATCATAGCAAAACTGTTTGTATCAACTGCAGTCCAAAGCCATCTTCACAGTTTCTAGGTGCATCTATCCATATTAGGCCAACCTCAGCAGGAGCAAGGTGATGAGAACTCCAACCAGAAGTAGAGCATCAGCATGGATCAGGCAAGTCCAGAGAGCTGAAGGGATCACTGGTATTTTAGGAAGTGATGAGAACTCAAACCAGAAGAAGGTTGTCAGGATAGATGGAGCAGGTAGTTCTGCAGAGCAGAAGGGGTCACTGGCATTCCAGGAAAGTTTGGTGTTTTGGAAACAAGTTTGGCATTTAAAATGTTTTTAATGACAGTGTGCACCTGAGATGGCATGGACTGCACAAGTTTGTGCAAAACCTTATGGCCCATTTTAGATCAAATCTGTCTGAGTATTGTCTGAACAGATGCTTCAATAGGTATGAGGACAGTCTGACCTTTTGTAAAAAGAAGCAGTTAACATGGTCAATATCAGAGATGTCCAAGTCCAAAGTCCCTTCCCCTAACATGACCTGATCTGATCTTCCCAGGCAGTCTCCTGTCCCAGTACTAACCAGGCTCTTAAGGCACATTGGGTGGCACCAATCTCCATTTCAGTAGCCCTCGGCCTCTCATCTATTACATAGCTGGGGTTACAGTGGGGGGCTGGCCCTCTGTAACCACAAGAGTTTGACTCCCTACTCGCATCTGTATTGTGGTGTGCCACGCCAGATAGCAGTCGTCATCATCGGCTGTCCATCACTAGTGATGATGACTGCTTCATTATGATGTGCAGAAACACAGATGGGCCACGATGCCCACACCAGTGCAACAGAGTCGCCCGCAGCAGCGGCACAAATGGCCCGGCTGAGCCACCACGGAATGCCTGGTCTTGTGAGCTCTTGCATACTATTCTCCTTTCCTAACAAAAGCACCTTGCACAGTAAAGTAAGACAAACAATGTCGTGCCCCCATTGTGTTGTCTCTCTGGACCTCCAGACCTGATGCCAAGTGGTGCACAAAAGTGCCACAGACCTGATGGGTATGGAAGTTGCCCAGCAGTGACAACTGACTTGCTGAGTGATGCCATCCATTGGCTATTTGAGTGGCTCTTCGGCATGCCATCAGGTGGTGTGCCATTGACCCTGTTGGGTTCATCTGCCACACTGCACCGAAAAGCACCCTGCTGCCAGCGCCTTATTGGTGATGTACTATTTAACCCATAGCTGGAACCCAGGCAGGTGCTACCACTCCGGGTCACAGCAGACCTGGGAGCAATGGTGATTAAGGGGTAACTCCACTTTCCCCAATACTCAAGTCCTCCCAGACCTGAGACTCACCACCGGTTGCAGTGTAAAGTCATACCCAGGACTAATAGATGGTAGTAGGTACCATTTTGATAATGGTTTTTGGTATGACCCAACTGTGAGTAGAACTCGCAAGCTCCTAATCGAGAGGTGGACATGCTAGTCACTATGCCAGCTTATCATCATATCAGAACTGTGCTTATCTTTAAATAAAGACCTAGAAATAGTGCAGAATATTGAATATTTAAGATATTGAATATATACTTTTGTAAGTAACACAGTCCATCTAAGAACTACAGATCCCATCAACCTACTTCCACGATGACCTACGTCACGCCTGGGCGAGATCACCTATGTCACTTCCTCCATGATTCCATAAGTAACTAAGGCACGCTACTCTCTTCCTCTTTTGGGGCTGGGACCATGCGGTAACAGACATAAAGAGACTCTATCCGGCCTGTCCGAAATCATGACTTCTTTCTTGCAAGAAGAGATATTTAGCGTGCTTTCGTTTACCATTGGCCATGGTAGAACTACTTGAGTTGCGCTCTCTCTCTTGGTTGAGCTACAACTGGTTTGTTTGTCTATTATAAGTAACATTACGACTGCCGCCCAAAGCAGTTTAATTAAAAGTTAGAAGCGACCGGATTCCTTCTGACTAAATCGCTGTGCACATTGTTTGATCAGAGACTTTTCTTCACGAACGACAAAGCGTCGGACCAAGAATTCTCTGCGCTTCCACGGAATCGACTCACGTGCTCCTGTGGACTCCAAAAGTCTCGGAACATCTCTATAATCTTGCACTGGAAGCAAGATACTGGAGAGTAAGATTGACATTTTGGGCAAACTAGTCTTAGGAATTAGCTTTATGAAGTAGTGTGAATTTAAACTCAGGAACTGTTTAATTGTGCACACTGACTTTGTGTTCTACATTGTTCTATGTTCTCTCAGTTGTTTAATAGATAGGCTGTTGCATGCTTCTCTATCCTTCCTAACACTTTTAATTTCATTATTACACATATTTTGACCTCATCAAGGTTTCAGTGGATTTGGTAATGTTATAAGCTAGTGAATTAGCAAATCTGAGCTAATCCTTTGTTCTCCTCAAACCCCATGTGGTGACACCTCCCTCAACACATAGATAAAATTCCAATCCCTGAAACACACACACACCTTTCTCTCCCTCACACACACACAGACACACACACACAGACACACCCACACACACACGCTCATCAAGTATATGACCATATTGTATATAATGTATTAAACTACTATTACCCATTTTTATCATTGTTATAATAAATTCAGTTATTCTGAACCTGTGATTGTCTGTTTTGCTGATATATCCTGGAAGTCACACAATCTCAAAAGACCTCCAAATTGCCTTCAGTGTGCCATTGGCTGTAGTATTTATGTAATTCGGTAAGTGATACATTTTTGCTGCATTGGAAGTGGTTATAATAATTTGGAATATACCATAATTTAGCTGTTTGGTAATTTATTATTAAGCACCAAAGTTAATGGTATTATTAATGAGACTGATTTAATGATTTAATGAGACTGATTTAATGATTTAATGAGACTGATTCAATGATTTAATGAGACTGATTTAATGATTTAATGATTTAATGAGACTGATCACTTAAGACCAATGGCCCCTACACTTTGTTTTAAATAGACTGAAATTATACAAACCTTCTGTTTATTTCTCATTGTAAATGAAAAAAAATCCCAGATTTTCAGTGTGGTCTCAGACTTTTGGACAACAATGTATGTCACACAAGTGGCCACTTGTCAAACAAGGGTAGGAAAGGCAGACAAGGAGCAGAATATACAGTAGGAACACATTTATCCACATTATTAACCATGAACATGAACAAAATTATTTCCTTTGTAATTTGTACATTACATTTATATTATGGTGAACTGCTTTTGATTTCAACTGACCTTAAAGAAAGGATAAAATAATTACATAAAACAGACGTTTCTTACCCAAACATAAGTTTCCTAACACTCAAAGTAAACAAAGTGAAAGTTATATGAATAGCAGTGTTAAATAGATGGAGTAGTTTGATTTATAAACCCATTTGAAAGTAGCATATCAAATCATATATTTTAAAATGTCAGTTCTTTCAAAGTATTTTTTTTTAATTGGTCAGGCTTACATAACAGTTTCTATCTATCATTTTTTTTCCCATAAATGAAATTGTCAGCTCGCAGTGTAAGTGATTGATGTTCTAGAAGTAAGTTCTGTTCTAGAAGACTGCACTGATATAGATCAATGCCCTCGCGCTTCCAAAGAGTCATCAAACAAACTTCTCTTATAATACAGCTAATAAAATAATTGATTGTCTATAAAGAAGACAGGGAAATGATGAAGGGAACATCAGCATAGGCCTGAATTGCAGGATAACTATGAACAAGTACTAATAAGGAACTTTAAATGGACCTCTTCTCTTTTAACTGATTGTGATACATAGGCTCTAGTACCCAGTATATTTTATTAGCTTCTTCTTCCTACATTGTCAGAAAAAAGGGTACTGTATCATTCCTTGCCACCTGGTTGACCCTTTTGTACCTCTATTGTTTATCTTTTACCTAGAAAGTCCATTCAGAGTATCTTTAAAACTTTATTCTAAAGTAATTATGTGAATTGTGAGCTTTTTTGTACACTGTATCCACATTTCAAAGTGAAAGGCCTACATGATGTAGGAGCAGATGATGAAGTGCACTCGTCTACCACTCACTCCCAGTTCCCAGCGCCAGCCACACAGTCCACTTCCCAGTCCTCCTTCATGGAATCTCATCGTCATGCCCACTTTCTAACCGACAAGGTTGGACAAAATCAGCTGGCTCTCCTGGACGTAGTGAAGGAAATTGCAAAGGAATAGAAAACATTAAACACTGAAACAGTTATTGAACGTCCTCACAAATAAGTGTGTGTTATTTGCTTCAAAAAAGTTAAGATAAACCCATAAGGAAAAGTATATGGATTATTTCACAACTTTATTCAGTATAAATGTTGAAACAAGTGTTGCCAGGCAAAACAAACCTCGCCTGGCAGGACTTATTTTATATCTATATGTTGATAATGGTAATATTTCTCAATCATCAGCTGTCAGGTTATAGTCCTATGAAAATCCATGACCTTGAGTTTGATGTTTCAAAGTCATTCAAGATCAAAGATCATGGTGCCAAATGAAAGGCCATATGGGAGTCCCTATATGCTCATAATAGTAAACATCTGTCTATTGGCAACTGTTTGAGTTATTATCGAAAATATGTTATTTTCACCAAAAGGTTGACCTTTCCGGTTACCTTAACCTTCACCTTGACCCAATTACCCCCAAAATGTAATCAGGTAATCTATGGACCATTGCCCACCTACCCTGAAAATCTGAAGTCAATCGGTGCAAACCGTCTAGACGCTAGATTTTTAACAGACAGACACACACACACACACACACAAACAAACAAACAAACAAATGAAAGTTTGAAACAAAACTGAGAGATGCCCCATCATGTAGCATATTAATGGAAGCAGAATTGAAAGATGAACATTTTGGAAATGGTTTGAAGTAAATATGATGAATATGAAGGAAGATATTGCGAAAAAAAAATTATTTTGACCTTTTTGGTGATCTTGACTGGATGACCCTCAAAATGTTGGAGGTTCTATTTGAGATCAGTGCCCATTGATCCTGAAAATTTCATGAAGATTAGTGCAGCCGTTTTCCTGCAATGTTGCTAACAAAAAAAAAAAACAAAGAAACAAAAGAAACCCCACCGAAAACAATACCTCACCTCCTGGTGGACTCCATCCCGGGTGAGGTAATAAGGCACTTTAATTTTCCATCATTAAAGAGGCCGCATTAAAGCGTTGCGAGCCCTGCAGCCCTGCCAGGAAACACCACATGTGGCTGTGTGTCTTCGTGCCTGTCTGGTTGTGGTTCTGCTCTGGGTGGTAAGGGGAGGAAATGGCTGGGTTGTCCAGGATACACCTTCAGGAGGTGCGCGCAGAGCGTCTGCAAAGCGGGGGGGGGCTACACAGACGCCATCTGCGACGCTGTCTGCAAGGACTGGGTTGTCATCATAAATTGGCCCTAATGGTGTGCATGGTAGGGTTTCAAGGAGAAAGCCACTGCTCTCCAAAAAGAACATTGCTGCTCATCTGCAGTTTGCTAAAGATCACGTGGACAAGCCAGAAAGCTATTGGAAAAATGTTTTGTGGATGGATTAGACCAAAATAGAACTTTTTGGTTTAAATGAGAAGCGTTATGCTTGGAGAAAGGAAAACACTGCATTCCAGCATAAGAACCTTATCCCATCTGTGAAACATGGTGGTGGTAGTATCATGGTTTGGGCCTGTTTTCTGCATCTGGACCAGAACAGCTTGCCATCATTAATGGAACAATGAATTCTGAATTATACCAGCGAATTCTAAAGGAAAATGTCAGGACATCTGTCCATGAACTGAATCTCAAGAGAAGGTGGGTCATGCAGCAAGACAACGACCCTAAGCACACAAATCATTCTACCAAAGAATGGTTAAAGAAGAATAAAGTTAATATTTTGGAATGGCCAAGTCAAAGTCCTGACCTTAATCCAATTGAAATGTTGTGGAAGGACCTGAAGCGAGCAGTTTATGTGAGGAAACCCACCAATGTTCCAGAGTTGAAGCTGTTCTGTATGGAGGAATGGGCTAAAATTCCTCCAAGCTGGTGTGCAGGACTGATCAACAGTTACTGGAAACATTTAGTTGCAGTTATTGCTGCACAAGGGGATCACACCAGATACTGAAAGCAAAGGTTCGCATACTTTTTCCACTCACAGATATGTAATATTGGATCATTTTCCTCAATAAATAAATGACCAAGTATAATATTTTTGTCTCATTTGATTAACTGGGTTCTCTTTATCTACTTTTAGGACGTGTATGAAAATCTGATGATGTTTTAGGTCATATTTATGCAAAAATATAGAAAATTCTAAAGGGTTCACAAACTTTCAAGCACCACTGTACCATCATTGTGGTGTTGCCTTGCGAGAGAGGGAGATCCGTGATAAAGTCAATGGCTATGTGTGACCAGGGTCTCTGAGGAATAGGAAGAGGGCACAATTTCCCAGGGGGGTGTCTAGGAACCTTTACTTGGGCACATTCAAAACATGAAGCGATGAATTGGTTGATTTCAGAATCAGAAAATCAGAAACACTTTTATTGCCAGGTATGTGGACACACACGAGGAATTTGACTCCGGTTTCACTTAGCTCTCATAGTATAAAACAGATAAAAAGTGTATACACAAAAACAAACAAACAAACAAACAAAAAGTGAGCATGTTCTCCCACCAGTACTTGTTCTTTAACATTTGGTGTGCGTTGACTGCCAGGATGCCCTGTGGCGGGAGATGCATGGGCCCAGGTGATGAGTCTGCTGCAAAGATGCTTAGGTACGTAGAGAAGACCAGGTGGGAGATGAATGGGGTTGGTTTGTGGTTGTGACTTCCTTATTTCCTTGTCCAGTTCCCAGGTGATAGATCGTACAAAACACTGTGGTGGAAGGATGGGATGGGAAACTGAATCTTAGTGAGATGGACCAAAGGCCTAGGATAGGGCATCTGCTTTTGTATTCTTGGAACCTGGACGGAATGAAATTGTGAAGTCGAATTGGGTGAAAAATAGTGCCCACCTGGCCTGACATGGATTTCACCTTTTGGCTTTCCTGAGATATTCGTGGTTTTTGTGATCCATGAGGATTATGAAGGGGTGAGTAGCTCCCTCTAACCAATATCACCACTCCTCGAGGGCCAGTTTAATGGTGAGCAGCTCTCTGTTACCCATACCAAAATTCCTCTCTGCTGAAGATAGTTTCTTCAAAAAGAAAGCTACTGGGTATAGCTTCTGTTTCTCCCCAAAATGTTGAGAAAGGATTGCCCCCACTTCTACGATGAAAGGCTTTGTTGGGTCAGGATGCTGGAGTATGGGGCCAAAGTGAAGGCTAGCTTGAGCCAACTGAAAGCTTCTTCTGCCTCTGGGTTCCACTGGATGCACTTAGGTCCCTTCTTCAGCAATGCTGTTAAGGGAGCCGCAATAGTGCTGAAACCTCGAATGAACTGGCGATAGAAGTTCGCAAAGCCCAAGAAACACTGAAGGTCTCTTATGGATTTGGGTGTCAGCCAGGAAGTAACAGCAGACACTTTAGATGAGTCCATGCTTACCCCTTCTGCACTGATGATATATCCAAGGAAGAAGATTTGGCTTTGATGGAACTCACATTTCTCTGCCTTAACCTAGACATGATTCTCCAGTAAATGTTTGAGAACAGCTCTGATGTGTTCCTAATGACATTTTTCATCTGGGGAGTATATCAGGATATCATCAATGTAAGTGATGGCATATCTACCTAGCATGTCCCGTAGCATGTCATTAATTAGGCACTGAAACACGCTGGGCACTGAAGAAAGGCCATAAGGTATTACCCGGTATTCAAAATGGCTGGTGGTAGTGCTGAAGGCCGTCTTCCATTCATCGCCCTTTTTTATCTTGATCAGGTTATATGCGCTGCGGAGGTCAAGTTTAGAAAAGATCCTAGCAGATCTGAGTTGCTCCAGGGCTGCTGGAACAAGGGGAAGAGGATAAGGGTATTTAATGGTGACCTGGTTAGACCTCTGTAATCGATGCGAGGTCTTAGTCCACCTCCTCATTTCTCCACAAAAAAGAAACCAGCAGATGCAGGAGACTTGGAAGGGTGGATATATCCTTGCTTGAGGGCCTCCTGAATATACTCCTCCATGGCTGCATGTTCCTTTTGGGATAGGGGATAAATATGACCACGTGGCAGTGCCATACCTGGCAGTAGGTCAATCGCACAGTCATATGGCCGGTGTGGTGGTAGCCCGCAGGCCTTCTCCTTACTAAAGACCTCCAAAAGGTCCCCATAACAGTCAGGAACATTACCCATGGAGTCTGGTTGTGGACTCTCCACTGAGGTGGAAGATACAATGACCTGGAGATGAGAGAGACAACTCTGAAAGCATGTAGGTGACCATTGAAGAATTTCCTTACTTTGCCATGAGATCAGAGGGTCGTGCAGCTGTAGCCAGGGATAACCAAGAATGATATCATGATCCATGGTTGCGGTCACGTACAGGGAAATTAGTTCTTTGTGTAATGCTCCTACTTGGATCTGAACTGGGTTGGTACATGTGGTGATGAGACCGTCTCCTATGGGTCCTCCGTCGATGGTCCTAATACAGAGTGCACTGTGCAGAGGGGTGGTAGGCAGGTTGAGCCTCTGAACAATGGTACTACTGATAAAGTTCCCCTCTGCCCCTGAATCAACAAAAGCAGAAAGGACATACGTGGAAGATGCCACCTTTAATAAAACTGGAACCTTAACTGATTTTGAGTTGAAATTTCTTACCGGACTCGTAGATCTTGCTGGGGTCTCTGCTGGAGCCACATGGGTTGGATGGATAGGACAGTGCCTGATGTTATGCTCAGCATTCCCGCAGTAGAAGCACAAACCCTGCTTATGTTGTCTCGCATGCTCAGCGTGGGCTAACCGGATGCATGACACCTCCATGGGTGAACTATCTTCAGAAGGCTGAACAGACCTGGCACTTTCTTGGATAGAGGGATGGTGTTTTAACAGCTGGTCGAGACAAATAGCTAAGTCAATGAGGGAGTCAAGTGTGAGGTTCTCATCTCTTCAGGCCAGTTCACTAATGATCTCAGGGCACAGACCTTGGCAAAAAACTGCTTTCAGGGCAGGATTGTTCCAGCCACTGGCAGCCACTAATGTCCTGAAGTCCATGGCATACTCAGTCACACTTCTAGAACCTTAAGAGCTGGCAAGTAGACTTTCACCAATCTCAGTCGGTTCATGGTTGAATACTCACTTAAATAGAGTGAGGAACTGCTCGTATGATGTAGTCTGCTCACCGTCCTTGTCCCAAATGGCAGTTGCCCATTGGAGTGTTTTGCCCGAGAGAAAGGATAGGAACTTAGCAAGCTTGTGCTCGTCAGATAGATTAGGCATGGTAGTGAAATACATGGAACATTGAAGTAGAAAACCTTTACATGCGATGGTGTCTCTGGCGAACTTCTCCGGTGTGGAGAGCTGCAGCGCTGGACTAGGAGGAGACTCAGGGCATGCTAGGCGGGCCTGCGACATCACAGTTGCAAGTTGTGTCATCCGAGTGTTGAGGTCAGCGAGCATCTGTTGATGTTCTCCTAGCAAACGCCCCTGCACGTTCAGAGCAGTCTGTTTCATGTCCTCCACTACATCCATGTTAGGCAAAGTATCCTGTTAGAATGCAGGCACTTACGGATGTATGTGCAGAGGAGAGCGGGATACAAACTATCAACAAAACCAAGACAAGAGACTGGAATCGGAGTCAGTAAACTAGCAAGGGTCAGGCGATTGGTGAACAACGTAATAGAGGGAAGACAAAGAGTGACAACGTGAGAGAAATAGCAAAGGGTCAGAAATATAAGAGGCAGTCAGAAAGATACAAGGCTCAGTATGAACTGAGATAGTAGAACAACACTTCGCACTGGTGTGTGTGTGAGAGGAGAGCTTAAATAGAGGGACAGGTGATTAGGGAAATGAGTGAGAGCTGAGTTCAATAGGATGGACACAGGTGGCACTGTGGTTCATGGGAACTGTAGTTCAAGGTGTCCATGTCATGCTCCGCCCCGGACATCCACTCCAGAGATTTATTATCTCCCAGTTCAGCGCTAATCCGGATCCGGGATGGGACTTCCATCTGGCCTGTATTCACTTCCTGGTTTTCTATGCTGTGTATTTAAACACCATTCTCAGAAGAGGACTTTGCCAGAACGCCTCGTTGGTTTTTCACGTCATCTCTGCGCCCTTATTGCTTCTTGGATTTTTGCTCTCTGTTTTGCCTGTTCATTGCCACAGTTTTTTGCACTCACGCCTTGTCATTTTTTCATGTTTTTTTGTGCTACGTTTTTTGTCTCCAGTTTTTTGTCAGGACTATTTTTCATGTTTTTTCATGCTAGCATTTTTGTCCTTGCCTGTGTCGTTTTTTGTCTGGATTATTTTGCTATTTTTGTTCATTTACTCTTTGACTTCAATTAAATAATTTTTTATTTATTGGATTTTCTGATCTGTGTTCTGCTTTTGGATCCAAACTCACCACATCTCGCCACCCATAACAGTCCATGTTTGTAGTTTGTTCGTTTTCAACAGGTTTGCTGACAGTCGATAACTTTGGACAAATGTGTCGATAATTGTGGCGCAGTGTCATGTGATTTGATGCCCGATTAGTTAGCATATGAGCTCATTTTTTTTTACAGTGGAAGTTTGAGTAATTATTCATGCACAATTTATGTATTGAAAGTCTTTTCTACTTTTGCAATGGCCAAAAGATTGTTAAGGTGTCGATAATTGTAGCTGCCACTCTAGTATACTTATTTCATGCTGACCTAGTGTTTTAACTCATAGAATTTTATTAATGTACAGTTAGGTCCATAAATATTTGGACAGAGACAACATTTTTCTAATTTTGGTTCTGTACATTACCACAATGAATTTTGAACAAAACAATTCAGATGCAGTTGAAGTTCAGACTTTCAGCTTTAATTCAGTGGGTTGAACAAAAATGATTGCATAAAAATGTGAGGAACTAAAGCATTTTTTAAACACAATCCCTTCATTTCAGGGGCTCAAAAGTAATTGGACAAATTAAATAATTGTAAATAAAATGTTCATTTCTAATACTTGGTTGAAAACCCTTTGTTGGCCTGAAGTCTTGAACTCATGGACATCACCAGACGCTGTGTTTCCTCCTTTTTAATGCTCTGCCAGGCCTTTACTGCAGCGGTTTTCAGTTGCTGTTTGTTTGTGGGCCTTTCTGTCTGAAGTTTAGTCTTTAACAAGTGAAATGCATGCTCAATTGGGTTGAGATCAAGTGACTGACTTGGCCATTCAAGAATATTCCACTTCTTTGCTTTAATAAACTCCTGGGTTGCTTTGGCTTTATGTTTTGGGTCATTGTCCATCTGTATTATGAAACGCCGACCAATCAGTTTGGCTGGATTTGAGCACACAGTATGTCTCTGAATACCTCAGAATTCATCCGGCTGCTTCTGTCCTGTGTCACATCATCAATAAACACTAGTGACCCAGTGCCACTGGCAGCCATGCATGCCCAAGCCATCACACTGCCTCTGCTGTGTTTTACAGATGATGTGGTATGCTTTGGATCATAAGCTGTACCACGCCTTCGCCATACTTTTTTCTTTCCATCATTCTGGTAGAGGTTGATCTTCGTTTCATCTGTCCAAAGAATGTTCTTCCAGAACTGTGCTGACTTTTTTAGATGTTTTTTAGCAAAGTCCAATCTAGCCTTTTTATTCTTGAGGCTTATGAGTGGCTTGCACCATGCAGTGAACCCTCTGTATTTACTTTCATGCAGTCTTCTCTTTGTGGTAGATTTGGATATTGATATGCCTACCTCCTGGAGAGTGTTGTTCACTTGGTTGGCTGTTGTGAAGGGGTTTCTCTTCATTCTGCGATCATCCACCACTGTTGTCTTCTGTGGGCGTCCAGGTCTTTTTGCATTGATGAGTTCACCAGTGCTTTCTTTCTTTCTCAGGATGTACCAAACTGTAGATTTTGCCACTCCTAATATTGTAGCAATTTCTCAGATGGGTTTTTTTCTGTTTTCGCAGCTTAAGGATGACTTGTTTCACCTGCATGGAGAGCTCCTTTGACCGCATGTTTTCTTCACAGCAAAATCTTCCAAATGCAAGCACCACACCTCAAATCAACTCCAGGCCTTTTATCTGCTTAATTGAGAATGACATAACGAAGGAATTGCCCACACCTGCCCATGAAATAGCCTTTGAGTCAATTGTCCAATTACTTTTGGTCCCTTTAAAAACAGGGTGGCACATGTTAAGGAGCTGAAACTCCTAAACCCTTCATTCAATTTTAATGTGGATACCCTCAAATGAAAGCTGAAAGTCTGGACTTTATGTACATGTTCATTATATAATTATAACTTGAATATGTTTCAGTAAACAGGTAAAAAAAAAAATTTGTGTCAGTGTCCAAATATATATGGACCTAACTGTACTTGTTTTACATTAAAGAGATCCAATACTTAACACACCTGAGTAAACCACACAATTTAGACCTGAGTAAACTGACAGACCTCTGTACTGCACCTGCACAGAGGAGCAATGCCTGGTAGTTTTGTTTGCATATTTCAAAAAAAAAAAAAATGTAGTGCTTGTTACCACAAAAGCTCTCACAACTTGAACACTTAGTCAGTTTAGTTTTTCATGATCATCATTATGTGTGTGTGTGTGTGTGTGTGTGTGTGTGTGTGTGTGTGTGCACATGCGCGCGCGCTTCCAGACAAAAGATCTGAAGCAGAATTCTGAATCTTTCAGTAAGTTCTCCAACTGAAATGCTTTTTTCACATTTGTGAGCTCTGGTTCTTACAGCTGCTTTTTCACAGGTCATTTTCTATTAACAGCAGTAATTTCCATGTAATTATATTAATCACGCATTAACTTCATGTGTAATTACATGTCTGGCTAATGCAAATATTAACTAATGCTAGCTAAGTTAGCTAATCCCACAGCACACAGAATAACAGAGGACATGTCCACGGTTTTGTCACGAGTGGCGAGCTGAGGTGAAGTGAGGACCCAAGAGCAGACTCAGAAAACAGGCAGTGTAAAGAGAAAACTTCTTTAATGAAGTAGATGGCAGAAAGGCAAAGGTACAATAGGGCTCAGGCAAAAATCAGTAGTTAAAAAACAGACCAGGAGGTCAAAAACACAGGAGCAGGTAGACACGATCAGGGACAAAAAACAGGACAGAAAAATCTTCACAAAAACTGATGAACACAGGGACAAGGGAAATCCAGGCAGAGGTAGCAAAAGACACAATTCAAAAGAACAGGCAGGCAAAAACAGGGACAAAAACTGGACAGAAAAACTTGACAAAAAAAACAAGGAAAAATTCAGGCAGGGGGAATCAAGAAGACACAATACCAATGAGCTGTAGCGAGGTGAGGAAAGTCTACAAGAGACAGTCTGGCAAATGGAGTAGCTCCAAACAGTTCTTAAAAAGCCCTGGCTGATAGCAGAGGAGTGGTAGCAAGTGTGGGAGTGCCACTTCAGGAAATGGCCTTCAGCAAGGCAGGACTGAATTCCTGTCCTGGAGCCGGCGTGGAAGTCCCACAATCTAAGGCATGGATGGACTGGACCAGACTGTGACAGTACCCTTGCTTCAATGGGCACCTCCAGGTGCTTTAGAAAGTGCCTCAGGGTGTTGTTGGTGGAAGTCCATGATGAGGGTGGGATCAATGATGAACCTGGCAGGAACCCAGCTCCTCTCCTCAGGACCATAACCCTCCCAATCAACCAGGTACTGGAGTCCTCTGCCTTGGCGTTGTACCTTCAGCAACCTCCTGACAGTGAAGACCTCACCACTATCTATGAACCTGGGAGGAGGAGAGGGTTTGGAGGGTGGTGACAGGGAACTGGAGACAAGGAGTTTGACTTGGGACACATGGAAAGTTGGGTGAATATGGCACATGGTTAAGGGCAGAGACAGTCTTACAGAGCATGGATTAATTACCTTGGAGATGGGGAAACGTCCTATGAACCTGGGAGCCAATTTGTGGGAGACCATCTTGAGGGGCAAGTGGTGAGTGGAGAGCATTACCCGCTGCCCCACCCAATAGATGGGAGCTGCCGAGCGGTGTTTGTTGGCTTGATCTTTAAACATCTTGACAGAATGTAGGAGCTTTTTCCTGGTCAATGCCTACGTTCTCCTGCAGCAGCGCACAAACATCTGAGCAGAGGGCATGGTGATGACTTCTTCTTGGATGGAGAAGAGTGGTGGCTAGTAACCCAAAGAGCACTGGAAGGGGGAAAGACCCGTAGCAGAGGTGGGTAAGGAGTTGTGAGCGTACTCTATCCAAGGAAGGGTCTTGCTCCAGGAGGCAGCATCCTTGGACACCATGCACCTGAGAGCCACTTCCAGCTCCTGGTTGGCCTGTTCCATCTGTCCATTGGTCTGAGGGTGAAAACCTGAAGACAGACTACGAGAAGCACCAATGTGTTTACAGAAAGCCTTCCAGAATTGGGCAGAGAACTGGGGTCCACGGTCTGATATGATGTCTGAGGGGAGTCCGTGTAGATGGAAAACATGGAATATCAGTAATTTGGTGGTTTCCTTGGTGGTGGGAAGCTTGGGCAGAGGGATAAAATGAACAGCTTTAGAAAAATGGTTGACAACAGTGAGGATATAAGTATTGCCACCTGAATTGGGGAGTCCTGTGACAAAATCCAGGGCTATGTGTGACCAGGGCCAGTGGGGAACAGGAAGGGGTCTCAGCAGGCCGGCAGGGGGTCTGTTGCCAGTCTTGTTCCTGGCGCAGATGTCGCAAGCTGCCACGAACCTCTGGATGTCCTCCTTGATGGATGGCCACCAAAAACATTGTTGGATGAGTGCCAGAGTCTGGGCTGCTCCTGGGTGGCATGCCATTCTGGAACCATGCCCCCACTGCAACACCTGTGCCCACACAGAAACAGGAACAAAAAGATGGTTAGGAGGTGCATTACTGGGCCCTGGGTCCTGCTCATGGGCCTTCTGGACCAGGGTTTCCACCTCTAACAGAGCGGCCCTCACCAGGCACCATGGAGGAAGGATGGTCTCAGGGGAGGTCGATTTCTCCTGGAGGGGAGAAAACATTCTGGACAAGGTATCAGGCTTACAATTCTTAGAGCCTGGGCAGAAGGAAAGTGTGAACTTGAAGTGGCAGTCCTGAGGTATTCGAGGTTCTTGTGATCTGTTCAAACGATGAAGGGAAGGTCTGACCCTTCCAACCAATGTCTCCATTCTTCCAAGGCCAGTTTAATGGCCAACAGTTCCTTATTGCCAATGTCATACTTTCTCTCAGAGGGGGAAAGGCAATGAGAGAAGAAGGAGCAATGATGAAGCTTGTTGTCACGAGCCAATCTTTGGGACAATATGGCCCCCACCCCTGACTCCGAAGCATTGACCTCAGCCACAAACTGCTGGGATGGATCTGGAATGGTGAGTATACAGTAGGTGCTGACATGAACCTTCGTTTGAGCTTGGAGAACGCCTTCTTGGCCCCTTCCTCCCAGCTGAAAGGGACCTTGGTGGAAGTTAGAGCCATGAGGGGCCCAGCCTCCGTACTAAAGTTCCTGATGAATCGCCTGTAGAAATTCGCAAACCCAAGAAACCGCTGGACTTCTTGCCAAGAGGATGGGGTGGGCCAGTCAGCAACTGCCTTGAGTTTCAGGGGATCCATCTGAATCTGTGCGGAGGAGATAATGAAACCCAGAAAGGAGACAAAACTTCTATGGAACTCACATTTCTCGGCCTTAACAAAGAGTTTATTTTCCAGGAGTCACTGAAGGACCTGCCTGACATGGATGCGGTGTTCATCAAGGGAGTGGGAAAAAATAAATATAATGTCCAGATAAACAAAAATAAAAACAAAAACGTTAAGGTAGTCCGTCAGGACATCATTAACAAGGGCCTGGAAAACCACGGGAGCGTTAGTCAGGCCGAATGGAACCACAAGATATTCGTAGTGGCCCGTGGGGGTGTTAAACACCGTCTTCCATTCATCCCCTTCCCTGATCCTCATGAGGTGGTAAGTGTTATGTAGGTCTAGCTTGGTGAAAGTCTGGGCTCCTTGGAGTAACTCAAACGCCATAGACATGAGAGGTAGGGGGTAACGGTTCTTGATGATGATGTCATTTAGCCCATGGTAATCAATGCAAGGGCGCAAGGATTTGTCCTTCTCCACAAAAAAGAATCCTGCCCCTGCAGGAGAAGAGGAGGGATGAATAATTCCAGCTGCTAAGGACTAGGTGATGTATTTATCCATGGCTTGCCTTTCAGAAGGAGAGAGAGAGTAAAGTCGCCCCTTAGGTGGTGCAGTCCCAGGGAGAAGGTCAATTCCACAGTCATAGGGTCTATGGGGAGGAAGGGAAACAGCTTGAGACTTGCTGAACACAGGTTTTCAGTCATTATACTCAGGAGGCACATTAGAGAGGTCAGGATATTCACCAATGGTGGGCTGGAGCAGCTGAGTGTGAGGGAGGGCAGATCTCAGGCATGACGATAAACAGAATTTACTTCATCCTAAAATGGTGTTGTTAGTCCAGTTGACATGAGGGTTATTTAGAGTTAGCCAGGGCAGACCAAGAACTATGGGCACATGGGGATTACTCATAACAAAAAACTGGATGGATTCAGAGTGGTTGCCAGAAATTCTTAAGGTGACTGGGGCTGTTCTATGGGTGATGGTGGTCAGACCAGTACCGTTAAGGGTCAGGACAGTGAAGGATGGGTTCAGAGCCAGTAGTGGAATCCCCAGGTGCTTGGCGGTGGTCAAGCAGATCAGGTTTCTGTCAGCCCCTGAATCAATGAGTGCCTGGAGGTTGTGGGGCTGATTGCCATGGATAATGACCACTGGGAGTAGCAGTCGATTGGTAGGGGGCTGAATCTGGACATTGCCCACCAGGGCCTCTAAACTCACTGGCAGGTTCTTCCTTTTAAAGGGCAAGATTGGCAGAAATGCCCCAGCTGTCCACAATAAAAACATGCCCTCATATCCTGACAGTGCTGTCATTCCTCAGGTGAGATGCAGACTCGGTCTACCTACGTTGGCTCAGTGGAAGGAATGGGAGGCTGAGTGGGAGCAAGACTAGTCCGAGTTCTCTCTTTTACCCGCTGTCTGATCCAGGAGTCAATACGACTGGCGAGGTCCATGAGATCAGGTGGCAGTTCTCATGAGACCAGCTCATCCTTGATGGAGTCTGATAGCCCGTTCAAAAATGTGTCAAACAAGGCACTCATTCCAGCCACAATATGCCGCCAAAGTACGAAACTCAATCGCATAGTCAAAAGCGGACCAAGTACCCTGCCACAGCCCCATGATTTCTCTTGCTGCCTCTCTGCCAGACAGAGAGCGATCAAAGGTTTCCCTCATCTCCTCTGTGAAATCCTTGAAGCTGGTGCAGCATGGTGCATTGGCATCCCACATAGCTGTTCCCCACTCCCTAGCTTTGCCAGTGAGGAGAGTGATGGTGTAGGCCACTCGGGAATGCTCTGTAGGGAAGGCCAGTGGTTGAAGCTCAAGAGTTAGTGAGCATTGAAATAAAAATGATCTGCAGGTACCTGGTTCTCCATCATATGGCTGTGGGGCAGGAAGTCTCAGCTCTCTGAAGAGGGCTGGAGCAGGAGCTGGAGGAGCGGTAGGTGGAGGGGGCTGTGTAGGAGCAGACATTACTTGAAGCTGTTGTAGCTGAGTGGCAAGAAGATTGAGAGTGTCAGAGATGGCGACAAGGTTTTGATTTACCTGTTGGATGTCCTTTTGGTGGGTCCCAAGGAGAGCTCCCTGTTTCTGCACTGCTGCTCTTAGCAGGGCGAAATCTGCTGGGTCCATGTTGGCCAGACTGTACTGTCACGAGTGGCGAGCTGAGGTGAAGTGAGGACCCAAGAGCAGACTCAGAAAATAGGCAGTGTAAAGAGAAAACTTCTTTAATGAAGTAGATGGCAGAAAGGCAAAGGTACAGTGGGGCTCAGGCAAAAATCGGTAGTCAAAAAACAGGCCAGAAGGTCAAAAAACACAGGAGCGGGTAGACACGATCAGGGACAAAAAACAGGACAGAAAAATCTTCGCAAAAACTGATGAACACAGGGACAAGGGAAATCCAGGCAGAGGTAGCAAAAGACACAATTTAAAAGAACAGGCAGGCAAAAAAGAGGGACAAAAACTGGACAGAAAAACTTGACAAAAAAAAACAAGGAAAAATTCAGGTGGGGGAATCAAGAAGACACATTACCAATAAGCTGTAGCAAGGCGAGGAAAGTCTACAAGAGACAGTCTGGCAAATGGAGTAGCTCCAAACAGTTCTTAAAAAGCCCTGGCTGATGGGAGAGGAGTGGTAGCAAGTGTGGGAGTGCCACTTCAGGAAATGGCCTTCAGCAAGACAGGACTGAATTCCTGTCCTGGAGCCAGCCTGGAGCCGGCATGGAAGTCCCACAATCTAAGGCATGGATGGACTGGACCAGACTGTGACACAGACTTACTGCGTACACACACATGCTGACTGTCTGGCTACTGCTTGTATTCATTAATAGGGTATCCCTGTACTTACTATACCCTGTGTATGTACATGGTACATGTGCTGTTTGGAGTGAGTCTCACTTTGATTTTGACAACAGTGGCTGGATAGGTCTGTGAGAGATGTTGATTTTTGCAATGGCTCTGAAGAAAATCTGCTTGAAATCCCCTGAGTCTTGGGAACTAAGACTTATTCTAGGACTTGTTCATCTGCAACTCACGCAATCATTGTATAGTGTGGCAGCGGGGGCGTGGTCAAGCGTCGGTCTGTGAATGGAGGGCGGAGTCAGGGAAGGTAAGTGGTGGAATCACTGCACCTGACGGGAATTAACCTGTGTTTGTGTGTCTTCCCCAGTGACCATGCCCTATAAGAGGAGAGGGAGAGCGGAGGAAGGGAGCTACTCCCCAGCCTGGATACTTGTGTGCGTGCGTGTGTGTATGTGTGTGGTTAAAAGCTGAAAAGTTACAATAAACGAGTTTTGAGAACTCAGTTCTGGCTTGCCGTGCTTCTGTGCTCCACCCACCTAGAACACTTGCTACAGTGGTGCCAAAACCCGGGAACGGAGCGCAGGAGAGAACAGCCCCATGGAGTCCTCCTCCTTCAAGGACCTGATCCATGCCCTCGCCATGGCCCAACAGAGCCAGCACCAGGCGCTGGTCGTTCTCTGGAAGGAACAGGAGCAAAGGTTCGAGGCCCTGGTGCTGGCACAGCAGGAAGATCACCAGGCGTTCCGGCACCTACTCACGTCGGCAGGGTCCACCACCTCCACGGGCCCTCTCCACCTCACCCTAACGAAGATGGGCCCGTACGATGACCCCGAGGCCTTCCTCGCTCTCTTTGAGCAGGCAGCAGAGGCGTGGGGTTGGCCGGTGGAACAGCGCACGGCACGCCTCCTCCCCCTGCTCACGGGCGAGGCACAGCTGGCCACGCTACAGCTCCCCGCCGACAGCCAGCTGGTCTACGCGGACCTCCGCAGGGCCGTCCTGCAGCATGTGGGTCGCACTCCGGAGCAGCAGCGGCAGCACTTCCGCGCACTGCACCTGGAGGAGGTTGGCTGGCCGTTCGCATTTGGCCAGCAACTCCGGGACGCCTGCTGCCGGTGGCTGAGGGCTGACAACCGCTACGCCGAGGAAATCATCGATCTGGTGGCGCTGGAGCAGTTCGGCGCTCGACTTCCGGAAGGAACCGCGGAGTGGGTCCAGTGCCATCGCCCGGCATCGCTGGATCAGGCCATTGAGCTGGCGGAGGACCATATGGCAGCCGTTCCAACAGCAGGACAGCATCTACCCTTCTCCCCTCCCCTCTCTCTCCCCTTCTGTTCCTCGCCCTCACCCCATTCCCCCACCGTGGAGGCAGGGGCCAGCTCCACCCCAGCCAGCCCGCCGCACCTGCGGTGTCCTACCATTTCCTACTACCGTGTCCGTGTCTTCCCCCCCTCAGGTGAGTGATATCCAGAACACCGGTGCAGAGAGAGAGCCTGGGCCGGTGTGCTGGCGCTGCGGGGAGCCGGGGCACCTCCAGCATCAGTGCTCGGCGATGGAAGTGGGCGCGGTGGTCCGGATCCCCGACGCGCCAGGAACCGCCCTCGATCGGGCCGGAGCGTATCACATACCGGTGAGTATCCAAGGGGATACGTATCAGGCTTTGGTGGACTCCGGCTGTAATCAGACCTCAATCCACCAAAGCCTGGTGCAAGACGAGGCATTGGGGAGAGCACAGTTGGTGAAGGTGTTGTGTGTGCATGGGGATGTTCACAACTACCCTTTAGTGTCAGTCCACATTCTGTTTCGAGGGGAGAAATTTAGAGTACAGGCGGCGGTTAATCCTCGCCTTACCCACTCGATAATTTTGGGGACTGATTGGCCGGGATTTCAGGATTTAATGACGCACTTAGTGAAGAGTGGGTCCTGCCGTAGTTCAGCGGGGGGAGGTCCCGGTGTGGCATTGGCGGGAGCAGCTGTCACAGAGCCGTCTACGTCATCACTGCGTCAGAGTGAGGAGCAGCAGGCCCCTCTTCCCTCTCTTGGGGAATCCCTCGCGGATTTTCCGTTAGAGCAATTGCAAGACGAGTCTCTGTGGCATGCATTTGACCAAGTGAGAGTAATCGATGGTCAAACGCTCCAGCCAAATGCCACCCCGTCCTTCCCCTATTTTTCCATTATTAAGGATAAGTTATACCGAGTGACGCAGGACACTCAGACTAAGGAACAAATAACCCAACTTTTGATCCCAAAGCACAGCCGGGAATTGGTATTCTAGGCAGCTCACTTTAATCCCATGGCTGGACACTTAGGGCAGGATAAGACACTAGCCCGAATAATGGCCCGGTTCTATTGGCCAGGGATTCACGGCGATGTCCGTAGGTGGTGTACGGCATGCCGCGAATGCCAGTTAGTAAATCCAGCAGCCATCCCAAAAGCGCCTTTGCGCCCTCTACCATTAATTGAGACCCCGTTCGAAAGAATTGGGATGGATCTCGTTGGGCCATTCGATCGGTCAACACGAGGGTATTGCTTTATTTTAGTTCTGGTGGACTATGCAACGCGATATCCGGAAGCAGTGCCGCTTCACAATATCTCCGCACGTAGTATTGCGGAAGCACTCTCTCACGTCATCTCCCGAGTCGGAATCCCCAAAGAGATTCTGACTGATCAGGGCACTACGTTTATGTCACGCACACTGCGCGAACTGTATGGGTTACTGGGAATCAAGCCGATCCGCACCAGCGTTTATCACCCACAAATGGACGGCTTAGTCGAACGGTTTAATCGCACCCTCAAATACATAATTAAAAAATTTGTAAGCGAGGACGCGCATAACTGGGATAAATGGCTCGAGCCCCTGCTTTTCGCAGTGCGAGAGGTCCCACAAGCCTCCACGGGGTTCTCCCCATTCGAATTATTATATGGGCGTAAGCCGCATGGCATCCTAGATGTGCTGTGGGAAAACTGGGAGGAGGGACCTTCCCCAAGCAAAAATGAAATTCAATATGATATTGACCTGCGCACAAAACTCCACACACTCACACACCTAACCCAGGAGACTTTGCGGCAGGCTCAAGAACGTCAAGTCCGCCTGTACAACAGGCATGTGCCTTAGGGAATTCACACCGGGAGACAAAGTACTTGTGTTGTTGCCCACGTCGAGCTCTAAATTAATCGCCAGGTGGCAAGGACCCTTTGAGGTCACACGGCGAGTCGGGGATGTTGACTATGAGGTAAGGTGAACGGACAGGGGTGAGGCATTATAGATATACCACCTCAATCTGTTAAAACGTTGGAGCGAGGAGGTCCCTGTGGCGCTGGTGTCGGTGGTTCCAGAGAAGGAGGAGCTGGGGCCAGAGGTTCAAAAGGGAAAATCGGCATCAACCACCGCTCCGGTCCCCTGTGGAGCCCACCTCTCCCCGACCCAGCTCGCGGAAGTCGCCTGGTTGCAAACAGAATTTTCCTACATGTTCTCGCCCCTGCCTGGCTGCACCCACCTCATAGAACACCACATTGAGACACCCCCGGGGTAGTAGTGCACAGCCACCCTTACAGACTGCCCGAACACAAGAAAAAGGTGGTTCGGGAAGAACTCAAGGCCATGCTTGAAATGGGCATCGTCGAGGAATCCCACAGTGACTGGAGCAGTCCGGTGGTCTTGGTTCCCAAGGCCGACGGGTCGGTCCGGTTCTGTGTGGACTATAGAAAAGTCAACGTGGTGTCTAAATTTGATGCGTACCCAATGCCTCGTATTGACGAGTTGCTCGATCGACTAGGCACGGCTCGTTTTTATTCGACACTGGATTTGACAAAGGGATATTGGCAGATCCCCTTGACTCCACTATCCTGAGAGAAAACGGCCTTTTCCACACTGTTTGGCTTACACCAGTTCATCACACTTCCATTTGGGCTGTTTGGGGCACCCGCTATGTTCCAGCGGCTTATGGATAGGGTCCTCCGCCCCCACGCCACCTTTGCGGCCGTATACCTAGATGACATTATTATTTATAGTAATGACTGGCCGCGGCACCTAAAACACCTGAGGGCCATCCTGAGGTCGCTGAGGCCAGCGGGGCTCACAGTCAACCCGAAGAAGTGTGCGATTGGGTGGGTGGAAGTACGGTATCTGGGCTTCCACTTGGCCAATGGACAGGTGCGTCCCCAAATCAATAAGACAGCAGCAATTGCGGCCTGCCCGAGGCCCAAGACCAAAAAGGGGGTGAGACAGTTCCTGGGGCTGGCTGGCTACTATCGTAGGTTTATACCTGATTATTCGGATGTCACCAGCCCGCTGACTGATCTCACTAAAAAGGGGGCACCAGATCCGGTCCAGTGGATGGAGCAATGCCAGTGGGCTTTCTCTAAGGTGAAGGCTGCACTGTGTGGGGGCCACTGTTACACTCCCCTGACTTTTCTCTCCCCTTTGTTTTACAGACGGACGCATCGGACAGAGGGCTGGGGGCTGTTCTGTCCCAGGAGGTGGAGGGGGAGGACCGTCCAGTGCTGTACATCAGCCGCAAGCTGTCGGTGTGCGAGGGCAGGTACAGCACCATAGAGAAGGAATGCCTCACCATCAAGTGGGTGGTCCTCGCCCTCCGCTACTATCTGCTGGGGCGCCCTTTCACCCTCTGGTCAGACCACGCGCCCCTGCAGTGGCTCCACCACATGAAGGATGCCAATGCGTGGATCACCCGTTGGTATCTGGCACTTCAGCCATTTAAGTTCAAGGTGGTCCACAGGCCGGGGGCGCAGATGGTTGTGGCGGACTTCCTCTCCCATCAAGGGGGGGGGGGTCGGCTGCAGGCCGGACGGCTCCCCAGCCTGAGTCAGGCAGTGGGGGTATGTGGCAGCAGGGGTGTGGTCAAACGTCAGTCTGTGAATGGAGGGCGGAGTCAGGGAAGGTAAGTGGCGGAATCACTGCACCTGATGGGAATTAATCTGTGTTTGTGTGTCTTCCCCAGTGACCGCACCCTATAAGAGGAGAGGGAGAGTGGAGGAAGGGAGCTACTCCCCAACCTGGATACTTGTGTGTGTGCGCGTGTGTGTATGTGTGTAGTTAAAAGCTGAAAAGCTACAATAAACAAGTTTTGAGAACTCAGTTCTGGCCTGCCGTGCTTCTGTGCTCCACCCACCTAGAACACTTGCTACATATAGTTATCTCAGTCTATTAGACTCAGGAGCTCAGATTGCAGTTACTGACTTTGTATTATAGACATGCAACTCCTGCAGTCTTTGTTCATAGTTCAGTCCTCGAATAAATCTCCGAGCCTTACTTGCCCAATGGACAAGCAGTACCCAAAACATACTTGCCCGAAAAACAATTCCATTTGTCCAGAGCTTTATTTTATTTTGGAGAGGACAGAATGCAGTGTTTTTTGTTTTTGTTTTTTTAATAGTTTTTTAATAATTATGATAAATCCACAAAACCATAACACTAATATATGCAGACACATTCAGAAAGAAAGAAAGAAGTTCTAGTAGCAGAGGAATGAATAATTTAGGGTATATTATGCTGTGGAGAGTTTTAAATGAGTATAATAATAATGCTGGAGCTTTGTTTCTGTTATCAAAGAAACATAGTCCTGTGCAAAATGTCACCGTGGAGCCAGAGTGTAGTAATGAGCCTACAGTTCAAGAGAGTTCTACACAAACACACTGAACTTTACAACAGCTGCACGCATGTGAAATGGAAATAAATCAATTCAGGCAGGAAAAACTATTTTGGATAAAATGGTTATCGTCCGTTACACACTGATCAACCTGTGTGACTCAGCTGTGCCTTTGAATCGAGAATAAATGAAAAGGGAACTGAACACTAACCATTTATTGAAATTATTATTACAAGGGTAATTATAGTTGTTATTTGACTACAGCTACAATGGGAATGTGCTGATTCTGTTAGTGTTTGTAATAATTGCACCATCCACGATTAGATAAAATTAAAATAAAATTTTACAATATTGTTTGAAAGTCTAGAGCAAGATATTTTGTTATCTCATCTCATCTCATCTCATTATCTGTAGCCGCTTTATCCTGTTCTATCAAATATTGTTTTAACAATAATAAGCATCACTGTTTAAATGACAGAGTGCAAATAGTTCTGTAACTACATGTCCTTGGGGTTGATGAGACATGGAGGGGTGGGGATACCATCTAGCCCACAGTTTAGGTCAGAGCCCTATGAGAGTAAATGCTTTGGCTTTCACAACATTATGTTCCCAAAAGCTGATGTCAGGGAAAAGTCTTTACACAAAGAAGGTTTTCTTGCTTCTGTAGTTTTTTTTTTAAACTGTTCTTCCGTGTCGGGACTTTTTGGGGGAAAAAATGTATATTCCAACATGTAGCTAATGCTAGGCCACAAATCTGCACCGTCACTCTAGTCATTTCGAGGAATTTTGTATGGATCATAACCGCTAATAAACTCTAATTTTCATGTATATCTATCCTTTGCTTCTTTCTGACTAAGATTGTCCAAGTAATCAGGTAGTAGAGCTTTTTTAGCTGTAGTTTTCTTCAAACAACAGCAACAGATACCAGACATCTCTGCTTGGCTTCAGTATGTGAACAGCCAATCAGTGGGTCCTTTATGTGTTTACAATTTTTATGTCACGATTTACAACCAATGGGAGACACCCTTTGTCAGCTGTCCACCAATCACAGGCTCCCGTGCCACAATGGCGGTATGTTGATAAATATTTAGAAAAAAAATTACATCATTACGAAATATATGAAATCATCAAAAACAATTAAAAATAGTTATTACCTCCGCCAAGGAGGTTATGTTTTCGGTAGCGTTGGTTTGTTTGTTTGTTGGTTTGTCTGTTAGCAACATTACAGAAAAAGTTATGAACGGATTGCTCTGAAATTTTTTCCAGAGGTGTGACTGGGCACAAGTAACATCTCTCATCTCATCTCATTACCTCTAGCCGCTTTATCCTTCTACAGGGTCGCAGGCAAGCTGGAGCCTATCCCAGCTGACTACGGGCGAAAGGCGGGGTACACCCTGGACAAGTCACCAGGTCATCACAGGGCTAACACATAGACACAAACAACCATTCACACTCACATTCACACCTACGGTCAATTTAGAGTCACCAGTTAACCTAACCTGCATGTCTTTGGACTGTGGGGGAAACCGGAGTACCCGGAGGAAACCCACGCGGACACGGGGAGAACATGCAAACTCCACACAGAAAGGCCCTCGCCGGCCACAGGGCTCGAACCCGGACCTTCTTGCTGTGAGGCGACAGCGCTAACCACTACACCACCGTGCTGCCTGGCACAAGTAACAATCCATTAAATTTTGGCGGTGATCTGGATCACCTTCTGGATCCCTGAATTTTTTAAAGGATTCTTGGCGGAGGTCTGCACTCTCTGAGTGCTTTTCTAGTATATATATATATATATATATATATATATATATATATATATATATATATATATATATATATATATACACACACACTGGTTAGAGGTAAGGAACATTATTCAGTGATGTCGTTTATTGTTAACTCCAGTTGTGATATAAAAGTTCCAAGTTTGACACCTGCCCACTTCAACCGCGCTGCTAGCACACGTTGTCCTTGACCCTCATTGCCCTGACCCAATTGGTATAACTACGTCATTACGTGGACCCCTCTGAGCCCAGCTTTTCCAGTACACTCGAACACATGCATACTTCTACGAATTATAACCAAAAACAAGGAAATTTGAATGATTTCCTCAAAATATTTTTTGTACTTTTATATATTGTCATGTTGATGAATAAAACTTTTGAACACATTTCGCGTGAAACGAGACGACTGGTTCCCTTCTCTCTTAGTGCAGAGTGAGCATACAGTCAATGTCTCTGACGCTTGGTAGGATTAATTTTATACAGGAACCAATCCAGGAAAACAAGATTTTCGATAGACACAGGTGAACTTTGTTTTGAGGAGTCAGATGTCATGATAAGTGATTCACTTTGCAGAATAATAATAATAATAATAATAATTGAAATATGCTACTGACTTGTCCAGGGTGTACCCCGCCTTTCGCCCGTAGTCAGCTGGGATATGCTCCAGCTTGCCTGCGACCCTGTAGGACAGGATAAAGCAGATAGAGATAATGAGATGAGATGAGATATGCTACTGCCAGACTGACAGTTCAGACCTGCATCACAGAGTGGTTGCCTGTGTTGCTAAAGTTGCCAGCACTAACTTTTGTCTTCTGATCGGATGATTACCATTAAAGTTTTACTCATCCTTGCACATACTGTAGTCGTCTTGGACGATCGGACATGCGGTTTTTTGAGCATTGTAGTTATCTTGGTGTTAAGCTCTGTCTTAAGTGGCCACTTACATTCCCTCAGTGTACCTGGGTATATTCACTGTCTTTTATATGTACATTGAATGTCCTGAGCAGGAGCTCAGATTGCAGTTGCTAAAATAGTAATTTATTGATATAAGGTGTTTTGTGGTCAGTGTACTACACTGTAGTGTGTCATGTGGTAATGCATTATATGACAATACAACTTTCATAAATATTACCATATATCAATTGTAATTATGTTCTACACATATACCTGCAACTCTGACAATATCATTTTCAGTGACTAATAAAATGGTTTTGAAAGTTCCTATGTTTAAAACATTTTTGATCTGGTAATTTTCTTTCAGAGATTTAATTTACAACATGTCTCTGACAGCTCAAAATGTATCTCCAGACATTTAAAACTGCAGAGTTTCTGGGGGCCTCTGGTGGCCCCTGGACCCCCAGCCTTGCTGGGTTGATGCCCCTCCCCCTCCCTCCCATTTTCCTGGCTCTGCTCCTGTTAAAGCTACAAAAGTGGAGACCTCAGTGACGAGGAAAGGTCAGCCTGCCCTTTTTTTTCGAAGAGACTGGATGGACGGAGTAACTCTTGGACGCCCCCTATTGGCCATAAGCCATTATTGTGCCCTGTGTCTCATCTCATTATCTCTAGCCGCTTTATCCTCCTACAGGGTCGCAGGCAAGCTGGAGCCCATCCCAGCTGACTACGGGCGAAAGGCGGGGTACACCCTGGACAAGTCGCCAGGTCATCACAGGGCTGACACATAGACACAGACAACCATTCACACTCACATTCACACCTACGGTCAATTTTAGAGTCACCAGTTAACCTAACCTGCATGTCTTTGGACTGTGGGGGAAACCGGAGCACCCGGAGGAAACCCACGCGGACACGGGGAGAACATGCAAACTCCGCACAGAAAGGCCCTCGCCGGCCATGGGGCTCAAACCCAGGACCTTCTTGCTGTGAGGCGACAGCGCTAACCATTACACCACCGTGCCGCCCTGTGCCCTGTGTATTCTAACGAAAGCAGTCAAGCTTGGTGTATGAATTTTGTTTAATTGTGTTTAGGATGTGATAGCTTCATATAATGGTATTTGAGCTTTATCATTGTTCCTTCTGTACCAGTTAGATAGGCAGACAGCCAGTATTGTCACATGCAAGTGCAATAAAACTCATTGATTCACACATCCCAGCTTATTATTATGTGTGTGTGTGTGTGTGTGTGTGTGTGTGTGTGTGTGTGTGTGTGTGTTTTACCTCATGAATCTTATTGTTTATTAAAGAAACAAACACATTATCAATGTCCAGTCAAAAGTTTGGACGCACCTACAGTGTCTTACAAAAGTATTCATCCCCCTTGGTGTTTGTCCTGTTTTGTCGCATTACAAGCTGGAATTAAAATGGATTATTGGGGGGTTAGCACTATTTGATTGACGCAACATGCTGACAACTTTAAAGGTGCAAATTGTTGTTTTATTGTGACACAAGCAATAATTAAGATGAAAAAAAATCCGAAATCTGGAGTGTGCATAAGTATTCACCCCCTTTCATATGAAACCCCGAAATAAGAGCTGGTCCAACCAATTCACTTCATAAGTCACATAATTAGCTGATTAAGATCCACCTGTGTGCAGTCACAGTGTCACATGATCTGTCACATGATGTCTGTATAAATCAACCTGTTCTGGACGGACCCTGACTCTGCTACACTATTAAGCAAGCAACATGAAAACCAAGGAGCCTCCAAACAGGTCAGAGACAAAGTTGTGGAGAAGTATAGATCATGGTTGGGTTATACAAAATTTCCCAAACTTTGAATATCTCAGGGAGCACCATTAAATCCATTATAGCAAAATGGAAAGAATATGGAACCACTACAAACCTGACAAGAGAAGGCCGCCCACCAAAACTCACAGACCGGGCAAGGAGGGCATTAATCAGAGATGCAACAAAGACACCAAAGATAACACTGAAGGAGCTGCAAAGATCCACAGTGGGGATGGGAGTATCTGTCCATAGACCCACTTTAAGCTGTACACTGCACAGAGTGGGGCTTTATGGAAGAGTGGCCAGAAAAAAATCATTGCTAAAGAAAACATGTTTGGAGTTTGCCCAATAGCATGTGGCAGACTCTCCAAACACATGGAAGAAGATTCTCTGGTCAGATAAGAGTAAAATTGATCTTTTTGGCCATCAGGGGAAGTCCCATGTGTAGTGCAAACCCAAAACCCTGAGAACACCATTCCTACAGTGAAGCATGGTGGTGGCAGCATCATGCTGTGGGGATAGTTTTCATTTGCAGGAACAGGAAAGCTGTTCAGGACTGAAGGAAAGATGGATGGCAGTAAATACAGGGCAATTCTGGAGGAAAACCTGTTTGAGTCGGCCAGAGGTTTGAGACTGGGATGAAGGTTCATGTTCACACCACACCACTCACGTTGCAGTCTTTGCACAGTGGACAATAATGCACTATTGCTTACAGTGGTTGCAATTTCTCTCTCTCTCTCTCTCTCTCTCTCTCTCACACACACACACACACACACACACACACACACACACACAAGGTTTACATCTATTTATTCCATTTTCATACATTATCTCAATTCCTCATGTCATCACACTCCTCAACTCTGAGGGACTAGACTGATTCTCACGGACTGTTGAACACACCACTCACACTGCAATCTTTTGCACATTGGACAATAATGCACTTTTGCCTTACAATGTTTACAGTGTCTCTTGCACACATAAGGTTTACATTTATTCCCTTTCATATACTACCTCAATATACAAACTCAACTCTGCACCTCATGTTGCTTGTGTCTGCACTTTATATTGTTTGTGTCGTTTATTGTCCGTCTATTGTGTCATTTATTGTCTGCAGTGTTGCACTCATTGTACTCTTGCACTTTATGTTGTTATATGTAGACCGTAGTCCTGTGATGTTTAATGTAGCACCATGGTCCTGGAGAAACGTAGTTTCATTTTAACTGTGTACTGTACTAACTGTATATGGTTGAAATGACAAATAAAAGACCTTGACCTAGTGTAATATTCTGTTGAAGTAATGTCACCACTGCCGAACCTGATCTAGGCAAACCATGTTTGGTTGACTTGGCCAGAATTGCAGCAGTAGGGTGGCCAGTTCTTTTCTGCACATTCGCACCTATGGACAATTTAGAGTAGCCAGTTAACCTAACTGCATGTCTTTGGACTGTGGGGGAAACTGGAGCACCCAGAGGAAACCCACACAGATACGGGGAGAACATGCAAACTCCACACAGAAAGGCCTGCCAGCCACCGGGCTTGAACCCAGAACCTTCTTGCTGTGAGGTGACAACGCTAACCACTACACCACCGTACCATCCTGCTGAAGTGACAACAATCTGTAAACAGCCAAAAAAACAAACTTGTGTCAGGAAAGACATCCGATGTAAAAATCTATCCATCCATTATCTGTAGCCGCTTATCCTGTACAGGGTCGCAGGCAAGCTGGAGCCTATCCCAGCTGACTACGGGCGAGAGGCAGGGTACACCCTGGACAAGTCGCCAGATCATTGCAGGGCTGACATATAATAGGTGGGGTTTACATTAGACCGTATCAGCGGATCATCAGATTAACGTTTTTAAAACGATTCGCGTGCACACAGCAATGCCAATACAGGATTCGCGTGCACACAGCAACGTCAATACACGGATACACTCGGCTCCGCAGGCATCCTGCACTCCAAATCACTCCACCCTGAACAGCGAGTGCCCTCTGGAGGGTGCGCACTCCGGCCCTGTGTAGCTCACAGAGCGCGTGAGTGAAGCGCACGAGCAGTGATTCGGGACTGAGCCACTGTGTGTGTGATCCCAGTGCATATCGGGCATGCGCGTCACTTACCACTTGCAAGTGGAAGGATGGCAAGCCTAAAGACAATCATAACTACACAATGGGCAGTATTTGCATCAGTATTTGCAGTATTTTCATACTTTTATACTCTTTAATGAAAGGTGATACAAGGCGGAAGTCCGCGCCGTTTTTCAGCAGTCGCGTCACATGACCAACACCAGCGAATCAGGAAGGTGGATGTCACAGTGACGTTGTCCAATGATGACGCCAGCTAGAGCTCAGCACAGCGTATCCGCGTATTCTCAATGTTTACACAGCACCGGACCAGACACGATCCGGATTGAATACGTGGACCCTGGCAGATTCCCGTTTCCCGGCGTTTTAATGTAAACAGACAGTGCATCCGTGAAGAAAACAAGACAGATACGGTCTAATGTAAACTTGGCCACAGACACAACCATTCACACTCACATTCACACCTACGGTCAATTTAGAGTCACCAGTTAACCTAACCTGCATGTCTTTGGGCTGTGGGGGAAACCGGAGCACCCGGAGGAAACCCATGCAGACACGGGAAGAACATACAAACTCACACATAGCCCTTTTCCACCAAATCAGTTCCAGGGCTGGTTCTGGGCCAGTGCTTAGTTTGGAACCGGGTTTTCTGTTTCCACTGACAAAGAACTGGCTCTGGGCCAGAAAAACCGGTTCCAGGGTAGCACCAGCTCTTTGCTGGGCTAGAGGAAAGAACTGCTTACGTCAGTGGGGGGGCGGAGTTGTTAAGACCAACAACAATAGCAAGACCGCAAGAGGGCGCCATTTTTAAATAAGTGACAAGATATCATGGATGCAGTAAAGCAGCAGTCATCCATTATTGTTGTTGTTGCTGCTGCTTCTTCTTCTTCTCCGTGTTGTTGTTGCTTTGATGTTCGTGCCAAGGTTTATGCAAACGCAGCGACGTAACTGATGTATACAGTGACGTAATGACGTGGCTCCCCGAGCTATGGAAAAGCAAACTGGTTCTCAGCTGGTTCGCAAGTACCCCTTTTCCATCAAATCAGTTCCAGGGCTGGTTCGGGGCCAGTGCTGGTGCACAACTCGTCCAACTTGCGAGCCAGCTGAGAACCAGTTTGCTTTTCCATAGCTCAGGGTGCTAAGGGGAGCCACGTCATTATGTCGCTGTATACGTCAGTTACGTCGCTGCGTTTGCGTAAACCTTGGTGCGAACATCGAAGCAACAACAACACATGCCCCTTTTCCACCAAAGCAGTTCCAGGGCTGGTTCGGGGCCAGTGCTTAGTTTGGAACCAGGTTTTCTGTTTCCACTGACAAAGAACTGGCTCTGGGGCCAGAAAAACCGGTTCCAGGCTAGCACCAACTCTCTGCTGGGCCAGAGGAAAGAACCGCTTATGTCAGTGGGGGGGGGGGGGGGGGGGGAGTTATTAAGACCAACAACAATAACAAGACCGTGAAAGGTTGCCATTTTTAAGCGACGAGAAGCAGCAGCTGTACAAACACGAAGTCATCCATTATTATTAGGGCCCGAGCCCTATGGGCGAAGGCCCTATTGTTCTTGTAAGAGTTCACTATTGGCCCTTTTCCACTACCCTTTTTCAGCTCACTTCAGCTCGCTTCAGCTCGCTTCAGCCCGACACGGCTTGCGTTTCGACTACCAAAAACCAGCACGACTCAGCTCGTTTCAGCCCTGCTTAGCCCCTAAAACTCGCACCGTTTTGGAGTGGGGCTGAAGCGAGCCAAACCGTGCCGACTGAGGTTGGGGGCGTGAGCAGACACTCCCCTGTGCACTGATTGGTGAGGAGGAGTGTCCTCACATGCCCACACACGCCCCGCGAGCGCGCTGGGATCTGTAAACACTGTAAACCCGGAAGGAGAAGAATTACGAATATTTCTGAAGCCTTATGCGCCTCGCCTCATCTATACGCTCTTGCCAGTATCTGTTGGCGTTGTCGGTGACAACAAGCCACAGCACCAAGACCAGCAACACTAACGACTCCATGTCCTCCATGTTTATTGTTTACTATCCGGGTCGTGAGACTACCGCTTAAAAGCTCACTGAATCAGTGACATACAGAGCATCGTGCACGAGTTCGCGGAGCGCAAGGCTCGTCGTATGCCCTTCAAATAATGCGCGCAGTAGGCTATTGATGTTTTATTATGAGCCATGTACAGTATGTCACCTAATGTTTTTTTGTTTCTGAGTTACATGTTCGTTTGAAGGACTTAATGTACAAAATAACAGTTGCACCCCGTAGTGTTGAAATTGGTAAACACAGTGCATTCAGTGAGGTTTGCACCGTCCTCCTTTTATTTCTGACTCTTCCTGTCACCACTCTGAGCGCTCATTCGTATGCCCTTCAAATAATGTGCGCAGTATAGGCTATTGATGTTTTATTATGAGCCATGTACAGTATCCTAATGTTTTTTGTTTCTGAGTTACATGTTCGTTTGAAGGACTTGATGTACTAAATAACATAGTTGCACCCCGTAGTGTTGAAATTGGTAAACACCACAGTTGCGGACATTTTGTAGCCTAAAATGATGTTATGATAAGCTTTAATAAAGGGCCCGGTCATTTGCCCCGCCCCCGGCCCGGCTCTGACTTGTTCCGCCACTGTCACTGATGTCACTGTTTGCGCTGCTTAACGACATCACCTGACGTCCACCCACTTTCACTAACTCCACCCAATGTGTCCACCCACTTCCAGCCAGCACGGTTCAGCGCGGTTGTAGTCGAAATGCAACTCCAACAGCCCCGCTCAGCTCGACTCAGCTCGACTCGGCACGGCACGGCTCAGCCGCGTTTGTAGTGGAAAAGCGGCATATTATTATTAGTCTTCCGTCTTCTTCTTCTTCTTCTTCTTTATTTTTCTCCGCTGTTGGGCCATTTTCGGGGCGCTTGCCATGGGCGAAAACGCACGAAATTTGGCACCAGTTCCGAGAATTGCCACCGCTACTCAGAACCAAAAGCCCAAACTTGGCCGGGGCTCAGGGCCTCTATAGCGCCCCCTAAGTCGTTGTGATTTTGGTCTCCCGCATTAAGGTGCCTGGTTGCCATGTAGTTTGTAGTAGTGGCATGCCATTTGGTACGCATGTGTATCTCACTAAGCCGGACAAAAATGTAATGCCAATGCATTAGCCACGCCCAACAGGAAGTGAGGTAATTTCACTTTTGTGCGAAATGCATGGCCACGAAGACGGCGCAACTCCTCCTAGACCGTTCATAGGTATGTCACCAAAATTGATACACATCATCTACAGACATGGCTGACTAAAGTTACTAAATACGTTTCACGTAGCATTAACCGTTCAGAAGTTATGCGTCAATCAATTTTCAATGCAACGTTTTACATGCTTAAAAATTCATAACAAATCTTCTAATTGCTCAAAACTGCTCATACTTCACACGCAAATCACTCATTGGGCTTCTGCCATGTTACCCAATTTCTGTGATATTTCGCCACTGGGGGCGCTATTTTTGGGCAAAAAATCCAATCTTTCCTCAAATTTGGTCAAACTTCACGGCCACCCTCTTACTACCTCCCATGTCATGTATTCCACATTTTGGGAATTTTTGTCCATGGGGGGCACTGTTTTTGGCCGACGCACTTGCTCCAAAACGGGTTTTTGGTAAATAATTCCATAATGCTTTCCCTTCACACCACTACCTTGTGATAGTGCGTTGCTGTTGTAGACACTTATTTTTCCAACTCATAATCGCTCATGTACAGCATAGCGCCACCTACTGACATGGGAAAAACCAAAAAATTTATTCTTCAAAAATCTATATCTCATCTTCTATTTACTCAATTGTCATCAAACTTCATACGCAAACTCTTCCTACCTCACCTGACATGTACGCCAAATTTTGTGCACTTTCGCCCCTGGGGGTGCTGGTTATGGCGGAAATGATATTGCAGCTTCTGATTTGTCAAACTTGGCAAGCAAACTCTTTACAAGACCCTTATTGGGGCGCTTGCCATGGTCGACAACGCACGAAATTTGGCACCTTTTTCTTAGACTGCCACCGCTACTGAGAACCAGAAGCCCAGATCCAGGCGGGCCTCAGGGCCTCTATAGCGCCCCCTAAGTCGTTGTGATTTTGGCCTCCCGCTTTAAGGTGCCTGGTTGCCATGTAGTTTGGAGTAGTGGCATGCCATTTGGTACGCATATGTATCTCGCTAAGCCGGACAAAAATGTAATGCCAATGCATTAGCCACGCCCAACAGGAAGTGAGGTAATTTCACTTTTGTGCGAAATGCATGGCCACGAAGACGGCTCAACTCCTCCTAGACCGTTCATAGGAATGTCACCAAAATTGATACACATCATCTACAGACATGGCTGACAAAAGTTACTAAATACGTTTCACGTAGGATAAACCGTTCAGAAGTTACACGTCAATCAATTTTTGATGCAAAATTTTACATGCTTAAAAATTCATAACAAATCTTCTCATTGCTCAAAACGGCTCATACTTCACACGCAAATCACTCATTGGGCTTCTGACATGTTACCCAATTTCTGTGATATTTCGCCACTGGGGGCGCTATTTTTGGGCAAAAAATCCAATCTTTCCTCAAATTTGGTCAAACTTCACGGCCACCCTCTTACTACCTCCCATGTCATGTATACCACATTTTGGGAATTTTCGTCCATGGGGGGCGCTGTTTTTGGCCGATGCAATTGCTCCAAAACGGGTTTTTGGTAAATTATTCCATAATGCTTTTCCTTCACACCACTACCTTGTGACAGTACGTTGCTGTTGTAGACACTTATTTTTCCAACTCATAATTGCTCGTGTACAGCATAGCGCCACCTACTGACATGGGAAAAACCAAAAAATTTATTCTTCAAAAATCTATATCTCATCTTCTGTTTACTCAATTGTCATCAAACTTCATACGCAAACTCTTCATAGCTCACCTGACATATACGCCAAATTTTGTGCACTTTCGCCCCTGGGGGTGCTGGTTATGGCAAATATGATATTGCAGCTTCTGATTTGTCAAACTTGGCAAGCAAACTCTTTACAAGACCCTTATTGGGGCGCTTGCCTTGGTCGACAACGCACGAAATTTGGCTCCTTTTTCTTAGACTGCCACCGCTACTGAGAACCAGAAGCCCAGATCCAGGCGGGCCTCAGGGCCTCTATAGCGCCCCCCGAGCACCGTACAGTGCGGGACCCTATTGTTACCATGTGTCCAATTCTGTGCTTTGTCGCCATTGTGGGAGTAATGTCTCTTGCCGAAGAAGCTGTGGAAGTTATTTCGCGGGGACGCATGCCCCCGCCCCCCTTGGCCGCTGGCGCGAGGGCCCGTCGAGGCCGCTTGCGGCTTTAATTATTGTTGTTGTTGCTGCTGCTGCTTCTTCCACATTGTTTTTGCTTCGATATTCGCGCCAAGGTTTATGCAAACATAGCGACGTAACTGACGTATACAGCGACGTAATGACGTATACAGCGACGTAACTGACGTATACAGTGACGTAATGACGTGGCTTCGCTTAGCACCGCGAGCTATGGAAAAGCAAACTGGTTCTCAGCTGGCTCGCAAGTTGAATGAGTTGTGAACCAGCACCAGCCTCGAACCAGCCCTGGAACTGATTTGGTGGAAAAGAGGTAACAGAGAAGAAGAACCAGCAACAACAACAACAATAATGGATGACTCCACGTTTGTACAGCTGCTGCTTCTCGTCGCTTAAAAATGACGACCTTTCGCGGTCTTGCTATTGTTGTTGGTCTTAATAACTCCGTCCCTCCCTGCTGACATAAGCGGTTCTTTCCTCTGGCCCAGCAGAGAGTTGGTGCTAGCCTGGAACCGGTTTTTCTGCCCCCGGAGCCAGTTCTTTGTCAGTGGAAACAGAAAACCCGGTTCCAAACTAAGCACTGGCCCCGAACCAGCCCTGGAACTGATTTGGTGGAAAAGGGGTAACAGAAAAGTCCCTGTCGGCCTTGAACCCAGAACCTTCTTGCTCTGAGGTGACAGCGTTAACCACGACACCACTTGTTGAAATAACAACAATCCGTAAACAGCCAAGGAAACAAGCTTGTGTCAGGAAAGACATCTGGGCCCTGTACTACGAAGCGGGTTTTCTGGCTTACCAGGGTAACTTTGAGAGTAACTTGATCAACTGCAGCGTAACTTCCCGATTAACCCATACTACGAAAGTTGGCTATGTTCAAACCGAGGTATGCTGCCATGGCAACTTACGCTGCATCTCAAACCTGCTCGTCTCAGGTTATGTTCTTGGTTAACCCGAGGTTTCCGATTAACCACACCCTTTTTAAACACCACCTCTCCACCGACATTTCCTCTAGAGACAATGCCAGCGTACCTGGATGACCCGTGCGATATCGGAGCGCAGATTAGAGATGGGATTTATGGCTCTTTGATGGGATCCGCATCTTTGTGATCCGTTCTTTGAAAAGAGCCGTTCAAAAGCCTGGCTCATTTGGCTCTTTTTAAATATTTATTCAGTTTTAAGAAGACAGCGTCTAAAGAAGCCAGATCCCTCTGCTTAGACAGTGACATCAATATTTCTGGAAATACCTTTTATATAAAGCAACCTAGACTTACATTATTGTAACCCCTAAACACTCATAAATAACCATTAAAAAACAATGAGGGCTTCAATGAATGTCCATGCAGGACGGCTTTTCTGTAAAAAAAAAAAGAAGAAGAAGAAGAAGACACTCAAGAACATAGTTATCAAGAACGCAAGAATATTTTATAGAAAAACACTTGTTTTACAAAAATACAAAATAGATACAACTACAATAAATATAACACAAGAACTAGTTATCACACAAGAACATTTTAATAGAAAAAAACAAACTTTCTACATTAAAAATATTGAAATTGTAACAAAAACAGATACAACTAAACAGTCAGATAAATAGATAAAGTTATAACAAGAACAAGATTATTTTAATAGGAAAAAACAAACTATTAATGCAAAAAATATATTATTATTAGAAAATAGATACAACTAGACAAACAGATAAATAAATAAAATACACAAAAATAGAACAAACAAAATGACGATAGAATAAATTAAATGAACGTCCGTGCAAAGTAGTTTCCCCACAATATTATCATTAATATCACACAACAACATTATAAACTATATACAAAACAATTTGAACTATTAGGCAAACAGATACAACTTGAATAAATAAAAGGCAAATGAATGCTTGCTTGCACGCGCACACACACCATTATGAATGATGTTTTTATATTTCATTTTCACCTGTTGCCAGGTGCGTTTGGCACTGCTGTTGCCTCTGAAATGTTCACAGGACCGACACCAACTTAGTCAAAGGGACTGAACAGTCAGTCATCCTAATTCATGTGACTCTGTGCACATATCAGCTTAAGTAGGCTACTCCATGAATTTACCATACCAAATTTTATTCAGGATTTTTCGGACATTAAACAAGCTATATATGACTGGGGCCACGTCGAAGGACCATTTTCTGTGACTTGTGATTGATCATGAAGCTTTCTCTCATCCTATACTTCTGTTCTGGAACATGTAGAGGGGAGAATGTACTTACGCATTTACCCGATCGGCAATTCGTTGCCAACATGCTTGCCGCTCCTTACTGGCAGCCGCTGTGTTAGATTTTGCTCTTAATGTTGTTTTGAACTCCTCGTAGCTTTGCATTATGACGGCGCATTCTTCCTCCGTGAAGTACGGCGACCGTGCCATTGTGAACAGTGGGGATTTGCGCTGATAACCTTCCCTTTAACGTGAACGCGCATTAACCCTGATTAGGTTAACACAGGTTCAACAAATCAACTTCATAACTGGCGTCGTAGTACCGTTTAACCCCAAACAAGATAACCAGGTTTTGTCAACCCCGGTTTAGCAGGGGAACCCTGGGTTACTTCTGGGTAGGTTAACCTCCGTTCGTAGTACAGGGCCCTGGTGTAAAACTCTATGCCAAACTAAATATGTAATACGCTGTGGCGACCCCTAGTGGGAGAAGTTAAAGAAGAAGCCTTTCTTTTTGTCATGAGGACAGACTTATTCCACTGTCTCCACACTTCAGCCCAGTAGATAGCGATATTGAGTCCAACTCCTGATTCACCAACGGCCAGAAAAGACTAAAGAAGAAGGACTATTTTTTTTAAGTGACCAGGATTCAAGTGTTAAATAAAAAAATATATATATGTATTAAAATGATATGAATCTCAGCGCTGTGAAACGGGCCAGTCCAGTAATCTACAGCAGATGGTGAGTAGTTGAGCTAATTTAGAGAATTATTCTTTATTGTTTTTACTGCAGCATCCACAGTAATGAATCATGAATTGGAAGCCAGTCGTCCTGACATTATTGTCTCCACTAAACCGGATAGTGAGCAGTGAAACCCTTTCAGATGTCTCTTTATTCACTCCCTTTCTCCTGCCGTGTGGAAGTTACAGCACTACCTGTGTTTACTGTCCTCACAGCTGGAGGGTTTCACTCACAGCTGTCTCCCACTGGGACACCCAGAGGTTTAGTCACTGGTTTAGAGGTACACTGCCAGTTTACTCCACTTAATAACGTCAACATTGCAGTTTACACCCAGTTAAACACATACAAAGTACTGTTCGAATATAAAACGTTTCTTATGATACAAGTCAGCCAGTCTTGCCGAGTCTTTTCAGGGGAAAGTAAGGACACATTTCTCTCCTCAAAATGTCGGTAGAAGTCGCCGAATGACATCATAACCTCATTTGAATATTCATATCGTCAGCACGGTGGTGTAGTGGTTAGCGCTGTCGCCTCACAGCAAGAAGGTCCGGGTTCGAGCCCCGTGGCCGGCGAGGGCCTTTCTGTGCGGAGTTTGCATGTTCTCCCCGTGGGTTTCCTCCGGGTGCTCCGGTTTCCCCCAAAGACATGCAGGTTAGGTTAACTGGTGACTCTAAATTGACCGTAGGTGTGAATGTGAGTGTGAATGGTTGTCTGTGTCTATGTGTCAGCCCTGTGATGACCTGGCGACTTGTCCAGGGTGTACCCCGCCTTTCCCCCGTAGTCAGCTGGGATAGGCTTCAGCTTGCAGGACAGGATAAAGCGGCTAGAGATAATGAGATGAGATGAGAAAGTTTTACATGAAGAAGGAAGATTTTCAAAAGACAGTGGAACATAATATACTAGAGCGGCGGCTACAATTATCGACACCTTAACGATCTTTTGGCCGTTGCAAAAGTAGAAAAGACTTTCAATACGTAAATTGTGCATGAATAATTACTCAAACTTCCGCTGGAAAAAAAAATGAGTTGATTCCCGATTACTTAGAGCATCAGATCACGTGACACCGTTCCACAAGTATTGACATCTTGTCTACAGTTATCGACACCGTTCCACAATTATCGACATCCAGATTATTATTTATTTAAAAAAATAATCGGTATGTGATATTATGTTAATAAAACAGTTTTTATTTACCTATCTATCTATCTATCTATCTATCTATCTATCTATCTATCTATCTATCTATCTATCTATCTTAATGGCGCCAAAGGAAGTAGGTTACTCTCAGGGGCAACATCAAACACTCTGATGTAATCTAAAACCTGATTGGTTGAAATTAATTTATGCGAATACAAACTGTCCTAGTCTCCTCTATACAGTTACTTTTGGTGTTTTCCACCACAGCTGGTTTCTTTATATAATAAATTAAATGTAGAGTGGCAGCTACAATTATTGACACCTTAACGATCTTTTGGCCGTTGCAAAAGTAGAAAAGACTTTCAATACGTAAATTGTGCATGAATAATTACTCAAACTTCCACTGGAAAAAAAATGAGTTGATTCCCGATTACTTAGAGCATCAGATCACGTGACACCGTTCCACAAGTATTGACATCTTGTCTACAGTTATCGACACCGTTCCACAATTATTGACATCCAGATTATTATTTATTTAAAAAAATAATCGGTATGTGGTATTATGTTAATAAAACAGGTTTTATTTACTTATCTATCTATCTATCTATCTATCTATCTATCTATCTATCTATCTATCTATCTATCTTAATGGCGCCAAAGGAAGTAGGTTACTCTCGGGCAACATTCAAACACTCTGATGTAATCTAAAACCTGATTGATTGAAATTAATTTATGCGAATACAAACTGTCCTAGTCTCCTCTATACAGTTACTTTTGGCGTTTTCCACCACAGCTGGTTTCTTTATATAATAAATTAAATGTAGAGTGGCAGCTACAATTATTGACACCTTAACGATCTTTTGGCCGTTGCAAAAGTAGAAAAGACTTTCAATACAAAATTGGGCATGAATAATTACTCAAACTTCCACTGGAAAAAAATGAGTTGATTCCCGATTACTTAGAGCATCAGATCACGTGACACCGTTCCACAAGTATTGACATCTTGTCTACAGTTATCGACACCGTTCCACAATTATTGACATCCAGATTATTTAAAAAATAATTGGTATGTGGTATTATGTTAATAAAACAGTTTTTATTTACTGATCTATCTATCTATCTATCTATCTATCTATCTATCTATCTATCTATCTATCTATCTATCTATCTATCTATCTTAATGGCTCCAAAGGAAGTAGGTTACTCTCAGGGGCAACATCAAACTTCTGATGTAATCTAAAATATTTACATGACAAGATTCCAAATACTCTATAAACATTCCATTCTGTTATGAATCAGAAAAAAAAAGATTATAAATCACAGCAGTTTCATTTTTTTTTAAGTACTTCAGGCCACACCAATTCGATTAGTTGGTTCTCGGAATCGCTGCTTGAAGAAAATGGGGAAAAAAAAAATCGAAATCGATTGCAGGTTGAGGTCACGTGACGTCGAAAACCAATCAAATCGCCCCTTTCACTTTATATAAAGACTTGTGGAAGAAACATGCCTGTGGAGGGGAATCCTGCAAAGCCTGTTTGTGATTGTTAGGATATTCAGCGAACAGAAGCGTAAAATCTTTGACAGGTGTGTCGAAATTCAAGAGGGGGAAAACTTTGCACAGTTGCACTCAAGATGCCGTGAGCTTGTTACCCTGCGATGTGCCAACTTGGACTACGACTCTGTGGAGGTGGGTTTGATTTATATATTTCATTGATTGATGTGAGGGGCAAACAAAAAAAATCATTCAAAGTATTTAGCCATCAGAAGTAGCCTACTCCTGGTCAGATCTTTTTTTCTGTGCATTGTAGATGCTCAATTGACTGTAATTCAATCGTTTATTTAGCCTATCTGTTTACTGGTTTGCCTGATAAAAGACGTGCAGCCGGAGCTAGCCCTTAATGCATATGGGTGGAAATAAGATAAGCTATTAAAAGAGCCATATGAAATGTGTAACAATAATGTATTGTCTTTGTTTTGTTTCTCTATTATGAAAGCCCTCTATTTCCACCGCTAATTTTACCATCAGAGGATTTTTTAAATTTTATTTTTATTTCGCGCGCTCGCTTCATATTTTTCCTGAAAAAAATCTGAGAACCAACTAATTAAATTGGCGTGGCCTCATCTACTTCAACAATGTTACACAAAGATCGATCCGTAACAGTTGTAAATGTCACTTAACCCCACAGGGTGTTGATAATAGTGGACACCGGTGAAAGTGATCACTATTATCAACACCTCACGTGACTTCTCAAACGCACGTTTAGATACAAAATGGCGGCTGTCAAATGAAAGAGTAAGAAACAAGGTAGGTTTCGACAAGGAGATCATGAAATATCAGTGAATTTGATCAGTAAAAACATGTCCATGATCTTTCCACCATGCTTACCTGCGATGATAACGTCCGGGTTTTCCTCAAATTGCTGATTGTGCAAAAAAAAAAAAATTCCATCTCAGGTAACGAGCTGTGTCATCAGACGACAAGCTCAAAGAGCAAGGCGGGTCTTCCGGTTGATTAATTAGCCAATGATAACTGTTGTAACTGAAACTCACCTTTGTAAAATTGTTTTTTTTATTGGTAAATCTGAAAAGGTGTCAATAATTATGGACTGTCGATAATTGTAGCCGCTGCTCTAGTATTATTTATTAAACTTAAATTCTGGTGAAAAAATTTTGGGTCCCCCCCCCCCCCCCCCCCCCCCCCAGAATGGCCAGATAGGGAGACTTGGGACAGTTCATCATGTTACAGGTTTTTTCTTGTGGTTTACAAATTTAAAATTGTTGAAAAATATTTAAGTGTGGGCGTGTCCAGGGTGCGATTTGTCAAAAAAACAGAAGGGGGGATGTTTTTTTTTTTATCATGAAACGTCACAAAATTAAGGTAACAATAGCAGCTCAATAACATCCGATGATATCAAATGAATAACACTAAATGAAAACGAACACTAAACCAGAGATGGTAAATTCATCTTCCTATCTCTCTGACTAAATACACGAACACTAACACACAACAAAGTTCGCATTGCTTGTCGCGTTGCTGTGATGTTTCTCTCCCTCCGGATTAAATGGACAGTGACTCGAAAATCACTAAAATACATGAATACTAAATGAACAGTTTGCTCTGATGGCGCAGTTCACATTGTGCGCAGCTTTCCGATTTAAACTGTTTTTTTTCTCATCCTTATACTTCCTGTTTCATGGACTGTAACGGATTTGCTTATTTAGTCATTTTAATACAGAATTTACTTTGAAATTATAATCAGACACTCCAACGCCCCCCCTAAAAAAAAAAATCGGCCGTGAAAAAGGTGGCATCCGCCAAAAGGCGCGCTGTTTGCATCCCTGCTGATAGAACGCAAAGATATTGTTATTATCTACAATGTATCTATTTGCTGGGGACGTTCATGAACATCAAAGCTGCCACTTCGGGTCATTTTGAAAGTGAGTGCAATGTAGACCATAGAAAACTGTGTCACAACATGCCTGTCATGTCAACTTTTTTTTGGTTTGTTTGTTTTATTGACGGGGTTGTCCCCGAGGATTTTTTTTCAGCAGAGATAAAAACCAGAGGGGGGGATGATCCCATCCCCCCCAGCAAATCGCACCCAGGGCGTGTCCCTGCATGAGGATGAAGCTTATTTCATTCCTTCTTGAGAATGGAAGTGTTTTGTCTCATCAGGTTTTGGATAAACTGACATTTTTTTCTATCGCTGTACCAGCACTGTGTGTTCATACAGTTCACACGTTACAAGTTTTGATAATAGATAAAGATTAAACATAGGCCAAGGTATTTTATTTTTGTCCCAAGTCTCCCTTCAGTGTCCCAAGTCCCCCTGTGGAAAAAGTGAAGCTGAGAAACAAATGTTGTGGTAAGAGGGGAAAGTAAATCCTCTCGAATGTAATATGAATGTGACGCTACCTGCAGTGGCGCAGATACGTTTTTTGAACTGGGGGGGACAAAGCTGCCAGCAAACCAACCCCACCCCCACCCCCAACATGTGGCTGGGCTACGTGTGTGTGTGTAAAGTGTAAACCAGTGCATCCTGACTTTCTAACTATGCCTGTGTGTTGCGTGAGCGGCAGTCAGTCAACAACTCTTCGCAAAGTTTCCTTATGAAACAATATGCTCGCTGAAATTATGGCAGGGAACGCCAGATTAAACATTAAAACTGCCTTCTGAGCACTGTATCTACAGGCTACCACCGAAAGAAGGAGGCTACCAGAAAGGCATCCCTACTCCGTACGATTTTACTTTCACTACGACATTACTTTGAACAGGCTATCAAAAAATTGCAAGGTGATATGATAAAGTAAGGCACAGTTTACTTACAGTCGTTGTTTTTTGAAAAAACGATGCAATCGTTTTCTGCCTTTTCGGTTTGGCACCCTTCATCATGCCGTGTTGGGGTCCTGAACTAGGAGCTGTCCCCGATATGCCTGTCAAACTTGTTGTGGGTAACCATAGCAACCAAGCTCGAGCTCGCAACCTGTGCAGTCTGCGCAGCTCAACCAACCGAATATCAGTCTTTCTTTTGTTTTATGTGAGTTGTTGCAACTATGTATGTACTGCTGTGCACCTCAATAAACCGAATGGTAATTAGTCTTTTGATTTTTCCGTGAGGTTTGCCTTATGCAAAGAAAGACAGCATAGACGTTTTTTCCTCCTTATAAGTGGGGGGACCGAACGAGGTGAATTTAAATCTGGGTGGGACGAATCCCACCCGTCCCACCCTCTATCTGCGCCCGTGGCTACCTGCAAAGAATTTCACACAATCTACAGAAGCTGAAATCTTGTCCCAAGTCTCCCCGCTCTCTCCTACATATTTACAAAGTGGACTCAAACCGGGTCAGCAGGTGGTGTTAATGGTGTGCATGCTGCTCTGTGATGGACTGGAGTCCCATCCAGGGTGTTAAATTAAATAATGAATAATTACTCAAACTTACAAAAGGCCATAAATTAACGGAAAAATCAGTAAGATCAGCTGATTTTCACGGAATCTACCGAGACTGAACTAGAAGCTATAGAGGATGTGCAGTCACGTGACCCGTCCGTGTTTACTCCGCCATATTGGACGGCTTCAGGATCGTTTACCTTGCGCGAGCGTAATGGATCCAGGGAGTAATCCCCAAGAAAATTCGGAAAATACCCCATCTACATTGCGTGATAACTTGTCTAAGTTTGTTCAGCATCTTGAAGGTGACGTGAGGCAGCGTTACGTGGAAAAGTGTTCCAGGTTGGGGATTGCAGATCCGTACAACTTGCCGCAATCCTTGTTCAGGGAAATTCGGAGCTGCGGTGCCGACGATTTGCCTAATCTGGCCTACCACGACATTTTACAATTTTCTTGTTAATCGTGAATCGTGTTACACTGGCAAAGCCCTCAAGATGCATCAGGGGCTTGTCAATCGTAGTAATAGTGAGAAAATTCAGCATTGTTTACAGACACGCTTTCAGCGGCTGCCGTCCGAGTTTTCTTGGGGAGTAATCCCCAAGAAAATTCGGAAAATACCCCATCTACATCGCACGATAACTTGTCTAAGTTTGTTCAGCATCTTGAATCCTTGGGGAGTAATCCCCAAGAAAATTCAGAAAATACCCCATCTACATCGCACGATAACTTGTCTAAGTTTGTTCAGCATCTTGAAGGTGACGTGAGGCAGCGTTACGTGGAAAAGTGTTCCAGGTTGGGGATTGCAGATCCGTACAACTTGCCGCAATCCTTGTTCAGGGAAATTCGGAGCTGCGGTGCCGGCGATTTGCCCGATCTGGCCTACCACGACATTTACAATTTTCTTGTTAATCGTGAATCGTGTTACACTGGCAAAGCCCTCAAAGCTTACAAGAGCCTGGAAACTTATAAATATTTTGTTGCGGGATGGGTATCCCAACTATACCTCTGGAAGGTTCCGAAGAAGAATGTCTACTTGATAACCTCACGGGTAAGTGGCATTAAGACGTTTATCATAAAGAGACTCTGCAGGACGTTTTATCGTAAGAATGTTCGAAATCTAAACTCAGTTCCAGATAATGACAGGGTTGTAAATATGTATGTTTTTGTCTGAAAAAAAAAATCACAAATCACCGCTATCTTTATCTGTGCCGAATTATTATTCAGTATCAGATGTAAATGTATTAGAAGATTACACCTACCTGATATGAAGTGTTCACTACAAATTCGGCTGGTAGAACTGGGGTTCCAGTTTTCTCTTCGCACAGCGGACACCCATTTTGCGCGTCTCTCCTCGTCTGCGGGGAATCTATAAAATGACAGGCTCTCCTTTTGGCCCTGTCTATTGGTACAACCAAATGCTGAACAAGATATAACCATTCTCGAAAGATCTACTCCCACACACTTGATAATTAGAACGGGTTCGTCTAAGTTCTATGCGCGGCCATGCCGTCCAAGATGGCAGATAAACAAATATCACGTGACCTCGTGACGTCACATGCACGCTCTCTATAGATGACTTGAAGCCACATGATCAAAATGTGCTACGTCATGAGCGTCCGCCATGATGGTGGATATACAAAGCAACTCGGACGGCAGCCGCTGAAAGCGTGTCTGTAAACAATGCTGAATTTTCTCACTATTACTACGATTTGAACGCTCGAACGAAGATTCGATACAAAGAGAAGATGGATATGTGTGGGTTTGACCCATATTATTTAAAAAAGTCAGACTTTTCTGAAGATAAGACGCTTCTACCGACCATCGACTACCCAGATATCGTGTTCTATCTGGTTTGGCTGTTGAAGACCTCAAGTCTGACCTTGGACGAAACATAGCCCATTCTCTGAGTGGGTGCCCAGTCTGGATTGTTTCTATCATATAATTTTGCTGGCGCTCCTAGAATCGAAGTGGTAATACACGTGTTAAAATTATAACAACGACCGAGTGAACCACGACAAGAGAACGCTCATTTTATAGCAAAATTCTAGCAACACAAAATAAAATTCTTCCATGATGTTATCGAGAGAGCTTTTGAATCTCACCGGAGATAAAACGATTACTGCAAACACGAGCTGTTTTGGTTTTAGTCTCTGTTAGATCAGCCCTGCTGATGTTGTTCAGCCGTGCTCGTCTCCTCTCCGTACTAAGCCTCAGAGTTTCCTCGCCCTTGTTCCGAATCACGAACGCAATTCTAAAAAATCCGAACGTGCCACGGTCACGAGTACTGTTGTGACCACAACCATATACAGCACAAAGGTATGGCAGAGCTAAAAGAACGCTTAAAGCAGTGGAAAAACAAAGAGAGTTGCGCACGCGTGACTATGCTTTGTATGGAATGTCGCTTGACCCCGCATTTGTACAGTATCTCCACCAACATGGCCGACATCCGGGTTTCTATTTTATTTTGACGTCACTTGCAAGTCAAGGATTCGTTATCCCCGCCACCCTGATTAAAGCCCCAGGTCCAGTGGAAAAAAAGCAGCTCCAAAGCACGATGCTACCACCTCCATGCTTCACCATGGGGATGGTGTTCTTTTGGTGATGTCCTGGGTAAACATATCTTTTGGTATCGTGGCCAAAAAGTTGAAAAAGATTCCAACATGATTAAACTTAGTTTCTGTGTTTGTTTGTTTCAAAAACCTGCAATTTTGCCACAGGGATGTGTAGACTTTATTCCCATTGTATGTATAAAGAGAGCGATTTGAAATGCAGCATGTGGGGCTAAGAGTAAAATCATACTACGGCGAGTCTTCACCTTTCACTTCATCATTTTATGCAGTATTTTTCAGTTTGAAAAAGTTGTACATGTTTCGTGATGGTTATCAAGCTCATAAAAGCTACGAATGAGCTTTCAGACATGCGATAATGCGATAGGAATTAATATCCTGTCTGACAAATAATGAATTAATTTCCTGTGCATGTCTTGTGTGACCTGTCACTGATCTCATTGGAACAATGGAAGAGGAGTGTACTGTTTACGCTGGAGCTAGTGAAAGTGGAGAAGAAGGATATCAGGGACAAGGTCCGGTGTTGTGTTACAGTCAGTCAGTCATAATCATGGCAGTCGAACCGAGGGCAGGTTTGGGTTTCCATGCCCTTCAAGTGCACACAGATGGCTTGTGAACATCGAACTGTGCAGAAAAGGTCTTTACATACAGTTGTGGTCAGAAGTTTACATACAGTGACGAGTGTCATCTCGGATGTGAACGTCATGGCAATATTTGGGCTTTCAGTAATTTCTTTGAACTCAGGGCTCTACATTAACTTTTGAAACCACTTGTCCTGTCGGGCAAGTTGAAAGGAAATTTACTTGTCCGAATGTGAAGTTGACTTGTCCGAAGAAAAATTTGAGAAAAAAATCCACAAAAACTATTTGTAATAAACTAATTTCACCAGAATTACTTTAACACAATCTATTCACTGCAGAAAAAAATTGGACTCCATCAATCATTAATTTATTTATGAGAAATTGAAAACCAGAAAATTAAAATTATACAGTATATTTTCATTTTTATATTATTAACTTTGAATATATAGCCTCCACTGATTAATTGTTGTTGTCTAATTATTCATTGTGGCTCCTGTATGGTATTTAATGGTTGCGATGAAGGTTGCGGTGTTTTTTAGGTTTTTGTTGCGATTACATTGCGGGAGGAAGTGAAAGTTGCGAGAAATTGTTGCGATTTTCTCTTTTTGTGATTAAAATTGAGTGATATGTTAAATATTAAGTTATTACTGAAAAACTATTGATTAAAAAAACAAAGACACTGAGAAATGGTCCTATAAACAACTTTACCAATATAAAAGATGACCAGGACTACAAAAATGCAGAAAAATAGGCTTTACTTATCCAAATGCACCTGTTGGTTCTAAAGTTAAAGTGCAGAGAACCTCACAGCACAACATGAAGTTCCCTTAAAATATAATATAAATGCCTCAGCTTTCATGTAAGAAAAAAAAAACTATTAATACTAGTACTGTGTGCAGGCAGTCTCTCCTGAAGACTAAATTAAACAATAATTATAAACTAATAAAATAAATGGCTCAGGCTTCATAGAAGAAAAAAAACAATTTGAACAGAATCTCACAGTATGATGCTGAAGCTAGTGAAACAATGGAAAATAAAATACCATTTTGGCAAAAATGTTGGCATCCATTAATTTCTTGTATTAAGTAAAAAATAATGTAAAGTGCACACAGTCCTTCACTGTAAACATAACACACTTTCAGTAACAGAATTTAAGCCTATATAAACACTGACTCGCACATGCAGTGTTGCCAGATACTGCTGACGTTTTCCAGCCCAAAATATGTTCAAAACCCGCCAAAATGCACTTAAAACCGCCCAATCTGGCAACATTGCGCACATGCTGCTTCTCTTGAACATATACACGGAAGTAAGGCGGAAGGTAGTTTGTTGACGTCACCTCAAGACGACGCCAATGATTGGTCAAATTTGCGGGAAAGTTGCGGTGATTGGATATAATTGTAACACCGCCCTAAATTCGCGGGGATTGGTTGAATTTGAGTTGAAGTTGCAAATCGCAACATCGCGAAATCCTGGAGGGTCTGGTAAACGACCATTTACTTTTCAGCTCAAATACACGAAGCGGTATTGGCCGGTTTCTCAAGCGGAATATTGCCCATGCGCACATCGCTCTTTCTGAAGAGAAACATCCGGCAATTCATCAAAACAATATGTCGAGTGAGATGCTTCGGAAATCATGTGAATAAACTGATAAATTTGATATGTAACCCGAATATCGGCGTATTTTGGCACTTGTCCGATCGGACAAGTAACTGAGACGATGAACTTGTCCGACATAAAGGATCACTTGTCCTGGACAAGCGGACAACCGTTAATGTCGAGCCCTGGAACTGTTCTTTTTCTGTGGCAGAATGTACAGCATACAGTGCCTTGAAAAAGTATTCATACCCCTTGAACTTTTTCCACATTTTTCCACCTTACAACCACGAACTTAAAAGTTTTCAATTGAGATTTTATGTGATAGACCAACACAGAGTAGCACGTAATTGTGAAGTGAAACGAAAATGATAAATGGTCTTCAAAATTTGAAACAAATAAAAATCTGAAAAATGTGATGTGCGTTAGTATTCAGCCCCCCTGCGTCAATACTTTGTAGAGCCACCTTTTGCTGCAATTACAGCTGCAAGTCTTTTGTGGTATGTCTCTACCAGCTTTGCACATCTAGACACTGAAATTTTTGCCCATTCTTCTTTGCAAAATAGCTCAAGCTCAGCCAGATTGGATGGAGAGCGTCTGTGAACAGCAATTTTCAAGTCTTGCCACAGATGCTCAATGGGATTTAGGTCTGGACTTTGACTGGGCCATTCTAACACATGAATATTCTTTGATCTAAACCATTCCATTGTAGCTCTGGCTGTATGTTTAGGGTTATTGTCTTGCTGGAAGGTGAATCTCCTTCCCAGTCTCAAGTCTTTTGCAGCCTCCAACAGGTTTTCTTCCAGGATTGCCCTGTATTTAGCTCCATCCATCTTCCCATCAACTCTGACCAGCTTCCCTGTCCCTGCTGAAGAAAAGCATCCCCATAGCATGATGCTTCCACCACCATGTTTCACAGTGGGGATGGTGTGTGCAGGGTGATGAGCAGTGTTAGTTTTCCGCCACACATAGCGCTTTGCATTTAGGCCAAAAAGTTCAACTTTGGTCTCATCTGACCAAAGCACCTTCTTCCACATGTTTGCTGTGTCCCCTACATGGCTTCTGGCAAACTGCAAACGGGACTTCTTATGTCTGTCTTTCAACAATGGCTTTCTTCTTGCCACTCTTCCAAAAAGGCCAGATTTGTGGAGTGTACGACTTATAGCTGTCCTGTGCACAGATTCTCCCACCTGAGCTGTGGATTACTGCAGCTCCTCTAGAGTGATCATGGGCCTCTTGGGTGCTTCTCTGACCAGTGCTCTCCTTGCTCGCTCTGTCAGTTTAGGTGGACGGCCATGTCTTGGTAGGTTTGCAGTTGTGCCATACTTTTTCCATTTTTGAATGATGGATTGAACAGTGCTTCTTGAGATGTTCAGAGCTTGGGATATTTTTTTTATAACCTAACCCTGCTTTAAACTTCTCCAGAACTTTATCCCTGACCTGTCTGGTGAGTTCTTTGGCCTTCATGATGCTGTTTGTTCTTCAGTGTTCTCTAACAAACCACTGAGGCCTTCACAGAACAAGTGTATTTATGCTCAGAGTAAATTACACACAGTAGGATTCTATTAACGAATTAGATGACTTCTGAAGGCAATTTATTTCACCGGATTGTATTTAGAGGTATCAGAGTACAGGGGGCTGAATACTAATGCACACCACATTTTTCAGATTTTTATTTGTTTAAAATTTTGAAGACCATTTATCATTTTCGTTTCACTTCACAAATATGTGCTACTCTGTGTTGGTCTATCACATAAAATCTCAATAAAAAACTTAAGTTCGTGGTTGTAAGGTGGAAAAATGTGAAAAAGTTCAAGGGGTATGAATACTTTTTCAAGGCACTGTACATCTTTAAAAAATATATTTTTTTAAAAAACACTAGAATTTGGTGCACAAGTTTAAATTTTCTTTGGGTTTCTGAAATCAACACAGGGTCAGAAATTTACATACACTCACTTGGATTATTAATTCAGAGGTGCTGAAACTTCCAGAATGTCTCTTATCTTGCCAAGGCCGAGGTCTCTTAACTTCCTGTTAGCGATCATGATTGACTACAGCTGGTAGCTTCTCTGTGCCTTCATAAAAAGGGTTTGTTTACAGCACTCATTGGATTGACCAGCACCCAGTACAATGGGAAAGTCCAAGGAGCTCAGTGCAGATCTGAGAAAGAGAATCGCAGATATACACAACTCCGGAATGTCTCTTGGAGCCATTTATAAACAACTGCAAATTCCAAGATCAGTTCAAACAGTTGTATCTAAGTTATTGTGATGTGTAGTCCCTTTGCCAAGCCACTTTGCTTCAAGAAAACCCAAACTGTCACTCTCAGCTGAAAGGAAATTGGTTTGGATGGTCAGGAACAACCTGGGAACCACCATGGCACAGCCCTGCCATGAACTGGAAGCTGATGGATCACTGTCTACAGTTCAGTGAGTTTTACATCACCATGGACTAAGAGGCTGCTATCCAAGAAGTAACCCCCTGCTCCAAAATTGACACCTTCAAGCTTAACTAAAGTTTGAAGCTGAGCACATGGACAAAGAAAAAGCCTTCTGGAGGATAGCTGTATGGTCAGATGAGACAAAGATTGAGTTCTTTGGCCACAATGACTACCATGTATAGAAGGACACTGTACCAGCTGTTGGTGGTGGTAGGATCATCATGGTCTGGGGCTGTTTTGCTGCCAGTGGAACTGGTTCATTGTACGAAGTGGATGGAAAAATGAAGAAGGAGGACTACCTCAGAATTCTTCAGCATAAACCATCAAAAACTTGAACACGACTTGGGACTTACAAAAGGACAATGAACTCAAACACGCATTAGAGCTGGTTGTGGAGGATAAAGCAGGCTAATATTAAGCTTAAAACGAGCCCTGACTTCAACCCTATTGAAAAATATATGGACCGTGCTTATAAGTCAAGCCCATGCCAAGAAAAAAAAAATTAATTGAACTCTACCAATTCTACCATGAAGAATCGTGAAATATCCAACCAGAATTCTGCCAGAAGCTTGTTCATGGTAAACAAAAATGTTGACTGAGAGTTGATCTAAAATGCTTGCATGTTTTGCCAAATGTCTCCTTGTGTCAAAACTGAAGCTTTTATTCTTGATGCAGTCTTTGATGGATTACAGATTCCTTCATGAAGTATGCAGATGGTGCAGGTGAAACTGCTACACTTAATCAAATGACTTTCTCAATTTGCTTAAGGCAGTTACGACTTCTCTGTCCCCTTCTCCTTCTCTGTTCACCTTCTCCTGTTCCCAGATTAGCAAGGCTCCATGGTGTGTCGTGGTGACTTTTGAAATGTCCTGAATAATTCATGAGTTGCACCTTGCAAGACCCAAGTAGGGTCCATTCTATGGAAGTGATACTGTATCAGATGACTTGAGGACATTTTCCCGTGAGGAAATTAATTCAGTGCTGTGTGACAGTAGTCTTGTTTCTTGTGGCGTTTGTAGCGGAAAGTGTATCGGTAAGAAATGACTAAAATATTTAGAGGTTGTTATTTGCACCCATTAGATCACCCTGCCCTAGTTTCTCGCAGTGTTTGTTTTGCCGAGATTAAAATGAGTTCAACTTTAATGCAAGTGATGCTTTTGCTTCTTTCAAAAGGATCAGGACATCCTTGCTGATGCTGGAATCTTGCCGTGTTTCACCGTAGATGTCTTCTTGTTTGCTATTAGCTGATCTGATTATTTTTTTTTTAATGATTCAGGCATCTTAAGAACCCTTTTAATGGAAGAAAAGAAATAAAGGCCAGGTAAGACTACTACTAGTTCACTTTTTAGAGTGACATATTTGTGTTTTTGATGAAATATTACATCGAGGGGGAATGCTTTTTGCTGTTTCAGACAGCTCAGTTTTTTCAGTTATCGTTGACTAAGATTGCATTATCATGATTATTCTCTCTTCCCACCCCCCCCGTAAAGATGAGTAAAAAGGGTTTGAAAAAAATCGACTTTTCGGTGAAGTTGCTTCATCTCACACTGAAAAAATGAGAAACTGCCAACCTTTTTAATTAAAATAAAGCCATTCAGAGAAAAACAAATCCCTCATCAAGAAATTTTTTTTTTCCACAAAAACACATGCCGCTATTATTGGCACCCCTGTGCTTAATACTTTGTAAACCTTCCCTTTGCCAGTAAAACATCAGAGTTTCTCTGATAACATTTCATAAGGATGGAGATACAGAGCAGGACATCTGAAACCGTTCCTCTTTACACAATCTCTCCAGATCATCCAGGGTCCTCGGCCGTCTCTTGTGCTCTTTCCTCTTCAGGTCAGGGGATTGAGATGACCAGGGCAGAAGCTTGATTCTCTGCTTGTCTTGATTTGGACATATGCTTCAGATCATTGTCCTATTGGAAGATCCAGTGACAACCCAGTTTTAGTTTCCTGACAGAGGAAGCCAGATTCTGATTTAAAATGTTCTGGTATTTCATGGAGTCCATGATGCCGTGTACCCTAACAAGGTTTCCAGGGCCTTTGGAGGACAAACAGCCCCAAAACATCACAGAACCTCCACCATATTTTACAGTTGGGATCGGGTTCTTTTCATTATAGCCATCCTTCTTTTTACACCAAACCCACCTTCAGTGCTTATTGACAAAAAGCTCCATTTTTGTTCCATCAGACCAGAGAACATGGTTTTAGTCAAAGTTGTTGTAGTGTTTCATAACTTCAGGTGCTTATGTTTGTGGTCAACTGACAGAAAAGGATTTTTTTTTTCTGGCAGACCTTCCAAATAATCTGTTGGCATGGAGGTGGAGTCTGATGGTGGTTTTGGAGACTTGGAAACCTCAAGATTTTACTTTTTCTTCTAATTCACTAACGATGATCCTTGGGGACTTTTTTTTTGGCTTCTCTTACCTTCTTCCTCACTGTATGTAGGGGCAAAATAAACTTGCATCCTTTTCCAGGTGAGTTTGTAACAATTCCGGTTGGTGTCCACTTTATTATTGCCCTAACAGTAGAAATTGACATTTTCAGGCGAGTAGCAATTTTTTATATTTTTATAGCCATTCTCTGACTTATGAAGGTCAACACACTTATCTTTCCCATGTTGATGTTGAGGGAATTTGGCCTCATATTTGTCCCCCAGTTAATCAGGAAGTCATGGGTTACAGCTTGAAAGTTCCTACATACTCCAATCAACTCAAACATGTACAATTTAAACGGGAAACATGCTTCAGTTACATTGTGTTCACTATAACCCTTTTTACTAATCTTTACAAGGGGTGCCAGTAATCGTGGAGGACATGGTAGTTCACCTGGTTACTACTTAGAGACTATGGTCTGATGGAGCGAGGCCATTGTGCATCTCATCTCATGTATTTGTGTGTTTCAGGAAAGGGGATGCATAGCTGGAGGTGTTATTTCTCAAGGCTCATGCGTCTGTCGGTGCGCTGGGTCCGCCTGTGTCCCCATCCGAGACAAGGCAAGCCGCCTGGCTCGCTCTGGCAGTTCTGGAGCTATGGAAAAGTCATCTTCAACTCCCTTTACTTCAACACCCTCACCAACTGGGATACGGTGCTCGACTCCATTTTTGAACCTGTTTATTGGTTGGTGGACAACCTGACCCGCTGGTTTGGGGTGGTGAGTTGACTGATACGATTCTTAGTTTTCATTAGTGAATAGTTAGTTATATGATTAATCATATACTCTTAGATTATTGTGGAATACCTTGGAATATTAGTATTATATTTTGCACTCTATCGAGGTACTTCATTTTTTTGTTGTATGTATTTTAACATTCTAAAATTGGTCTCTGTGCGGCGTTTGTCAGTGGACTAATTTTGTATTCCTTACAAGCAATTAAATGCATTTAAATTTATTCCATTCACAGTGATGTATTTATTATACAATGTTGTTAGCCTAAATAAACATAGAATAATGCCACCTTGAAGCTAACTGCAATTTTAATTAAACTAGGAAAATTTAAATGGGAAAATGGCTCAAATATTTTAACACAAGTATGGTTTGGGTTCTGTTGTGAAAAGTGAAAGGTTCAGGAATAAAACGTTCACAGCTCTAATAAATAAATCTATTTGTACCTGTTTATCTAACCTGCCTTATATTTGAATAATTGGACTATACTCTTACTAAAATGATTCTGTGTGGTGATCAAAAGGGGGTCATTGAGCACTTTTTTACCCACTCATAACATATTCAATAAAGTTTAAAAACCCAACAACCCTGATACACTCATATCAGCCACGGTCACCCTTGGCATCATCACTGGTTGTTAAAGGATTGATGTCTGTTCACTGGAGGTGAGTGGCCATAGACACGGAGAAGTGTTCGAGAAAACTTAATCACATGCAGTTTCCTACATTATGAAATAATTTTGTCTGTCTTCCAAGTGGCATTTATTATGTTCATCAATCCAAATATCAGAATGCATGGCATACAGTTGTGGTCAGAAGTTTACATACAGTTACATGAATGTCATCTTGGATATGAATGCCATGGAAATATTTGGGCTTTCAGTAATTTCTTTGAACTGTTCTTTTTCTGTGGCAGAATGTACAGCATACATCTTTAATTAAAAAAAAAACACTAGAATTTGGTGTACAAGTTTAAATTTTCTTTGGGTTTTCTGAAATCAATACAGGGTCAAAATTATACGTACAGGGTCAAAAATGTGCATACGCTCACTGAGATTATTAATTCAGAGGTGCTGAAACTTCCAAAATGTCTCTTATCTTGCCAAGGCCGAGGTCTCTTAACTTCCTGTTAGTGATCATGATTGACTACAGCTGGTAGCTTCTCTGTGCCTTCATAAAAAGGGTTTGTTTACAGCACTCATTGGATTGAGCAACACACAGTACAATGGGAAAGTCCAAGGAGCTCAGTGCAGATCTGAGAAAGAGGATCTCAGATGTACACAACTCCAGAATGTCTCTTGGAGCCATTTCTAAACAACTGCAAATTCCAAGATCAGTTCAAACAATTGTATGCAAGTTATTGTGAGGTGTAGTCATTTTGCCAAGCCACTTTGCTTCAAGAAAACCCAAACTGTCACCCTCAGCTGAAAGGAAATTGGTTTGGATGGTCAGGAACAACCTGGGAACCACCATGGCACAGCCCTGCCATGAGCTGGAAGCTGATGGATCACTGTCTACAGTTCAGTGAGTTTTACATCACCATGGACTAAGAGGCTGCTATCCAAGAAATAACCCCCTGCTCCAAAATTGACACCTTCAAGCTTAACTAAAGTTTGAAGCTGACCACATGGACAAAGAAAAAGCCTTCTGGAGGAAAGCTGTATGGTCAGATGAAACAAAGATTGAGTTGTTTGGCCACAATGACCACCATGTACAGAGGGACGCTGTACCAGCTGGTGGTGGTAGGCATTAATGCAGACCAGGTCAGAGGTCAACTGAGGAAGCTTCACCCCAGGAAAGCAGCAGGCCCGGACAAGGTGTGTCCCCGACTACTGAAGACCTGTGCCGCAGAACTGGGTGAACCACTCCGATGCATCTTCAACCTCAGCTTGCAGCTGGGGAGAGTGCCAACCCTCTGGAAGACATCATGTATTGTTCCAGTTCCCAAAAAGAATCGTCCCAGCGAGCTGAACGACTTCCGACCGGTGGCGCTCACTTCACATCTGATGAAGACGTTGGAGCGGCTCTTCCTCAGCCTCCTCAGACCCCAGGTACAACATGCCCAGCACTGTCTGCAGTTTGCGTACCGGGCAGGTGTCGGTGTGGAAGACGCCATCCTCTACCTGCTACACCGAGCCCACTCGCATCTGGATAAGGGAAATGGCACAGTGAGGATCCTCTTCTTGGACTTCTCGAGTGCCTTCAACACCATCCAGCCCCTATTGCTTCAGGACAAACTGAACAGGATGCGAATGGACCCCTGCCTGGTCACCTGGATCTCCAGCTACCTCACTGACAGGCCGCAGTACGTCAGGCTGAAGGACATCACGTCTGACACTGTGATTAGCAGCACCGGAGCACCCCAGGGCACGGTGCTGGCCCCTCTTCTCTTCACCCTGTACACCATGGACTTCTGCTACAACTCGGAGCTGTGTCACATTCAGAAGTTTGCCGATGACACAGCCATCGTTGGGTGCATAAGTGACAACAGAGAGGAGGTGTATAGGAGCCTGGTGAGGGACTTTGCTGTGTGGTGCAACAGGAACCATCTGTAGCTCAACACCTCGAAGACCAAGGAGCTGGTCATTGACTTTGGGAGGTCCAGACCAAGGTCACGACCAGTTCTGATCGAGGGAGTCGAGGTGGAGGCTGTGGATTCCGACAAGTACCTCAGGCTGTGGCTGGACAGCAAGCTGGACTGGACTTGCAACGCCAGTCACTTGTACAGGAAAGGACAGAGCAGGCTATACTTCCTTAGGAGGCTGCGGTCCTTTAACATCTGCAGGAAACTCCTGTGGATGTTCTATCAGTCTGTGGTCGCCAGTGTCCTGTTTTACACCGTGGTGTGCTGGGGGGGCAGCACATCCAAGAAGGACACATCCAGGCTGGACAAACTGATCAGGCGGGCCGGCTCTGTGGTCGGCGTGAAGCTGGACTCTCTGGTGATGGTGGCAGAGAAGAGGTCTATGGACAAACTATTGAACATCATGGACGATGCCAGTCACCCTCTGCACACCGTCATTAGCAACCAGAGGAGCCTGGTCAGTGACAGAATGCTCCTTCCCAATTGCAGGACGAACAGACTCAAAAACTCCTTTGTCCCTCATGCCATCAGACTGTACAACTCCTCTCTGGGGGGGAGGAGGGGTAACAGGAGGACCGAGGACGGGAAGGAGCAGTAGCCTAGCCTAACAATAAGCAATACCGGACAATGTGCAATATCTCTCCTGCTGCCCCCCCTTCTCCCCCTTTCCCCCCTCCTCTCTCTCCCCCCTTCCTCTCTTCCCCAAACTTTATTCTTTTTATATTTGTATATGTAACTACTTAATTTATTTTAATTAATCTAGAAGTTTTTCTCTGTTTCTCTTCTCTATTTATCTGTAATGATGATGCTGGAATCTTAATTTCCCTGAGGGAACCCTCCTAAAGGGATCAATAGTTTAATCTAATCTAAGGATCATCATGGTCTGGGGTTGTTTTGCTGCCAGTGGAATTGGTTCATTGTACAAAGTGGATGGAATAATGAAGAAGGAGGACTACCTCAGAATTCTTCAGCATAAACCATCAGAAACTTGAACACGACTTGGGAGTTACAACAGGACAATGAACTCAAACATGCATTAGAGCTGGTTGTGGAAGATAAAGCAGGCTAATATTAAGCTTAAAACAAGTCCTGACTTCAACCCTATTGAAAAATATATGGACCGTGCTTATAAGTCGAGTCCATGCCAAGAAAAAAAACAAATTTAATTAAACTCTACCAATTCTACCATGAAGAATTGTGAAATATCCAACCAGAATTCTGCCAGAAGCTTGTTCATGGTAAACAAAAATGTTTGGTCAAGGTGAATCTTGCGAAGAGACATTTTACCCAAGTATTAGGTGTGCTGTATGTATATTATTTGACCCTGTATATATAATTTTGACCCTGTGTTGATTTTCAGAAAACCCAAAGAAAATTAAAACTTGTGCACCAAATTCTAGTGGTTTTTTTTTAATTAAAGATGTATGCTGGACATTCTGCCACAGAAAAAGAACAGTTCACAGAAATTACTGAAAGCCCAAATATTGCCATAACATTCATATCCAAGATGACATTCGTGTCACTGTATGTAAACTTCTGACCACAACTGTACCTGTAGTACTACAGCTCTGTCCTTTGGTTCACTTTGCGGCTTAGTTTCATGGCGCACACCTAGTTGTATGAAAATATACTGTATAAAGTACAGTAAAATTGTGTACTACAAAGTATACAATGTGTTTAGTTTACTTCCTGCAATCCATACCTGAGTGACTGCTGTGTCTCACCTGCCCAAAAAAATCCACACCAAGGGGTTTCAATTCAAATGACCTCGTTTCAAGATGGCGCTGTGGACGGCAGCCTCGGCACTGCGCTCTCTAGCATTTTGTTTGTTTTTGTTTATTTTCTGTATAACCAGAGAAGAACTGCTTAACATCAGGCAATTCACTCCAGATAATTTTTCACTGAACTTCACGAACATGAAGTTTTCTTAAGGAAATTTTAGTTGGAGGAATGGCGCTCAATGGGACATGGAAGAGACACAGAAGGGGTAAGCGGGCTGGTGCACTAGTGAAACTCCATGTGCAGGGCTTTAGAACTCCGCTTCCATCAATCCACCTGGCGAATCTAAACTCCCTGCCTAACAAAATGGAGGACCTGCTTCTTCTCAACAAAATGAACAAGGACTTTGCATGTTCTGTTGCCCTCTTTCACTGAAACCTGGCTTCGTGATTCAATCCCCAACAGAGGTCTACTTCTCCTGGGTGCTCACTTATACTGAGTGGATCGCGTAGTGGAGCTATCGGGAGGAAAAAAGAGAGGCGGTGGAATTTGCTGCTACATAAATTAAAGTTGGTGTACAGATGGTCACAGTGCTTAGTAAATACTGCAGCCTGAATTTTGAGTTACTGTTCCTGAATTGCAAGCCATTTTATTCACCGTAGGAGTTTTCTTCCTTCATCCTGGTTGGTGTTTATATCCCACCCCAGGCCAGAGTGGATGCTGCTCTGCAAACTCTGGATCAGAACAAAACCACACAGGTGCACCTTTTCATAATTCTTGGGGACCTTACCAGGGAAAAATTTAAACCTGGAACTACCAAAATATGTACAGCATATTAACTGTCCCACCAGAGATAATAGCATTCTGGATCACTGCTACACAACTCTAAAGAATGCACATTGCTCTATTCCCCATGCAGCTTTGAGGCTGTCTAATCACTGCTTAGTCCATCTCATCCCAACCTACAGGCAGAAATTAAAATCTGCAAAACCTGTGGTGAAAACGGTCAAGAAATGGACCAGCGAGGCAAAACACGAACTGCAAGACTGTTTTGACTGTACTGATTGGAGTGTTTTGAAGCTGCAACGGACAATTTGGATGAACTGACAGACACTGTGACGTCCTTTATCAGCTTTTGTGAAGACATGTACCAACCAAGACCTACTGCACTTACAATAATAATAAACCATGGTTCACATCCAGACTAAGACAACTCCAACAGGCCAAGGAGAATGCTTACAGAAGTGGGGACAGAATGCTTACAGAAGTGGGGACAGGGCAAGCAGGCCAGAAACTAAAGAAATCCGAGTTGCTAAGAGAAGCTACACTGAAAAGCTGAAAAACAGGTCTTCAGTCAAAGACCCTGCATCAGCGTGGAGAGGCCTGCAAGACATCACCAGCTACAGGAGATCATTACCCCCTCCTGCTGAGGAAAACAAAGACCTGGCCGAATGCCTTCTACTGCAGGTCTGAGGCGAACACATTAATCCCAGGCCATCAACAACAGCCTTGATCACATACTTGGCAACCCCCCCTCCCCTCCCTTGATGCTAAGCCTGCACTCGGGGTGTGTGAGGAGGACGTGAGACTGCTCTTCCAGAGTCAGAAAATCAGGAAAGCACCAGGCCCAGATGGAGCCCCCCCCCCGTCTAAAAGCCTGTACTGACCAACTGACTCCAGTTTTTACACCGATCTTTGAACAGATCCCTCAAGCTGTGTCAAGTCCCCTCCTGCTTCAAGCACTCCACCATCATTCCGATCCCCAAGAAACTCTCCATCATGGGACTAAATGACAACAGGCCTGTCGCTCTGATATCTGTGGTCATGAAGTCCTTTGAATGACTAGTGTTGGCCCACCTGAAGAGCATTGCAGGTCACCTGCTAGATCCCCTGAAGTTTGCTTACAGGGCAAACAAGTCACTGGATGATGCAGTCTGCACTATGTCCTGCAACATCTTGACTGCCCAGGGACCTACACAAGAATCCTGTTCGTAGACTTCAGCTCAACCTTCAACACCATAATTCCAGAAATCCTCTCCTCCAAATTGTCCCAGCTCAATGTCTCACCTGCCATATGTCAGTGGATCACCAGCTTCCTGACAGGCAGGGAACAGCAAGCAAGGCTGGAGGCAGTCACTTCTAGCATGCGGTCAATCTGCACTGGTGCTCCTCAGGGATGTGTCCTCTCCCCACTGCTCTTCTCCCTTTACTCCAACGACTGCACCTCCATGGACCTAACTGTAAAACTCCTGGAATTTGTAGACGACCCTACAGTCATAGGCCTCATCCAAGATGGCGACGAGTCTGCATACAGGCAGGAGGTCGAACGGTTGGTGCTCTGGTGCAGTCAGAATAACTTGTAGCAAAACACGCTCAAGATGGTGTAGATGATGGTGGACTTCAGGAGACATCCCTCTGCAATGCTGCTCCTCCTCACAATATCCAGCACCTCTGTGTCAGTAGTGGAGACTTTCAAGTTCCTGGGAACTCAAAACCTGAAGTGGGAATCCAACATCAACTCCATCCTTAAAAAAAGCCCAGCAGACAATGTACTTTCTGCGGCAACTAGGGAAGTATGGTCTGTCACAGGAGCTGCTGACACAGTTCTACACCACTGTCATTGAATCCGTCCTGTGCACATCCATCACAGTCTGGTTCAGTGCAGCCAAAAAAACAGGACAGGAACAGACTGCAGCAAACAGGAAGATCAGCAGAAAGGATCATTGGTGCTCCCCTGCCCAGCCTCCAGGATTTTTTTTGGGGGGGAGATATGGGTTTACCTCCGTATTTCTGTCCGTCTGTCAAACACCCTTCTCAGCAACCACAAATCATAGCCACTTGGTACCGAGCTTCAGCTTGGGGTTCTATACCGTGTATACTGGTTTCAGGTCTGTCGCACATCGACTTCCTGTTTACCGACTGAATGCATTTACGAAACATATAGGGTGGATTTTGACGCTATTTCAAGAAGCACAATGCGATTTCAAAATGACAGTTTACTAGGATGCTATTTGAAATCCCTGGAGAGACACTGCTCTTTACTTACTTGTTTCAGGGTTAATTATTTGTTGAAGTCAACATTCATAAGTGTCCTATTCCTTCGATTGCCTGCATTCTGATTTAAGCAAGCGCGGGGGGATACGTAAGTGAGCAGTAGTTCACAGTTGATCTTATTATATTGTGTAATGGACTTATACGGTATATTTTAGTCCATATTGAGCATATATACACATTTGTCTTATATACATAACTTGCATATTACACCCCCTTGTATTGCTAGAGAGCCACCACCTGCTAGAACCAAATTCCTTGTGTGTGTCAACATACTTGGCCAATAAATATGGCTCTGATTCTAAATGCTGCACATGTCAAAGCACACTAAGATTACAAAATGGGGCAAAAAAAAAGCACTAAATTGTAAACAGAGCGAGCAAGCAATCATTAAAGCTCCTGGTATCTAATCCTTTCTTCTCCTTTTTTATGAAGGTGTTTGTGTGTCTGGTGATTGCTCTGACCAGTTCTGTAGTACTGATTGTCTACCTCTGCGTCCTGCCGCTGATCATACGCACTTACCCGACGCACTGGATAATCTGGCACCTCTGCTATGGTCACTGGAATCTTGTGAATATTGTGTTTCACTACTACAAAGCCATCACAACATCACCTGGATGTTCTCCACAGGTATTCATTCATTGCCGCTTACACCCCCACCCCACCCCACCCCCCCGACTGACCATGTAAGGTTTGCTTCATATTTCCAAAGATTGTCATTAATCCTACTAAACAGTGCAAAATTTCAGCCTTATGTCTTTGTTAGTTTTTGAGATATAGGGGTACAAGTAATGGGTCGGGGCTCAAATTTTACCGTTAAAACGAGTGCTGTAGAAAAAACTCAAGTTCCATAAGCCATCATTTTTGAACTATTTAAAGCTAGACGGCCTTTTGATTTCATAAAATCGGTGAAATTTAGTTCCCTCTGAAATTTGGTCATTGTGGTATGTTTATTTCTGGAATCTCATCTCATTATCTCTAGCCGCTTTATCCTGTTCTACAGGGTCGCAGGCAAGCTGGAGCCTATCCCAGCTGACTACGGGCGAAAGGCGAGGTACACCCTGGACAAGTCGCCAGGTCATCACAGGGCTGACACATAGACACAGACAACCATTCACACTCACATTCACACCTACGGTCAATTTAGAGTCTATTTCTGTAATATCTCAAATAAATAAAAAAATCAGGCCATTCTGTGGCTGGGAAGTTCTTTAATTTGAGGCGATTCCCGAGCAAATAATGTGCATGAAATCGCTTGCTTCACACAGTCAAGCAGACAGAGGAAGTCCGTGTGCGCATGCGCAGGTTTACCACCTTCTTCTTTTGGGTTTTACAGCAGCTGGCATCCACAGTGTTGCATTGCTGCCATCTACAGGTTTGTTTTTTTAACAACTTTATTGGGAATCAGTGAAAGGAAAATTACAGAATACGTAGGACTACCCAAAGAGGAAAGTGCGAACGGGACTCTTAGCCCCATGCTAGGCATTTCCTTTATTCATTTCCACAGTTTACCTTTGACCGTGCACTGACAGTTCCATCATTCTGTCGCTAAATGAACAGCTGATCACACCGAGGTGCTCACTGACTGCCGATATTTATTAGTTTGGTCCTGCGTTTCCTTTCCTTCATATATACAGGGATGAGAATTTTCCGCCGATTGGCGGATTTCTGACTTTTTCAGACCAAAATGATCGTTTTTGAGATTGATGTAAATCTGTTGAGAAATTTTCGGGGGGGGGTATGGCTAACGATCTGTGGTCACCTTATAACGTCTTGATTCTTGGTGGGCTCCGGGTAAACACACTCGAGTCTTTCGACGTGTCGTAATTAACATTCACTTTTGCGACAATGTTCGACTTATTTGCAGTAGAATTTTCGGGAAATCCCATCGCGTGCAGTGTATAAACACAAGTGTGCATGCTCTCCACGCATGGCTTGCAATTGCCGTTCACCGACCGTACACACGGTTTGATGATACGCATTGGTAACATCGGAAAGATACGTATTCAGGCGGGATATTTTAGCATATTGACAATGGCAAAAGTCGTAGATAAGAAAGAAAAGGATCGAGCGAGGGAGATTGATAAAGGTGCAGGGATAAAGAACTGTTTTCGATGGGCTTGGTTAGAAAGAACACTGAATGCCGAGATCGACGAGCAGACTGTCACAACGAAGCTCGGTGATCACATACGGAAAATAGACGTCCCAGGAAAAGTACTTTGCTCATTGTGTTCTGACATGATAAACTACGCTAGTAGAGGGGCAAGGACTATCGAACTTCACATACACACCAAAAAACACAAAGGTGGGTCGAAAATTATTTTGCCTGTTCAATGATTTATTATATTTATAATGTATATCGCACGAATCAATGCCATGGTGCGTATATATATATATATATATATATATATATATATATATATATATATATATATATAAAATACATGTCATGTATAAGTGTGTATCTTTTTATAAATGGGGTTAGCTTATCTAATGTAACATGTTGGGGAGAATCATAGTATCATATCTATATTTCTGATAAAATTTTAGGTATGATACCATGTATAATTCTCCTACTTATTGCTCATTTCATGGGGGGGTAAATTGTTGGCATGTGCCGCGTGGGAGCGTCTGCCCAAATTTTTTAGGCTGAGATGAACTTATAGTTTTTGATTTAAAAAAAATTTCCAATATGTAATGCCCATTGTACATGTCTGTTCTTTAATTCAAAATCACCATCTTGATCTTCACATTGACCGTATGGTATCTGTATTACATTCCACAACATCCTGTCCAGATAAAACCTAGTTAGTACACACAACAGTTAAAAGGGAAGTGATACGTGATGTTGAATGTTGCCTGCTTAATATGCAAGACCTCCTGCGACCATGATAACATGAGAAGAAAGCTTAAGAGAATTATATGATAGAACTTTTTTTCTGGTTTGTACTTCATTTTAAAGGATTAGAGTATTCAAAGACATGAATAGCAAAAATGCAGAAATATAATACTGTCGAGCTCGTTTATATTAAAAGGTGCATTGATTTTTTTGAAATCATCAAATGTGAATTGATTAAAAACAAGTCTCTTGTCCCATATTAATCATTTTCACCTGGTAGTCCACCAAGAAGGGGAATTTATTTCCAAATACATTGCAACTTTTTGCTGATAAAATTAATGGTTTTGGGGTAAAAAAAAAAAAAAAGCCAAAAATCATTAGCTCCTGCCCCCTGGGCCCCCGGCTTTTTTCAGACTTTTTAAATGTTTTTCATTCTCATCTCTGTATATAACATAACGACTTCTCACTTTCCGTGACTGTAGTCGGGCTTTCACGTTTCATTTGCACACTCACGTCCTCCACTGTTCTCTCCTGTTTCAAATTTGTATCCCACGATGCCTTGCGCGAACGGGGAAAGCCCACCACGTGATGTATGACGTAGTATCTTGAATTGGGTCATGGTGAAGCAGGAAAAAATAGTGGAGAATTTAGGGGCATGTGGCCTTGAATTCATTAATTGTTCTACTAGAAAAAAAACTAATAAAATTGGAAGTCTGTGATTCAAATTCAGTAGCTTTTGGTCCACTAAACAGAAATAATTGGGTGTCGGGGAAAATTCTTTTATGACTTACACTTAAAAAATCTGAAAGGCAGTCTGCCTTTAAGCTAGATGAATGAAATTTTCAGGAATTTTTCTTGGATACAAGATATCTTTAAATATTGCAACTGAAGATCCATGATTACATATTGATCACTTTATGTATTGTTGAAATCTATAAAGAAAAGATTTTCCATTTGTGCTTTGGAGCATTTTTGGCCCGCTGTTTCTCTGCATCTAAACATGTCAAAGCTTTCAAATTCTGGTATTTATTTCTCATATTGTAGTACTGTTTTGGTAACGAAGTATTTGTCTAAAAGGGATCAAACTTTGAGTTATGAGTCATTAAAAAAAACATTTTACACCCACATTTCAATACATATTGCTCATGTATGTCAAATGGCCCTTTTCCACTACCCTTTTTCAGCTCGCTTCAGCTCACTTCAGTCCGACACGGCTCGCGTTTCGACTACCAAAGAACAGCACGACTCAGCTCGCTTCAGCCCTGCTTAGCCCCTAAAACTCGCACGGTTTTGGAGTGGGGCTGAAGCGAGCCAAAGCGAGCCGAGTGAGGCTGGGGGCGTGAGCAGACACTCCCCTGTGCACTGATTGGTGAGGAGGAGTGTCCTCACATGCGCACACACGCCCCGCGAGCACGCTGGGATCTGTAAACACCGTAAACCCGGAAGAAGAATAATTACGAATTACGAGAATTTCTGAAGCCTTATGCGCCTCGCCTCATCTATACGCTCTTGCCGGTATCTGTTGGCGTTGTCGGTGACAACAAGCCACAGCATCAAGACCAGCAACACTAATGACTCCATGTCCTCCATGTTTATTGTTTACTATTCGGGTCGTGAGACTACCGCTTAAAAGATCACTGATGTCACTGTTTGCGCTGCTTAACGACATCACGTGACGTCCACCCACTTTCGCTAACTCCACCCAATGTGTCCACCCACTTCCAGCCAGCACGGTTCAGCGCGGTTGTAGTCGAAATGCAACTCCAACAGCCCCACTCAGCTCGACTCAGCCCAACTCAGCACGGCACGGCTCAGCCCGGCTCAGCCGCGTTGGTAGTGGAAAAGCGGCAAAAGTCTACCATAAAAAGATTTATACCACTGGAAAGAGCAGCTCTTAGTTAGCATATGCACAAAATATGAAGTTTGTATCTTCAACCAAGTTATATTGATTAAAGAATCAAACATGCCTTGTCTTACTGTCGATGGAAATGTAAAATAGAAGCACATTTCTTAAAATACAATCACAAAACTGTATCAAATATGCATTTTATGTTAAAATATTCTTAAATATCTCTTCTAGAGGCGGCACGGTGGTGTAGTGGTTAGCGCTGTCGCCTCACAGCAAGAAGGTCCTGGGTTCGAGCCCCGGGGCCGGCGAGGGCCTTTCTGTGTGGAGTTTGCATGTTCTCCCCGTGTCCGCGTGGGTTTCCTCCGGGTGCTCCGGTTTCCCCCACAGTCCAAAGACATGCAGGTTAGGTTAACTGGTGACTCTAAAATTGACCGTAGGTGTGAATGTGAGTGTGAATGGTTGTCTGTGTCTATGTGTCAGCCCTGTGATGACCTGGCGACTTGTCCAGGGTGTACCCCGCCTTTCGCCCGTAGTCAGCTGGGATAGGCTCCAGCTTGCCTGCGACCCTGTAGAAGGATAAAGCGGCTAGAGATAATAAGATGAGATGAGATCTTTTCTAGACAAATACTTAGTTACCAAAACGATAAAGACTTTGCACAAGCTTCATTCAGCTGAGTTAGTTGTTATTGATCAGTATGGGAAGGTTTTGCTGCATTTTTGGATATGCAAATCGTTCTGAATGAAACAGACATCAGATTTGTTAATTTATCAAAAGTCATTCTTCATCATCAGGGGGGGAAAAACGAGAGAAAGTTCTAGTTCTAAACATAGAAGGGAGAATTGGGGGGGCATTCTGCAGGACTTGGTGTCGAACGGAGAGGTCAAAAACCCTCTGGTATGCTCACTTCATTTCCACGAAGGTAAGAATTAAAAAAAAATTAATATTAAAAAGTGCATTTACGTTCAGGGATACTTCGGAGCGGGTTGTATGCGTGCTTGGGACCCAGTCATTATGGGAAACAGCTGACGCTGATCTGAGCGCAAATAGCATGTGCTGTAAGGACACAGAGGCTTTTCGAAGTATTGTCATCACTGTCACGTATGTTTTTAGCCATGTTTATGACTCTGCTTTCGGCTTTGTTTGTGTGTGTGTTGTGGTGTTTTTTTGTTTGTAAATATCACACCTGCTAATAAACACTCTCTTCCTGCACTTAGATCCATCTACCACCGCATACCTGACAGAATACTTGCAAAGACTCTGTGAAAAGTGTCCTTACAGCACGTGCTGATTTGCGCTCAAATCAGCGTCAGGTGTTTCCCATAATGACTGGGTCCCAAGGATCCCTGAATGTAAATACACTTATAAAATTTTTTTTTTTTTTTGTGGGTTGAGAGTTCTTATCTTCGTGGAAATGAAGTGAGTATACCATCGGGTTTTTGACCTCTCCGTTTGACACCGAGTCCCACTGAATGTTTTTTCCCCCTATTTTCCCTTCTGCGTTTAGAAATCTCTCCAGGTTTCCCCCCCAGTGATGAATGTCTTTTGGTAAATTAAAAAAATCTGACGTCTTTGTTTTGTTCAGAACGATTTGCACATTCAAAAACGCAGCTAAACCTTCCTATACCGATCAATAACAACTAACTTGGTTGAATGACGCACTACAAGCGTGCCCTGTCATGGCGGCGTAGTTACTGTTGCTTTGGGGGTCATGTGACAGTGCAAATCCTCAATACTACATTATGCACATTATAAATACCGGAATTTTAAAGCTTTGCCTGGGATTTTTTTTTAATGGATTGTAGATCTTCAGTTGCAGTATTTTAAAGATATCTTGTACTCGAGAACAATTTCTGAAAATTTCATGCATCTAGCTTAAATAGTTCAAAAGTTATGGCTTATGGAACGTCAGTGTTTATTCTATAGCACTTGTTTTTTGTGGTAAAATTTGAGCCACGCCCCCTTATTCATGCCCCTGTATCTCAAAAACTGCCGAAGACGTAAGGCTGAATTTTTGCACACTAGTGAGATTAAACTTTGAAGGTATGAATGAAATCTGGTGATTTTGAGGCAGATTTAACCCAACTACTGTACATTATTACTCATGGACTAAATCAGTGTATCGAATCATGGCCGCATTTGAACCACAAATGAATCTTTTTTTCAGGTTGGAGCACAACTTGTATTGACTTAAGAGAATTCAGGGAACTATAACATTGTTTGTGCTTGATCTACTTAAATTTCAGGAAAAGAGTGATATTCCAACAGTGACTATTTGTAAGAAGTGTATTGTTCCCAAACCGGCGAGGACACACCACTGCAGTATTTGCAACATGTAGGTGTTTGGTTTTGAAGCGTAATTATCAGATTTAATTAAATGTAACCTAAAAACCTGTCCTTTTTTAAAGCTATGAACAGAACAATATTTACAGTTGGCATGTGTCATGTAATTGTTGTGGTGATCGTTGTAATTTTTTAAAAATTGTTAATACAATGAGACTTAATGTGTCAGCCGTTAAATACTGAGGATTCCAATGAACTGTTCTCTCACAGGTGTGTTTTAAAAATGGACCATCACTGTCGTATCCTTTTGTTTGTTTGTTTTCCCTCTCCAGCAGACTGAAATGTTCTTCGACACCAAAGCCCTATTTGCCATTTTGTTGGTTTTCTCCTTAACCTGTGTGTCTTACAGCCTGGTTAAATAACTGTGTCGGCCATTTCAACCACCGCTACTTCTTTTCCTTTTGCCTGTATATGACCATGGGCTGCATCTACTGCAGCGTCAGCGCCAGAGAAATGTTCTTTGATTCTTACAATGCCATTGAGGTAAGCAAACTGAACTGTCTTGGATGTCTCCGTGAAAACTTAGGGGGTGTGATGGTGTGCCAGTGTCCTGTGCCATGGTTAGAAAATTTGAAATTATTATTCTGTTCCACAGTAACTGGAACAGGTAATGATGTTACTATTAAATAATCCGCTGTAAATTCCTCGTGATATGAAGTACTGTGCAAAAGTCTTCGGCACCCTGTTTTTTTTTTTGTGTTTGTTTTTTCCATACAAACTTTGTTATAGATTTCTATTTTATGACTTGTACATTATTAAGTTGGTACAAAAATATGTTAGAGTTCCAGATGTTTGTTTGCCAGCACAAAATTAAATGTTAGAAGAAAAAAAAAAAACCAAAGTTTGTATCTGAGGAGCATATTCCGTAAGAGAGCACGTTTCAGATGAAAAAAGAAAACACACTGAAGGCTGCTGGGTTTTGGTGTAAAATGAAGAAGTGAGTGTGACAGTCAAAGTGTCCAGAAGAACTGGGGCTGGTTCTGGAAGATGCTCAGTAAAACCTACAGCTCATTTCCGCATAAAACTGCACTCAATGGACCTGAGGCTACTGGTTTTTTTTTTGTTTTTTTTTTATCCCCCGCTGGCTGAAAGGCCCGAAGAGGGATTATATTGTGGCGATTTCCATCCATCCGTCCGTCTGTCCCGGGAAGGGCGCTCGCCTTCTGAAATCAACTCCTCTCACAATTTTTGGAGGAATTTCATGAAACTTGGCAGGATTCTTCGTTATATGTCGGTAATACGCATATTGTAATTTCGTTCAATTGGGTCACATTTTACCAGAGTTACAGCCCGTGATTAACAAAATTATACTTTGACAATTTCATCTGCGTGTGTTTTCCTTCTGAAATCAACTGCTCTAGCAATTTTTGGAGGAATTTCACCAAACCTGGTAGAAGGCCTTGTTATATGTCAGTACTACGCATATTGTTCAATTCGGTCGCATTTTACCAGAGTTGTGGCCCTTGATTAACAACCTTGTGCTTGCCTTCTGACATCAACTCCTCTCACAATTTTTGGACGAATTTCTCGAAGCTTGGCAAAAGGCCTTGTTATCTGGCGGTAATATGCAGATTGTGATTTAATTTCGTTTGTGAAAATTTTCCCAGAGTTTGGACTCTTGATTAAATAACTTTGACAATTTCATGAGGATGTACGTTCTTCTGAAATCAACTCCTCTCACAATTTTTGGAGGAATTTCACCAAACTTGCCAGGATTCTTTGTTATATGTCGGTAATACACATATTGTAACTTTTTTAAATTGGGTCACATTTTACTAGAGTTACAGCCCTTGATTCACAAAATTATACTTTGACAATTTCATGAGTTCTTTCTCCTTCTGACATCAACTCCTCTCGCAGTTTTTGGAGGCATTTCACCAAACCTGGTAAAAGGCTATATATATGTCGTTTTTAAATTCGGTCGCATTTGACCAGAGTTGTGGCGCTTGATTAACAACCTTGTAAATGACAATTTCATGAAGGTGTGCTTGCCTTCTGACATCAACTCCTCTCACAATTTTTGGACGAATTTCTCGAAGCTTGGCAAAAGGCCTTGTTATATGACGGTAATACGCAGATTGCGATTTAATTTCGTTTGTGAAAATTTTCCCAGTTTTGACTCTTGATTAAATAACTTGTACTTTGGCAATTCCATGAGGGTGTACACTGTGGGTGGTAAGAGAGAGCAACTAAGTCCAGTTGCTCTCTTTTACCACCCACAGTTTACCATGACCTGGATGACTGAGAATCTTCACAGACACGAGGGTGTACGTTCTTCTGAAATCAACTCCTCTCACAATTTGTGGAGGAATATCACCAAACTTGGCAGAAGGCTTTGTTGTATGACAGTTATACGCATAATGAAATTTCATTTACTTTGGGCAAATTTTACCCGAGTTATGTCCTTGATTATTAACAAACTTTGGCAATTTCATCAAGGTGTGCTTGCTTTCTGAAATCAACTTCCCTCACAATTTTTATCCCCCGCTGGCCGAAAGGCCCGAAGAGGGATTATGTCGTGGTGATGTCTGTCCGTCCTGGGAAGGGTACTCACCTTCTGAAATCAATTCCTCTCACAATTTTTGGAGGAATTTCACGAAACTTGACAGGATTCTTTGATATATGTTGGTAATACGCATATTATAATTTTGTTCAATTCAGTCGTATTTTACCAGAGTTATGGCACAGTTGCCAGCGGGGGATATTGTGCTCTCACAGCACTCTTGTTTTTTAAAGCAAAGGGTCGTCTCACACCAAATATTGACTTTGTTTCATTTATTATGGCTTACTGATTACTGTTTATAGTATTTTTTTTAATGTTGAAACATTTCTTTACACGTGCCTAAGACTTCTGCACAGTACTGTCTGCTCGACTTGGTAAATCACAAAGGAACAAGTTAGTTCCTCTAGTGCTCCTTTTACCGCCCTGGTTTATGTCTCATTAATTTTTGAATGCAGTCTTTCAACCTGGGGAGTTTAGAGTTGATCCTTTAAGTTGGTCATTAGAAAAGGCACATTCTGTTTTTGAAAGTGTGCATGTAGAAAGATCCAGCGACGGCCACAGAGCTCGATTAAAGCACCATGAGCCTTCAGTAGGGCTTTAGACCGGTTGTGCAAAGAGGCTTCATGACCTCATTCAGCTGACTGAATATTGACATGCTGTCTTCAGATTCTTACTTTGATTGATTTAAGAATTATTCCACGAAACTGAGTCGTACATGAGCTGATAGTTGATGAGGCACATAGCACAGAGTTGTCAAAAAGCCATATATGACGAGATTGTGGATAGAATAAAACAATTATTCTACTCGTTGACTGGATTTGGAGAAACAGAACATTTTTATTTTTTGCAAATTCGATAAATCAAAACATCCAGCAAAATCATTTCCGCTTAGGCGGACTTTTTAAAAATTTATCGATGGCTGCACAAATTGACTTTAGTAGTGTGTGTGTTGTTTTTTTTTTTTGTAGAAAGTGCCGTCTTGCTGTCATGCCAAGGTCTAGAATAGCTTTAGACATCTACAGTTAGGTCCATAAATATTTGGATAGAGGCAGCATTTTTCTAATTTTGGTTCTGTACATTACCACAATGAATTTTGAACAAAACAATTCAGATGCAGTTGAAGTTCAGACTTTCAGCTTTAATTCAGTGGGTTGAACAAAATGATTGCATAAAAATGTGAGGAACTAAAGCATTTTTTAAACGCAATCCCTTCATTTCAGGGGCTCAAAAGTAATTGGACAAATTAAATAATTGTAAATAAAATGTTCATTTCTAATACTTGGTTGAAAACCCTTTGTTGGCAATGACTGCCTGAAGTCTTGAACTCATGGACATCACCAGACGCTGTGTTTCCTCCTTTTTAATGCTCTGCCAGGCCTTTACTGCAGCGGTTTTCAGTTGCTGTTTGTTTGTGGGCCTTTCTGTCTGAAGTTTAGTCTTTAACAAGTGAAATGCTGCTCAATTGGGTTGAGATCAGGTGACTGACTTGGCCATTCAAGAACATTCCACTTCTTTGCTTTAATAAACTCCTGGGTTGCTTTGGCTTTATGTTTTGGGTCATTGTCCATCTGTATTATGAAACGCCGACCAATCAGTTTGGCTGGATTTGAGCACACAGTATGTCTCTGAATACCTCAGAATTCATCCGGCTGCTTCTGTCCTGTGTCACATCATCAATAAACACTAGTGACCCAGTGCCACTGGCAGCCATGCATGCCCAAGCCATCACACTGCCTCCGCCGTGTTTTACAGATGATGTGGTACGCTTTGGATCATGAGCTGTACCACGCCTTCGCCATACTTTTTTTCTTTCCATCATTCTGGGAGAGGTTGATCTTGGTTTCATCTGTCCAAAGAATGTTCTTCCAGAACTGTGCTGGCTTTTTTAGATGTTTTTTAACAAAGTCCAATCTAGCCTTTTTATTCTTGAGGCTTATGAGTGGCTTGCACCGTGCAGTGAACCCTCTGTATTTACTTTCATGCAGTCTTCTCTTTGTGGTAGGTTTGGATATTGATATGCCTACCTCCTGGAGAGTGTTGTTCACTTGGTTGGCTGTTGTGAAGGGGTTTCTCTTCACCGTGGAAATTATTCTGCGATCATCCACTACTGTTGTCTTCAGTTGGTGTCCAGGTCTTTTTGCATTGATGAGTTCACCAGTGCTTTTTCTTTCTTTCTCAGGATGTACCAAACTGTAGATTTTGCCACTCCTAATATTGTAGCAATTTCTCGGATGGGTTTTTTCTGTTTTCGCAGCTTAAGGAGGGCTTGTTTCACCTGCATGGAGAGCTCCTTTGACTGCATGTTTTCTTCACAGCAAAATCTTCCAAATGCAAGCACCACACCTCAAATCAACTCCAGGCCTTTTATCTGCTTAATTGAGAATGACATAACGAAGGAATTGCCCACACCTGCCCATGAAATAGCCTTTGAGTCAATTGTCCAATTACTTTTGGTCCCTTTAAAAACAGGGTGGCACATGTTAAGGAGCTGAAACTCCTAAACCCTTCATCCAGTTTTAATGTGGATACCCTCGAATGAAAGCTGAAAGTCTGGACTTTATGTCCATGCCCATTATATAACTATAACTTGAATATGTTTCAGTAAATAGGTAAAAAAAGATTTGTGTCAGTGTCCAAATATATATGGACCTAACTGTATTTAGTTCTATCTCGGACATTTCAGTTTGGTAAATGTTCAAACTTCTTTGAGCTTTTGAACCTGGAAAAAAAAAAATTATATTCTTACCATCAAATTCTTTCTTTCCATATTTTGTTGCATTTTAAAAAAATTTTTTTTGGGGTTTTGTTTTCGAGTAGTTTTTATTTCGTCCTCGGTTGGTTCAGCAACATGCTCCGCCATTTTGTTTTTCTCTACTCACGGTATATGAGCTGATAGCCTAATAGTAGAGTAGCCAATCAGAGCACACGATTGCTCACATCCAGTGAATGTGGACAATGAGTGATGTCACAAAGCAGTTGTGCTAAGAGCATTATAATATAGGCATAAAAGTTGTCCTAGTCTGAAAAGCGCCTCATGTTGAATGAACCAGCCTTTCTCAACCGGGGTGCCGTCAAAAAATTATATATTCAAACATTTAAATAAATAAAATGAATTAAAATTCCATAAAATGATAGTTACACTAATGCAGATCATCGCCACCTCATGCATCATCAAAATTTGTCTCACGGCCCCCTTTCCCATGTCACAACGTCACTGCCGGGGTCAGCGTGACTGCGTATATTTTATAAGCAGGTGCCTTGAAAATTTGCATACTTCTGAAGGGTGCCGTGACTGAAAAAAGGTTGAGAAATGCTGATCTACACACTTGGAACACGTTATAAGAAGTAACTATGAAAAGAAAAAAAAAAAACAACTTGGGGGGGGGATTTAGTATTGAGTGACTTGTCCTTGTTAATTTTTCGAAAGTAGACATCTGAGTCCTTTAAAATGACCATAAATTTGCCGTCTAATCTATTTTTTTCTCTCTCCATAAGAGCTATTATCAGACTCCTCCACCCCATTTCACTTATGAGGAGCAGCTTTTCCATAAGAGCCTTCTTTACCTGTGGGTGCTAACCAGGTAAAACATGGCAAATAGGAGTTATTTCAGATTGAACCTTGCTACATTGTGTGTAAAACCACATTTCTTTTTATGGGTTTAGCTCTGTGGCAGTAGCCTTGGGGGGTCTGACCATCTGGCATGCTGTACTCATCACCAGAGGAGAGACCAGTGTGGAGAGACACATTAACCGCAAAGAGAGAAAACGCCTGAAGCAGATAGGCAAGGTGCGCGTTCTGCCTTCTAGTAACTCTCAGGTAACATGCTTTCTTTTGAGTTAGCCACTTTATTAGGAACACCCACCCATCCACCTGCTGTTTTCTAATCAGCTGATCGCTCGAACAAGAGAAGGTGGGTCATGAAGCGAGACGACGACGCTGCTCTCCAAAAAGAACATTGCTGCTCGTCTGCAGTTTGCTAAAGATCACGCCGACAAGCCAGAAAGCTATTGGAAAAATGTTTTGTGGATGGATGAGACCAAAATAGAACTTTTTGGTTGAAATGAGAAGTGTTATGTTTGGAGAAAGGAAAACACTGCATTCCAGTATAAGAACCTTATCCCATCTGTGAAACATGGTGGTGGTAGTATCATGGTTTGGGCCTGTTTTGCTGCATCTGGGCCAGGACGGCTTGCCATCATTGATGGAACAATGAATTCTGAATTATACCAGCAAATTCTAAAGGAAAATGTCAGGACATCTGTCCATGAACTGAATCTCAAGAGAAGGTGGGTCATGCAGCAAGACAACGGCCCTAAGCACACAAGTCGTTCTACCAAAGAATGGTTAAAGAAGAATAAAGTTAATGTTTTGGAATGGCCAAGTCAAAGTCCTGACCTTAATCCAATCAAAATGTTGTGGAAGGACCTGAAGCGAGCAGTTCATGTGAGGAAACCCACCAACATCCCAGAGTCGAAGCTGTTCTGTACGGAGGAATGGGCTAAAATTCCTCCAAGCCGGTGTGCAGGACTGATCAACAGTTACCGCAAACGTTTAGTTGCAGTTATTGTTGCACAAGGGGGTCACATCAGATACTGAAAGCAAAGGTTCACATACTTTTGCCACTCACAGATATGTAATATTGGATCATTTTCCTCAATAAATAAATGGCCAAGTATAATATTTGTCTCATTTGTTTAACTGGGTTCTCTTTATCTACTTTTAGGACTTGTGTGAAAATCTGATGATGTTTTAGGTCATATTTATGCAGAAATATCGAAAATTCTAAAGGGTTCACAAACTTTCAGGCACCACTGTAGGGCGTGAGGCTGAGATCCACGATCTCTTATGTTTTCTTTCTTCACGACTCAACAATAATTAGGTCCCTCTCTGTGTAGGTATTCAGGAATCCTTATCATCACGGAAGAATAAATAACTGGAAAATCCTGTTTGGTGTGGAGAAAACGAGGTACAAGTGCATCTTTTGATAACTTATGGAATAAAGTTCGTCTAACGATGAACACAAAAACATCCATGAAATGTTTTATATATTTGTGTGTAATTTTAGTTTTGATGCAAAACTGAACGTTTCCAAACGACGAGCTTAAATACACCCTTTAAAAATTCTTCTTTTCAACAGTCAGTGGATAACACGGGCACTGTTACCCTCGAGTCATCCTCCTTATGGTGACGGGCTCACATGGGACTGGCCCCCACCCCACCACAAGGACATGGACACCATATAAACGATTAATTCAAATAAATACAAACCAACATTTCAAGCCAGCAGATTTCAGTCCACGAAGCGTAAAGATCTGCACCGCTGGGTTTCCTGCTCGGTCTGAGGACGACGAGAAGCTGCATAAAGCCGTTTCCAGGATGGATGTGCCAAAGAGTTACTGCAAAATGATCTTTTATGGATGCGTTTAGTATTTTGTGTTAGTTGTGAAGTATTTTCACGGGTGAAACATTTCATCGAAGAAAAATGGTTTGGAAGAAGGGAGGAGTTGATCTAGTTACGCGTGATTTTTTTTTTCTTGTTTTACGATAGCATTTTGAAAATTATTTTATAGTGTGCCTTGAAGTATTTGGAAAGATGTATTTAGAATTCAATCATCAAACCGATCTTTCTTTTAACGGTTCGTTAAAATGTTAAGTAATAGCTGATGATTAAACACAAATGAAACAGCATTTACTTATAGCCCAAGAGCATTAGCTCAAAATTGAGTCCAACCCGGAACAAATTAGTAACAAGCTGAATTTTTCAGAATATGTTCAGAATACCCTTAGGAATAACATACTAAAAGTCCCCGGGAATCCACCTTGTGCTCTCTGAGAAATTCAAGATGGCGTCCAAAATGGCCGCCGATTGGAGATTTTTCAATATCTCAGGGATAAAACATAATATAAATGCAATTAAAATGTTAAATTATATGTTCTCTCATACAAGCAATGCAAATTCACCATTGTCACACTGTTAAAATTAAAATTAACCAAGATTACAAGGTCATTAATGTGGAAATTACATGGAATTTGATGGTTGACATGATTGGCAGATTAGCTTAGTAGGCTACCTACATACATGAACATAATGCAAGACAACAATTAGACATCAATTTCCTTAATATTTAGTGCATCTTTAAGCTTTGATAAAATATTAAAGGGAAATTAAATTTGAGAACTCTATCTTCTAAAACTACAATGGCAAGCTGTTTCAGTCCACTTCTTCAACATTCCGGCCACTTTCATGACAAAAAGGTCTGCCTCAATAAAAGCTCTTGCTTATAAACAATGAGTAGACTTAAACACTTCTCAGTGCCTCAGTTGTAATGCTTGGACCTTTGTTGTACCATCAATGAAGTAGGGAATTTATTCGAGCTTGTTTAAGGGTGGAAAAAAATTAATCTTTGAGTTTCTAGCGCCAGTCTTTACTACTAGCAATGCCAGTGTGTTCGGACACAAAATGACTAAACTCAGCATGACCTTTTAAAAATGACTGAACTCAGCATGACCTTTTAACATGCCATTTTTCATTTTACACCACCAATTTACTTTAATTAATATTAATGAAAATAAGTGCTCCAACCCCTAGTAATTGTGTTTGTTGTTTTGTGAACAGAATAGGATGATACGGAGTGAACGAGTAACCAATGGATCCACACTATACACAAATATACTGTTATAATAATGTGTACATTGTTATTATATAATGTTAATACACAATGTAATTAATACACACATGTTGGAATTTACTCTCCTACCCTACAAAACATATATTCTGACCTTTTAATTGCATTAATATTTTGTTTTGGGCCTGAGATATGGGCAGATCTCCATTTGGCGGCCATTTTGGACGCCATCTTGAATTTCTCAGAGAGCACAAGGGGGATTTCCGGGGACTTTTAGTATGTTATTCCTAAAGGTATTCTGAACATATTCTGAAATTTTCAGCTTGTTACTAATTTGTTCCAGGTATAACCCTATTACTCCTGGGCTATTAATGATTATTCGAGAATAAAAGTGTATCGGAGCTGTGCTCCACACAGCCGTGCAGTTTTGTACGTTTTACTTTTTATAATAAATCACGTTCCAAATACATTTCATTGTCTTGTCTTGCGTCGGAGATGAAGCCAGAAGTTTTATGTGGAATTTAGAATATTTTAAAAATCAACTCAATGTAAAATAACACTGATAAGGAAACAGTCATGACCTAATAATAATAAAAAACGGGGCTTCATTCCATTTTACACATTTACAAAGATTTATTGATGCTTAAATACTGTCTACTATATCCTTGGCATAAGTTTTCTTGTGAGGCTTCAGCGTTAGTTTTTCCAGTGAAATGAAATGAACACAATTCAACGCTGTGGCTTTGAGAACATCTTGAAACAAACACTTTTTTTATTGGGGGGGGGGGGGGGGAGTCACCGAGGCTGCTTTCACACTGGGTATTTTTTCTCCCTTTCAACCGCCAGTGCATATTTTATGCCCAGGTCAGACGGCAGAAAGACGCAACCTGCAATCGGTCGCGTTTTGCATCAAGTCCTTCGTTGTAGTCAGATGTAGTGCCCGACGCAGCACGTAGAAAACCTTTAAAAATTACTACCTGCGACGCATCGCGACCGTCTCTAAAGACTTGTCTTCCCCTGCGTCAAGCTGCAATTGGTCGCGCGAGTGTTGCCCGACCGCCTGCCTCTCCACGCGTCAACCTGCACCGAGTGGAAGCGAATCGCAGCTGAAATGTGAACAGATCGCGATCCACTTGTCAACCTGCCTCTACTAAAGACCCTCTGCCATTAGCGTGCGTCGACGCAAGACCAGTTTTGCGTGTAGCTGCGAGTTCGTTATCGCAGGTAGACGCAAGTTGCAGCCTGCCGTCAGACCTGGGCATTACATGTAACTGATACGTCAAAGCGTGCGAGATATTTTCACAACAATTTTAAACAAGACACCATGTTTATGTCGAGCAAAGAGGAAGGTTGGGTTAGTCTAAAATAATAAAGGATCTTAAAAGCTCTAAAATATTAAAATCATAAAGTCTAACAATCCTAAATCACGTGTAGCTATAAAACTAACTTAAATCATGGCTTTAAATCTAACAATCACCCTGTACAAAGTGGGCAGCCTGCAATACTATTAAAAGCTGATGTCATGTATGATTATTTTATTAAGGTTAAAGTTTTCAGAAAAGTGGTAAGTGATGCCAAATTACGAGGAAGTGAGACAAGGAGTCAGTCGCTGACTAAAGCCCGACGCACACTGACGACTTATCGCAAACGATTTTCGGATGCAAGTTTCCCCTCTTGGGTAGCTGTGTGCGTGCGTTATCTGCGATGGAAATCACGTGACTACTTCGCGGGCAGGGATTGGCTTAGCCTTTGGAGGTGATCGCTTCATTATTGCAAAGACACGCACACATGGCGATATCTCTGCGACACGTCAGCGACTGGAGATATTTTTTTTTTGTCACAGAATGTCAAGCATGTTTGATACCCGCGATCTGTCGCAAGCAACAACAACGAAAAAAATTTGCTGTCGCAAATATCCGCACATGAAGTGTTTTTCGATTTGGGGGGGGTAAATAAAATAAATGAAAGGTCACCTGTGTGGGCCAGGCTTAAGTCAGCCTAATCCTGTATCCCAGGAACACTGGGCAGGAGGTGAGAATACACGCTGTAATTGAACGGCAGTTTATCACACATGCAAATTCATACCGAGGGGTAAGTTAGCGTAATTAATCATTCAATCAACTACCAGCAATTTTTCTTCCTTCCCCATCAAGCTCTCAAGGAAACCTGAGAACCATGAAGAAACCCACATGGGCATGAGGGCATGTCAAACTCCCAGTCCTCCCCCTTTTCTTTCTCATGAGAATGTTAAACTGAAATTATTCAGATGTTTCCAGAGGTGGACAGTAATGAAGTGCATTTACTTGAGTATTATATTTTTTGGAAACTTATGACTTTCACTCCACTACATTTCTATCAAGGTCCTCGTTACTATGAAGCGGCTTAGAAACTGGATGTTTTTTTTCGCAGGTGACACTGGGAGCCTATCACTAGAATCACATCACAGCCATAGACTGTATAAAATCAAGTTCAATTATTTCTCCGCAGCATTATTTAACACGATCAGCTGATGGAAGAATGGAAGGAGGCGGTTCTTCTGGGGAACGCACGCACCCGGGGCCATACATAGAACCCATGTTTCAGTTTTCTCAAAGGATTAAAGATTGGTTTCGTTTTAAACGTTTGCTGAAAATGAACCACATCATGGCGTACAAAAACTCGCCGTCCAACCTGCGGGAGTATATTAAGAGATATAAAACGTTTTATTCCAAGAGAAAGCTTGCAATGAAGTTGTCTGTGCTTTTAGAGCTAGCGATAATGCTACAATAGCTATGCAGTCTGGTTAGTCAAATGACTTTGTGGATTTTCCCGCCAAGTTAACGTTAGCCGTAGACAAGGCTACGGCTAACGTTAACACATAGCTAGTTAACTTGGACACTGTTAGTTAGCATGTAAACACGGAGTTAGGCTAGCATGAATAACGTTAACTTCTCTGAAGTCCTTCGAGAAATGTTTCAGCATAATTTTGCCAAATAAACAATGTAGAAATCTTTCTTTTCTAGTAGTGTTAGCTACCCAATAGGATTTTGAGTTTGAAAAGCGTTTGCTAGCACGTCAGGTGGAGCTTCACTGACTAGCTACACTACTGTTCAAAAGTTTGGGGTCACCCAGACAATTTTGTGTTTTCCATGAAAAGTCACACTTTTATTTACCGCCATAAGTTGTAAAATGAATAGAAAATATAGTCAAGACATTTTTCTGGCCATTTTGAGCATTTAATCGACCCCACAAATGTGATGCTCCAGAAACTCAATCTGCTCAAAGGAAGGTCAGTTTTATAGCTTCTCTAAAGAGCTAAACTGTTTTCAGCTGTGCTAACGTGATTGTACAAGGGTTTTCTAATCATCCATTAGCCTTCTGAGGCAATGAGCAAACACATTGTACCATTAGAACAGTGGAGTGAGAGTTGCTGGAAATGGGCCTCTATACACCTACAACCCCTGGCAAAAAGTATGGAATCACCAGTCTTGGATGAGCACTCATTCAGACGTTTTATTCTGTAGAACAAACTGAGATCACAAACATGATACAATAATAAAGTCATTCCAAAGTGCAACTTCTTGGCCTTCAGAAACACTAAAATAAACGAAGAAAATACATTGTGATAGTCAGCAAATATTACTTTTATAGACCAAGCACAGGGAAAAAAATATGGAATCACTCAATTCTGAGGAAAAAAAATATGGAATCACTCAATTTTCAGGTAGAAAATAAGGACTCACCCAGTCAATTTCCTTTCCCTAAATTGACACCTGCCTCAGATTAGATCTGCTCGTTAGTCTGTAGTTAGAAACAGCGCAGTTATCGCACCTTGGAGGGCTGCTGGACCGAGTGGATTGGCAAGAATCATGGCTCCAACAAGAGAGATGTCTCTTGAAACAAGAGAGGATTGCCAAACTTCTTAAAGAAGGTAACTCTTCACGCATGGTTGCCAAAGATGTGGGCTGCTCACAGTCAGCTGTATCTAAGATATGGACCAAGTACAAACAGCATGGGAAGGTTTTTAAAGCCAAGCGTACTGGTAGACCAAGGAAGACATCAAAGCGTCAAGACAAAAAACTTAAGGCCATATGTCTTGAAAACCGAAAAAGTACAACAAAACAAATGAAGCATAAATGGGAGGAAGCTGGAGTCAATGTATGTGACCGAACCGTGAGAAATCGCCTAAAGGAAATGGGATTTTCATATAGGAAAGCTAAAAGAAAACCATCATTGACACCTAAACAGAAAAGAACAAGACTACAATGGGCTAAGGAGAAGCAATCATGGACTGTGGATGACTGGATGAAAGTTATCTTCAGTGATGAATCACGAATCTGCATTGGACAAGGTGATGATGCTGGAACTTTTGTTTGGTGCCGTTCCAGTGAGATTTATGAAGAGGACTGCCTGAAGAAAACATCCAAATTTCCACAATCCTTGATGATATGGGGCTGCATGTCAGGCAAAGGCACTGGGGAGATGGCTGTGGTTACTTCTTCAATAAATGCACAGGTTTACATTGACATTTTGGACAGTTTTCTTATCCCTTCAATTGAAAAGATGTTTGGGGATGATGAAATAATTTTCCAAGATGACAATGCATCGTGCCATAGAGCAAAAACTGTGAAAGCATTCCTTGGTGAAAGACACATCCAGTCAATGTCATGGCCTGCAAATAGTCCAGATCTCAACCCAATAGAAAACTTGTGGTGGAAATTGAAAAAAAAAGGTCCACGACAAGGCTCCGGCCTGCAAAGCTGATCTGGCAACTGCAATCAAAGAGAGTTGGCACCAGATTGATTGATGAATACTGTTTGTCACTCATCAAGTCCATGCCTAAGAGACTGCAAGCCGTTATAAAAGCCAGAGGTGGTGCAACTAAGTACTAGTGATGTGTTTTGAATGTTCTTTTGTTTGTCCGTTTTTCATGATTCCATATTTTTTGTTCCTCAGAATTGAGTGATTCCATATTTTTTTTTTCCCTGTGCTTGGTCTATAAAAGTAACATTTACTGACTTCCACAATGCTTTTTCTTCATTTCTTTTAGTGTTTCTGAAGGCCAAGAAGGTGCACTTTGGAATGACTATTATTGTATCATGTTTGTGATCTGAGTTTGTTCTACAGAATAAAACGTGTGAATGAGTGCTCATCCAAGACTGGTGATTCCATACTTTTTGCCAGGGGTTGCATGTAGATATTGCACCAAAAACCAGACATTTGCAGCTAGAATAGTCATTTACCACATTAGCAATGTATAGAGTGGATTTCTGATTAGTTTAAAGTGATCTTCGTTGAAAAGAACAGTGCTTTTCTTTCAAAAATAAGGACATTTCAAAGTGACCCTAAACTTTTGAACGGTAGTGTAGCTTAATGTTAAACCACCATGATGCACAGCATACGTTCGTTTTGTAAATCCAGCCAGCTGCTTCAGAGGCGTTAGGTTTTGTAAACATTGTGGCAATAATACAACACTGCGTTGACAGAAAATGTACTTTTGAAAGCAAGTACTTTAACTTGCGTAAAAATTTGACTCTACAACTTTCACTTATATTGGAGTAACATTTAACCAGTGGGATCTGTACTTTGACTTAAGTAATGAAGTTGGGTACTTTGTCCGCCTCTGGATGTTTCACTATAAAAGTATAACTTGCTTGTTTTTGGCAAAACCATTGACCAGTAAAACAACGTGATCCTACTTTAACTGGGGCTGTAAAAATTCAAAAAAGCAGCTGCGTGTGCAGGTTCTCTTACTTGATCAAATCAACCAAGGTTCACCAATCTTCATTAAATGATACTCAAATTTATTCTAGATCGCAAGCTAAAGCAGATAGTTAGCCTTTACCTGCAAGACCACACACTTACCAGGTTTAATTACAGCCCGTGGTGGTGCGAGAGCTGTGGTGGTGTCTCCCCCCGGACCGAGCGTCTATTTATGGGTAAAAACCTACCCGGTGTGAAAGCAGCCGAATACCATTTCCTTGGTATATTTTAAATAATTTGCTTCCATTCTGTCTTCCTCATCATACACGGACTCTCTTATAAAACGTTTCTGATGATAAAATACACAACGTTAGTAAAATGTTGATTCGACCACCATGTTCACACATTATGAAAAGTATTTCGCATCCCTCTGATTGATGGTAAGATGGACTGGGACACGTGTTGTGGGAGAAAGCAGAAAAGCAGCCTACACGACTATTTATTCATACAAGCGAGAGAGAGACTGCAGGGAGGAAAAGTAAAATCATTCTGTAAATCATGTTTATCTTTAAGCACCTGCATCACCTGCTCAGATTCAGACGGAAGGAAGAGAGGAAAAAAGAAAAAAAAAAAAACAGCCCAGTGGCAGGATTGAGCTCCACCTCAGTGCATTATTTCAGTACATTCTTCTTCGCGTATTCCCGATGCCTCGATGGGACTCGCTAACTTCACTCCTGCTGTGTGTCATTAGAGTGATCCAGTTGAGCAGAATTGTGTGGAAGAGGGTTCACGCTGGGTGAACTTTCATGGACAGCAGTGCTCTTGATTTCACCTCCCTCCTGGACTCCCTAACAAAAACCTGCAACACACAAGCATGCTAAGTTCACATTGAGAGGATTACTTGGCTCAGAGTGCTAGGCTTACAGCAATACTTCAAAAAAGTTCTTGGCTTCACCCAGAAACAAGGGGCGTAACTGTAAAGTCTCATCACTATCCACAACAAGATCAACTGTGAGCTACTGCTCACTTGCGTATCCCCCCCCGCTCTTACTTAGATCAGAACGCAAGCACTCGAAGGAATAGGACACTTATTATGAATGTTGACTTCAGCAAATAATTAACCCTGAAACGCATAAGTAAAGAGCAGTGTCTCTCCCCAGGGATTCCAAACAGCATCCTGTTTTGTATAGGGTGGATTTACATTTCGTAAATACATTATCGGTAAACAGGAAATCGATGTGCGACAGGCTTGAAAATGGTATACAACCCCAAGCTGAAGTTTAGTACCAAATATCAAGCAGGTCTGATTTGTAGTTGCTCAGAAAAATGGTCCAAAAAATTTTGTATAGCGTGGATTTACATTTCGTAAATACATTATCGGTAAACAGGAAGTCGATGTGCGACAGGCTTGAAAACGGTACACAACCCCAAGCTGAAGCTCGGTACCAAATATCAAGCAGGTCTGATTTGTAGTTGCTGAGAAAAATGGTATGAAAATTGTGTAAATCCACGCTGTGCGTTTCGTAAATACATTGTCAGTAAACAGGAAGTCGATGTACGACAGACCTGAAAACGGTACACACGGTATAGAACCCCAAGCTGAAGCTCGGTACCAAATATCAAGCAGTTGTGGTTTGTAGTTGCTGAGAAAAATGTTACGAAAATTTTGTAAATCCACCCTGTGTGTTTCGTAAATACATTCAGTCGGTAAACAGGAAGTCGATATGCGACAGACCTGAAAACGGTACACACGGTATAGAACCCCAAGCTGAAGCTCGGTACCAAATATCAAGCAGTTGTGGTTTGTAGTTGCTGAGAAAAATGTTACGAAAATTTTGTAAATCCACGCTATGTGTTTCGTAAATACATTCAGTCGGTAAACAGGAAGTCGATGTGCGCCAGACCTGAAAACGGTACACATGGTATAGAACCCCAAGCTGAAGTTCGGTACCAAGTGGCTACGATTTGTGGTTGCTGAGAAAAAGGGTGTTTCAGATGGACCGACACTAGGGTGCATCAGTTGCCCTCACTTTCATAAAATCTGACGCATTTTTGTTTGGGTGTTCCTTTTCACCAATAAAGACATCCTGTAGAATTTTTTGACCATATTCAAAAGTCTAATGGTGGCACCATGAGGTTCATTTTTTGCCAAAAAACGCTTATTTTATGTTTTCGCGTAAGGTTTGAATCACAATGTTGGACTCCATTTATTGATTCCTTGTGACCCAGAGATCATGTTAAGAACCTTTGCAAGGGATTGAGAAGCGTTAATGTGATTCATAATACATTTGTATTGTTTAAAAGTATTTGAACAATGATTCAATGAACAGCTAAAACTCAAACTGCGCTTGATAATATATTTAGAATATCTACTAAAAATGTGTCTCTAAGATATTTGGTATACTCTATAAGGTGCCATAATGTTTCATGAAAAGTGATGGAAATTTTGTCATAAAAGTCATAAAATAGCAGGGTTGTTTTACAATCAGGGTACGCAGGCTAAAAATCACATTTAACACTTATTATCTTCAATATCAAAAGGCTTAACGAAATAAACTTGGTTGTTTATTGTAGCCCTGTGATAGCTCTATTTACCATGCAAAAAAAATTTGGTGATAGCATTATTTTTGGTGAATGTATGGCAATATATGTCATATTTAGCAAAATTATTCGTGTCATTTAGAAAAAGTGCTTTTTTGACCACAGGTAGCTCCAAAAGGGATGCACTTAAATCATTCTTTATACCATAAAACAAATATTTGGTTCCATATCATTGGAAACATCGTTAAGTTTTAATGTTGAATGCCAGTAAGTTTTCAGACTATTTTGATCAAATTAGTATGTAATTGTGTCAAAAAATGTCCTCTCCGAGACAGCTAACTTTCCAATATCTCATCTCATCTCATTATCTGTAGCCGCTTTATCCTGTTCTACAGGGTCGCAGGCGAGCTGGAGCCTATCCCAGCTGACTACGGGCGAAAGGCGGGGTACACCCTGGACAAGTCGCCAGGTCATCACAGGGCTGACAGACACAGACAACCATTCACACTCACATTCACACCTACGGTCAATTTAGAGTCACCAGTTAACCTAACCTGCATGTCTTTGGACTGTGGGGGAAACCGGAGCACCCGGAGGAAACCCACGCGGACATGGGGAGAACATGCAAACTCCGCACAGAAAGGCCCTCGCCGGCCACGGGGCTCGAACCCAGACCTTCTTGCTGTGAGGCGACAGCGCTAATCACTACACCACTGTGCCACCCCATTTTTCAATATAAAATAACATATCTAAAATGATTATTTTCATCCTAAAATGTGGTCAAGATATTGGGACATAAATATTAGAGACAACTAACACAAAGCTTACAGCCTTATATTTAAAAGCACTATTGAAGTCGTGGATTCTGAATTGTGTAAAAAAAAAAAAAAAAAAGTCATCTCCGAGAATCACTTCATTTGTTTCTCCCATCTTATAGCAGGCGGCACGGTGGTGCAGTGGTTAGCGCTGTCGCCTCACAGCAAGAAGGTCCGGGTTTGAGCCCCGTGGCCGGCGAGGGCCTTTCTGTGTGGAGTTTGCATGTTCTCCCCGTGTCCGCGTGGGTTTCCTCCGGGTGCTCCGGTTTCCCCCACAGTCCAAAGACATGCAGGTTAGGTTAACTGGTGACTCTAAATTGACCGTAGGTGTGAATGTGAGTGTGAATGGTTGTCTGTGTCTATGTGTCAGCCCTGTGATGACCTGGCGACTTGTCCAGGGTGTACCCCGCCTTTCGCCCGTAGTCAGCTGGGATAGGCTCCAGCTCGCCTGCGACCCTGTAGAACAGGATAAAGCAGCTAGAGATAATGAGATGAGAGATCTTATAGCAGATTACACAAAACTACCATACACATATGTCAAAAAATTACCTGAAATCTGTTCTTTAACTTGTCCTTCACTTAAAAACTGGTACAAGAACCAGTTTGAATCAAGTTGAATTTTGGACCCCTGTGACACAAACTTTGTACCCTGATTGTAAAACAACCCAGCAGCTTTTTCCATAACTTTGAGCGCCTGGTGCCGCCATTAAACTTTTGAATTTTGTCAAAATATTTCACCCAGTGTGTTTTCTTACCAAAAGGAACATAAAAACAAAACTGCATCATGATCGGAGGAACTTTTCATTTTTAGGGGGCGACTGAGGCACCCTAACCGACAGGTGTACTGGTTTACCTCCCCGCTCTGAGAATTCAGAATTGTGACGACTGAATAAAGCAATCAATCACTGCGTTGGCGTGCTGTTGTGTTCCAGGACAATGCGCCCGTCCACACAGTACAGGTGGCAGAGGCAGAAGCAGCCAAATGTGGCGTTAAACTGTTGCCCCGTGCACCTTGCTCACCCGACCCGGCACCGCCTGACTTCGTTTCCCCAAACTGAAATCTCACTCATGTGGTCGCCATTTTCAGACTGATGAAGTCATCCATGCTGCTGAGGCTCGAGATTTGCCTCCTTCCAGCAAGGACAGCGAAGCTTGAACATCAGTGAACTGAAGTTAAACGAGACTATGTAGAAAAATAAAGCAAGAACAACGCGTGATGTTTTCTGGGTGAGGCGGAGAACTGCCTGAAGTACCCTCGTAGTAATGCTTCGTGGCAAATCAAATCACAGAGCACAAACAAAACCGCACAGACGCACCATTCGCTCCGGGCTGCCACCGCTTCCTTCCTCACCAGTCTCTTCTTGTCATCTAACGGCTTCGCAAGTGTTCGCAGCACCCTGGCACGGAAAGGCAACACCTGCAGCAGCACAATTCAAAGCAGATCTACAGTTGTGTACAGTATATGCACAAAGATCGGCGCTCAAAACGTCGCTCGGACTCCGTTCCCGGCGGGGTGTACTCGTGATGATTGATCGTTGCTCACCATGAATTACTCTTACCATGTGACTAGGCAGGCGGGAGAGGGCGTGGACACAGTGCAGGGCAGCGATCCTCACTTTCTGTTCGGGAGAAAGGGTTCAAACGGCATTATTTACAAAGACGGTTCAGTCAGATGCAAAAAAAAAAAAAAAGTGTGAACGGTGTACCATAGCAGGGCTGGTGGTTAGAGTGAGCAGGCGGGTGAAAAGAGCCTCCAGCTGTGCGGTAAGAGCAGGCGGCGGCTCCATGAGCAGCGGCTGAAGGCAGGAGAGAGTGGAGAGCTGGACCGCTTCATCGGGACAGGACAGTGCTTCTAAAAGCAGGGGCAGCAACTGAGCGACAACAGCGATACAAAGGTTTCAGTCAGCTGGGTCAAGTTTTGAAGAGGAGCAAACCAGAGATGCCTACCCCAAATTTTGAATTTCAGTATTCTTGAAAACATTTTTCAGTATTTTGGAATGACTTTCAGTAACATTAATTTATGCGCATTTCCATTATAAAGAGGTGTATATACCAATATGTTTAACATTTAAATTATTAAAAAGAACTGTTTTGTGTGAATTGAATAAACAAAACGCGAGCAGCCATCTCAACTGAATTTCCACTCGACACATTTCTAGAGCATACAATATATCACATTTTTATAAATACAATAGTGTTCCCTGTTTGCAGACATTACGGTTGACTACCAATCACTGGTATTGAATGTAACTCCTCAAAAGTATTATACTATATTGCCTGGCAAAATGTTCTACCTGTTAACGGATTCTAATAAAATTTAAAAAAATGTCTTATTTCATGCCAAAGAGAGTCCGACATTGTTATCTTAATGTCCCAATATATAAATACTTCAGCATAATGCTTCAGAAGAGACATTGAATAAAATTACATTTATAATTGTATTTAAAACAGTGGAATGATCAATTTTTTGCCACAATCCCAACAGCACTAATCATAAAATTCTGTTTTTGATCATACTACATGTCCATTTGCACTTGCAACACTGAAAAGACTTTGAATTAAAGAAGTACAGCCAGTGTTTGATATTTCAGTGAATAAAAATCAGACATGTAAAAAGAAACTGAATAAGTTTAACTCGCATTTCATGGCACTAATTGGCAAGTTCAACTCCAAGCACAGGTCAACCATCACCGCTTCAGCACGTGTCACGTTCCGAGTCTTTTCATCCACAGATTTCGTAAAAAACTGCTGGATACCCCCAGATTTACTTTCCGCCTGACTCGCCATTTCAGCATACTCCATATGTTTTTTGGAGTTGACATGCCGCGTGCAGTCATCGCGACCACCATGAGTGATGTTAATGTCAGTTCTACACAGTTTGCAGTGCGCGTATCCATTGCCCTTTTGACTGGGTGTAATGCACGGCCATTCTACCGTATCGAAAATAGCGCGAACAAATGTGCGGAGTCTGCGCATGTCACACACAGCATGTGCGGAATCTGCGCGTGTCACACACACACCGATATTTATTAGTTTGCTCCTGCGTTTCCTTTCCTTCGTATAGAACATAGCGTCTTTTCTTCTCGCTTCCCGTTACTGTGTGGTTGTCGTAAAAATAAATAGCCTAGCCGTGAATCGCGCATGGATTGAAAAAGTCGCTTGGACATTTAAAAACAACTCACTGGAATTTTTTAAGACTTTATAATAATTCCGTACAGAATAACACTGTTTGCCATAACATCGTATTTACGTAACTTTTCCGTACAAAATACGGCCAATCCGTACTAGTAGGCATCTCTGACAAACCATTCTGAAGACCGCAGATTTCAAAATAAACGTGTGTGTGTGTACATTTGTAACAGTTACGGTTGGCTTTATATATATATATATATATATATATATATATATATATATATATATATATATATATATATATAAAAAACAGCCATTCTCTGACTTACGAAGGCCGACACGCTTATCTATCCCATGTTGGTGTTGAGTGAATTTGGCCTCTGTGTCACCTCATATTTGTTCCCCAGTTAATCAGGAAGTCCTGGATTACAGCTTGAAAATTCCTACACACTCCAGTCAACTCAAAAAAATGTACAATTTAAACGGGAAACATGCTTCAAAGTATTGTGATATGTTTATTTCTGTAATATCTCACAAAACACCAGGCTTCCCGAGCAAATAACGTGTATGAAAATCACTCGCTTCGCTTCGTTTCACACAGTCAAGCAGACAGAGGAAGTCCGTGTGTGTGCGCATGCGCACGCTTACCTTTGACCGTGCACTGACAGTTCCATCATTCTGTCGCTAAACGAACAGCTGATCACACCGAGGTGCTCGCTGAGCGCCAATATTTATTAGTTTGCTCCTGCGTTTCCTTTCCTTCGTATATAACATAGCGTCTTTTCTTCTCGCGTCCCGTTACTGTAGTCGGGCTTTCACGGTTCATTCGCATGCTCACGTCCTCCGTTTTTCTCTCCCGTTTCAAATTTGTATCCCACAATGCCTTGCGCGAACAGGGAAAGCCAAGCACGTCATGCATGACGTAGTATCTTGTATTGCGTCATGGTGAAGCAGGAAAAAATAGCGGAGAATTTAGGGCCACGTGGAGATAAATTCGTTAATTGTTCCATTTTAAAATAAAATTAACAACATTGGAAGTCCGATTCGAATTCAGTGGCTTTCGGTCCACTAAAGAAAAATAACTACGTGTCAGGAAAATTCTTTTAAATGACCTGCACTTGAAAAATCTGAAAGGCAGTCTAGCTTTAAACAAATGGTTTTTTTGACCTTCCCTTCTTTGGCCTGTGGCTCCTGGGAAGTTTTCTCTACCGACCTCGAAACGCCATGTTAACAGGGCGGGGCTTGAATTTTACCGTTAAAACAAGGCGTTACAGGGGAAAAAAAAAAAAAGAAGTCTAAAAAAGGTCCATAAGCCATAATTTTTAAACCATTTAAAGCAAGATGGCCTTTCGATTTCATAAAATCGGTGAAGTTTAGTTCCCTCTGAAATTTGGTCATTGTGGTGCATGTTTATTTCTGTAATATCTATATACATATAAAAAAAACAAAAATAAAAAACAGGCCATTCTGTGGCTGGGAAATTATTTAATTTGAAGGGACTAAAGCAAATAACCTGCATGAAATCGCTCGCTTCGCGCCGTCAAGCAGACAGAGGAAGTCCGTTTGCGCATGCGCAGGTTTACCACCTTCTTCTGGCATCCAGTGTTGCATTGCTGCCATCTACAGGTTTACTTTGACGGTGCACTGACGGTTCCATCATTCTGTTGCTAAACGAACAACTGATCACACCGAGGTGCTCGCTGAGTGCCGATATTTATTAGTTTGGTCCTGCGTTTCTGTTCCTTCGCATAGAACATAACGTCTTTTCTTCTCGCTTTCCATTACTGTAGTCGGTCTTTCATGTTTCATTCGCACACTCACGTCCTCCGTTTTTCTCTCCAGTTTCAAATTTGTATCCCACAATGCCTTGCGCGAACGGGGAAAGCCCACCATGTCATGCATGATGTAGTATCTTGTATTGAGTCATGGTGAAGCAGGAAAAAAAATAACGGAGAATTTAGGGGCGCATGGCTCTAAATTCATTAATTATTCTATTTTAAAGATAAAACACTAATAAAACTGGAAGTCTGTGATTCGAATTCAGTAGCTTTCGGTCCACTAAACAAAAATAACTGGGTGTCGGGAAAATTCTTTTTATGACCTAAACTTGAAAAATCTGAAAGGCAGTACAGCTTTCAGTTACAGTGTAATTTCCAGGGGGGGCAATAATAGTGGCATTTTTTTTTTTAAATAAATTATTTCTTAGGGAGGGATTTTTACACACACACACACACACACACACACACACACACACATATTAAACCACAAGTTTTAAAAGCTGAAATCTACCTAGACATTCCCGGCTGTAATTACAGCCGGGAACGTCTAGGTAGATTTCCGTGTATTTTTTCCTGCTTCACCATGGCTCAATACAAGATACTACATCATGCATGACGTGGTGGGCTTTCCCCGTTCGCGCAAGGCATTGTGGGATACAAATTTGAAACCGGAGAGAAAAACGGAGGACATGAGCGTGCGAATGAAACATGAAAGACCGTACATATAACAGTACATATAGTAGTTGTTCATACTGTATGTGGCATCAGGACTGTGATTATGAGGAAGTTATGAAGCTCCTGTTACCACGGAACAATCTACTCACAGCAGGAAGCTCTGAGAGTTGCACTTGTCTGGGCAGATTATTGACGATGTGCGACAAGGCCTTCAGATACACGGACCTCTTCTCTGAAAAATATAAAACGGGGAAAAAATATTATATTATTCGACAGGATATTAGGTTCGACCGGTGCTCAAGGTTTACTGCATCTCAAAATACCTTGCTGTGCGCAGTTGAAGCCCTGTACAAGTTTAGCCGAGTTCTCTGTGAAGAATCGTTGGCGGTACATAATGCGCACGTTGGCGTGGCAGCTGCGGTTCAGCACATCTGGAGAGTCGCTCATAAGTAGCGAGAAACCGTCCGCTGCCCGAGAACCTAACTGATCATCGCTCAGGAGGCAGAAGAGCTGAAAGTGGCATTAAGAAAATGACAAAAAGCACAAGAAAAACCTTCAACAAAAACAAGTTACTTTGCCAAATCAATTTCTATCCAGTTGCAATGCCTGGACCTCTAATTACCAGATTGGGTCATGATGCAAACTCATGATGCATCGTGCACACGCGGGATTCACATCCTGGAAACCGGCATTCTATTAACGATGCATGTTAAACAGTGCTGTTGCACTGTTTGAACACTAGAGGGCCCAATCCGCACATCCCAGGTCTTACCCAGAAAGTGCCAGTGTGGCTCTCAGTGGAAATCAGGTGCGGCTCCTGCTTGGTGGTAAGGAGGGTCGGAAGCCGCCTGCCATAGAGTTAAAGTATGCGCTCACTGGCCACTTTAATAGGAACTTGTTCTTGATTCCAACCGTGTCCAAAATCGCTCCGTACTCACTATCTAGGGCACTAAATGGCGAGTTCGCCATTTTGTAGTGCTGTCCGAAACCTTAGTGAGGATTATTACACCCTATATAATGGACTCAAAGTATCCCACAATGCATCACGAAAAGTAGTATACAATAATGGTCACTAACCAAGCAGTATATCCCATCATGCACTGCGGTTGCGCTGAAAGAAATCAAATCAGAAGCCTCAAATTTGATTAAATAAAGCACAGTGGCAAAGAAGAAAGTATTCAGCCTCGATTTAAAAGAACTGAAAGATGCAGCGGACACAAAGAACTTTGTATTGATTAATGTCGGAAATACGCTCGGTATAATACGGATTTATGACAAAAATATGTACATGTATTTATTATTTTGAAAACCCACCAGCCGACTGATCTGGCACGTTTTAATTGTGCGACAGTAACGACGTAAATAACAGCACGATGGAGTCGTGTCCGAAAGTGTTTTTTTTTTTCATTTTATCAGTGAGCTCACTATATAGTCCTCTATATAGTAATTCCCTATATACAGGGATGAGAGTGCATGTTGAGAAAAAAATCTGAAAAGTAGCGGGGGGGGGGGGTTGCGGCCCGCAGGTCCCCAGTGGGGTCCAGGGGCAACGTCTCGGTGAGGGACCAGGGGGCGAAGCTGATGGATTTTGGTGATTTAAACACCCAAAACCCATTAATTTTAGCAATGAAATTTATGTATTTTTCTCGAAGTTGATATCCCAATTCAACATGCTGTCAACTGAAACTTTTGTATCATGACAAGTGTTCTTTCTTAAATATCATACCCCACCTTGTTTGACTTTTTCAGCATGTTCAGTGCAACCTTTTGGATTTTGGAACAATAGACCCATAGGGCGTAGGGCAGGGATGGGCAATTATTTTTTCCATGGGGCCACATGAGAAACAGAAAATTTTGTGGAGGGCCGGACCAAAAGGCTGAACTAAATTCTGCATAATATTAATTGTATTTCTTTATATAAAGCAATAAATAAAATTGTTTTTACAAACTGCTAAGACTGGTAAGAGTATGGGGGAAAAACGAGGTTGCCTTACAAAAAATGTCATTTATTCAATCAAATTTCCCAAAACAATGGTTAACAAAATGTCAACGTTTGTACCTTTTTTTTTCAGTCACATTCACCCCAAAACACAAAGGCATCACAAATATTGTCTTTCTACTCCAAATATCAAGCAAGATACATCATATTATAATAATGATGCCCACATTTGTAGTCTAATCACCTCATTTGGTGTTTTTCAGTTTTTTATTTGTTCAGTGAGAGAAATCTAGTCTCTGTTGGTCTTTAACGAGTGCATCAGAGTCAGGTTGAATGTCTGAGGTGGAGATGCGAAGCACGGCTGACAGATGATCATCAGTTGATTCGGTGTAGGAATCAGATCTTTTTTTTTAATTAAATTCAAACAAACAGAATTATTTTATATTACAACATAAAATCACACCTCCTCTGAAAATATAATCAAAAGAAAACTTATAAAATACATATATATACAATATATGCAAAAAGGAAAAAAAAACAAGGGGTTTATGAAAGGTTAACTTCTGCTATGAATGTGTACAGTATATTTGCATGAGGATTGTTTATATATTTCAGACATTTTTGTAACAAGGACAGTTCATTCTTAAGAGCAGGCCATGAAGGGGGGATTTGGCATATCGACACTTGTGTATGTAATGTTTTGTAAAAATAATGAGATTATTCACCAAAAAGTAGGAATCGGATCTACAGATGGGCTCCGGTGCCTGCTGGTGACGTCACACTATGTGATTGGCTGGACCGTTTGAAGGATGACGTGCAAGTTTGTGGTTGGTCTGGACAAATTACGGAAGTAGTTATCGCGGGATTAGGTTTCGTGGGATTTCATGTCATGTTCATGTCGCGCGCATTGCGTTTTTGTTGAACACAACTTCAAAAATAAAAGCAATGCACATTCAGTCCATGCATGAGGTAAAATTAGAAAATACATTTATTTTGTAATTTCTAATTAACCTTACGCGGGCCGGTCAGAATGAACCAAAGGGCCGGATGCGGCCCGCGGGCCGGAAAATGCCCAGGTCTGGCGTAGGGAGTAGTGAACGAGTGAGCGATTTCGGACACAGGGTAAGATTCCTGTTCTTGCCTGCAAGAGCGGAACCCGATGTGCTCTTCTGTTTTCTGTTGCATGCTGAGATGCTTTTCTGCTCCCCACAGTTGTAAAAGAGCGTTTATATGAGTTCAGACACAGCCAGTAAAAATCACTCACTCTCTTGATCACGACTCCCTATATAATGAGCTCATTGATAAAATGAAAAAACACTTTCGGACACTACTCCGCCGCACCGTTATTTATGTCGTTACTGTCGCACAATTAAAACGTGCCAGATCAGTCGGCTAGTGGGTTTTCAAAATAATAAATACATGTACGTATTTTTGTCATAAATCCATATTATACCGAGCGTATTTCCGACATTAATCAATACAAAGTACTTTGTGTCCACTGCATCTTTCAGTTCTTTTAAATCAAGGCCGAATACTTTCTTCTTTGCCGCTGCCTTTTATTTGATCAAATTTGAGGTTTTTGATTAATTCCTCGCGCTGCACTGTAACTTTTATTCTTGTATTTAATCTCTCGTTCTCATCTCATCTCATTATCTCTAGCCGCTTTATCCTGTTCTACAGGGTCGCAGGCAAGCTGGAGCCTATCCCAGCTGACTACGGGCGAAAGGCGGGGTACACCCTGGACAAGTCGCCAGGTCATCACAGGGCTGACACATAGACACAGACAACCATTCACACTCACATTCACACCTACGGTCAATTTAGAGTCACCAGTTAACCTAACCTGCATGTCTTTGGACTGTGGGGGAAACCGGAGCACCCGGAGGAAACCCACGCGGACACGGGGAGAACATGCAAACTCCGCACAGAAAGGCCCTCGCCGGCCGCGGGGCTCGAACCCGGACCTTCTTGCTGTGAGGCGACAGCGCTAACCACTACACCACCGTGCTGCCATCTCTCGTTCTATTTTAGATTACTTTCTATTCTCTTACTATTTTTAATTGTACATGAATGTTTGTTTATAATGTGTTTCTTCCTCCGTCCATTCACCTCCAACACACTTTTTTTCCCCCTTTTCAGCGCGACTGCAATGCATGATGGGGTACATTGCTTGGTTAGTGACCATCGGTTGTACACTACTTTTCACGGTACATTGTGGGATACTCTGAGTGCACTATATATAGGGTGTAATAATTCTCACTATACATTCGGACAGCACTACAAAATGGCGAACTCACTATATAGTCCACTGTATAGTGAGTAGTGTGTGATTTCGGACACAGCTACTATTACCCTTCCTGGCAGCTCGAACCAATCTGGCCATTTTCCTCGGACCTCTCTTATCAACAAGGCGTTTGTTTCCACCCACAGAACTGTCGCTCACTGAAAAGTTTTTTTGTTTTTCGCACCATTCTGCGTAAACTCTAGCGACTGTTGTGTGTGAAAACCCCAGGAGATCAGCAGTTTCTGAAATGCTCAAACCAGCCCCCATGCCACAGTGAAAGTCACACTCTGAGATCATGATTCTTCCCGTTCTGGTGTTTGAAGAAGTGGACATGAACCGAAGCTCTTGATTTGCATCTACATGATTTGATGCGTTGTGCTGCGGTCAAGGGATCGGCTGATTACAGACCTGCATAAAACAGCAGGTGGATGGGTAGGGGTTCCTAATAAAGTGGCCACCGAGTGTCGCCAGCATGCCGCGTCAGTAAACAAACATCGTGTTGTGTTTACTGACGGAAAGCCTGTGAGCCACGGTCACAGCCCCAGATTGCAACAACCAATGTGTGTTATGTGATATTTGGTTCCATGATCACATTATAACGGTTAAAAAGAACGACAATTCAGTAGCTTTCAAACAACAAGACCAAACGCTCAGGAAATTGGGCATTTTTGCCAAATTTGGAGCCCTGTTCCTGATACAGAGCTTATTATGTTTCAGTTGGACATTTAAAGGGCATATCACGGGTAAATTCAGGAGCAAGATCAGTGTAATTCTCCTATTTTATATTAAACTTTGGTCAAATATCTGTAACATTCTGCATTCTCTGCAATTTTTTTTTACCTTGCGCAATACCAGAAAAATTCAGTTGAAATCAAGCCATTTGAGGCGAATTGGTCCGCCTCTGAAAAAACTTGGCATTTGGATTTCCCAGGAAACACTGATTTTCGTGACGTCGCGTGCGGGACGCCTCCCTCTGAATCCTACGTCAGCGCCGGTTTGTTTGAGAAAACGACCTGGTGGTTTTCTGCAAATTTCTTCAACGTTATCACGCAATTATTAAAATGGTTAACAGATGTATCGTTGGAGGGTGTAGCAACACCAATCTTGATGGGATTAGTACTCATCGTTTCCCAATGAGAGAGAAATGGGAGCGCTTGGGCTACACAGGCTGTGCACTGAAACCGTGCAAAGCTCTCTCAGCCTGCAGGCGCTTCCGCACGTAACGTCACGAATCTAGCTCCAGACTCCCTTGGGATTTTTCCAGACGCGTTTTGTTATTTTATTTTTTTCTGCTGTAGACAGATGGCCTTGTGCAAAATCACCCTTCTGGATGAGTGTGTAAAGGGACATACTTTCATATAAAAAAAAAACAAAAAAAACCAAATTGGTCCAGGATATGCACTTAAAGTCCTCAGATCACATTAATTTAAAATATTTGGTAAAATTTGTAACATATGTTCAAAAGACATGGTGAATGCGTCATAAATTGTTTATAATATTAAACCTCTGTATTTTTTTTTATTATTTACTTTAAACATGTACATCGTTTTGCAGTGTTTATGGTTGGGTGAAAAAATACGGAACTTCACAGTCATAATTTTTTTTTTTCCAATTAAAATATTCTGAGAATCAAATTGAGATCATGAAGCCAGTATCATACACCCTTACTAATTATCAAAAATTCCCCAGATAGACACATGGACGATCAATTTATTACACACACACCAAGGAACAAAGAGAAACCCAACATTTGTGAAGATGAAGGAGGCGATTCTGTTCATGAGTTCAAGAAAAATGATCTACCTGGTCGGTTAAGGTTACGGACAGAGGATGGTAGCGCAGAAGCAAAGCCTTGACCACCTAAAAAAACAAAACAAAACAGGGTTAATTCACGTTCAGTAAGGATGCAAGAGGTCACATCTGATACTGACCCAGCTTCAGGCCACCAATAATGACGATCAGTACAGTGTGTACAGTGTTTCACTGCTCTTTAGCATCGTTCCAGATTATACAAAGTAGCTGCACCAATCCCAAACTCTATGGCGTTTCCGGGGAAGAAAACATGATGGGGTGATGTGAAGCAGACTTCCTGTTACCACCCCAAAGTCGATTATTGTCCTATCGCAAACAGCACGTCCTGAAGTGTTTTATTTCTTTTTACACCACAGTGATTTGGCAGCAGCATCAAGGTTTTCTTTATCACAGAAAAACACGACGTCATCCGTTTATACTGCTGCATTTAAATCACGCGGAACTGCCACAAAAATATTTCCCGTTATCGCTTTACTTTATAGCGGCTATAAAGTCATTCTCTCATCCTCTCTTGAAGAGGAGGCAAATAAAAATCAGCTTGTTTGAGAGAAACCTCTGGCCTGAGACTTTCCTGCGGCAGACAATTTAAAGGAACATCTTTGCCTCGGACTGTTAAAGTACTGACACTTCCAGAAATGTTGAACGTCTTCCAGAAAATTGCACCATGTCAAAGACTTTGTTAAATAAACCATTTATTTTAAATCGGTGTATTATTAGGCTTTGCTTACTAAAGCATCCACCATGCAAGTCCCTATAAATTAGTTGTTAATGTTGAAACAATAATGGATCAGGACGAGTGCATTAAGCCTTAGTCACAACCGGCCGTACGTGCTCCTACGGCCGGTCTACGTGCAAGAAACGCACGGAGGGCGCGCGTGTGATGTGCTGATTTTCGAGACGTAGACCGGCCGCAGAGGTTCTTTATCATGTCAAACAAACTCTACGGGCGCTTACGTTTTTTTCAGGTTGCAAGACAAACTTACGGCCAACGTGCGTCTTTCTCCATGAACAAAAAAAAAACGCAGCGATTTGGGAAACGCCAAAAATCGCACGGACAAAAAATCGTACGTCTGTTTGTGACCTAGGCTTTACTAAAACTCTGGGATCTGCTTTACAGCCAGAACTCCCGTTAGACCGGCTAACACCGTCTCACCAGTCAGATGTGAGATTTCAACAGAAACTAACAAGATCAACTGTGAGCTACTGCTCACTTACGTATCCCCCCGCTCTCGCTTACGGTAGATCAGAACGCAAGCAATCGCAGGAATAGGACACTTATTATGAATATTGACTTCAACAAATAATTAACCCTGAAACGAGTAAGTAAAGAGCCGTGTCTCTCCCCAGGGATTCCAAACAGCATCCTGCTAAACCCATTTTGAAATAGCATTCTGCTTCTCGAAACAGCGTCAAAATCCACCCTATATGTTTCGAAAATACATTCAGTCGGTAAACAGGAAGTCGATGTGCGACAGACCTGAAAACTGTATCCAGTGGCATGCAAAAGTCTAGGCACCCTTGCTGAAAATGTCTGTTACTGCGAATAGTTAAGTGAGCAGAAGATGAACTGATCACCAAAAGGCATAAAGGTAAAGACGAGACATTTCTTTTCAGCGTTTTCTGCAAGATTTGTGTATTATTTTTGTTTCGTACAATTGGAGAGTGAAAAAAAAGAAAAGGAACACCATGTGAAAGTTTGGGCACCCCAATACATTTGAGTTCTCAGGTAATTTTTACCAAGGTTCCAGACCTTAATTAGCTTATCAAGCTGTGGCTTGTTCAAATTCTTCGTTAGGAAAGGTCAGACGATGCAGATTTCAAAGCTGTATAAATTCTCTGACTCCTCAAACTTGTCCCTAAAATCAACAGCCATGGGCTCCTCTAAGCAACTCCCTCGCATTCTGAATAATAAAATAATTGATGCTCACAAAGCAGGAGAAGGCTACAAGAACGTAGCAAAGTGTTTTCAGGTAGCTGTTTCCTCAGATTGTAATGTTATAAAGAAATGGCAGTTAACAGAAACAGCGGAGATCAAGGTGAGGTCTGGAAGATGAAGAAAACTTTCTGAAAGAACTGCTCGTTGGATTGCTAGAAAGGCAAATAAAACTCTGTTTGACTGCAAAAGACCTTCAGAAAGATTTAGCAGACCCTGGAGTGGTGGTGCACTGTTCTACTCTGCAGCGACACCTGAACAAATATGACCTTCATGGGAGAGCCATCAGAAGAAAACCTTTCCTGCGTCCTAGGCACAAAATTCAGCGTCTGAAGTTTGCAAATGAACATCTAAGCAAGCCTGATGCATTTTGGAAACAAGTCCTGTGGACTGATGAAATCAAAATAGAACTTTTTGGCCACAATGTGCAAAGGTATGTTTGGAGAAAAAAGGGTGCCAAATTCCAGGAAAAGAACACCTCTCCAACTCTGAAGCATGGGTGTGGATCGATCATGCTTTGGGGTTGTGTTGCAGCCAGTGGCACAGGACACATTTCATCGGTCGAGGGAAGCATGGATTCAAATAAATACCAGGAAATCCTGGAAGCAAACATCACACCATCTGTAAAAAAGTTGAAGTTAAAAAGAGGACGGGTCCTACAATAAGACGATGATCCAAAATACACCTCAAAATCTACAATGGAATACCTCAAGAAGCACAAGCTGAAGGTTTTGCCCTGGCCCTCAGTCCCCTGACCTAAACATCATTGAAAATCTGTGGATAGATCTCAAAAGAGCAGTGCATGCAAGACAGCCCAAGAAACTTGTAGAACTGGAAGCCTTTTGCAAGGACGAATGTGTGAAAATCCCCCAGGTAAGAACTGAAAGATTATTAGCTGGCTACAAAAAGTGTTTACAAGCTGCGATACTTGCCAAAGGGGGTGTTACTAGGTACTAACCATGCAGGGTGCCCAAACTTTTGCTTCAGGTCCTTTTCATTTTTTGGTATTTTATGCCTGTAAATGATGGAAATAAAAATGCAATCTTGTGGAAAATATTAAAGAAATGTCTCGTCTTTACCTTTATGCCTTTTGGTGATCAGTTCATCTTCTGCTCACTTAACTATTCACAGTAACAGACATTTTCAGCAAGGGTGCCCAAAACTTTTGCATGCCACTGTACATGGTACAGAACCCCAAACTGAAGCTCGGTACCAAATCTCAAGCAGTTGTGATTTGTAGTTGCTGAGAAAAATGGTACGAAAATTCTGTAAATCCATGCTATACTGTATGTTTCATAAATACATTGTCGGTAAACAGGAAGTCGATGCGTGACAGACCTGAAAACGGTACACAGCGTACAGAACCCAAAGCTGAAGCTCGGTACCAAATCTCAAGCAGTTGTGATTTATAGTTGCTGAGAAAAGTGTGAGGAAAATGTTGTAAATCCACGCTATATACAGTATGTTTCATAAATACATTGTCGGTAAACAGGAAGTCGATGTGCGACAGACCTGAAAACAGTATACGCGGTATAGAACCCCAAGCGGCTATGATTCATGGTTGCTGGGTGTTTCGGACGGACAGAAGTAAACCAGTACACCCCTCCGACAGAGCGGGGGTATAATACAACCCCAATTCCAAAAAAGTTGGGACAAAGTACAAATTGTAAATAAAAATGGAATGCAATAATTTACAAAATCTCAAAAACTGATATTGTATTTACAATAGAACATAGACAACATATCAAATGTCGAAAGTGAGACATTTTGAAATTTCATGCCAAATATTGGCTCATTTGAAATTTCATGACAGCAATACATCTCAAAAAAGTTGGGACAGGGGCAATAAGAGGCTGGAAAAGTTAAAGGTACAAAAAAGGAACAGCTGGAGGACCAAATTGCAACTCATTAGGTCAATTGGCAATAGGTCATTAACATGACTGGGTATAAAAAGAGCATCTTGGAGTGGCAGCGGCTCTCAGAAGTAAAGATGGGAAGAGGATCACCAATCCCCCTAATTCTGCACTGACAAATAGTGGAGCAATATCAGAAAGGAGTTCGACAGTGTAAAATTGCAAAGAGTTTGAACACATCATCATCTACAGTGCATAAGATCATCAAAAGATTCAGAGAATCTGGAAGAATCTCTGTGCATAAGGGTCAAGGCCGGAAAACCATACTGGGTGCCCGTGATCTTCGGGCCCTTAGATGGCACTGCATCACAATTCACCGTGCCATCCACCGTTGCCAGCTAAAAGTCTATAGTTCAAAGAAGAAGCCGTATCTAAACATGATCCAGAAGCGCAGACGTCTTCTCTGGGCCAAGGCTCATTTAAAATGGACTGTGGCAAAGTGGAAAACTGTTCTGTGGTCAGACGAATCAAAATTTGAAGTTCTTTATGGAAATCAGGGACGCCGTGTCATTCGGACTAAAGAGGAGAAGGACGACCCAAGTTGTTATCAGCGCTCAGTTCAGAAGCCTGCATCTCTGATGGTATGGGGTTGCATTAGTGCGTGTGGCATGGGCAGCTTACACATCTGGAAAGACACCATCAATGCTGAAAGGTATATCCAGGTTCTAGAGCAACATATGCTCCCATCCAGACGACGTCTCTTTCAGGGAAGACCTTGCATTTTCCAACATGACAATGCCAAACCACATACTGCATCAATTACAGCATCATGGCTGCGTAGAAGAAGGGTCCGGGTACTGAACTGGCCAGCCTGCAGTCCAGATCTTTCACCCATAGAAAACATTTGACGCATCATAAAACGGAAGATACGACAAAAAAAGACCCAAGACAGTTGAGCAACTAGAATCCTACATTAGACAAGAATGGGTTAACATTCCTATCCCTAAACTTGAGCAACTTGTCTCCTCAGTCCCCAGATGTTTACAGACTGTTGTAAAGAGAAAAGGGGATGTCTCACAGTGGTAAACATGGCCTTGTCCCAACTTTTTTGAGATGTGTTGTCGTCATGAAATTTAAAATCACCTAATTTTTCTCTTTAAATGATACATTTTCTCAGTTTAAACATTTGATATGTCATCTATGTTCTATTCTGAATAAAATATGGAATTTTGAAACTTCCACATCATTGCATTCCATTTTTATTTACAATTTGTACTTTGTCCCAACTTTTTTGGAATCAGGGTTGTAATAAATAATAAAAGACAGAAAGGATACTTCTAATGAATATACTTAAAGTTTTTTTTTTTTTTACCCAGATTAGTAAAGTGAAGGCTTGAACTCGTTGTGCTGAAGATTCACAGTCTAACGTTGCACTTATTCTTTTCATGGTCTTCTCCAGAACAGCATCCAGGGCTTGGCCTAAACACACAAAACCCATCAACCTACACTTTGTTCCAGATCACTACAGACCAATTAAATAGACTCTCCATTTTAAATATTTCATATGGCACACCAGATACAAAACGATTCTAATATTCAACATTTGAGCACACCGGGTCAGTGACTGGAGGATTTTTCCTACCTGCTGCTCTCTTGTTGATCAGGCCGGCAAAACACTTGGCTGCGGATGTGTACGAGAACGGGTGTGTACATGTGAAAATCAGCTCCTCCAACTGGACAAGAAGCCTGTCAATGTCAGGAATGTCCACCTACCACAGGAACATACCACACAGGTTGGTTTAAATAAATACATAACGCTGATGACACAGTAACTGACTGTATATACAGTCGAGCTGGAAAGTCTGCACACCCCTTTCACCTTCTCCACATTTTATTACGTTACAGACTTATTCTACAATAGACTGAGTTCATTTTTTTTTGGTCACAAAATTCTACACAAAATAGCCCATAATGACAATGTGAAAGCAAGTTTTTAGACGTGCGCTAATTTATTAAAAATCAAAATGTAAAAAAAAAAAAAAAAAAAAAGGGCACACCCTTTGATATGACACCCAAACGTGAGCTGAGGTGCATTTTGTTTCCACCGATGCTGCTTGAGAAGTTTCTACAACGTAATTGAAGTCCACCTGTGGTAAATTCGATTGATTGGACATGATTGGGGATTGCCAAGACCTGCCTATATAAAGTTCCACAGTTGACAGTGCATGTCAGAGCAAACTCCAAGCCATGGGGTCAAAGGAATTCTCTGCAGACCTCAGAAACAGGATCAT